>NC_054467.1:61283762-61915998 GCF_017639515.1 Carcharodon carcharias | reverse complement strand
GAAGATGTAGAATCCATATGAGGAGGTAAGAAATAATAAGGGCAAGAAGATACTGGTGGGGAGTAGTCTATAGGACCCTACCTGACAGTAGCTATAGTGTAGGACAGAGAATAAATCAGGAGATAATGAGGGCATGTAAAAAAGGCAGGACATTAATCATGGGTGACTTTAATCTTCATGTAGATTAAGAAAATCAAATTGACAGAGGTAGACACAAGCAAGAACGCATAGTATGTATTCAGGACAGTTTCTTAGAACAATATATTATGAATCCAACCAGGGATCAGGCTATTTTGGATCGGGTAATGTGTAATGAGGCAGATCTCAGAGTAAAGGATCCCCTAGGAAACAGCGACCATAATATGGTAGAATATAACATTCAGTTTGAGAATGAGAAACTTAGGTCGGAAACAACTGTGCCAAACATAAATAAGGGTAATTACAAAGGAATGAGTGCAGAGTTGGCTGGAGTGAACTGGGAAAGCAGCTTAGCAGATAAGACGTTTGATGAACAATGGCAGATGTTTAAAAAAAAGTTCATGACTCTCAACCGTAAACCATAATACTTTCCTTTGTGCTAGGTACGGCTCCAACCAGAGGAGAGTTTTCCCCCTGATGACCATTGAATTCAGTTTTGCTGGAGCTTCTTGATGCCACACACACTCAAATGCTGCCCTGATGTCAAGGCCAGTTACCCTCATCTCATCTCTTGAGTTCAGCTCTTTTGTCCATGTTTGAACCAAAGCTGTATTGAGGTCAGGAGCTGAGTGGCCCTAGTGATCTCAAACTGAGTGTCAGTGAGTAGGTTATAGCTGTCTAAGTGCTGCTTGATAAACTGTCGAAGACACCTTCCATTACTTTGTTGATGATCGAGGGTGGACTGATGGGGTGGTAATTAGCTGTGCTGGATTTGTCTTGCTTTTTGTGGACAGAACATACTGGACAATGTTCGGCATTGCTGGTTGGATACAAGTGTTGCAGCTGTACTGGAATAGCTTGGCTAGGGACACAGCTACTTCTGGAGCACGTCTTTAGTACTACTGCTGTAACACTGTCAGGACCAGTAGCCTTTGCAGTATACAGTGCCTTCACTGGTTTCTGATATCACTTGGAATGAATTAAGTGGAGGAGTGGAGCCAGTTAGGGGCATAAAAGGGGACCTATGCATGGAGGCAGAGGGTGTTCTGAGGTACTAAATGAGTACTTTGTATTGTGTCTTTGCCAAGGAAGAAGATGTTGCCAAAATCATAGTGAAAGAGAAAGTAACTGAGATACTAGAAGGCTAAAGGTTGATAAAGAACACGTATTAGAAAGGTTGGTTATACTTAAGGAAAGTAAGGGTGGAAATTGTGGAGGCACTCGTCACAATCTTCCAATGCCATTCAGATTCCGCGGTGGTGCCAGAGGACTGGAGAATTGCAAATGTTACACCCTTATTCACAAAAAGGTATGAGAAACCCAGCAACTACAGGTCTGTCAGTTTAACCTCGGTGGAGGGAATGCTTTTAGAAATGATAACCTGGAACAAAATTAGGAGCCACTTAAACATGTGAGAATTAATTAAGGAAAGCTGGCACTGATTTGCTAGGCTTTTTTGATGAGTTAACAGAGAGAGATGATGAGTGTAATGTGGTTGATGTGTGTATGGACTTTGAAGAGTTGAAGCCCTGGACTGAAAGAAATGGTAGCAGAATGGATTTGAAGTTGGCTGAGTGACAGGAAACATAGAGTATCAATGAATGTTTTTATTTTAAACCGAAGGAAGTTACACAGCGGTGTTCTCCAGGGTGGGTAGTGGGACCACTGCTTTTCTTGATATATGTTGAAAACCTAGGCTTGGATATACAAGGCACAATTTCAAAATTTGCACATGACATAAACTTGGAAGTATTGTGGACTGTGAGGAAGATATAAAATCAAGGAAGTTGTAATGAACTTTTATAAAATACTGGTTTGGCCTCAACAGGAGTATTGTTTCAAATTCTGGGCACTACTTTAGGAAGAATGTGAAAGCTTTCGAGACAGTACAGAAAAGCTTGATGAAAATTGTTCTGGGTGAGAGATGCAGTGAATGGTTAGGATCTGGAATGCCTGAGATTTTGGCTGGAGGCAGATTAGATCATGGCTTTCAGAAGGGAATTGGATAAGCACCTGAAGGGAGAAGATTTGCAGAGCTCCAGGAAAAGGGTGGGTGAGTGGTTCCAGCTAAGTTGGTCATGCGGAGAACCGGCACCGACCTGACAAGCTGAATGACTAGCCTCCTTTGCTATAACGATTCGATAATTCAAAACAATATGAAACATAGAAAATATAGATTAATCATTCCCACCTGTTCCCAGTTATTGATACATTTTGTTTATTTTAGAGCAGTTTTTATTTCCTAAAATTTTGTGCCTGAATCCGTCATATCATAGAAATGATCCAACATCCAAAGTGCAGTATTGTTGGACTGAACAATGTTCAGTTTTATTTCCCAAAATTTTCTTCCTTGATGCACAACAATGGACAGGATGACCTAAACTGCTTTCTAATTTCTAAAACTGTTGGATCTCTTGCTGCACCAACATACCCTCAGATACCATTGTGTCACTTCAAATATTTTTAAAAATTCTTTATTGAATGACCAAGAACCAAACTCTTTATTTTTCAAAGTCTTCCTACCTTCAAACTGTGAATTAGGAATCAGTTAGCATAGTCCCATTACAAGGCGTCTCCAGATTAATGCCCTAGAAGTAACAATTCCTTATTTCAAATCATTAAATGTTTAAGAAATTCAAACTGCCAATTTTTATGTGATAGTATTAACTTTGGTATTCGGCCTCCACAGAATTTACAATAACCAGAATATCAGTTTGGCTCCAATGAAAGTTGGGTTTTTATCTAGAAGGACAAGGACACGTGAACACCACCACCTGCAAGTTCCCCTCCAAGCCACACACCATCTGAACTCTGCAGTACAGAAGGGTCTGGATGTCCTGGTACATGAATCACAAAAAGTTAGTATACAAGTACAGCAAGGCAAATGGAATATTGTCATTTATAGCAAGGGGAATGGAATATAAAAGTAGGGATATTTTGCTACAGTTGTACAGGGTGTTGGAGAGACCATATCTGGAGTGCGTGTCTGATTTTGGTCACCTTACTTGAGAAAGGATATAATAGCATTAGAAGCAGTTCAGAGAAGGTTCACTCGAGGTTCATGGGATGAAGGTGTTACCTTATGAGGAAAGGTTGGGTCTGTATCCATTGAAGTTTAGAAGAATGAGAGGTGATCTTATTGAAACATATAAGATCCTGAGGGGACTTGATAGGATGAATGCTGAGAGAATATTTCCCCTGTGAGAGAAACTAGAACTAGGGGGGACAGTTTAAAAATAAGAGGCCTCCTACTTAAGATGGAGGTGAGGAGAAATATTTTCTGAGAGTCATTAGCCTGTGGAAATCTCTTTATCAGAGAGTGTTGGAGGCACGGTCATTTAATTTTTTTAAGCCTGAGTTAGATAGATTCTTGATTGACAAGGGAGTCCAAGGGTAAAGGGGTAGACAGGAAAGTAGAGTCGAGGCCACAATCAGATCAACCATAATCTTACCAAATGGTGGAGCAGGCTCAATGGGCCGACTGGCTTACTCCTGCTCCTAATCCATATGTTCACATGTAACCATATTCACTTGTTGCTGGGTCAAAATCCTGGAACTCCCTTCCTAACAGCACAGTGGAGGTACCACATGGACTGCAGAGGTTCAGCAAGGCAGTTCACCACCACCTTCTCAAGGGCAATTAGGGATGGGCAATAAATGTTGGCCTAGCCAGCAACACCCACATCCTGTGAATGAATAAAAAAAAAAATCACATAGTTAACCCCCATAATTCCAGTTTAATTCAGACCAATGTTTTATTAACTAAACACAATTCATAATAGATAAAATATTCAAAATTGTATGTGCTTGCAAATACCTAGTAATATGATCACTCTTTTAATTATTTCTTCAGGTGCCTTTCCAAGTCAGTGTAAAAATATTGAATATAACTGAAGAGAAAATATTTTCCAGAAACCAAATTAAACCAAAATGCATTGAAAAGTTTAAATTAACAGACATCCTGCATCTGTACCAGGCAACTTTAACTCCAAAGCTGTATTGTGTCTTTTTTAAAAAATAATCTGCCTTTCTTTATAGAATTGCACAAGCTCCAGTCAAAATAAATCCACACCAATGTCTTTAATTTAACAAGTAAATTAGAAAACTTTCCCCACTCCTGGGTATATAATCTTCAGTTGAAAGGAACATAAACCATAAGACCATAAGACATAGGAGCAGAAATTAGGCCCATCAAGTCTGCTCCGCCATTCAAACATGGCTGATAAGTTTCTCAACCCCATTCTCCCGCCTTCTCCCTGTAACCTTTGATCTCCTTACAATCAAGAACCTATCTATCTCGGTCTTAAATACACTCAATGATCTGGCCTCCACAGCCTTCTGTGGCAATGAATTCCATAGACTTACCACTCTCTAGCTAAAGAAGTTTCTCCTCGTCTCTGTTCTAAAAGGTCTTTCCTTTACTCTGAGGCTGTGTCCTGAGGTCCTAGTCTCTTCTACTAATGGAAACATCTTCCCTACGTCCACTCTATCCAGGCCTTTCAGTATTATGTAAGTTTCAATCAGATTCCCCCTCATCCTTCTAAACTCCATCAAGTATAGACCCAGAGTCCTTAAACGTTCCTCATATGTTAAGCTTTTCATTCTTGGGATCATCCTTGTGAACCTCCTCTGGACCCTCTCCAGGGCCAGCACATCCTTCCTGAGATACGGGGCCCAAAATTGCTCACAATATTCTAAATGTGGTCTGACCAGAGCCTTATAAAGCCTCAGCAGCACATCCCTACTTTTATATTCTAATCCTCTCGAAATAAATGCCAACATCATATTTGCCTTCCTAACTACCGCGCCAACCTGCAAGTTAACCTTAAGAGAATCCTGGACTAGGACTCCCAAGTCCCTTTGCACTCCAGATTTCTGAATTTTCTCCCCATTTGGAAAATAGTCTATGCCTCTATTCTTCCTACCAAAGTGCATGACCTCACACTTGCCCACGTTGTATTCCATCTGCCACTTCTTTGCCCATTCTCCTAACCTGTCCAAATCCTTCTGCAGCCTCCCCGCCTCCTCAATACTACTTCTCCTTCCACCTATCTTTGTATCATCTGCAAACTTAGCCAGGATGCCCTCAGTTCCTTCATCTAGATCATTAATGTATAAAGTGAAAAGTTGTGGCCCCAACACCGACCCCTGCGGAACTCCTCTAGTCACCGGCCACCATCCTGAGAAGGACCCCCTTATCCCTACTCTCTGCCTCCTGCCAGCCAGCCAATCTTCTATCCATGCTAGTACCTTTCCTCTAACACCATGGGCTCTTATCTTACTGAGCAGCCTCCTGTGCGGCACCTTGTCAAAGGCCTTCTGGAAGTCCAAGTAGATAACATTCATTGGCTCTTCTTTGTCTAACCTACTCGTTACCTCCTCAAAGAATTCTAACAGATTTTTCAGGCATGACCTCCCCTTGATGAAACCATGCTGACTTTGCCCGATTTTACCATGCACTTCCAAGTATTCTGAAATCTCATCTTTAATAATGGACTCTAAAATCTTACCAACGACCAAGGTCAGGCTAATCGGCCTGTAATTTCCCGTCTTTTGCCTCACTCCCTTCTTAAACAGGGGGGGGTTACATTAGCGATTTTCCAGTCCTCTGGGACCCTCCCTGACTCCAGTGATTCCTGAAAGATCACCACTAATGCCTCCACTATCTCTTTAGCTATCTCCTTCAGAACTCTGGGGTGTAATCCATCTGGTCCGAGTGATTTATCCACCTTCAGACCTTTCAGTTTTCCTAGCACCTTCTCCTTGGTAATGGCCACCATACTTACCTCTGCCCCCCCGACTCTCTTGAACTTTGGGGATGTCACTCGTGTCTTCCACTGTGAAGACTGACGCAAAGTACCTATTCAGTTCCTCCGCCGTTTCTTTGTTCCCCACTACTACTTCTCCAGTGTCATTTTCCAGTGGCCCAATGTCCACTTTTGCCTCTCTCTTACCCTTTCTATATCTAAAAAAACTCTTGTAATCTTCTTTTATATTACTGGCTAGTTTACCCTCATATTTAATCTTCTCCCTCCTTATTTCTTTTTTAGTTGAGCTCTGTTGGTCTTTGTAGGCTTCCCAATCCCCTGGTTTCCCACTGCTCTTCACTGCATTGTATGCTTTCTCTTTAGCTTTTATGCTGTCCCTGACTTCCCTTGTCAGCCATGGTTGCCTCGTCCTCCCTTTAGTATGCTTCTTCTTCCTAGAGATGAATTTTTGCTGTGTCTCCCAAATTACTCCCAGAAACTCCTGCCATTGCTGTTCTTTTCTGCTAGGCTCATCTCCCAATCAATTCTGGCCAGCTCCTCCCTCATGCCTCTGTAGTTGCCTTCATTCAACTGTAATACCGTTACATCTGATTCCAGCTTTTTCCTCTCAAATTGCAGGGTAAATTCTAACATATTATGGTCACTTCCTCCTAAGGGTTCCTTCACCTTAAGCTCCCTTATCAAATCTGCCTCATTACACATCACTAAATCTAGAATTGTCTGTTCCCTAGTGGGCTCCACCACAAGCTGCTCCAAAAAGCCATCTCGTAGACATTCCACAAATTCCTTTTCTTGGGATCCACTACCAACCCGATTTTCCCAGTCTACCTGCTTGTTGAAATCCCCCATGATCACTGTAACCTTGCCTTTTTTACGCATCTTTTCTATCTCCTGGTTATCTTGTGCCCCACATCCTGAGTACTGTTCGGAGGCCTGTACATAACTCCCATTATGGTTTTTTTTTACTTTTGCAGTTCCTCAATTCTACCCACACAGATTCTACGTCATCTGACCCTACATCATTTCTTGCTATCGATTTAATTTCATTTCTTACTAACAAAGCAACCCCACCCCCTCTGCCAACCTGCCTATCTTTTTGATAGGATGTATATCCTTAGATATTTAGCTCCCAGACCTGATCCCCTTGCAGCCATGTCTCCGTAATGCCCACCACATCATACCTGCCAATTTCAATCTGCGCCACAAACTCGTTTACCTTATTTCGTATACTGCGTGCATTCAGAAAAAACACCTTCAGTCCTGTATTTCCTGTCCCCTTTCTCATTGTCATCCCTTTATCTGATGTGCTTGAAGTTAGGTTCCTAGCCCTTTCCAAACACTCTGTCCTATTTTGTGTTTTGGAGACTTTAATAGCCTCTCCTGGACTCTCCTCTCTTTTCAGTTTTTTCATAATTTTCCATGAAGTTGAATCCACCCCGCCACCCCCCCACCCACCCCCCTCCCCCCCCCACCACCCACCCCCCTCCCCCCCCACCCCCACCCCAACACACACACACACACACACACACGCTATCCTGCTGCTTTGTTTCCCATTAGTCAAACATTTTCCAACTTGCATGCAACTTCAAAATATTGATCCCCTTAATGGGTCATGAACTCAGAAATTCCCAATAATTTTTATGCCATATCCCTGGGTTGTGAACATAAAGAAGACTCAGTTTAAATCAGTTCAAAAACAAAAAACATGACTCAAAGTATCTCAAGAATAATACACGTATATACACACAGAAAAAAATAATTAACAAACTTAAAATCCATATGCTTCTAGAAAAGACTGATTAAAATAAAATATTTTCATTCATCAAATAAATGACTAGAGGGTTAAACTGTTTTAGCTCTGTGAACAGAAATGGGTGGTGCTGACAATAAAAACATCACATAGACACTATATTTAAGACAGACTTGCAAACAAAAGCAATTAAAAACAAGACTACAAAGGTTTAAACTGACTATAGCTCTGTTAAACATTTGTAGGCCCAGAAACTTCCAGACATTTTTTAAAAATAATTTTTATTTAGCATTTAATACCTTATCACGCACCTAGTCAATTTCATTACTCAACACAGGACAGAGAAATCTTTTGAAATTGGATTGTAAAGTGTTGGCAGCACTTGAACAACTTTTAAGGGAAGAAAAAGATATATTTAAAAACAATTCTTTCATATTAAACATGGTACATGATGCATGTACGTGATGCAAATAGAAAACATTTAACAGTCTTGTATGTGACATATAATTACAAATGAGAGTGCTTTGTACTCATTAACTATCTGAAAAGTCCACTGGTTATCAGCCAGATTTCACTTTTAAAACAGAATCATCAGAAGCAAATGGTCACAAAGTTATAGGTGGGAGTTTTATTTGGCTTCTTGAGCTTTATTGCTGTTCTATTTTTCTTTAGCCTATTCTATTAGCATTAACTACTAGTGCTCTGCCAGAGTCGTCATAAGTTTCATGATAAAGGACAAATAGTTGTGTTTTTGTCTGACATTTTCAATCTTATATCAAATTTAATTTATGATTTTCTTCTTCAGTCAGCATCTGATATTTAGCTGACTGAATCGAGGTTATGATACTGTTGCCCTGATCCGTATCCACGGGTTCTTCCTCAAACAGCTGTCTCTGTAGGTCTCTAATCTTCTTTTCATATATCATATTCCAGTCTGACACGATTGCCATAAGGTTAAACCTTATCTCTCACTGTACTTTTGTATCTGCTTCTCTATGACTGGTGTCGCTTTGCACAGACCCAGTCATCTTGATTGAATGTCCCCAAGTCAATCGGTCCTTCTCTTAATCCATCTAGTTTTCATATAATCTTCCATGGACAGGAAAGTAACTGACAAAATGGAATGCATCTTCTTCCTTTCCTGCAGTCTTGGCATCAAACTGAAACACCTCTTGCCTGGCAAAGCCATTGTAAACTTGTCGAATGACTTCTGAGTTGCACAATGCCAAGCCTTTCATAGCAGCATCAAAACTTTGTGAAAATTCTATAAATTCTCCAAGAGCTTCCCTTAGTTCTATATCTGGATGGGTACAGTTCAGTAACACATTAATAATGGCTTGGGTGGCACAGGCATTATGGATAACCTGTTTAGCAAAGAAGATCTTCTCAAGTCTTGAATCTTGGACAGTGGACCCTGCTGGTTCTTCTCCTGGCTGCCACTTGAATAGGAAGATAAGGCTATGAATTGGTTTTAACTTATCAAAGTGTTCTGGTTCTAGGCTCCATATTTCTTCTACCTGAACACATTTGCACCCGAAGCCCTTGATCAGCTCTGTAAACACTCCGGGATCACTTTCCATCAGGCCCCATTCCCTGCCGCTACCCACCATTTCTGCAGCAGCATGCCCAGAAACTTCCAGACATACAAACACACAGTTTCATACTCCCATCCAGGTTAATTCTCCTCCTCAACGTTCGTGCTTTTACATGTTAATTTTCTTGCACCTTCAGGTGAAGATAATCTACTGACATGACTGTTTTCTTTGTTTTTTTTTGTGCATCAAAAAGTTGAAAACCCAATTAAACAATCACTATCTGTTTGGGTGTTTTGATCTAATTGAATTTTCAGGTTTTGGCTGTGATTGCTCTCTGCTTAATTTAAACACCACCTCTAGCTGTCCCATTTTTGTTCAACCTATTTTTTTATTCATTCATGAGATGTGGGCTTCGCTGGTTGGGCCAGCATTTATTGCCTATCCCTAGTTGTCCTTGAGAAGGTGGTGGTGGGTGAGGTGCCTTCTTAAACCGCTGCAGTCCATGTGGTTTAGGTACACCCATAGTGCTCCTGGGGTTGGTTACCGCCTATAAATTGGTCACAAGCAAAATCCCCATTTTCAGGGATTACATCTGTACATATCCCTGGTCAGAAATCCTTCAATCTATTAACACCTGTTATTTCCAAACTTTTATCTTGACCCCACCCAGGAATGCCAATGTTAGTAGATTTCCTTGGTGGTTTCCATTACAATGAGGCATTATTAATCTAGCAACAATGATTCATGTAAATGTGTTCATTATAATTTTTATTAACTAACAACAATAATACATTTCTTATAACAGCTCTGCAATGTTACATTAAATGACAGAATGACATGCAAATTGTACAATATGCTCACTGGGTGTGACTACCTTGAGAGGATGTTTACATTGATTGAATATATTAAATAACAAAATTCTTTCTCAATAATATAACTGGGTTTCCAAGCTCCAACTACCTTGAGAATGTTTTGACCTCCCAATAAAATCACACAGCCTGTGTTTCTAAGGCATGGAGTGACCAGCTTTAGGATCCAAGTCATCCATGTGGCTGTATGGCTTCTGATCATCTTAAAGGGAAAACAGCTTTTATTCCTATACTATAATACAGTCTTGTTCTGTGCCTGCATATTACCGAGGGTGTATGCTTAATTATTATTTTTTATCCTACTTATAATCTTTTCAGCATTTGCCACTGTTTCATAAGCTTCATTTTTAGTAAGTGCATAGGCCAATCTTAATCTTAAACAGTGGTAAATGATATCTTGGCAACTAGTTTCTTAAGAGCTATTTTCTCGACCTGATTGTTTATCAGTCTGCGTCCTTGCATTTCCAAACTGTTATTTGTACATAGGGATACATTTAAGATTTCCACTTTACTCCACTGTTGCTACAACAACTTACTTAAGGAAAAGGATGCTGGGATAGATTGATCATTTAATTAATCTTAAAACACTCTAACACCCTTGCCTAATAAAAATCTAGCAGTTTCAATTTTGATGGGCCTAAACTCCCTCGGATTGCCACTCTGATCCCAGTTTCTTACCCGAAATCTTGTCTCACCCTGCCTTATATAAGACCATAAGACATAGGAGCAGAAATTGGGCCATTCGGTCCATCGAGTCTGCTCTGCCATTCAATCACCTCAGGCCAGGCAAGATCTAGGTAGTGCAGTGCATCCCCAGGACCTAGCGTGCTGAGTGCAACTCTGTCAAAGTCACACCCCCTTTTTATGGCACGAGTTGCTGTGAAGCAAGTAAGTTCATGGTCCAGTGAAGTTTAAAGGCCCTTGACAGGCCAGGGAGAAGGTAGGTGGGTTGGGGTGGGCCAGGCATTTGGGGGTGGGCGTCAGGCCTCGGGTGGGGGGGCGCGGGTGGCTAAGAGCCGGGCCTGGCGGGGTCGGGGAGAAAGAGGCCGGGTGGTGTGGGGGGAATCCTGTGGGTCAGGGCATTTCTGTTGGGAGTGTGTAGTCCCATGGGGGTTGGGGGGGACGCCTGAGGGGGGCGCAGTTAGTCAGTGGGGGTGGTGGGAGATCCTTGGGGTGTCAGGGGGGTATGGGGAGTCCCATGGGGGAAGCGAGGAAAGACCTAACTATTGGTGTAACCCAGTTGGAACCAACTGAAATTTGTGATTTAAGTCGTATTTTCGGGTATTTCCCAGTGCTGGGCAATTGCCCAGGGGATGTTTGCACTTCTGGCCAATTGCCCTGCAGCCCTTACCTGGGCACTTCCAAAGGGGATTTCCCAGTGCATCTGTGGGGTATCCCTCAATACAATTCCCTTGAGCTTGCAAGTTATGGCCCAATATTTTTAATAGACCCAACCTCAATTGTAGAGGGAGTTTCAGATTTCTACCAACTTTTCTGTGAAAAAGTGATCTCTGACATGACCCTGAACATCCAAGCTCAAAGGTTAAGCCTCTTATTCTCAACTCTCCAGAGGAAATAATTCCCTCTATCTACCCTATCAAGTTATTTTAAATGCCTCAATTAGATCATTTAGTTATTCTATACTCAAGGAATACAAACCTAGTCTATGCAAGTTATTCTCATAATTTAATCATTCTAACCCCAGTATAATTTTGATGAATCTGTACTCTACTGCATTCCCCTCCTCAAGGCCAGTATATCCCTTCCTGAGTTACACTGCCTAGAACTGAATGCAGTGCCCCAGTTGTGGTCTATTTGGAGTGATTCTTAAGGAATGATTTTCTGCAAGTCTTTTTCATCTCCTGTTGTGTCATTTCATGTTCTTGCCCAATGTTTTTGCTTCTAACCCAATATTTCCTAATGTGGCTCGGTGTCATTTTTGTTTTATAATGTTCCTGTGGAGCACCTTAGGACATATTATGTTAAAGGCGCCATCAAAACATGAATTGTTGTTGTCTGCCAGTACTTGTAGCAGATTATGAGTCATCCAGATTGTGGGAGACACCTGCTGCTGGTCCACCAGCCTCGTTGCTTAGCAAAAGATATCAACAAAGCTAGTCGCAACTCAGTGCTACATTGTGATAGTCAGCTCTGTTCAGGTTCACCTTGAAGGCAGGGGTTGTTTCTAAATCTCTAAAAACAAAGCTGTACTCTTACAAAACACACATTTGTTCATCAATAATTATTAAGATGGCAAAAAATTCTCCATTGTCGGTTTCTTATCACCTTCCAATTCACCATTTGAAGAAATGTTCTGCTCAAGTGGAAATTGCGTACTTTCAAATGCCTTTCAGACTTTTAGATCCTGAGGAGTTTGACAAAATCAGACTGAAAGCAAGCACTGCCTGGACTGCAGAACATGAGAATCAGTTAAGATGTGTTACCACTTATTCAGCAGAATACGGAAAAAAACAGCTGGATGAACCAACACAGAGCCAGGTCCAGCTGAACTCCCCAACCAGACTACACAGACCCCATCCACCAGAGTAAGGCACAATTTTTTGTGCAATTTTTAAACAATAGTTAAAATGTCTGTGGAATTGATTACTAAAGGATTCTGGAAATAAAATAATACATTATTTGTAGTAACAGAAAACTTTTCATTTACCGTCGCTTTTGTATAATCCAGATGATTAAAACATAATTTTTATTTTAATTATCAAGTGTTACAGATAACTTACGAAAGTAGTCTAATTAAACAGATGTCTCAAGTAATTCAAGAAACTGAGCAAAATCCAGTGACCTACTGTCACGACTCACTGGGGATAGTAATGGGGTGTAATATTAAGTCCCACTGTTCCCCGAGCTGTGACAAAGTTTGATCAAACCACCAAATTTCCCCACTTCTACCTAACTGTTTAATTTAGGTTAACAGAATACGAGCACCAGGTTTGTAAACTTAATTCGTAAATAACTGGTTTATTGAACAAACTGTTGGGCCAACTGTGGCAAAAGAAATATGAACTAATTTTTAACTCTATAATCTAAAATCTACCCCTTCTTAAATCCCTATACGCACACAAACAAGGCACATAAGACACATAAAACAGGAATTTTAAGGGTGGGATAAAAGAGTTCAGTGGCACCAATTCTGGAATACAGGATTCGATGGGTTGATTTTGATTGATGTCTTCCAAATTCCTTTTAGTTCTTGTTGATGACATGAGGTGGTCTTCGAGCACTTTCAGTATTTAGTTCACTGGCTGAGAGCTTGCCTTTCAATGTCTCTAACAGTGAATTTCCCCTTTGCTTCTTGACGGGGATTTTCAGAGAGTGTGGGTTAGAGAGATATGAGAAGAAAAAGCCAGCTAGCTACTATTGTGAAATTACTGGAATCTTCCACATGCAGGAGAAAGAGGTTTTAGGTCTTGTACCTTTCAGGCTTGAAGCTTTTCTCTGTACCGCTCTCACACAAAACCTGGTCAGGAGCCAATTAAAACATTGTTGCCAGGCAGCTCTCTTGGTCCAGGACTCCATTCCAGCACCATCCTGTCTTTCATGGCACACTCTATTCCAGGACTACAACATTGTATATATATCTCATGATAATTTTAATTCCCAGTCCAACAGAAAATAAAAATATATGTTCTTTACAACAGTCCAACAGGAATAAAAAGATATGTTCCTTACACTACCTTAACATGAATTTAGTTCCCTCTTGATTGTACACTGAGGATTTA
Source organism: Carcharodon carcharias (assembly GCF_017639515.1). NCBI lineage: Eukaryota > Metazoa > Chordata > Chondrichthyes > Lamniformes > Lamnidae > Carcharodon > Carcharodon carcharias. Next base: position 61,902,198 of record NC_054467.1, on the reverse strand, counting down.
CAACCATAACCACAGAGGAGATATAAGACTGATTTTCACCTTTGGGGATGACACGGGAACCCCTTAAAAATGGCAGTGGGTCCCGATTCCTAGGTTCCCAACACCATTTCCAGGCTGTCTGATTTTTGGGATTGTCTTTAAAGGGTAAGGGCTGGATCCTGTTAAAAGCCTGCACCTGGCACTCCTGATCTGGCTAGCTCCGCTGTAGAGATAGGCATGTCCCACTCCTCTGCAATTTTCATTGAGTTGGGCCAGCTTTTTAAAGAGTCGTGAATCTCGGCCTCTCAGAGGAATCATGAACCCTAGACTGCGTGAGGGGACCTTTTAAAAGCTACATTCAAAAGGTCCTCCTCATGCCTCCCATTCCAAGCTCTGCCCTTCCACCCACCCCCTATTGCCCTTCATCCACCACTCTGGTCCTTTATACCTTCCATGCCAAGCTGTGCCCTTCTACCCGTCCCCTATACTAAGCACTGCCTTTCCACCCATCACACATGTTCGGGAAGAGCAGTCAGAGATCCAGACCTTCGGGAGATATACGGAGTGGGGAGAGAATAAATACAGTCAGGGAGCGCAGCCTACGTTACATCTTCAGGAAGAGCAGTTGGAGGGGCGGACCTGCGGGAGATACAAGGTACGGGGGGGGGGGGGGGGGGGGGGGGAGAATAAATACAACCCGGGGAGCGCGGCCTACGTCTATCACCTTGGGGAAGAGCAGTCAGAGAGGCAGACCTGGGGGAAGAGCGGTTGGAAAGGTGGATATGTCAGCTGCTTGGAATCAGCCTGCACTGAGTTCGAAAGGAGAGTGAAAAAAAAATTGTGACATCACAGGAAAGAAGTAATTTGATTGGTTGGAGAAAAAGCTAGCTGGTGAGTATCTGGTAAGCATCTAGTAAGATTTTAAGGTTTATTCTATTCATAAGGTTTAGAATAAAATAGCAACTGTACTTTTGGTAAGGTTTATTATTTAGGGCCACCTAAAATCATTTTCTACTTGGATAAAACAGTGAGAGTTCAGGGATAAAACAGTGAGAGTTCAAGAGATAAAATAGCAAGAGTTCAAGGGATAAAACAGCGAGAGTTCAAGGGATAAAACAGCGAGAGTTCAGGAGATAAAACAGTGAGAGTTCAGGAGATAAAACAGCGAGAGTTCAAGGGATAAAACAGCGAGAGTTCAAGGGATAAAACAGCGAGAGTTCAGGAGATAAAACAGCGAGAGTTCAGGAGATAAAACAGCGAGAGTTCAGGAGATAAAACAGCGAGAGTTCAGGAGATAAAACAGCGAGAGTTCAAGGGATAAAACAGCGAGAGTTCAAGGGATGAAACAGCGAGAGTTCAGGAGATAAAACAGCAAGAGTTCAGGAGATAAAACAGCAAGAGTTCAAGGGATAAAACAGTGAGAGTTCAAGGGATAAAACAGCGAGAGTTCAGGAGATAAAACAGCGAGAGTTCAGGAGATAAAACTGCGAGAGTTCAGGAGATAAAACTGCGAGAGTTCAGGAGATAAAACTGCGAGAGTTCAGGAGATAAAACAGTGAGAGTACAGGGGATAAAACAGCAGGAATTCAGGAGATAAAGCAGCACGAGTGGAGAGACGGAATTGAAAACAGTACGAGTATAGAAATGTAAATTTCTAAACAAACGCACTTAAAGTAAGAATTTACAAGCACAGGAGAGGGAGCTGATTTGTGAGTAAGGGCGAAGAATTTCTACATTATACTAATCTCCAGTTTATAGTTAATAGTATAAGAGTAAGATTAAAGTAAGTAAAAGTAGCTAAAGTTTAAGTAAAAAAGTGATTAAAATGTTTAAGGTTAAGGCATGGCAGGATAGCTCAGCCAAGTGGAATGCCTGCCCTGTGGCATGTGGGAAGTTGTGGACACTTCTCATGACCCAGATGAGCCCGTGTACAGGAAGTGTCATCAGCTGCACAAGCTTGAGCTCCGCAATTCAGAGCTTGAGCAGCGGTTGGGGTCACTCAGGTGCATCCATGAGGCAGGGAACTATGTGGTTAGCCCATTTAGAGAGGTGGTCACACCACAAGTTAGGGGCAAGCAGGCAGATAGGGAATGGGTGACCGCCAGGCAGTCCAAAAGAAACAGGCAGAGAATTCAGGAGTCCCCAGAGGTCCCGCTCACTAACCAGTTTTCCATTCTGGATAGCGGTGAGTGCAGCAAGAGCCAAGCCCATAGTACCATGGGTGGCCCTGCGGTACAGTGGGGGAAGAAGAAGAGTGGAAGGGCAGTACTGATAAGGGATTATTTAGTTAGGGGAGCAGACAGGCTTCTCTGCAGCCGTTAATGTGACCCCAGGATGGTTTGTTGCCTCCCTGGTGCTAGGGTAAAGGATGTCACAGAACGGCTGCAGGACATTCTTGTGGGGGAGGGCGAACATCCAGAGGTCGTAGCCCACATTGGTATTAACGACATAGGTAGGAAGGGGGATGTGGTCCTGCAGTCGGAATTTAGAGAGCTAGGAAGAAAATTAGCAAGCAGGACCTCTAAAGTAGTAATCTCCGGATGACTCCCAGTGCCATGTGCAAGTGAGTACAGAAATAGGAAGATAAGACAGATGAATGTGTGGCTGAAAAGATGGTGTAGGAGTGAGGGCTTTAGATTCCTGGGACACTGGGACTGGCTCTGGGGGAGATGGACCTGTACAAGGTCTAAGCTAAAATGCTCAGAGAGCTGGTGCATGCACGATGGGCCGAATGGCCTCTTCTGCACCATAACAATTCTGAGATTCTGTGACTTATGGCCCCTTATGCTTCCTAGGTCCAGGTCTGCCCTTCAGACTTCCACTGCCAAGTTATGGTACTTCCACTCACCATCCCTCCCCCCATGGCTCCTAATATCCCAATGCCAAGCTATGGCACTTCCATGCCTAATGACCCACTATGCACTGTATAAAATCAATGAACTCTATAGTGACAGTAGGATATGTAAAACAAAACAGTTTTAAAGAAGTAAGTCATTCATAACTTTCTATTGTGCTGAGAAAGTAATTTCATTTAGAGGGTAGTATAAGGACTTGGCTGAGAACCCAGATATTCATTACTCTGGTTGAAACATCAGTACCCCAAGGAAAACATTGCTTAATTGACAGCTCAGGCTCTCTGATCGCTGCTGTCAATTTCACAATATTTATTTACACAAGATTAAATGGTTTCAAGCGTTTGTGGTATTTGTTATTGATGCTTTAAGGAGGATTGACACTTTTATTTATTTTTCATTGATTCGTGCGATGTGGGCATCACTGGCTAGGCCAGCATTTATTGCCCACCCCTAATTGCCCTTGAGAAGGTGGCAATGAGCTGCCTCCTTGAACTGCTGTAGTCCATGTATTGTAGGAATACCTACAGTGCTGTTAGGAAGGCAGTTCCTGGATTTTGACCAAGTGACAGTGAAGGAACGATGATATAGTTCCAAATCAAGATGGAGTTTAACTTGGAGGGGAACTTGCAGATAGTGGTGTTCCCATGCCCTTGACCTCCTAAGCAGTAAATGTCACAGGAAGAAATGATTTCTAACTGTACTACTTGTGCCATAAATAGCCAACAAAAAGAACCACTATTACCTTCTTTTCCATCAAAGCTGTGGGAGCACCACGGGAATGGACTTACTTGACCCTAAGGGGAAAACCTTCCTTATTGTTATTGGTTATTATTCACAGTGGAATGAAGTAAACTGATTGCATAATATCATGGTAGAAATAGTCATTCAAGAGAATTTTTTTAAGACATGGCATTCTGGGCATTGTAGGTCAGGCAATGGGACACAATTCACAAATGAGCAATTCCAAAATTTTGCGAATGAAAATGGCTTTGTTCATTTAATCAGTTTACCTCAAGCAAATGAAGAGGCTGAGAGAGAGGGATACAAACCATTAAGGAGTTATCAAAGAAAAGCAAAGATCTTCATCTAGCTCTTCTGAGTTACTAATCCTCACCACACTACTGAATGGTTTCTCACCATCTGTTACGACTGCAGCTGATGCTTTTTGCTGAGCAAGCCAAATTGCAGAGGGAAACTAGTCTTACTGATCATAACTTTTTTTTGTTTTGTATTTTGAAAATGAGGGGAAAACTACTGATCCCAGAAGCATAGAATCCCAGTAACACTTCTAGGATTTTAAAATGAAAAATTTATTAATAAGAGAAAAAAAATCTTAAACACACAAGATTAAAATCACAAAGTTGAAACAGTCTTACAAAACATTCCCCCAAAAACCCACTTGGTCAGAACATCTGAGCAAGTAAACTACTTGGCAATAGCTCCCTTATAGATTTTTAACCATAAAAAATCCAGTAATATTACCCAAGGCAAAAACTGCTGCTACTTTAATGAAGTATAGCAAACAACTTCTCAACAAAAACAGAATTACCTGGAAAAACTCAGCAGGTCTGGCAGCATCGGCGGAGAAGAAAAGAGTTGACGTTTCGAGTCCTCATGACCCTTCGACTTCTCACTCTCTTCCACTCTGCTGTGGAAATCTGAAGAAAGTTCAGAAACAAACTGCTTTCTGAAAACATGAATTTTCTGGCTTGAAACTGGATGGCTGCTTCAAATTCACAACTTTTCTCAGCACAGAGCTGGTTTCAGGATATCTCCCCACACAGCCACCTACAACTCAACTAAATATCTTTTTAAGTATCTTTTTTTCTTTTCATCCTAGACTCCATTGCCCTAAGCACCTCTTCGAACTCAACTTTAATATTTCATGTCTTCCCTATTGCCTCCACTTTCTGGTCAAATAAAATTGAATAATCTTTCTTATTTACTTATGAAACCTTTATAAGCTCCAAAAGTCCCTTAAACTCCCTTTGAAATTTAACAGCTGAGAAGTTAAGTCCTTACCTATCATCTGATGGAAATTTTAAAACCCAACCTATTTACTTCATCATAGCCTCTCATTACAAATGCATGCATCTAGCACCTTTACCTTTCATGTCTCAGTTCCCATGGATGAGCTGTCTCTATGAAGCTTTCCAGTTTAATTAATCATGGACACAGACACACACAGCCTTTACAGAATACCACCATATTCCCAAAAATATTTTTAAAACAACATCCATCTTCACACCATCAGAATTACTAATGGGTAGGAGATTGAGAACACAGCTTCCATCTCTGACATACAAAATTCAAACCCAGTGTCACCACGAGTCTCCACAAGAGGGTAAAAAGGTGTGAGGAAGAACAGAGAACCAACCAGGCTCGGAACTTTAATTACAGACTCAGAGCATTTGAATTACCAGTGTTGAAGCCCGGACAGAGAGTATGGGCCTGAGACCAATAGAGAGAACGTACAATCATTGAAAAAACTCTACAACCAGGATCGTACAGGGTTGAGACAGGCGAGGGTATCATAAGGAGAAACCGCAGCACCGTAATACATTGAAAATAAAACTGGAATATCCTCGCCCTCAAAAGATCAGAACAAAAACAGGGAGATTGGTCAAGGCACCTCAGAGACTAACCCTCTGAAGTCAGACTTTGGGGGGAGACGAAGGCTGATGTAAATATGATGAGGATAAAGACTTGTGGGGAGATGTCGAGTAAAGGGTTAACATCAGAAGCTCATGATGCTGATGTGATAATGTCAGATCACATGATTGAATAGTAATCAAGATCTTGAAGAGATCAGAAGCTCTTACCTTATGTGCAAGCCCATATATGTAAGTACTTACTATAAATAAATAGTTCTGATTAAAAAGACTATGGACTGAACAGCATACTTTTGGGAGACTAGACAATTCCAAAATCCAGCATATACTCCTACCATACAACAAAACAATGGGGGGGGGGGCGCGGTGGGTGGAAAGGCAGAGCTTGACATAGGAAGCATGAGAGGCCTGAGGGTCTGGATGGGGGAACATGAGGTGGGATGGATGAGGCATGGGATGTGTTTGGAGGGTGAGTTAGGTTGAGGGCTGGAGGGCCTTTGTGTTTTTATTTTAACTGGGATGAAATCCAATGCACCAAGGCGGGCCTTTTAAACTGTCTGCCTCAGCACCCGGCAGCCCATGGCTGCCTCCAAACTTTTTCCTCGCTTGGCTGTGCTGACTCCAGTCTGCATCCAGCCCCCAGCTTCCAACAATGAAGATCCCACTTTTGTGGGTACTTTCTCCCAAGGAGGGCAGGCTGAACTGGGAATTTTCCCAATCCCACTACCCACCTTGAGGATGAAAATTCAGGCCATTATAATTATTATGAAAGAATGCTAAACCTGAACTTTGTGCACCATCATGATTTTCACAATAGGGACATGGAGGTGAAAATGAGAAAACATTTCAAATTTGCAAAATACAAATAATGAATTTATCTTGCTCAAATATTCTATAATCATAAAATTAAACCCTAGTAGAGTGGCAGGACACCGTTTTGTGTCCTTGATTATCCACTGTACTGAGTTAACTGACCTCAGTCAGAGTGATGATAAAGGGGTAACAGTTGGCCCCAGCAAGTGGAAGTGAAAAAATTATCCTTGGGTTCCCACTTATGATTTCTTTTCAGTGATGTCTCCTGGAAGATGGACAAGGATAGGATCAAATTTGGTTGTAATGGCCTCTGTAGCCCAATAATCTGTCAACACGAGGACCCTGAATTTCTGTGGGGGTAGTGATGCACTCCCAATTTAATTTGGATAGGGTACAGCATAGCCACAGGGAAATGAAAGTACCCAAATAAGACAGGCACCAGCATAAGCTATGAATTTCCAATCTTAAGAGACCTCAGGGGACAAATCTCCATCAATCCCAAACATGGTCCTTGACTGGAGATCACAGAGCCTAAGAGAATGATGCTGCAAGCAATTTTTGGCTCTGACTTCTTTACATCAGGATGAACCTGGTGAAGAGATCTTTTTGAGCAGCAGACTCATTTGTAATATTAGCCCCCTTAAAAAGAACTCATTTAAAACTTTCTAGATCTCACTATGGCACCAGTTACCAAAGAACAGCTTGACAGTGCCTTTATTCACCTGTGCACTCAACCTGGTTTGCATCCAACTTGGTGGGTGTGGTCATCTGTCACAAGCATGCAATTTAAATTACTTTCCTCTGCTCCCAGATGCTAAGGTGGGGTCAGGAACTGAATTCACCGGCACCCGCTCTGTCAGCAAGCTGGGACCAAAGAATTTCAACCCCTTACTTTCTACTTGTGCATTGCCAGATATATTCAAAGTACACACTTTTTTAGGAGTCAAAATAGGCCAGGCCCCCACTTACCTTGCCCATGAAGCCAACATCCAGAGAATGAATAGAATCATAGAACCATAGAAAGTTTACGGTACAGAAGGAGGCCACTTGGTTCCTCGTGCCTGCAGAGGCCAAAAAAACGAGCCACCCAGCCTAATCCTACTTGCCAGCATTTGGTCCTTTGCCCTGCAGGTTACAGCACTTCAGGTGCACTTCCATGGCACGTTTTAACTAAGATGATGTTTCCTCCAATCCACTTTTGCTAAATCACTTCTCAGTTTTAGTAAGATTGGCCTTACCCCAACTTAGATCTTTAACTCTTTTTCTATCTTTGTCCTTTTCCATAATTATGTTAAAACTAACTGAATTAAAATCACTACCACCAATATGCTGCCTCACTGCCACTCCTTCCACTGCCCAGCTTCATTTCCTAAAACTAAGTCCAGAACTGCACTCTCTTGGACTTGCTACATATTGGCCAAAAAGAGTTCTCCTGAATGCACTTTAAGAATTCTGTTCCCTCCATTCCTTCCACATTAAAACTATCCCAGTTAATATTGGGGTAGTTAAAATCCCCTACTATTACTGCAGTATTGTTTTTGTACTTCTCAGAGATTTGTCTCCATATTTGCTCTTCTATTTCCCTCTGACTGTTTGGGGGTCTATAGTCCACTGCCAGTGGTGTGACTACCCTTTTTTGTTCCTAAGCTCAATCCACATAGCCTCAATTGATTATCCTTCTAACACATCATCCCTCCTCACAGCTGTAATTGATTCTCCAAACAAAATTAGCACCACCCACTCCCTTTGTATCCCCTTCTAGGAACTATTACACTGGCTGATACAGTGAAATGCTGAAATACTGCAATGGGTAAGAGTTTTCTTGATAGTTTTGTGAGATTCAAAAAGATCATCATGAACATTATTTTGCACAGCAGCATTTCATTGATGGCGTACCCAGAGAAAGGAGACGGGAGCAGCACTGAGTGGGGAAGCCTGAAGAAATGAAATTTACTAGTGGGAACTGAGGGAAGGATAGGGAATAAAAAGTGCCTGGAAAAATTAAGGAGGTGGGAGTAGAGGGTTGACGTGAGAGTCTGAGGGAAAGATTGGAGGATAAAATGTGGCACCAGTTAAATTGAAAGCTGCAAGGAAGAAATGAAGGAGCAAAGGGATGAAAGATACCAACAGGGCCTGGGATACAAGTGTGAGTGGGGTGGGAGCCAGGGAAGGTGTGACTGCATGTGTAAACCAAAGGAGAAGCGTGTCCACATGGGGAAGAAGGTGTTAGAGAGAAAAGGATAGAAGGAGAGAGTAATCCATGTTATTTTGGAATGTGGATAAAGGAAAGAAATACGCATGTTGTTTTAAGAAGTGGGTAGATGAAGAGAGTGCCAATGGGAACAGTTTCTCCCTGCTATGTCCAGATCCCTCATGATTCTGAACATCTTTATCTTCTCAACCTTCTCTTCTGTAAAGAGAATAACCCCAGCTTCTCCAATATATCCTCGTAACTGACATTGCCATTCCTCGAACCAATCTCGTAAATCCTTTCTTATTCAATCCAATGCTTTCACATCCTTACTAAAGTGTGGTGCCAAGAAGTAGGCACTACAGCCAGTTGAGGCCGAACTAGTGTTTTATAAAGGTTCATCATAACTTCCTTGCTTTTGAAATCTTATGCCTTTATTTATAAAGCCCAGGATCCAGTATGCCTTATTAATCGTTCCCTCAACCTGCCCTGCCACCTTCAGTGATTTGTGCACAAATACCCTTGGGTCCCTCTGTTCCTGCATCCTTTTTGAATTGTATCCTTTATTTTATGTTGCCCCACCTTGTTCTTTTTACCATAATGTATCACCTCACACTTAGATGCATTCAATTTTATCAGCCATGCATCCACCCATTCTACCAGCCTGTCGTCTTGAAATTTATATCTATCCCCTCACAGTTCACAAACTTCCAAGTTTTGTGTCATCGATAAATTTTGAAATTGTGCCCCGTACACCTAAGTCCTGGACATCAATATTGATTAAGAAAAGCAGGATCCTAATACCAACACCCAGGATACCCCAATATATACCTTCCTTTAGTCTGAAAAACAACCGTTCACCACTTGTTTCTGTTTTCTGTCACTCAACCAACACTGTATCCATGCTGCCTCTCTCCCTCTTAAATACTCATTTTGAGAGTACAATTAATAGAGTAATGCAGCTTAAAGCTGTTGAAATTCTCTCCTTCTGTTGTTATCTGAACCCTATCAAGGAACTATCATATTTTTCCTAATATTACTGTGGAATACTTTAAGGTAGGCTTGTTTGTGCATGTGTATGGATCTATGTGTGTGGCTAATTTAATTAAACTAGAGATGATTAGACTACAAGATTTAAATTATTAAATGAGTTAGGTGTAAAACAGATATTTGAAATGAAGATGAGTAAACTGGGTGAGGTCTCAGCAGAGATGGTGTGAATGAAATTTACATTTTTAAATAAGTGGGAAAGGTGTTTGATTTTCAAAAGGACATGGAAATGTTTACGACTGGCAAGATAAATAAGGCAAGGTTATTACGTTGATTTTTCCCAAAAGCGTTAGCCATAGTGATAACGTGAAAGATTTTTATATTCTGGGAAAAGTAACTTTCAAAGTTCTAAAGTTGAAACAATGGGATTTACAGATAAAAAAGGGAGAAATATATTTAAGAAGGATGGAAGGCTGTGTGAGGGGTGACTGTGTGAGATCTTGAAAGGTGACTGTGTGAAACAGACTTGGGGGAGAAATTCTCTAGCCATCCTGCAGAAGTTTGCTGTTCCAGTAACCAGGGTTGTGTTAAAAGCCTTTGGAATTCCATTGTCCAATGGGGGCTTGTGGTAAAATTTCTGGATGACTTTATAAATGTGGAAGTTACTTGGATGTAGCCTTAAAGGGAATGTGTAGCTGGGAGTCTGGTTAAGTAGAAATTTTGGGAACTGTTATAACTGCAACTATAATCTTGTGTGTGTTTAAGTTTTTTTCTTCTTTTGTTAATAAACGTTTTAACTTGAGCTTTAAAATCTCTAAAGGTGGTAGTGGACTCATTACTTCTGACTTCAGTGCACAAACCTTCTCGTAATAAATACAAATTGCAAAATTGTTGTGATAGTGTGGCCAAATTTCCTTGTGGATTTGGTCAGCCTGGCGAATACCACCTGCCATATCATAACAAAGCTTCAAATATTTTATGCAAGAAACTATTTGCCTTCCATGTATTGCAGGACTATATTTTTTTATTTCTTCTAATATTGCCCATATAGTAGACAAGGTGTGATATCTACACTGCCATCCTGCTGAAATATTGCCAATAAACGGAACATTACAGAGACTACAGGTGATAATGTATGATGTTAGAATACTTACGTAGATATAGGTGCTGCAAGACTTGCTGAAAAACGGGTAATTGGCATCTGTGTTTTCATTTTTCAGAATTTTTTAGTGACACGGCTGCATAGAATTCCAGTGCACTACAAGGCATCCAAAAATACAACCAATTCGCCACTGAGAGGTAAATACAGGACACATGGATCAATGTGAAAATAGACCAAAGGTCCAGCGGGCTTGGTTGACTGGCAAAAGAAAATTCATGACAACCTCTGAATTGACTGAAGATCCTGTTATCTTACCCTATTATGATTTGAATCGGTACATTGGAATTTGTATCCATATACTCTAGAAATTGGAAGGCATCGAACTCCATTTCTTGGGTACTAAAATGAGCACCCAAGCTTCCAATAGGGCATAAAGCACACACTCTTTCCAAATTAGAAATGTGTCATCCACTATATTGATGTAGGCAAAACAATAGGTGCCCAGAGCCCATGCTTGAAACAGGCAATCATGCCTATGCATACTTAAATAACAGGTCTAATGTCTGCTTGAAACTGCCTTCACATTATTGGGTTGGCCTGGCACCAGTAGAATTCAGGAATACCAAGTGTACATGCAAATTAACAAGTGGTCCTTAAAGGTTTGTTGCAGGGTGCAACCAACAAGGTAATTGTTTAAAATATATGCACCTGAGGAAGAGGAGGAATGTTCCTGCCAATTCTACATTCAATCATGCAGACCACTCTTCCACCCCGCCCCACCCCCAAACCCAACTTAAGTCACCCCGAATTACAGCCACTACATTCCCAATTGCAGCCTCTGCCTTCCCAGAGGCCAACTGAATCCCAATCCCAGTCACTGCCACCCTCTCTACTGATTTTTTCTTTCATGTAATGTGAGCATCGCTGGCAAGGTCAGCATTTGTTGTTCATCCCTAATTGCCCTCAAGAAGGTGATGGTGAGCCACCTTCTTGAATTGCTGCAGTCCATTGATGTAGGTACATCTACAGTGTTGTTAGGGAGTTCCAGGATTTTGTTCCAGCGACAGTGAAGAAATGGTAATTATAGGTCCAAGTCAGGATGATATGTGGCTTGGAGGGGAACTTGCAGGTGGTGGTGTCCCCTTGTCCTTCTAGGCAGTAGAGGTCATGTGTTTGGAATGCGCTCTTGAAGGAATCTTTGTGAGTTGCTGCAATGCACCTTGTATATGGTACACACTGTATCCACTTTGCATCGGTGGTGAAGGGAATGAATGTTTAAAGTGGCGGATGGAGTGCCTATCAAGTGGACTGCTTATTCCTGGATTGTGTTGAGCTTCTTAAGTGTTGTTGGAACTGTACTCATCCAGGCAAGTGGGGAGTATTCCATCAAGCTCCTGACTTGTGCCTTGGTGATGATAGACAGGCTTTGGAAAGTCAAGAGGTGAGTTACTTGCTTCAGAATTCCCATCTCTAAGTTGCCCATATAGCTATAGTATTTATAGGGCTGGTCCAGTTGTTACTAATCCCCATAGCCTCCAGGATGTTGGCGGTGGGGGATTCATCAATGGTAATGCTGTTGAATGTCAAGGGAAGATGGTTAGATTATCTCTTGTTGGAGATGGCACTTGTGTGGTGTAAATGTTACTTGCAATTATGAGTCCAAGTTTGAATGTTGTCCAGGTCTTGCTGCATATGGTCATGGACTGCCTCTGTATCTGAGGAGTTACGAATGGTGCTGAAAATTGTGCAGTCATTAGCAAACATCCCCACTTCTGCCCTTTTAATAGAGGGAAGATCATTTATGAAGCACCTGAAGATGGTTGAGCCCAGGACATCGCCCTACGGAATTCCTGCAGTGATGTTCTGAGGCTGAGATGATTGGTCCCCAACAACCACAATCTACCACCTTTGTGCTAGTATGACTCCAACCATTGACTTCAACTTTTCCAGGGCTCCTTGATGCCACCTCAGTCAAATGCTGCCTTGATGTCAAGGGCAGTCACTCTCACCTCACTAAGATGAAAGCAAAATACTATGAATGCAGGAAATCTGAAATAAAAACAGGAAGTGCTGGAAATACTCAGCAGGTCTGGGAGTTTCTTTGGAGAGAGAGACAGAGTTAGCATTTTAAATTGAATATGATCTTCTTCAGAACCACTTTCATCTCACATCTGGAATTCAGCTCTTTTGTCCATGTTTGAACCAAGCCTTTAATGAGGTCAGGAGCTGAGTGGCCTGATCATGTCAACCCTTCACCATGACCACCACTACCTTTCCTCCTGTTCTCCCCACTTCCTGATTAGCCGCATTTACTGATTGCCACCCTTCTCCAGATCATTCCCTCCTGATTGCCATAAGAACATAAGACGTAGGAGCAGGAGTAGGCCATTCGGCCCATCAAGTCTACTCCACCATTTAATGAGATCATGGCTGATCTGATAATCCTCAACTCCACTTTCCTGCCTTTTCCCCGTAACCCTTGATTCCCTTACTGATTAAAAATCTGTCTATCTCAGCCTTGAATATACTTAATGACCCAGTCTCTACAGCCTTTTGCAGTAAAGAATTCCACAGATTGACTACCCCCTGAGAGAAGAAATTCCTCCTTAGCTCTGTTTTAAATGGGCGTCCTCTTACTCTGAGATTATGCCCTCTAGTCCTAGGCTCTCCCAGAAGGGGAAACAACCTCTCAGCATCTACCCTGTCAAGCCCCCTAAGAATCTTATATGTTTCAATAAGTTTGCCTCTCATTTTTCCAAGCTCCAATGAGTACAGGCCCAACTTACTCAACCTCTCCTCATAAGAAAATCCCTCTGTACCCGGGATCAACCTAGTGAGCCTTATCTGGACTGCTTCCAATGCTAGTATATCTTTCCTTAGATAAGGGGACCAAATTGTTCACAGTATTCTAGGTGTGGTCTAACTAGTGCTTTGTATAATTTTAGCAAAACTTCCCTACTTTTACATTCCATTCCCTTTGAAATAAAAACTAACATTTCATTTGCCTTCCCTATTACCTGCTGAACTTGTATGTTAGTTCTTTGGGATTCATGCACAAGGACTCCCAAATCTCTCTGTGCTGCAGCCTTCTGCTGTCTTTCTCCATTTAAATAATATTCAGCTCCTCTATTCTTCCTGCCAAAGTGCATAACCTCACATTTTCCCACATTATATTCCATCTGCTAAGTTTTTGCCCACTCACTTAACCTGTCTATGTCCCTCTGTAAACTCCTTGTGTTATCCTCATTATTTGCCTTCCCACCTATTTTTGTATCATCCGCAAAGTTGGCGATAATACATTTACTTTCCTCATCTAAGTCATTAATATTATTGTAAGTAATTGAGGCCCCAGCACTGATTCCTGTGGCACTCCACTAGTTAGAACCATTGAAAAGTTACAGCACAGAAGGAGGCCATTCGGCCCATCTTGTCCATGCCAGCCCAAGAACACCCAGGTGCCCTTTCTAATCCCATCTTCCTGCACCTGGCCCAAGGCCCTGCAGCTTGCAGCACTTAAGGTGCAAATCCAGGTACTTTTTAAAAGAGCTTAGAGTTTCTGCCTCTACCACCAACTTGGGCAGCAAATTCCAGACACCCGCTACCCTCTGCGTTAAAAAGTTCTTCCTCATGTCCCAGGTTGCCATCCCGAAAATGCCTCCCTTATCCCAACTCTCTGTCTTCTATTAGTTAGCCAATCCTCTATCCATTCTAATATATTACCCCCAACACCATGGGCTCTATCTTATTAAGTAGCTTTATGTGTGATACCTTATCGAACGCCTTTTGGAATTCCAAATATATTACATCTACTGGTTCTCCTTTATCTATCCTGCTTGTTACCTCCTCAAAGAATTCTAATAAATTTGTTAGTCATATTTCCCCTTCATGAAACTATGCTGATTCTGCTTGATTAGATTATGTATTTCTAAATGCTCTGCTATTACATCCTTCATAATAGACTCCAACAGTTTCCCAATGACAGATGTTAAGCTAACTGGCCGATAGTTACCTGTTTTTTGTCTCCCTTCCTTTTTGAATAAGAGTGTTATATTGGCCGTTCTCCAATCCACTGGGACTTTTCCAGAATCTAAGGATTCTTGGAAGATTACTACCAGTGCATCACTATCTCTGTTGCTAATTCCTTTAATATCCTGAGGTGCAACCCATCAGGTCTAGGGAACTTATTGGCCTTTAGCCCCATTTGTTTCCCTAGTACATTTTCTCTAGTGATAGTTATTGTATTTATTTCCTCTCCCACTTTTGCCCCTTGATTAGTATTTTTGGAATGCTGTTAGTATCTTCTACCATGAAGACCGAAGCAAAGAATTTATTCAACTCCTCTGCCATTTCCTGGTTCCCCATTATTATTTTCCCAGCCTCATTCTCTAAGGGGCCTATGTTCACTTTGGCCTCTCTCTTCCTTTTTATATATTTAAAGAAGCTCTTACTGTCTGCTTTTATATTATTTGCTAGTTTACCCTCAAAGTTTATTTTCTCCCTCTTCATTATTTTTTTGGCCATCTTTTGTCGGTTTTTAAAACTTCCCCAATCCTCAGGCTTACCACTAATCTTTGCCACATTGTACTTTTTTTCTTTCAATTTGGTACTGTCCTTAACCTCCTTGGTTAACCATGGGTTACTGTATCCCCTTCCTTGAATCCTTCTTCCTCACTGGGATATCTTTGCTGAGAGTCATGAACTATTTTCTTAAATGTTTGCCATTGTTCATCAACTGTCTTTTCTGCTAAACTCTTTCCCAGTCCACTCCAGCCAACTCTGCCCTCAATCCATTGTAATTACCCTTATTTAAGTTTAGCACAGTTGTTTCCGACCCAGGTTTCTCACTCTCAAACTGAATGCTATATTCTACCATATTATGGTCACTGTTTCCTAGGGGATCCTTTACTCTGAGATTATTTATTAAACCTGCCTCATTTAATATCACCAGACCCAAAATAGCCTGATCCCTGGTTGGATTCATAACATATTGTTCTAAGAAACTTTCCCGAATACACTCTATGGGCAGAATTTTGAGTGGGCGGGCCAATTAAGGACCCCTCAGCGGGCTGTCCAATGGGAAGTGCTATGCACTTCCTGTGCAGTGGGATGGGGGATTCCCCAACTATCAAAGTGCGCTCTTTCGTGCATGCGCGCAAAAGAGCACACATCTCCCTGAGACTAAGTGCTGTCTCAGGGAGATTGGTGAAAGCTTTATAAACATCAAAAATAGAAAAATAAAGAAATTATTAAAATGTCCCCCTCATGTAACAATGTCACACGAGATGGGACATGTTAATAAATATGACTAAAACTTTATTAAACTTTTTAAAAACAGACATGAAACCTCATCCCGCCAGTGGATGAGGTTTCATGTTTTTTCAGAAGCCCGCTGGGGCTCCTGGCCTGCCCGTCAGCCTTAAGGTTGGATGAGCAGGGCCTTTAATTGGGTTAACTACCCTGTCAATGGCCTCAATTGGTCATTGACAGGTCAGCGGGCGGACAGCTGATTTCGCTGTCTGCCCGCCTTCCTGAATATTTAAATGGGATGGGATGACGTCAGGGGTTCCCCTCAACATCATCCCACATCATTTTCACATCGGTGAGCGGGCCACGCCCCCAACTCACTGATGGAAAAATTCTGGCGTATGAATTCTTGCTTGTGTCTACCTCTGCCAATTTGATTTTCCCAATCTACATGAAGATGAAAGTCACCCATGATTAATGTACTGACTTTTTTTTTTACATGCCTTCATTATCTCTTGATTTATTCTTGTTCGTACAATACAGCTACTGTCTGGGGTCCTATAGACTACTTCCACTAGTGTCTTCTTCCCCTTGTTATTTCTTACCTCCACCCATATGGATTCCACATGTTACGATCCAAGATCCTTTCTTGCTATCATACTTATTCCATCTCGTACTAACAAAGCTACCCCACCACCCTTTCCTTCCTGCCTATCCTTTTGAAAAGTCACACACCCCTGAATATTTAGTTCCCAGCTTTGATCTCCTTGTAACCATGTCTCCATAATGGCTATAAGATCATCCCCATTAACCTCTATTTGTGCCATTAATTCATTTATTTTGTTCTGAATACTACGTGCATTTAAGAAAAGAGCCATTAATTTTGCCTTTTTATCATTTTTTTCCCCTTTTAACTCTATTTGCTGTTGTTTTTTTATGTTTGTACACTCTGTCCCTTCCTGTCACACTTTGGGTATCATTACCTAAGTAGCTGCCCTGCAAGGCTGCCATTCCTTTTGCTTAGTAAGCTTACGTATCCCCTTTCTAGAACCCTCCCCTACCTAATTAGTTTAAAGTCCTCTCTACAGCCCTAGTTGTTCAGATCACCAGGACACCCCTTTTGATTTTTACCCTTATGGTTGTTCCACTTTAAGGCTTAGGTGAATACCACTACTGGTGTTGCTGTGGCACAATTTTCAAGGCCCCCTCAATGGTGAGCTACCTGGCGATGTCTATTTAGTGTCCACAGCTCACCAGTTTGATGATAAAGAGGCCTGATGCCTAATATTATATGCCTTGAACTAATCTTTTCAGACACAGGGATTGTTCTCTGTGTCCCCATTTCAAATTTCTAGGCCTGGGTTTTTTTTTAAGAAATAGTCAATTGTGTGTAAAATTCTGTGCATTGACGAATTCAGTGGAAGTCGGAGGTTTTTCTTATGACTGTTATTCCTTTGACAGACAAATGTGAAAAAGTTCCCAAACGAACATCTGGATGGTATAAATCTAATTCATTTTCACAGTCAACAATGAATACTGACAGAACCAAAGAGGTATTTAAAAACTTAAACTTGGTGATTGGTACGTTTTAAATTTTAATTGTTTAGGCTTATCCCTGTCACAGAAGTAGGGATAAATAGAATTTTGGACTAAACAGACAACAAAGGAAACAATCAAATAGTTGATAATGGCAAACGTTCGGAAATTATTATTGATAAAATATCTTATGCTGTGACTATATCAACTTTCAGCATTGTCCTTTTAAAATTAAATGTATGTATATTTATCTAGCTTTACTGAGATTAGTATAATACAAACATTTAGTTCATTTAATTATGTTAAAGTATGTGCAGGAACAACTATACCCATAGCTTTAATTCACATACCAGCAAATCTCCCATTGCATTACTCATTGTGAGTCAGAGGATACTGTTTTATATAATGGGATGTGTTTATGCCATGTTGGGTAACCAGCAGGGTCACTGAATTATGTGACTGAATTTTATATATATATTTAATTTCAAAGCTGAGGATACTCAGCAAGATGTATCAGCAAATGCTAGAAATCTGAACCAAAAGCAGAAAATGCTGGAAACACACAGCAAGTCAATTGACATCTGTAGAGACAAAAACAAATTGACTTGTTAGGTGTAACCCTTCGTCAGAACTGGGTAAAAAATAAATACAAAGCATTTAAATAAGAACAAAACAGGAGAGGGAAAAGAGAACATACATATGAGAGAAAACAACCGAAACCTTAACTTACCCATACTATGACAAATGTTCATTGGCTTACTTAATGTTTCCAACTTAATCTTGTTTTTATTCTAATTGTCAGAACTAATTTCCGGTGAGCTACAAACAAAAAACTACGGATGCTGGAAATCCAAAACAAAAACAGAATTACCTGGAAAAACTCAGCAGGTCTGGCAGCATCGGCGGAGAAGAAAAACATTGACGTTTCGAGTCCTCATGACCCTTCAACAGAACTGAGTGAAATTAGGAGAGGAGTGAAATATAAGCTGGTTTAAGGTGTGGGGGGTGGTGGGGTGGGGGAAGAGAAATGGGGGGGCGGTGTGGTTGTAGGGACAAGCAAGCAGTGATAGGAACAGATAATCAAAAGATGTCACAGACAAAAGAACAAAGAGGTGTTGAAGGTGGTGATATTATCTAAACGAATGTGCTAATTAAGAATGGATGGCAGGACACACAAGATACAGCTCTAGTGGGGGTGGAATGGAATAAGACTAACAGGGCATAAAAGGTATAGATTTAAAAATGGAAATAGGTGGGAAAAAAAATCTATATAAATTATTGGAAAAAACAAAAGGAAGGGGGAAGAAACGGAAAGGGGGTGGGGATGGAGTAGCAAGTTCAAGATCTAAAGTTGTTGAATTCAATATTCAGTCTGGAAGGCTGTAAATTGCCTAGTCGGAAGATGAGGTGCTGTTCCTCCAGTTTGCGTTGAGCTTCACTGGAACAATGCAGCAAAACAAGGGCAGACATATGGGCAAGAGAGCAAGGTGGAGTGTTAAAATGGCAAGCGAAGGGAGGTTTGGGTCATTCTTGCGGACAGACCGCAGGTGTTCTGCAAAGCGGTCGTCCAGTTTGCGTTTGGTCTCTCCAATGTAGAGGAGACCGCATTGGGAGCAACTAATGCAGTAGACTAAGTTGGGGGAAATGCAAGTGAAATGCTGCTTCATTTGAAAGGACTGTTTGGGCCCTTGGACGGTGAGGAGAGAGGAAGTGAAGGGGCAGGTATTGCACCTTTTGCGTATGCATGGGGAGGTGCCGTAGGTGGAGGTTGAGGAGTAGGGGGTGATGGAGGAGTGGACCAGGGTGTCCCGGAGGGAACGATCCCTACGGAATGCTGCCAGGGGGGGTGAAGGGAAGATGTGTTTGGTGGTGGCATCATGCTGGAGTTGGCGGAAATGGCAGAGGATGATCCTTTGAATGCGGAGGCTGGTGGGGTGATAAGTGAGGACAAGGGGGACCCTATCATGTTTCTGGGAGGGAGGAGAAGGCATGAGGGCGGATGCGTGGGAGATGGGCCGGACACGGTTGAGGGCCCTGTCAACGACAGTGAGTGGAAAACCTTGGTTAAGGAAGAAGGAGGACATGTCAGAGGAACTGTTTTTGAAGGTAGCATCATCAGAACAGATGCGACAGAGGCGAAGGAACTGAGAGAATGGGATGGAGTCCTTACAGGAAGCGGGGTATGAGGAGCTGTAGTCAAGGTAGCTGTGGGAGTCAGTAGGTTTGTAATGGATATTGGTGGACAGTCTATCACCAGAAATTGAGACAGAGGTCAAGGAAGGGAAGGGAGGTGTCAGAGATGGACCATGTGAAAGTGATGGAGGGGTGGAGATTGAAAGCAAAATTAATAAAAATTTTCCAGGTCCCGGGAGGCATCCTGACAGTGCCCTGCCTGAGGCAGATAGCGCCTGGCTGTACTCATCCAAGTTCAACCCATTTTGTGAAAGCACTGTCATGTACGGGCTATTCCCAGGGATACACACCGAGACAAACATCAACTGCAGCTGGAGGATCATCAACTCGGTGAAAGATACTCTTTGGTCTGCCCGAAACTTGTTGGTCTTCCAGCGCAAAGAGTTGTCGCCAACCGAGCGTTGCAGACTGGCAAGGTCCAGGACTACATGCTGAGGGACGCACTAAAGCCGCAAAGGCCCAACGGGCAAAGGTCACTGGCTAAGACCTTTCTGCCATAGTGCACTGAGGGGCTGGGAAATGTATAGACCCCTCAGGCTATATGGCTCACAATAAATGTATGCATTAAATACTAATTGTATTATAATTGTATTGAAGCACCTTAGAATGCAACATGATGTATGTTGATAACTCCAATACCATTGCACTGTGTGACTGTAATGACCATATTGAAATGATTGTAATATTCATTGATTGTATTGAAACACTTCGTGATCCATGTGTAAAAGTTGAATCTGATTGCACTTTTTGTGATGGCGATTTAGAAATGTTTTGTAATGTTCTTTCAGATATTTTATGAATAAAGTATATATATTTTTTTTTAAAATCATGCCTGGAGCATTGATCGGGGGAGGGGGAGTCTGGTGATCCCTAAGGCTATGATACAGCTGCAAAGGAGGATCTGGGGATGGAATGCCTGGAATGAAGGCAGCCCAAGGGCTTCACAGTGACTTGCTAGCTTGACGATGGAAGGTGATCATTGCAGAGTAATGTTCAATTATGTCTCTGAACAATTTTTCCACAGAGACGAGGAGGAGTGCAAGACGCAGACAGCAGACAATGCTGCTTTTTTCATGGCTCTCATGCAACTGAAAAAGAGAAGAAGGGCCCATCGCTGTTTGGAAGGGCTAAGGGGAGAGCTTCACCCAGAGGAATATGGGCCAGTGCAGCCCCATGAAGACCGAGAAGCTGAGGAGGAGAGACCAGTTCCACAGAGGTGTTTGGCTTGACCCAGGGTGTACCAAAGGTAACTCTCATACTTACAGATGAGTGAAGGACAGAGCCGAAGATGCTTTCACTTGTCATGGGATGCAGTGGTGACTCACGTCTGCCACGTTATTCGGGAGGATCTGTTGTCACACAGATTGGGAGGCCATCCATTGCCACTGGCCCTAAAGGTGACCGCTGTGCTCAATGTTTTTGCGAGTGGCTCGATCCAGGGCTCCATTGGGGACCTCTATGGAATATCATAATCCTCTGCTCATACATGCATCCAAGGTGTTACCGATGTCCTATTCAGCAAAGAGCACAATTATATCTAGTTCTCTCTGGATGAAGCCAGCGAGGCTGCCAGAGCAATAGGATTTGCAGCAATCTCCAGCAGGGTGCCATCAATTGCACACATGTGGCTTTAACAGCTTTCTGGCAGCAACTACTACATTTCAGCAACAGAAAAGGCTTCCACTCTCTCAATGTTCAGCTGATCTGTAACCACCAGAGGCAGATTATGCAGGTCTGTTTGAGGTACCCTGGGAGCTTGCATGACTCGTACATCTTGAGTCACTCACAGGTGCCACAGATCTCAGAAGGCCCTCAGTGCATTCAGGGTTGGCTTATCGATGATAAAGGCTACAGTCAAAAAACATGGCGAATGTCACCCATTTGGTGTCCATAAAGTGCTTCAGAGGAGAGGCACAATGTGGCTCATTCTGCGACACACTCCTTGATTAAACAGACCAGTGGCATATTGAAGATACGTTTCAGATGTCTGAATCCGTCAGGCAGGGCTCTCCAGCACTTTCCCCAGAGGGTATCCCGCATCATTGTGGTCTGCTGCACTGCATACAACCTGGTGCTACAGGTGGGAATCAGTTGCCAGATGGAGAGATGGAGGAACTGCACGTCTCCGCCAATGAGAAGGATGTTGAAAGGCATGACTTCGAAGAAGGTGAGGTTCTTGACATCCCACAGATGCCATAGCAGGCCAAACACAGCAGACACAGAGCTCTGAAGAAGAGTCATATGGACTCGAAACGTTAACTCTGTCTTTCTCTCCACAGATGCTGTCAGACCTGCTGAGTTTTTCCAGCGTTTTTTGTTTTTGTTTCAGATTTCCAGCATCCGCAGTATTTTGCCTTTATGCCAGCATCCTCTCTCGGCTGGCATCATAAAGCTAGACACATACCTATAACCTCACATAGTTATGGCTGTCACTAACTGTCCATAGCTCTGCTTCATACAGATGGAGAGTAGGAACTATTATACGGGTAATCTTTAGCCGTTAACATGGTTACGAGGTTATGCTGCAGGCCATCATGAATGGCTGAGCTCCCCAACTATTAATCGAAATGTCAACCACACCCAAACCTAACAGACATTACATGGAGGCCAATGAAAAATGCAGTAGGTTAGAAATCCTCCGATGAGAGTTGCCATTAAAACCTATAACATCCACAGAGAACAGACTTCAGTGCATCAACATCAGAATAACAAACAAAACTGCAAAATCTTTACTCATGAGGCCACATGATATGATAGTCTAACTTAGCAATCGCCCAACCACCATGTTGATAGAGCAACTGGCTTTATTCATGTCGTTTATGTGGACATAAAGACAACTTACTGAACTGAGATTGGGTGAACACCATAGACCTGAAGGATACAATGGGATATAAGTGAGGAGGGGGAGCATCTGTTAAACTTGTATGGACAGAAGAGCCATTCACCAGATTCACTTTCAGAAAAGCAAAATATATTTACAGATGTGCAAAGTATACACAGTGAGAGAACACCCATACCACTTTTGTGACCTCAGTACTTCTGAATTTTTCTTACCCTACCACTACGTCTGGGTGCATCCCCGACATCCGCAGCAGCCTGCTGACTGCTATGCCGTTACCTGTGATGACTTTGAGGGCTGCCTGGCTTGCTTTGAGTTTCTTGCTGTGGGGCAGGTGCACCCTCCTCAGCCTGAGCAGCTGGAGTTGCTGGGGTCACAGGCAGCGGGGATTTGGAACAGCTGGACAGCCTAAGAGAGTCCTGGGTGGATGGCCCCAGGGTGTCCGGCTGACATTCCCCCTCCCTGTGGGTGCCTGAGGGTCCCTCCCTGATACCTTGAGGAGATGGGGCTCCTGGAGGAAATCGAGCTGCCCCGTCCTCCTCTCACCTAGCCACTGATAGATCCCACTCATGGCTATAGCAATGTTTTTTTTCATTCATGGGATATGGATGTCACTGGCTGGGCCAGCATTTATTGCCCATTCCGAATTGCCCTTGTTCAGAGGGCATTTAAGAGTTAGCCACACTGCTGTGGGTCTGGAGTCACAAGTAGGCCAGACCAGGTAAGGATGGCAGATTTCCTTCCCTTAAGGACATTTTTGCACCAGATGGGTTTTTATGACAATCGACAATGGTTTCATGGTCATCATTAGACTTTTAATTCCAGATTTATTATTGAATTCAAATTTCAACATCTGCATTACCCTGGGTCGTTGTATTATGAGTCCAGTGACAATACCGCTATGCCACCACCTCCCCATAATGGTATGCAGGTCTGAGCGCACATCTGGTAGAAACTGTTTTTGTGATTGGATGCCTGTGTCCAGTGGGGTTCCACAGGGATCGACGTTGGGTCCTTTGTTGTTTGTAGTATATATAAACAATTTAGACTTGAAAGTAGGAGGGCTGATCAGTAAGTTCGAGGATGACATGAAAATTGGTGGGGTGGGTACATAGTGAGGAGGACAGCCTTAGATTACAGAAGGATATAGACGGGCTGGTCAGATGGGCTGATCAGTGGCAAATGGAATTTAATCTGGATAAGTGTGAGGTGATGCACTTGGGCAGGACAAACAAGGCACAGGAATACATGATGAGTGGGAAGTACCGAAGATCAGAGGACCTTGGTGTGCATGTCCACCGGTCCCTTAAGGTAGCGGGACAGGTAGATAAGGTGGTCAAGATGGCATATGGGATACTTGCCTTTATTAGCCGAGGCATAGAATATAAGAGCAAGGAGGTTATGCTGGAACTGTATAAAATGCTGGTTAGGCCACACCTAGAGTATTGCGTGCAGTTCTGGAATCTGCATTATAGGAAGAATGTGATTGTACCAGAGAGAATGCAGGGGAGATTTACCAGGATGTTGCCTGGGCTGGAGAGTTTTAGTTATGAGGGGAGATTGGGTAGACTGGGGTTATTTTCCCTGGAGCAGAGGAGATTGTGGGGGGACATGATTGAGGTGTATAAAATTGTGGAGGGGCATGGATATGGTAGACAGGAAGGTACTTTTCCCCTTAGTGGAGGGATCAATACCACTTGATTTACGGCAAAGGGCTGGAGGTTTAGAGGGGATGTGAGGAAGAATTTTTTCACCCAGAGGTTGGTGGGAATTTGGAACTCACTGCCTGAAAGGGTGGTAGAGGCAGAAACCCTCATAACATTTAAAAAGTGTTTGGATGTGCACTTGCGATGCCATGGTATATAAGGCTAGTGCTGGAAAATGGGATTAGAATAGTTAGGTATTTGTTTGACCATCACAGAATCGCTGGGCTGAAGGGCCTTTTTCTATGCTGTAGACCTCTATGATTATGACTATGACTCTAAAAATTGCTGGACCAGGGTCTCCATGGTGGATGCTTCCTTTCCAGTGGTGACCTTGATGCGGCACATGTTGATGCCACTACACCTGACAGAATGTGGATGGACTCCTCCATCCTCTGTTCTAATCTGCTGATGGCCTCTGACAACCTTGCCTACTGTACCCCTGCCTGTCTTTGCACCTCCAAATTCTCTCTAACAGCCAATTCCAGAGGCTCATCATCGGACTTGGACTCAGCAGGAGCCTGGCCTCCAGCCATCCTCCGAGTGTTGGTGACCTTGCCTGTCACTGCCTCCCCCTTGCTGTGGACCACAGTCTGTGCTGTGCTAACCAGATGGTGACCCTGAGCCTGCTCTAAAACTAGGTCCCACCAGAGATGTGTGTCTCCAAGCTGGTGGAGGGTGCAGGTGAACACAGTGATGGCTCTACATCTCATGGGTCCTCAGCATAATAATCCAAGGTACTCTGGGGGCTGAGGCTGATGGGCTGGCTGCTTGTATCCCTCTGCCTTTTCTTACTGGTGGCTGTAATAGAAAGAAGAGATAATTAGTGATTGGCTGGAGAGTCACCTACATTAAATAGAACTCAGTTTTAGCGGGTGGGCACAGACTACTAAATGGGCCCTCCCTGTCTTGTTGGGAGACACCGATCTCGCCTTTAGTGCATGAGTGATCTCTGTTCTCGCTGGCCAGCTCTGTCGCTTGCTTTTCAAAGGTGGTAAGTGGCCTGAGCTCCTATCAGGGATCTTTCCCTATTGTTGTGGGCGATCTTCTCCTGTATAAAAACAGATGGACAGATTGTGAGCAGGACAGATGCAAAAGCAGATGATAAGCTTGCCTTCCTGCTGTCAGTGCTGAGTGGACCTATGCAAGGGCTGAAGACGTGACTTGTGCAGGATGTGATAAGAGATGAAGATGTTAAAGTGTGTGTGAGAGAATCAATGATAATGCCCCCTGTGCTGGTAGCGTGTGAGATCCCTGTGGACTGTAGCCCTGTGAATGCCTAATGGCCTTATGAGTGAGTGCGTTGAGTGAGGAGAAGGTTAACCTACTCTGGCGGAATGGATGAGATCACTCATCCTTTTCCAGCACTGGAGGGAGATCCACTTCTGAGGTCAGCAGGCACTGACCTCAGTGGCAACTCCCTGCCAAGCCTGGGTGGTGAGGTTGGTGGACTTCCAGTTCCCATCACGGGGTAGAAGACCTCTTGCTAGTCTTCGATTGCCTAGAGGAGGCCCCCCAGGTGCTTGTTTCTAAACTTCAGTGCAGAGCGGTTGTCTCTTTTGAGGGCCATCACTCACAAGTTCTGGGCTGCAGAGAATGAATGTGTGTGTGGGTGCCGTTTAAATATGGTGCCTGGAACTTTGACCCTATGAGATAACGGCGGGGTTCACATCTCCTAGCCCGCCCTGCCACAAGAATCGATGAGCTGTTCATTTATGCATGCATAATGAGCTGATAAGCGGATGATCTGGTGCGGCAACCTGCCTTGCCCGCCACCACATTTAGTCTCGGGGCGGAAAATTACACCCTTTCAGTGTTCAGTGGTGAATGTGGATAGAATTGGGCTGGACTATGATGACATCAACACTTATCAAGTTTCACAGATAAATAATGGCCATGTACAGGAGTATGCCTGCACCTTGTGGAATTGTACCCTAACAAGAAATCAATCTTCAGGACAGGATGGAATGGAAGAAAATTAATGACAGAAAAAATGGTCTTCTTTCCCATTTTTTGCCTTCTAAAATCTTCCCATGTCACACAATTTTCTCAGCTGAGAGGAAAGGCTTGACACTTACTCCAAGGAGTTCACCAATGTTGATATATATTGCTGAAAAATAGGAAGTACACAAGAGCAGCACATAGGTAACCAGATTTTTGATATTCCTCTCTCGATGTGGACAAGTGCATAGAACTATATAGAATATACAGCATGGAAACAGGACACTTGACCCAATTCGTCTGTGTTAATTTTTATTCTCCACGTGTCTCCTCTAATTCCATTTGTCTCATCTCAGCCTTTCAGCTTATCTTTCTATTTCCTGTTCTCTCATATGCTCATCTAGTTTCCTGTGAAAACATCTAGGCTACTTACCTTAACCACTTTCTGTGTCAGCGTACTCTACATTCTAACCACTCTCTGATAGAGAAGTTTCTCCTTATTTTCCTATTAGATTTATTGATAACTATATTACATTGCTGAAAAATGAGACATGCTGCTGAAGCTTTTCATTATCGCTCATCAGAACAGATGCAAGATTGCCAAATTTCAAGGGGAACAACAATTTATACTACATGAGAAAAGGGATGCTGATTGGTTGGCAAGTATGCTCTGATTGGACAAGACATTGCCATGGCGAATGCACAAGGGAGCTATTGTCCCCCATGCTCTTGTTTAATTAAAGAAGCTTCTACGTCTGGACATATTCCTTTTGCCTGCAGAGAACCGGTCCATACATATGAATATAGGTAGTTTCTAGCAAGCTTAAGTGAGCTACATAGCAAATCTGACTGATTATCGTAAATTGGTTGTTAGTGTAATTCTTAGAGCACTTAGGATTGTTCAGCAAGTGCTGCCCAATCACAGAGTCACATCTAATGTTAGACATTATGTTTTGAGTTTTGTAAGCATGGGTTGGTTGAGTATGGTCAGTACCCTGCCTATTGCAAACAGCTGAAGGAAAATGGACCTGTGGTCTGTCTGCAAGAAAGACCCAAACCTCCCCGTCATTTGCCATTTTAACACTCCACACTGCTCTCTTGCCCACATGTCTGTCCTTGGCTTGCTGCATTGTTCTAGTGAAGCCCAATGCAAACTGGAGGAACAGCACCTCATCTTCCGACTAGGCAATTTACAGCCTTCCGGACTAAATATTGAATTCAACAACTTTAGATCTTGAACTCCCTCCTCCATCACCACCCCATTTCCGTTTCTTCCCCCTTCCTTTTGTTTTTTCCAATAATTTATATAGATTTTTCTTTCCCCACCTATTTCCATTATTTTTAAATCTATATCTTTTATGCCCTGTTAGCCTTTCCACCCCACCCCCACTAGAGATGTACCTTGAGTGTCCTGTCATCTATTCTTAATTAGCACATTCGTTTAGATAATATCACCACCTTCAACACCTCTTTGTTCTTCTGTCTGTGACATCTTTTGATTATCTGCTCCTATCACTGCTTGCTTGTCCCAACAACCACAACCAACCCCCCCCCCCGACTTCTCTCCCCCCCCACCTTAAACCAGTTTATATTTCACCCCTCTCCTAATATTCACTCAGTTCTGTTGAAGGGTCATGAGGACTCGAAACGTCAACTCTTTTCTTCTCCGCTGATGCTGCGAGACCTGCTGAGTTTTTCAAGGTAATTCTGTTTTTGTTGTGAAGGAGTATGGTGTTTGATACACTCCGCCAGCCATTGAGGTGTATGGCTTACAAACCTATAATTGCACTGGCACTGAAATTCATATACCGCATTACTCATTTGTGTGATAGGCAGAACATCTTTTTGGCTTGACAGCAGCATCCTGTTAGTGGAAAACACCACTTGTGTTGCTACTGTATAGTAGCAGCATGAAATGGCGGGCTTCATCTGTTGCTCAAATTTTTGAGATACTTTACCCTTATGGTGTATTTTAAGGTAGATTGAGCACTTTTCAGGTCTGAAAGTGGCATCTTTCATCTAATTTGTGACTATGCACAATAAACAGCGAGTAATAATCTGATCGGCATCAAGTTTGCACAGTGAGCAAATGGCTCGGCCCTATTTACAAGATTGCCAATAAAGCCAATTTTGTA
The DNA here is from genome assembly GCF_017639515.1 of Carcharodon carcharias. Classification (NCBI taxonomy): domain Eukaryota; kingdom Metazoa; phylum Chordata; class Chondrichthyes; order Lamniformes; family Lamnidae; genus Carcharodon; species Carcharodon carcharias. The sequence goes on along the minus strand of NC_054467.1, from coordinate 61,874,065 downwards.
GCACATGGGGCTGTAAGAGTCCCAATGCATATATTAACCAGTGAAGGCAGACTTGTGGTAGACAGTAGTAGAGAACCCATTAGTAGATTTCTCAACTAGCAAGTCAAGGAAAGGGAGCTTGTTAGACTGCTTCATTTCAAAGGTGAATTTGAGCACATTGTATTTATGGCCCCCGCTTTTGGATTCTCTTACAAGTGGGAATATTTTCTTTCCATTTACCCTTCCAATTTTAATAATTTTAAAGACTTCCATTTGGTCATTTCCAAGTTCTCTTTCCTAAAGAAAAAGCCCCAATCTGTTCAATCTTCTCCAATAACTATAATATCTCAGTTCTGATACTATTCTTAGAAATCTTTTTTGCACTTTCTCCAGTGTTTCTATTCTTAGTACCAGACAGTGCAAGTTCTTACAAAAGTACAGCCTTACGGGTCCATTACAGGTCTACCCCATTTAGTTCCTTGTTTTCTAAGGTGTAGGTGATATTTATGATTTTCCTACTAAAGTGTATCATTTCACATTTATCTACAGTGAAGTTCATTTGCCACTGAAATTTTGAGTTTGAAAATTTGCTAATGTCTTCTCGTACGATATGGCATTCTTCCTCAGTATTAGCTACAATCTAAATTTGCTTTCATCTGAAAATTTTGGTTTTGTGTTACTTATTCCTAAGTCCAAATCATTAATATAAATGATCAATAACAGTGATCCAAGCACTGACCTTTGTAGAGCATCAAATCTACCTTCCTCCAATTTGATGAACTATCATTTACCCATACGCTCTGCTTTCTATGTTTTTGGCTAATCTGCTACCTACAGGGTTGTTGATGCTCAGTTGTTAATTATATTCAAGACTCAGGTCCAAAGATTTTGGACACTCACGGAATCAATGAATATGAGAATAGGGCAGGAAAGTTGAGGTAGCCATGATCATAGTGAATGATGAACCAGGCTTGAGCCTGTTTCTGTTCCTGCTCCATCTATTATGTTAGTTAACTGTGGGGAGAATACTTTGCTTGTCGGGCAGGCATGTGCCCAACCCGAACATGTGTAAAATGATGCACGATGACGTAAGGTTGGCCAGCAGGCGAATCGGTTAGGCGGTCTTTGGATTTTTTACAAAACCTCATCCATGGGCATGATGAGGTTTCGATCAGTGACTAGAAAAAATAAAAAATTTTCAAATTAATTTCTAACATGTCCCTGCTCATGTGACAGAGTAATGTTTTTAATGTTTTTAAATTCTTTTTTTATTTTAAAAACCTTCAGCTCCCTGACTCAGGTAGCTTTTACTGCACACATCTGCACGCTTGCACGAACCCACGTGCATGCGTGAACTTCAGCGCTCGTGCTCCTCCTGCATCCCCCCCTCCCCCCACCGTTCCGGCAGCAGTGAGCGCTGCAGCGCACGGTTCACGCTAGCTGGCCATTAATTAGCCAGCCAGCCAATCGCAGCCGGGCGAGGCCCGATCGCAGCGCCGATCCATTTGAAGGCCGCTCCTGCTCACCCCTGCCAAGCCCGCCCAATGACTGGAAAATCCTGGCCCATGTCTCATACATTCTAAACCTATGTTGACTACTTTTTATTATAATTTCTGTCTCTAGATGCTCTTCTATTATTACTTTGAGTATTGATTCCAGTAACTTTACTATCAATGATTTTATACTGATTGGTTTATAGTTCTCAGGCCTCTGACACTGCTGCCTTTTATAGAACTTTGTGTGTTTAAACTGGTGCCTCTGCGATCTCCTCCCCTTTACTTGAATATGTGTGGGTACATACCACATGCGCATGGGGTTTTATCCTTGTTTAGTTTTACTAGTTTGCCAACTATTTTCTCCCTTTCTATCCCAACTATATTAATATTCTTTTTAAGATCATCATCTTTAGTAAAAAGAAGCTTCTATTTTCTGCCATTTCTTTCTCATTACCAGTGAGTTTTTCTTGTTAATCTTTTAGTGGCCATATGCCTACTTTAATTTTCCTTTTGTTATTTATGTGTTAGCAGAACACATTTTAATATTCCTTGATAATTTGATTTAACAATTTCTCTTTGCCTTCCTGATAATCTTTTTTAAACTTCTCTCTTAAATTTTGTGTATTCCCCTTTGTCCTACTTCCTGTTAGCATCTAAGTACTTACATTTTTTCTTTAGATTCAATTTTCACTTTAGTTCTTTTGTCATCCATGGTGCCCAAAATTAGCTTGTTTGCATTGGCTTTTACTGCTTTACATTTCTCTTGAACTCTATGCATTACCCCTTTAAAGATTTCCCTTTTCTGCCTTTTTAAAATGATTTTATGGAATGTGAGCACTGCCAAGGCCAGCATTGTTGCCCATGACTTTGTTCTTCAAGATTTTCTCCCAATTTACCTTTAGTTCCTTCTTCGTTTTCTCAGAATTTGCTCATATTCAGTCTCTTACCTTAGCCTTTGTCCTACTTATGTCACTCTCAATCCTAATCTTGAATCTTACTATGTTTTGACCACTACAACTCAGATGCTCTCCTATCTTACCTCCCCCATCTGTTCTGGCTCATTACCCATGACATGAGCCAGCAGATTCTTGATCACTATCTTCTATAGTGTAGCCTATTATACTGAGCTGTTTTCAAGATGGCATGCCTGAAAATTAAAGATTAGAAATGAGTAAACCCTCTGTGGCGACTCTGATGCCTGAGACAGGCAGGTTTGGCCTGTTCCAGGGCCTTGTTGGTAATGGAGTCACTGATCGGACTTGAAGGAATACACCCATCAAGGGGAGCTAGCTGCCATTCTAGTAGGCTCCAGATAACCCTGTGAACAAGGATGGATAGGCTAGCTGGAAGAAGCCAGGAGCTTACCAATATGTTAAGGTGGTTTTAGCTGGCTAAATTGCCACAGTACTCTTGTGCTCACTTGGGGCTTAGTAAACTTTATTAACCTGTACCTAAGCTCCCTGGACTTAAGTAAGTGGGGTGCCTACTGCAGAGGGGAAAGTGACCACTTTGTATTGGGCCAACATGAGCACAACTGTGACTTTCTCGGTAATCTGTTTTGATTGCTGTTAAGCCTGATGATAGATTTCTTTCTGTTTGATAGATTTCTTTCTGTGTCAAACATGCAGTTGACCAAACAAAAATTAGCATCTTCTGACATTCACAGAAGTTGAGGTCAAGAAGATACCATATGGGGAGTTGTGGGAATGGTCCCATTTCCCAATAATTAAGTGTGTTTGTGCACTCATCACTATCAAACAATGGCATGTTGTAGGATCCGGTTGCTCTTCTCTCATGTAACAGCATGATGAAGAGTGTGTTACTAGTTAGATTTGTGTAATTATTCAGGACATGTGGGTAAAGTTTCATATATTGCGCATAATGCATTGGGACATATGTGTATGTACCGAGATAATAATCAGCACGCTATTAACGCAGATTGGAATTGTTCTACTAAACATGGTTACATCTTAGTTCAGCACTTTCTTATTCCCATAAGAAATAACTAAAAGTGACTGCTATAATCCCATTCTGCTCTAGTTACTTCAGGCAGTGCTCCATGACTCAAATGTAACCAGGGCAGCAGAGGCTTGGATGAAGCTTACCAGTGAAATAAGTAAACAATTGTAATGCTGACACTAGCTAACTAATAACCACTGTTATCTACTGTTTTGAAAAATGCTTTCTGACATTTTCAGATCGAAAGTTTGACAGAAATTGTGACAGCGTGAATTATTTTGGTTCCTTAGATCGCCAAACTGTGAAAAGGATGATAAGACTGCATCATCAGTACATCACTGGATATAACAAAGAAAGATGCTGCAAGACAAAGCTACATCAATCAAGTAAGTAACTGGCACAGCAGGTTGAAAGTAATTTGTAATTGCCAGTAAATTTGCTAGAAAGCCATGTACAGACTACAATTGGCAATTTCTCCAACTTTTGTTGGCATTGTTAGATTGTGATAAATCATGTTATTGTTGTAATAAGATGTGAAAAATAGCAGAAAATTGTAACAAAATTACATCCGGAATTTCACTATTAGTGCTTTGAAATTTGGCTTTCAAAATATTAGCATGTTGATGCTTAATGAGTGCACTGTTTGCCTACTATTTAAATGGAGGGATTTTACAATTCAACATTTCTGATAATATAACAAAGGAATTTGATAACAACCTGTTATGTATTTTCATGTTTTACGTGTGTGTCTGAAATTCCTTTGTCTGCTGTTTTTCAAAGAGATGAGTTTCAAAGCAAAAGTCACCATGGAATTCAGCACAGATCAGTACAATTCTTTGCTCTTCACACTGCCTGACATGATGCTGCCCTATCTTGCACTATTTAATACCTTTCAATTATTTCTTGAATGTGCCTTTATCATTTTTGTCAAACGTTTTTACTATGGTTTGATCCAATTGCATGAACAAAAGCCACAGATTAAAAAAGAAAGCTGAGTTATTTTGTATGTATGGTTAGTTTTTGTCAACAATACAGTGACCATGAATGCAGCTGTTGGTCAAGATTGTGATTGTCAAAGAGGAGGGGAGTTTTGGTGCAGAAAGCAACTGTCAGGATGGAGGGTAGTTGTGACTGTGAAGGGAAGTCTCAGAGGGAAGATGACTTCTTTGATACTCTCCAGGTAATGATGTACACACAAGGATTAAAAATGGTAAAGCCATTATTGCACAATGAATTCTGTGCGCATAAAAGTTGCAGTTGATTCTAAAAGCATTGAATTAAGAAATGTTCTGCTAAATTCTCTCATTCTGACTTACAGCGTAACATTTATCACTAGATATCATAATGGTCTGCGGAGATCTAAAGTAATTGGGAAAAAAATTCTGAGCATTTTGGAAAACATATTTGGCTAAGCATTATTTATGTTATCATTTATAAATAATATTTCTTTAAAATACAATAAGATATTCAGCAATGTGAATTAATATCCTGTCTTGAGGCCAAGCCCCTTCAGTTTTGAAAGAATGATTTTTCAACATTCAACTAATTGGAAATTTTGCAATTTGAAATAAGACAGAACAAACTACTTAAAAATACAAGGCTACCTTCCAAGGTGAAGGTGAAAAACAAACAAATCACCTCCAGGGGAATGTGAAGAGAGAGACATTTCCTATAATTCAAAGACCCATTGAAATTCATAACGGTCTAAGGAAAAGACATTAAAATGCAAAATGCTGGATATTAAAAAAATGGCTGCCACTGACAGACCCACCCAAAACCCCTTGGAAATATGCAATGGGTGAAGTATAACTGGCCATGTTGCAGTCACTGCAGGGAGATTGCAAGAAAGTTTACAGCAAAAGAGACAGGCTGACAGCTGTCTCTCTCTCTTTTGGAAGAAGTGTATTACCCAGGTCAGAAGCCAACAGAAATCTATCAGTGAACTGAGATCTCGCAATAATTGCAACGCAATAATTCTACATCTGACTGCGTTCTTTAAACCAGCTAATCCAAATCAGCCGCAATGTTTAAAAATCTATGCCTCAAGGACAATCAAAGGACACTGAGTTGCATATCCTTTTAATTTCTTTCTATTGGACTCTAACTTCACTTATTTCTGATTCCTGTTTGAGATGTCACTTTTTTATTTTTTCTCTTCTTTGGGTTTAGTGGTTAATAAATTTGCTCTTTCTTTGAATCAAGTAAACCTTGTTTAATTGGCTCCTTATTGCACACAGCTTAAATAGTTAAATACATTTAGATTCAGAAAAGGCATATCCTCGTGAAAAAAAACTTAAACCCCCCCCAAGTGAGGAGGCTGAGTAGAGGAGAACCTATTCACTTCTTCTCACCTGTTCATAACAATCTATTTAAGCCAAAATATTAAGGTATATCAATGCAAAATGGATTGCTGATACAAAAATACAGGGAAGAAGTAGCCTACAAATTAATTTCTTAGAAGACATTGTGAACCATTAAATTGTAAGTACATTGAGACCATTGGAAATGAGTATATTCAGATCTGAATATATTCAGAACATGAATATATTTAAAGAGATAAAAACAAAAAAAAATATATAAAAACAAAAAAACTGTGGATGCTGGAAATCCAAAACAAAAACAGAATTATCTGGAAAAACTCAGCAGGTCTGGCAGCATCAGCGGAGAAGAAAAGAGTTGACGTTTCGAGTCCTCATGACCCTTCGACAGAACTTGAGTGAGTCCAAGAAAGGGGTGAAATATAAGCTGGTATAAGGTGTGTGTGTGTGGGGGGCGGGGGGGGGAGCGGTTTTGGGTGGGGGAGAGAGAGAAGTGGAGGGGGTTGGTGTGGTTGTAGGGACAAACAAGCAGTAATAGAAGCAGATCATCAAAAGATGTCACAAACAACAGAACAAAAGAACACATAGGTGTCGAAGTTGGTGATATTATCTAAACGAATGTGCTAATTAAGAATGGATGGTAGGGCACTCAGGTATAGCTCTAGTGGGGGTGGGGAGAGCATAAAAGATTTAAAAATATTTAAAAATAATGGAAAAAGGTGGGAAAAGAAAAATCGATATAATTTATTGGAAAAAACAAAAGGAAGGGGGAAACAGAAAGTGGGTGGGGATGGAAGAGGGAGGTCAAGACCTAAAGTTGTTGAATTCAATATTCAGTCCGGAAGGCTGTAAAGTGCCTAGTCGCAAGATGAGGTGTTGTTCCTCCAGTTTGCATTGGGCTTCACTGGAACAATGCAGCAAGCCAAGGACAGACATATGGGCAAGAGAGCAGGGTGGAGTGTTAAAATGGCAAGCTACAGGGAGGTTTGTGTCATTCTTGCGGACAGACCGCAGGTGTTCTGCAAAGCGGTCGCCCAGTTTACGTTTGGTCTCTCCAATGTAGAGACCACATTGGGAGCAACGAATGCAGTAGACTAAGTTGGGGGAAATGCAAGTGAAATGCTGCTTCACTTGAAAGGAGTGTTTGGGCCCTTGGATGGTGAGGAGAGAGGAAGTGAAGGGGCAGGTGTTGCATCTTTTGCATGGGCATGGGGTGGTGAAATAGGAGGGGGTTGAGGAGTAGGGGGTGATGGAGGAGTGGACCAGGGTGTCCCGGAGAGAACAATCCCTACGGAATGCCGATAGGGGGGGTGAAGGGAGGATGTGTTTGGTGGTGGCATCATGCTGGAGTTGGCGGAAATGGCGGAGGATGATCCTTTGAATGTGGAGGCTGGTGGGTTGATAATTGAGGACAAGGGAGACCCTATCATGTTTCTGGGAGGGAGGAGAAGGCATGAGGGCGGATGCACGCGAGATGGGCCGGACACGGTTGAGGGTCCTGTCAACGACCGTGGGTGGAAAACCTCAGTTAAGGAAGAAGGAGGACATGTCAGAGGAACTGTTTTTGAAGGTAGCATCATTGGAACAGATGCGACGGAGGCGAAGGAACTGAGAGAATGGGATGGAGTTCTTACAGGAAGCAGGGTGTGAGGAGCTGTAGTCGAGGTAGCTGTGGGAGTCGGTAGGTTTGTAATGGATATTGGTGGACAGTGTCTCACCAGAAATTGAGATAGAGAGGTCAAGGAAGGGAAGGGAAGTGTCAGAGATGGACCTCATGAAAATGATGGAGGGTTGGAGATTGGAAGCAAAATTAATAAATTTTTCCAAGTCCCGACGAGAGCATGAAGCAGCACCGAAGTAATCATCAATGTACCGGAGAAAGAGTTGTGGAAGGGGGCCTGAGTAGGACTGGAACAAGGAATGTTCCACATACCCCATAAAGAGACAGGCATAGCTGGGGCCCATGCGGGTACCCATAGCCACACCTTTTATTTGGAGGAAGTGAGAGGAGCCGAAGGAGAAATTGTGCAGTGTGAGAACAAGTTCAGCCAGACGAAGGAGAGTAGTGGTGGATGGGGATTGTTCGGGCCTCTGTTCGAGGAAGAAGCTAAGGGCCCTCAGACCATCCTAGTGGGGGATGGAGGTGTAGAGGCATTGGATGTCCATGGTGAAAAGGAAGCGGTTGGGGCCAGGGAACTGAAAATTGTTGATGTGACGTAAGGTGTCAGAGGAATCATGGATGTAGGTGGGAAGGGACTGGACAAGGTGAGAGAGAAGGGAGTCAAGATAACGAGAAATGAGTTCTGTGGGGCAGGAGCAAGCTGAGACGATCGGTCTACCGGGGCAGTTCTGTTTGTGGATTTTGGGTAGGAGATAGAAGCGGGCCATCCGAGGTTGGGTGACTATCAGGTTGGAAGCTGTGGGAGGAAGATCCCCAGAGGAGATGAGGTCAGTGACAGTCCTGGAAACAATGGCTTGATGTTCAGTGGTGGGGTCATGGTCCAGGGAGAGGTAGGAGGAAGTGTCTGCGAGTTGACGCTCAGCCTCCGCGAGGTATTTAAAGAGAATTGGGCTGGATTTTAAAATCACAACATGCTGGGAATGTTGGGGCTGGGGTGAGAGGGGGTCTGGTGGCACGCAGAAAACCCAGAAGTATATGAAGTGCATCTGGGAGTGGCTTTTTAAACCAGCCTTTGCATTACCATATAGTTTCCAGATTTCCTGACCAATTAGCATCAACGGGTGTGACGATGATCCACATGACAGTTTCAGCTGCCTATTAAAAGGGACACTCCATACATGCAATTTGAAAGAATTTGGATTTGGGAGCCAAAGTAAAGGAGGTTCCAGAATGAAATCCAGATATCAAAGGCTGTGCCTTGTTTCAGTGATGCCTCCCTAAATGTACTGTTGGGGGTATGTGAGGACCCAGAGGAAGATACTGTTCCCTAGCAATGGGAAGAAGAAGCAGGCTGGGGACACGAGGAGATGGATTATCAATCCAGGGTCAGGAACCTAGCGCCCAGAACATTTCTGGGCCCCAACTCCATGTCGTGTCAGCATTTCACAACACAATTTTGAAATAGGCTGGGCTTAGTTGGCTCGGGGCAAGTTTGGTGCCAAATTAGAGGCTCCAGAAGCAGCCTGGAAATGTACACCCAAAGTTTTGTACAAAAACATGCATATGTTGCCACCATTAAACAAACCAAGGAAGAGGTTCAGTTACCCAGTAACAAACGCACTACAAAGCTAATGTACCATTTATTTGTCAAGCATTTTCATGTGTAAAACAACGCTTTATAAAAAAATATGTAAACAGTTTATAGCCAATGCTTCAGTAACAAAAAATGTCCGAAGATTTAGAACATGGTCATTTGTTCCAAATTAGAAAATGCTACAAGAAACAGGAAGTGAGTCTGTTTGAGAACTGACAGCCCTTCACAATCAATTCAATAATCACAGTTTCAGAGTTTTAATACATTCTTCCCCTGTTGCTATATATTCAGAAATTAACAGTAGTATCCAATAGGAGCAGGGAATAGAAATGGATGGCCCTTTGAAGAGTCTAGCAGCAGCCATGACTGATGGGTTTAGTATTCACTGAAGAGGTGGAGCAGCAGGGTTCACAAAGCACCAGTGTTGGCACGGGCAGGTGTCCAAAGGTGGCCCCAGGGTTCTCTGGTGCCTCTCTTGAAGCATTAGCATAGGCAGGTACCAAGAGGCAAGAGATATTGTTCTCAGCATCCAAAAAAGAAACTTGCCCAAAAGACACCAGAGGGCCTGGATGGAGGTGGATACAATGGTCATGTTTAATAGGTGGATGTCCATTAACCTAATCAGGTAGCAGAAGACATTTCATGAATCACAACTGTTTTATTGTTAAACTATAGTTCAGTATAAATACCAGTTTCTACTCTTTCCTTCTGGATCCTTTCCCTGTCCAGAAACAAAATCCCCCTTACTGAGGAAAGTCCCAGCTCCTAAGTACAGGCTTCAATGAGCATCACTTGCTCTCAATTCACTCTGAAGCTTATCCTGGTTTACTCCTAAAGGGACTGGCATTTCTAACATTGTGAGGTTGGTGGTAGAGGAATAACCAGGAGGTTCAGTGGCATAAAAGATTCAATGACCGGATGGCAATGACATCTGGATGACAGGCCTCTAACTCTGTACATAGCAGCATGCACACAAGCGGAGCAGAACGAATGCCCATAGTGCTCCCTAATATTGTCAGAGCGAGTGCCCAGTTCTATCATTGAGGCGTCAGCCACCCTCACATGTGGGGCAAAATTGAGCAAGGGACATCACTAAGGATGTCAATGTCATGCTGGATTAGGTGAGGGAGGCAAGGATACTCATACATCATTGTCTCTTCATCCTGCAGGAAAAGAGAGCTCACAAAACTTGTGAGATTCTCAAATGGGCGGTGGTGTGATGGACCAGCACAACTTTACACCAATGGAGGAGGCGGCACCACTGGTGCAATTGCAGCAGGCCATTGGCGATGGTGAGGCTTGGAGGCCTTGAAGAGTAGAGGTTGCTCTATCCTTAGGTGAAGGGTATTGGAGGAAACTCCTGCTGTGTTGCCCGAGTTCTCATCACTACCACCTTGTGTTTCCCACAGGTCCTGCAGCGGAAGGTGAGCAGAGTGGTCCTGCACAGTCATCACGGCCTCCCCGGTGCGTGAGGCTCCACACAGCCTTCAACATCACGTCATACCTCTTCACCATTCACTAATGTAGCCACACTTTGGGCTGGGACCAAATCAAGGTTAGAATAGCGAGTACTGGGTAAGCAGCACCTCACAAGGGAGCAGGAGGGGAAGAGTGAGGCAGTCAGCTGAGGGCAGTCACCCTCAGAGGAGAGGGGACAGACAGAGCTTTGCTCCATAGGGTGAAGATGCTGGGCCTTGGGTGGAGGATTTTTCTGCAGCATCAGAGGCAGCTGAGTTCCCAATTGATGAAGATCCCTGAGGCATTGTGGATCCAATAATGGAGGAAACCATGCAGTGCATGGATTTTGAGAGCATCAGCTCCCCCTTTGAGAGAGTGGCCAACCTCTTGGAGAGCCATATGCAGCACTATTCTGAGTGGATACAGGAGCTGTGCACCAGAAAAATTAGATTCTTTGTGATATTGACTGCTCTGTGTGGTTGATGGCACAGAGATGCAAAAGTGCATGCCAGCTGCCTACATGCCAGTGGTCTCATTTATTACCAGCACCACGAAAAGGCTGAGGCAGTTGTAAAGGCCGATGAGGGGGCCGCCCCTCAGGAGGGATCAGCTTCATCTCTTGCCTCCTCAGGCCCTTGACTTAGGATTTATTCATGCCGCAAAACCCTGTGACAGAGGTTGCCCCTGCAATGACATGGATGCAGCACAGTGCACGAGCCCCCATTGGCACCTCAGCTGGATGCAGGTACAATGGAGTAGGCTGTCTTCACCTCATCCTCAGCCATAGGGGGAGCATACAGTAAGAGTGGACAAGAACACAAAGTGCCATGCTGTTAGGTGCACTTTATGGGTTGCCTGGGTGAGGTTTTCTCTATTTGTTTGGTCATTGATTTCTCCTATAGTAATAACAATTGATTATGATTTTGATCAGATTTGTCTGTTATTAAAAAACCAGGTGTCAGAAGTGAAATGAAGAAATGAAAGTTAAGGGGTGGGGGGACAGGGGGCAGGGTGTGGCTTTATTCGGTTCCATGGTCTGTGATGTGGAGTGATGGTAGTGATGGAGGTCCCATTCTCAATGTTTTTGGCTGGCAGTGGGATTATTCAGATATATGTGCTTGCCGTTTTATCTTTCTCTCTGTTCAAAAGTAAGTTAGAATCATCTGTCATAAAGTTCAAGGGAAGCGTTTCTGAATTAGCATGGTCTTTGCAGTCATGTCAGCCTGCCACTCTCCATGAGGCCTGGGACGCCCTCGGCGATCTTCCTTCAATGAATAAGCATGGAGCTTCTTGGCAGCTCCCCTTTCAACCTCCTCTTCTTCCTCCTCCCTGTCCTTCTCTGAGGAAGAGTAGTATTTTAGATTCTCCTCTTCATCCAGCTCCAGGCCCCTCTGTATGTTGTGCAGTGCACCACAAATGACCACAATACAAGACACCCTGCCAGGCTTGAATTGGAGGGCACCACCCGACCGGCTAAAGCAATGGAAGCACATCTTCAAGATGCCAATGATTTGTTCACTGCAGGTTTGTGTTAGTAGATGGCTCTGGTTGTAACGAGCCTCCACTTCCATGTCTGGGTACTGGACAGGCATCAGGAGCCAAATCCACAGGGGATTATCTTTTTCCCCCAGCAGCCACGGATTCTGGATGTTGGCCTGAAGAGGTGTGACACCTGAAAGTCTTTCAGAATGAAGGAATCGTGACAGCTGCCCCAGAACTGAGAGCAGAGCTGCAAGATGCACTAGGAATTTGGCTGGCTGGATCCTCTGTGCCTTGATTACTACATGGATGCAATCGATGAAGCCCCCTCCGCACCTGTGGGAATCCATCAATGGCAGCAAATCCCAATGTCCTCTGTACCCATCTGACTCAAAATGGATTAGTCCTCCCTCTGGAATTGTGCATCCCTGACCTGCTTGATGGGGGTGATGAGCTGTCAACTGCAAGATGCCACCCTGATTCACAGCTGATCTTGGAACAATCCAGATGTATAAAAATTCAGCATCACGGTGACCTTGACAGCTGCAGATAGGGAAATGCAGGCTGAGCACAGGAAAATAGGAAAGAAATTTTGAGCAGGACCTCAAAGGTAGTAATCTCTAGATTACTCCCAAGGCTACGTGCTAGTGTATATAGAAATAGGAGAATACAGCTGATGTGTAAGGAGAGGCAGTGGCATAGTGGCATTGTCACTGTACTAGTGACAATACCACTATGGTAATGCTCTGGGGACCTGGATTCAAATCCCACCCCAGCAGATGGTAAAATTTGAATTCAATAAAAAATCTATGAGTGTAAGCCAATTGTTACAAAAATCCATCTGGTTCATGAATGAAATTTGCTGTCCTTACCTGGTCTGGTCTACATATGACTCCAGACCCACAGTAATGTGATTGACCTCTGAGCAAGGACAATTAGGAATGGGCAAGCTAGTGAAGCCCATGTTCATTGCATGAATGAATAAAAAGAAACAGGATAAAGAGGGGGCTAAGAAGTTGGGGTTATCACATTATAAGTTAAAGTATGAATTAGAGGTGTGAGGAGGGATGATATAATAAATGAATCATTAAATTAGACCATATTAGTTGAGCTCTGAAATAAAAAAGGGGCAGCCACACTCCTAGACTATGGACCCCCAAATAGAATGAGGGAAGTAGAAGTGCAAATGTGTAGGCAAATTTCTGAGTGCAAAAACAATAGGGCTATAATAGTTGGGGATTTCAACTACCCTAATATCAATTTGGATGCGAACAGTGTGAAGGGCACAGAATGCTTAAACTGCATTCAAGAGCACTTTTTTAGCCAGCACGTAACAAGCCCAATGCGAGGGAGTGCAATTCTAGATTTAGTCTTAGGAAATGAAGCTGGACAAGTGGATGAAGTAGCAGTGAGAGACCATTTTGAAGATAGTGACCATAATATAGTTAGACTTAGCATCATTGTTTTGGTATTCATTCACAGGACGTGGGTTTCGCTGGCTGTGCCAGCACTTACTGCCCAAGTTGCCCTTGAAAAGGAGGTGGTGAGCTGCCTTCTTGAACTGCTGCAGTCCCTGTGGTGTATGTACACCCAAAGTGCTGTTAGAGAGGGAGTTCCAGGAGTTTGAGCCAGGAATTATAGAAAAGGATAAAGATAGAAAAGGAGTAAAAGTTCTAAATTGGGGACAGGCAAATTTTCCGAAGCTGAAAGGTGATCTGGCGAAAGTGGACTGTTTACAGCTACTTGAAGGGAAATCAGTGACAAACCAATGGGGGGCATTCAAAGGCGAGATTCTACAGGCACGGTGTAGACATGTCCCCACAAAGAAAAAGAAAAATCTTGAGCCCCCTGGTTATCTAGAAGCATACAGGGTAGCAGAAGCAGAAAAAGACAGCTTATGTTGCAAGAAAGTTAATACGTTAGAAACCTTAGAGGACTTTAGGAAATATAGGGGTGAAGTAAAAAATGAAATCAGGAAAGCAGTGAGAGGATATGAAAAAATATTGGCAGGTAAAATTAAGGAAAGCTCAAAGATGTTTTATCGGTTCACTAAGAGAAAGAGGATAACTAAGGAAAGGGTACGGCCTATCAAAGATATACAAGGTAACTTATGCATTGATTCTGAAGATGTGGGCAGGGTTTTTGATGAGTATTTTGTCTCTGTCTTCACAAAGGAAAGGGATGAGGAGGATTGTGAAACATTAGATACAATAAGCAGAATGAGAGTGGAAGTACAGGAGGGACTGGCATTCTTGAAGGTGGATTAATTACCAGGGCCAGATGGATTATATCCCAGGCTGTTAAAGGAAGCCAGGGAGGAAATAGCTGATGGCCCGAGGATCATTTTTCAATCCTCACTAGACACAAGCGAAGTGCCGGGTTATTGGAGGGCTGTGAATGTTGTACCATTGTTTAAAAAGGGTGCGAGGGATAGGGCAATTTGCTTCAGCCTGACTATAGCAGTGGGCAAATTATTAGAATCAATTCTGAGAGCCAGGATAAACTGTCACATAGAAAGGCACAGATTAATCAGGGATGGTCAGCATGGTTTTGTGAAGGGAAAGTCGTGTCTTATTAACTTAATAGAATTTTTTGAGGAAGTAACAAGGAGGATTGATGAGGGTAGTGTAGTGGATGTAGCCTACATGGATTTTAGTAAGGCATTTGACAAGGTCCCACATGGCTGACTGGTCAGAAAAGTAAAAGCCCATGGGATACAGGGGAGTCTGGCAAATTGGATCCAAAATTGGCTCAGCGACAGGAAACAAAAGTTAATGATTGATTGATGTTGTTGTGAATGGAAGGTGATTTCCAGTGGCATTCCACAGGGCTCAGTATTGGGGCCCTTGCTATTTGTGGTATTTATTAATGATTTGGACATAAATGTGGGAGGCATGATTGGGATATTTGCAGATGACAAAAAAATTAGCTGTGCAATTGATGGTAAAGAGGATAGCTGATGTCTCCAGAATTGTATCAATGGTTTGGTTGAGTGGGCAGAAAAGTGGCAAATGGAATTCAATCTGGAGAAATATGAGGTTATGCATTTTGGGAGGGCAAACAAAGCAAAGAAATACTCAGTAAACAGGAGGATATTGAGAGGAGTAGAGGAAGTGAGAGACCTCAGAGTGCATGTGAAGGATCCTCTAGGGAAGAGTGATCATAGCATAATAAAATTTCAAGCTCAGTTTGAGACCAAGAAACTTGAGTCCCATACTAGTGTTCTGGAGTTAAACAAAGGAAACTACATAAGTATGAGGGCCCTAGTGGACTGGGCAGGTAGACTACAAAGTAGGACAGTTGATGAACAGTGGGAGATATTTAAGGAGATATTCAATACCTCCCAAGTAAAATATATCCCAATGAGGAAGAAAGATGGTAAGAGGGAGAAAAAGCATCCATGGCTAGGCAAGGAAGTTAAAGATAACTTAAAGTCAAAAACTAAGGCATACCAAATTGCAAAAGTCAGTGGCAGGCTGGAAGATTGGGAAACTTTTAAAGATCAACAAAGGGTTACTAAAAAAATAATAAAAAGAGCAAAGGTAAATTATGAAAGAAAATTAGCGCAAAATGTAAAAACTGATAGCAAAAGCTTCTGCAAGTATATAAAAGGAAAGAGAGTGGCTAAAGTAAATGTTGGTCCCTTGGAGGACGAGACTGGGGAGTTAATAGTGGGAAACACAGAAATGGCAGTGATGCTTAATCAATATTTTGCCTCACTTTTCACAGTGGAGGACACTAGTACCACCCCAATAGTAACAGGTAGTGCAGACGATATAGAGGAGGAGGAACTTAGAACAATCACCATCACTAGAGAAAAAATCACTGAGCAAACTATTGGGATTAAAGGGTGACAAGTCCCCAGGACCTGTTGGCCTACGTCCCAGGGTCTTAAAGGAAGTGGCAGCGGAGATAGTGGATGCATTGGCTATAATATTCCAAAATTCCCTGGATTCTGGAAAGGTTCCAGTGGATTGGAAAAATGCTAATATAACGTTCTTATTCAAAAAGGGGGGAGGCAGAAAGTAGGAAACTATAGACCAGTTAGCTTAACGTCTGTCATTGGGAAATTGTTGGAATCTATTAGTAAGGAAGTAGTAATGGGGCATTTGGAAAGTCAGAATGCAATCCATCAGAGTCAACATGGTTTTATGAAGAGTAAATCATGTTTGATAATTTGCTAAAGTTCTTTGAAGATGTGACAAGCAAAGTGGATAATGGGGATCCTGTAGATGTAGTATATCTGGACTTCCAGAAGGCCTTTGATAAGGTGCCGCACAAAAGGTTAATACACAAGATAGGATCACACAAAGTTAGGGGTAATATATTAGCTTGCATAGAGGATTGGCTAACCAACAGAAAGCAGAGAGTTGGGATAAATGGGTCTTTTTCTGGATGGCAAGCTGTAACAAGTGGGGTGCCACAGTGTTCGGTCCTTGGGCCCCAAACACTTACAATCTATATTAATGACTTGTATTCAGGGATAGAAGGTACTAAAGCTAAATTTGCAGATGACACCAAAATAGGTGGGAAAGTAAGTTGCAATGAAGAAATAAGAAATTTACAAATAGATATGGACAGTTTAGGTGAATGGACCAAAATTTGGCAGATGGAGTTTAACATGGATAAGTGTGAGGTTATCCATTTTGGTCAGAAGATTAAAAAGGCAACTTAATATTTAAATGGAGATTAACTTCAGAATGCTTCAGTGCAGAGGGATCTGGGTGTCCTTGTGCATGAATCGCTGAAAGCTAGTATGCAGATACAGCAGGTAATAAGGAAGGCAAATGGAATTTTGACATTTTTTGCTAAAGGAATAGAGTATAAAAATAGGAAAGTGTTGTTGCAACTGTACAAGGCATTGGTGAGACCGCACCTGGAGTGCTGTGCACAGTTTTGGTCCCCTTACTTGAGGAACAATGTAGTTGCACTGGAGGAGGTTCACTAGATTGATTCCAGAGATGCGGGGCTTGTCTTATGAAGAGAGATTGAGCCGTTTAGGCCTATACTCGCTAGAGTTTAGAAGGATGAGAGAAGATCTAATTGAGGTATATAAGATGTTAAAGGAGATAGACAAAGTAGACGTGGAGCGGATGTTTCCCCATCTGGGGCATACTAGAACGAGAGGCTATAGTTTTAGGCTAAGGGGTAGTAGATTTAAATCAGAGATGAAGAGGAATTACTTTTCTCAAAGGGTCGTAAATCTGTGGAATTCACTACCTCACAGTGGTGGATGCCAGGACACTGAATAAATTTAAGGAGGAAATAGACAGATTTTTAATTAGTAATGGGTTGAAAGGTTATGGGGAGAGGGCAGGAAATTGGAGTTGAGGCTGAAATGAGATCAGCCATGATCGTAATGAAAGGCGGGGCAGGCTTGAGGGGCTGAATTGCCTACTCTTGCTCCTAGACCTTATGTTCTTATGTCCACAAGTCCCTGAAGGTGGCAGGATTGGTTGATAAGGCGGTAAAGAAAGCATATGGAATGCTTTCCTTTATTGGATGAGGTATAGAATACAAAAACAGGGATGTAATCATGGAGCTGTATAAAATGCTGATTAGGCCACAGCTGGATCTTTACGTACAGTTCTGGTCACCACATTACAGGAAGGACATAATTACTCTGAGAGAGTACAGAAGAGATTTATGAGAATGTTGTCAAGGCTTGAAAATTGCAGCTATGAGGAAAGATTGGATAGGCTAGGGTTGTTTTCCTTAGAACAGAGGAGGCTGAGGGATGACTTTATTGAGATGTATAAGATTATGAGGGGCTTAGATAGAGTAGACAGGAAAGATCTGTTTCCTATAGCGGAGAGGTCAATTACCATGGGACACAGATTTAAGGTAGAAGGATTTGAGGGGATATTAGGAAAACTTTTTTACCCAGAGGGTGCTGAACATCTAGAATTCACTGTCTGGATTGGTGGTTGAGGTAGAAACTCTCAACTCATTTAAAAGGTACCTGAATCTCCACCTGAAGCGCTGTAACCTGCAAGGCTACAGACCAGGTGCTGGAAAGTGGGATTAAAATGAACGGCTTGTTTGTACAGTTAGCGTAGACACAAGGGGTTGAATGGCCTCTTTCTGTGCCGTAACTTTTCATGGTTTTTATGACCCCAAAACAGAGGGAACATCAGCCAAGAGTGTCTGAGCTGTCAGAACAGTGATCTGTGCAGCCTACCTCTACCTCTGCTGACACCACAGGGTAACTCCAGAACTACTAGGAAGAGGATTGGATATTTTCTTTATTCTTTCATGGCATAATTGCCCTTGAGAAGGTGGTGGTGAGCCACCTTCTTGAACTGCTGCAGTCCATGTGGTGTAGGTACACACACTGTGCTACTGGGGAGGGTGTTCCAGGGTTTTGACCCAATGATTGTGAAGGAACAGCAATATAGTTTTACATTAAGATGTTGTGTGTGACTTGGAGGGGAACTTGCAGGTGGTGGTGTTCCCTTGCATCTGCTGCCCTTGTCCTTTCAGGTGGTAGATGTTGTGCAGACTTGGAAGGTACTGTCGAAGGAGACTTGGTGAGTTGCTGCAGTGCCTCTTGGATATAGTACACACTGATGCCTCTGTGCATCAGTGGTGGAGGGATTGAATATTTAGGTTGGTGGATGGGATGCCGGTCTCATGGGCTGCTTTGGTATTGAGCTTCTTGAGTATTGCTGGAGCTACACACATCCAGGCACATGGAGAGTGTTCCATCACACTTCTGACTTGTGGCTTGTAGTTGGCTTTGGCAGTCAGGAGATGAATTACTCGCTGCAGATTTCCCAGCCTCTGACCTGCTCTTATAGCCACAATATTTATTTGGCTAGTCCAGTTCAGTTTCTGGTCAATGGTAACGGCCCAGGATGTTGATAGTGGGGAACTCAGTAGTGATGATGCCAATGAATATCAAGGGGAGATGGTTAGATTCTCTCTTGCTGGAGATGGCCATTGCCTAGCACTTGTGTGGCATGAATGTTACTTGCCACTTAGCAGCCCAAGCCTGTATGTTGTCCAGATCTTGCTGCATAAGGACACGGACTGCTTCAGTATCTGAGGAGTTGCAAATGGTACAGAAAATTGTGCAATCATCAGCGAACATCCTGATTCTAACCTTATGATAGAAGAAAGGTGATGGATGAAGCAGCTGAAGATGGTTGGGCCGTGGACACTACCCTGAGGACCTCCTGCAGTGATGCCCTGAGGCCAAGATAATTGACCTCCAACAACCACAGCCATCTTCCTTTGTGCTAGGTATGACTCCAACCAGTGGAGAGTTTTCCCCCCGATTCCCATTGACTCCAGTTTTGCTAGGGCTCCTTTATGCCACACAGTGAAACACAGCCTTGATGTCAAAAACAGTCACTCTCACCTCACCTCTTGAGTTCAGCTCCTTTGTCCATGTTTGGACCAAAGCTGTAATGAGATCAGGAGCTGAGTGGTCCTGGCAGAACCCAAACTGAGCATCAGTGAACAGGTTTATTGTTGTATAAATCTGCTCACTCATGTTTAAGTTCCTCTCAATGCTTCTCAAAATTATATCCCAGTTATGCTAGACAGTCATACTAATGTTTCTAGGCTTATTTTCTCATTGTGCCTATTTATATGAAGGCAGTGATGTTGAGTATATGTTAACTAGAATTGGATGTGGTCTCCAGCCACAAATTAAA
Organism: Carcharodon carcharias; assembly: GCF_017639515.1. Classification (NCBI taxonomy): domain Eukaryota; kingdom Metazoa; phylum Chordata; class Chondrichthyes; order Lamniformes; family Lamnidae; genus Carcharodon; species Carcharodon carcharias. The sequence goes on along the minus strand of NC_054467.1, from coordinate 61,854,500 downwards.
CTATCCTTTTAAATGTATAAGCAGTTTAAACAATTAACTTCAAAACATCATCAGACTTTGCACCAAGTGTTAATTCTAAATCTAATTCTAGAATTTCACAACATTAAGACTGAAACATAAATGTTTAGCCTTTTAAGCAACAAACCATGTGTTATGTGCAGTCAAGCCCAGGGGCCAAAAACAATATTACCAAGCATTGATACAAAAGCAAAATATTGCAGATGCTGGAAATCTGAAATAAAGACAGAAAATGCTGGAAATACTCAGCAGGTCAGATAGCAGCTATGCAGAGAAATAGAGTGAGCATTTCAGGCCAATGACCTTTCATTGGACATTTTTATCTTTAGTCTTGATGAATGCTTCCAACATTTTCTGTTTCATTACCAAACATTGGCCAGACTTCATACATCTCTCTCTCTCTCACACAGGATCGTATCTTCTTAATGATGTTGACAAGATAGAGAAGAATGGGAAGTGTTTTTTCTTCTAAAGACTTATCAGGTTGCCGACTGCAGCAATACTCTGTTTAGTTGAATGTGTTTGATCATTAGCTGATTCCTTTTTACAGCGATATCTATCTTGTGGTGTCTAATTCTCTACCCTGGACATTCAGTGCTGTCAGAGTGCTGCAGTTCATTTTGTTAAAAGCACAAACCTGGTTGCTTTATTAATAGATCAAGTGGATGCTGTAATTTTATTATTCTAAAAGCAGAAGGGTGATTTGTGCCTGACTAGCCATTGTAATCATTGTTTCTGGTTTGCTTATCCTGAAGGTGAAATTATTAATCTGCGCTCAGTCAAGAAACATCTAGCGCACCTGTAACTTACTTCTTCTTAAAATTTTCATGTTTGACCTCAAAATTCAACCTTTGTTTATATTTTCTAGACTTCTTTAATTTCCTCTAAATCACACATCTGACCTAGGGAACAGGCAGCTGACCTTGTGCTCTCCCATTGATGCTTTGTAACTGGCTGTGGACAATGAGCTGGAGTAGCCAGGCTGATTCACCATGTGATATAGCAAATCAATGTTACTGTTACCTAGCAATTAAACAGTGTGATACTATTGAAGGAAAATAGATAATTAATCACCAAGTTAAAGGGAGTCTGTTTTTCTTAAAAGTATATTTGGCAAGCTATTGTTTTAATTTTGGGATGATTCAGGAGAGTTTGCTATTCTATGGATATGCTCAGATGTTGCAATGTCCAACTTAATTTATTAGGTGTTTGTTCATACAAGTGAAAAGGATTTGTCAAATGTATTCCCATGAAAAGCTCTGCTCATATCATTCCTGGAGAACTGTGCCTAGTTTTTGCCATCGAGACACAAAGGAGATACAGGGGAATTTAAATCCCCCATTTAATTAAAAAATGTTAAAAATCTCAAACCCAAACCCAACCTTCCAGAAACCCACTCATTTCTGTTTTTTTTTATTTGTTCATGTGATGTAGGCATCGCTGGCTAGGCCAGCATTTATTGCCCATCCCCTAATTGCCCCTGAGAAGGTGGTGGTGAGCTGCCTTCTTGAATGGCTGCAGTCCATGTGGTGTAGGTACACCCACAGTGCTGTTGGGAAGGGAGTTCCAGGATTTTGACCCAGCAACAGTGAAGGAACGACAATATGGTTCCAAGTCAGGATGGCAAGTGGCTTGGAGGGGAACTTTGAGATGGCTATGCTCCCATGTATCTGCTGCCCTTGTCCTTCTAGGTGGTAGTGGTCATAGGTTTGGCATCCGCCCTCACACCTTCCTCTTCCTCCCAGAAACATGATAGGGTCCCCCTTGTCCTCACTTATCACCCCACCAGCCTCCGCATTCAATGGATCATCCTCCACCATTTCTGCCAACTCCAGCATGATGCCACCACCAAACGCATCTTCCCTTCACCCCTCCTCGGCGGCATTCTGCAGGGATCGTTCCCTCCGGGACACCCTGGTCCACTCCTCCATTACCCCCTGCTCCTCAACCCCCTCCCACGGCACCTTCCCATGCACCCACTGAAGGTGTAACACCTGTCCCTTCACTTCCCCTCTCCTCACTGTCCAAGGGCCCAAACACTCCTTTCAAGTGAAGCAGCATTTCACTTGCACTTCCCTCAATTTAGTCTACTGCATTTGTTGTTCCCAATGCGGTTTCCTCTACATTAGAGAGACCAAATGCAGACTGGGTGACCGCTTTGCAGAACACCTTCGGTCTGTCCGCAAGCATTACCCAGACCTCCCTGTCGCTTGCCATTTCAACACTCCACCCTGCTCTCATGCCCACATATCCATCCTTGGCCTGCCTCATTGTTCCAGTGAAGCTCAACGCAAACTGAAGGAACAGCACCTCATCTTCTGACTAGGCATTTTACAGCCTTCCGGACTGAATATTGAGTTCAACAATTTTAGATCATGAACTCTCTCCTCCATCCCCACCCCCTTTCTAATTCCCACCCCGCTCCCCCCAGTTTTTTTCCAATAATTTATATAGATTTTTCTTTTCCCACCTATTTCCATTATTTTTAAATGTATTTCCATCTATTGTTTTATCTCTACCTTTTAGCCTTTTTCGATTTCTTCACCCCACCCCACCCCCACTAGGGCTATCTGTACCTTGCTTATCCTGCATTCTACCCTTAATTAGCACATTCCTTAGATAATAACCTTCAACACCTCTTTGTCCTTTTGTCTGTGACATCTTTTAGTTATTTCCACCTATCACTGGCCCTCTATCCAGCTCTACTTGTCCCCCCCCCCCTTAAACCAGCTTATATTTCACCTTTCCATTTTTACTTAGTTCTGTTGAAGGGTCATTCGGACTCAAAATGTTAACTGTGTTCCTCTCCACAGATGCTGCCAGACCTGCCAGAGTTTTTCCAGGTATTTTTGCTTTTGTTATAGGTTTGGAAGGTGCTATCTAAGGAGGCTTGATGAATTCCTGAAGTGCATCTTGTAGAATGTACACACTGCTGCTACTGTGTGTTGATGCTGGAGTGAGTGAATGTTTGTGGAAGGGTTGCCAATCAAGCTGGCTGCTTGGTCCTGGATGGTGCCAAGCTTCTTGAGTGTTGTGGGAGCTGCACTCATCCAGGCAAGTGGAGGGTATTCCATCACACTCCTGGCTTGTGCCTTGTAGATGGTGCACAGGCTTTGATGTGGTCACAAGGTGACTTAGTCACCACAGGATTCCTAGCCTCTGATCTGCTCTTGTAGCATTTATATGACTAGTCCAGTTCAGTTTCTGGTCAATGGTAACCCCAGGATGTTGATAGTGGGGAATTCAGTGATGGTAATGCCATCAAGGGCCGATGATTAGATTCTCTCTTATTGGAGATGGTCATTGCCTGGCACTTGTGTGGCATGAATGCTACTTACCACTTGTCAGCCCAAGCCTGGATATTGTCCAGGTCTTGCTGCATTTAGACATGGACTGCTTCAGTATCTGAGGAGTCATGAATGGTGCTGAACATTGTGTAATCATCAGTGAACATCCTCACCTCTGTGGGATCACTTAGCTCTGTCTACTTCTTGCTGCTTATGCTGTTTTGCACAAAACCAGTCCTGTGTTAGAGCTTCACCAGGTTGGCACCTCATTTTTAGGTACTCCTGGTGCTGCTCCTGACATGCCTTCCTGCACTCTTCATTGAACCAGGGTTGATCCCCTAGCTTGGTGGTAATGGTAGAGTGAGGGACATGCCAGCCATGAGGTTACAGATTGTGGAGAAGTACAATTCTGCTGCTACTGATGGCCCACAGTGCCTCATGGATGCCCAGTTTTGAGTTGCTAGATCTATTCAAAATCTATCCCATTTAGCACAGTGATAGTGCCACACGACATGATGGAGGGTATCCTCAATGTGAAGACAGCACTTCGTCTCCACAAGGACTGTGCGGTGGTCACTCCTACTGATACTGTCATGGACAGGTGCATCTGCGGCGGGCAGGTTGGTGAGCATGGGGTCAAGAATGTTTTCCCCTCTTGATGGTTCCCTCACCATTTGCTGCAGATCCAATCTAGCAGCAATGTCCTTTAGGACTTGGCCAGCTTGGTCAGTAGTGGTACTTCCGAGCCACTCTTGGTGGTAAACATTGAAATCAGCCCACCCAGAGTACATTCTGCACCCTTGCCACCTTCAGTGCTTAACATGGAGGTGTTCAACATTGAAGAATACTGATTCAACAACTGACGGGGGCAGTATGTGGTAATCAGCCCATGTTTGACCTGGTGCCATGAGACTTCATGGGATCCGCAGTCGATGTTGAGGACTCCCAGGGCAACACCCTGTACCATTGTACCAGCACCTCTCTCCTGCTGTTGGAACACGACATACCCAAAAATGGAGATGGTGGTGTCTGGGACATTATCTGTAAACTATGATTCCAAGAGTATTTTGGTAGACTATTGCTTGACTTGTCTGTGAGACAGCCCCCAGATGTTAGTAAGGAGAACTGTGTAGGGTCAATATTTCCAGTGTCATTTGCGGTTCCAAGTGAAGAGCATTATATCACACTCCTGACTTTGCCATGTAGATGGCGGATAGGCTTTGGAGAGTCAGGAGGAGTTAATCACTGCAGAATTCCTAGCTTCTGACCTGCTCTTGTAGCCACAGTATTTATATGGCTAGTCCAGTTCAGTTTCTGGTCAATGGTAACCCCCAGGATGTTGATAGTGGGGGATTCAGCAATGGTAATGCCATTGAATGTCAAGGGACATTTAAAGCTGTGTACTTTCTTAGTGTTTAGAGTCAAACAAAAAGGGAAGGGTTGGGGAAGACAATAGCTTATTTAGTGACCAGTGATGCTAATGCAGTTCAACAGCTCAGTTATTTGCCATAAGGTTAAATTGACAAGTAGTCAGCTTTCTTTCCACAGAAGCTTCCCTTCCTCTAATGACCTGGATGAGAAATTACCAGATTCAGTATAAAAGTGGCTGATGAATTTGAGCACCCACTTCATTTAAAATAGTTCATTCTTGTCTCTTGAGGTTTGTTATATTGATTTTGAAGGGAAGAAGATTTGTTAGACAGTTGAGATGGTGTGCAAGATAACCTAAATTAACCTTTCTTTCTGACTTCCTCCGTCTGGCTCTCACCCTCAGACTCCCTCCCCTTTTCTGTACGAATCCTTTATTTTTATTTGGTCTCTGAACAGGACAGGTTAAAATCATGGGTTCAATATATATGGGCAGCAGGAGTGAGAACCTGTGTCGTGGTAATCCACTGCTCAGTGTGCCAATACACCAACATATTGCACAGATGAACAAGCAAGAATCAAACTCTTTAACCAGAATGGAAAAGTTTGTCACAATGTAATTGGCAGAAACTGTCATAATCACCGGTTAAAGTGTGATTGCTATAAAGAACAGTCCACACAACTCATCATTGTAAAGAAACAAGTGAACACAAAAGAAATTCTTGTCTTGGAGCGCCCTCTAGCGCACTAATTATCATTACATTTATCTGAAATACTATATTGTGTTTATACATGTAGGTCCGGATCTCCCGGTCAGCGATGGAGCGGAAGTGCACGTCGAAAACAGCGTTCAAAACTGTGGCCTTCCCTTTTTGCGCTGGAGTTTTAGGAATTTCCTCTCCAGTGAGGGGAATAGTTCAGCATAATGAGAGACGCAATTGCACTAGTGCCACGCCCCCTTCATGTCACAAACTGAAGACGCGCCTCTTGAGGTTTGCTTTCAGTGTAGTGACTTGCAGTATCTTTCATCTATTTTTAATATTAGGTCCCACACCCCATCAACCCCGCAACCCTGGCCTGCTCACCTGCCCCACCCACACCCCCAGCACTGCATTTACCCCCCCTGCCCGTTGTGGGGTTGCCCTGACACTGTTCGCACACCCTTCCCACAAACCCAGCTCTCTCTACCCGCAGCACTGCTTATCCCCCTGCCTGCACCACCCCAACTCTCTTCATTTTCTGCTGCACCTCTAGCACTGCTCACCTCCTCTGCCTCCACATCCAGCTTTCTTCATTCTGCCTGTGCCCCAACACAGCTCACTTCTCTTCTATTTTTACTTAGTTCTGTTGAAGGGTCATTCAGACTCGAAACGTTAACTGTGCTCCTCTCCGCAGATGCTGCCAGACCTGCTGAGTTTTTCCAGGTATTTTTGTTTTTGGCTTCACTCCTCATCAGAGAAAATATTTTGAAAACTTCAGAAACTGTGATATTTGTGGCAGTTCAAAGAGTGTTTATCATAAGTCCCCAGAAGACTTGATCAGTCCTTCAGTTTTACAGTATTAGGCAGCCACATTCTGAGAAACGGATGGTGGAATGTTCAGACGCACATGCCTCCAAGTGGAGCCTCAACTGCAGCGGGTGGTTTGTTGGAAACCACAGGTCCATGGGATTTCTACTGAATGGATTTCCTGTTTAAGTCCCCAGATCGAGCCTTGGAAAATATTGCCTTTTGTAATTATTGTTAGAAGTTCCTACCTTGTGTCAGCCTTTCTCAATTGGTAATGCTTTTGTCTCTGGAGTAAAAGAAAATGGTCTGAGTCCCACACCATGCCTTGAATTTATAATCTCAGATGACATTGCAGCGCAATACTGGGGGAGTAGCACATTGTTGTAAGTGCAATCCTTTAGATGAGATGTTAAGCTGAGTCTGCCTGTTCTGATGATTCAAGTTAAAGATCCCAAAGAATTGTGAAGAAGGGCAAGGAATTCAGCATCGATGGTATATATATTCCTCCTTTAATGAATCCCATTGACAAAACAGATTTACTGATCCCTCATGGCTGTTTGTGGAATATGGCTGCTGAAGAATAACTGACATATTTCTCTATATAACAGCAGCAATTATACTTAAAAACATGGTGTAAAGTGCTTTGAGACATTTCAGTGTGATGTGGAACAATATGCAAATGTATTTACCTCATAGTTAAAATTCAGCTTTAATGAATATTGTTTGTCATTAGGCTCAGTCCATGTCTGTTTTTATTACTAGGCACTGTCCAGATATGTCAAACCTCAAAACATTACATCAATGAATCACTGGTTGCAGAAGGCTGGAAGGGAAGGTAAATCCATAATCAATTTGAAAGTATCATCATTGGATTAGTTATATTTTGTGGCTATTCATATAAAAAATTGAAAACACAATAGGCCCGTATATACATCTCTAAAGACTAAAGTACAGTCTTGTTTACATTTTCATAATCTCAATAATATTGCAAAAAAGTGAGAGATTGGTGATACCGTTATTAAGCTGGGTCCAGCTTCAAATGAAGCCCACCCTGAGGGATGAGGACTTCCTTTGATTGTAAGGTACATGTACAAAGTCAGTTTGGGGATTCCCAACTCCATTTCCTAGCTGGGTTGGGAATACAGCATAAAACTGCCATTAACATGTTATGTATTAGCACTAACATTGCACCCTCACTCAGAAAATCTACAAGATGGCTACGATAAAAAGGGAAACAGTCTTCATGCGCCCCAGTCAAGTGACCAACCTTGTGTATGAGCCTAGGCAGTTAGTTTTGCTTGGCTTTAAGTAGTGAGTCATTATAGCAAGTCTACCATTGCCCTCATCCAAAATTTAGCAAGGATGACAACAGTGTGATAGGGATCTGGGATACTGATTAATCGATCTCTCCCACCCAGCAATTCCGAGCCCAATTGATAGAACATAACTAAAGACAGAAAATGATGGAAACACTCAGCAGGCCAGGCAACATCTCTGGAGAAAGAAACCAGAGTTAATGGTTCAGGTTGATGACCTTTCATCAGAAGTGGAAAATGTTAGAGATGTAACAGTTTTTAACCAAGTATGAAGCCTGGGAAAGGGAGGAAAGGGGAAAAAACAAAGGAAAGATTTGTGCTGGGATAGAAGGCAGAGGAGATTAAATGGCAAAAGGGATGATAATGCAAGGCAATAGGGGGTGGTAACGGGATAAGTAAAGAAAAGTAAGATGGGTCTCCAGGAAGTGTAGATGGTGACAGCAAAATCATTACCAGCAATTGCTGTCCAAAAGAAAGGGAGTAGTGGTTCTGATCTGAAATTGTTGAACTCAGTGTTGAGTCCAGAAGTGCCCAATCGGAAGATGAGGTACTATTCCTCGTGATTACATTGGAACAGTGTAGACAGCTCAGAACAGAGAGATCAGAGTAGGAGTGGGATGGAAAACTAAAATGGGAATGACTGGAAACTGAGGGTCATGTTTGTGGACTGAATGGAGGTGTTCAAAATAGCAGCCACTCAATTTACCTTTGGTCTCCCAAATGTAGAGGAGACTGCATCATGAACAGCAGATATGGTACACTAAATTGAAAAAAGTGCAAGCAAATCACTGGTTAATCTAGAAGTAGTGTTTGGGTTCCTGGACAGTGGGTAGGGAGGAGGTGAAAAGGCAGGTATTGCATTTTCTGCATTTGTATGGGAAGGAGACTGGGTACTAGGTGTGAGTGAAGAGTGAATCAGGGTGTCATGGAGGGAACAGTCCTTCTGGAATACTGAAATGAAAAGGGAAAATATGCTTGGTGGAATGATGCTGGAGGTGGCAGAAATGGTAGAGGATGATCCATTGAGTACGGAGGCTGGTGGGGTGGAAGGTGAGGACAAATGGAATCCTATTGTGTTTCTGGATGGGAGGGGAAGAGGTAAGGACAGAAATGTGGGGAATGGGATGGACAAGATGAAGGAGCCTGTCAAGCACAGTGAAGGGGAATCCTTGATTGAGGAAAAATGAAAATAGACTGAAGTGCTGATGTAGATGATTACATCACCAGAACGGTGCGAGAGATGGACAAATTGGGAGACTGGAATAGAGTCTTTACAGGAAGTGAGGGTGGAAGGAAGTATAATCAAGGTAGCTGTGGAAGTGTGATGGGCTTATAGTAGATTTCAGAATGGGGTTGGTGTGACCTATTGTACACAGATTCAACAGAACCCAGATGAGACAGAGAACATGGATCCACAGAAATTGATCCTATCCCACAGGTACAATATACTTGCTACCTATGAAGATAGGAGAGCCGTAATACTGACCATGTCACATTGGAATGTGGGAGTGGCCATAGAGAGGAGAGGAAGCATAATTTGGTAGTTCTAGGACATTCAATAATTAGAGGGACAGATAGCATTATTTATAAACAACGATCAAGAATCCCACATGGTGTGTTGCTTACCCAGTGCAAAATGACAGACATCTATAACTAGATTGAAAGGACATTGGAGATAGAGGTGAAAGATCCAATTGTTGTGGTCTATATTGGAAGGAAGAACATAGAAAAAGTAGGCAAGAGATCCTGTTTGGCGAGTATTGGATCTTGGAGCTAAATTAAAGGACTGAATCTCAAGAGTTCTAATCTATGGGTTAGCTGTTTGTTAGTGCAGAACTTGAGCATTGCTGAAAAAAGAGACCTTTTTTGTCGAGCTTTTTGTCTTGCACTCATCAGGACAATTTGCAAGAATACAAAATTTAAAGGGAACAACAACTTATACTGTATGAAAAGAGAATGCTGATTGGTTGGCAAGTGGACTCCGATTGGTAGAGGTGGTGCCATGAAGAATGCACCAGTTGATAATGACTGACAGTTGACTGCCGAGCATTGTTTGAAATTTAAACCAGGCAGCTTGACTCAGATTGGTCAAGGCATTGCCCTGAGGAATGAACCAGAGAATGATTGTCACATATTTTGTTTCACTGAAACAGGCACAATGTGTGTACATGTTCTTTCTGTCTGCAAAGAACAGGGCCCTGTAAATTAATATATATAGCTTCCAGTACATGTAAATGTGCCCACTGCGAGCTGGATTGATAATCTTAAATAGGTTGTCAGCATAATTCTTAGCACACTAAGGATTACTTAGCAAATGTTGTCCAATTGCAGAATCACATCTAATATTGGACACTGTGTTTTGAGTTTTGCAAGCATGGGCTGTTTGGGTGTGGTCTGTATCTTGCCCACTGTGAACAGGGAAGGGACATGCTGTTTGATACGATCCACCAGTCTTTGGGAGGTACATCCCAAAGACCAGATTTGGAGAAAATCAAATGTGATGTCATAGGGAACTAGGTAAGTGATTGGTTGGTGAGTACTTTATTTGTTTTGCTCATTTACCTTTTAAATACTGGTACAATTTATTGGTAACTGTAGGATTTTCTTCATAATAAGGCTTTTATATTAACAGTAGTAAAGTTTATTGGGAGTAGTAGGGTTATTAATTAAAATAAATAAAAATAAAAAGTAAAAACATAAATAAAAATAACTAAAACTTTAAAATAAAATAATTAAAATAAATACCCAAAACACAAACCTGTGTAATTAAGCAACATATAATTTGTGGTTGTCGGTGGTACTAGCTTTTAATCAACACAGTAAATTGTAGTACACTTAGGAACTATTCTAAGTTAATTAAGAAAGTAATTAAATTAACTATATGACATAAAAATCAATGGCAGGCCAGGTGTTATGTTGCAGCTGTGGAATGTTGGAGCTTCTGGACGCCAAGGCGATTCAGGACAAACACGTCTGCAGAAAGTGTAAGCAGCTAGAGGAATTCCAGATCAGGATTATTGATATGGAAGCTGAACTGCTGACACTGCGCAACTTAAGGGAGGGGGAAAATACCTGGACACTTTGTTCCAGAATATGGTCACACATCTTAGAATAGGGTCATCTGTTTTGGACAGTGGTGAGGAACAGGAGGATGTGACTGTGAGTGAGACAGTTAAAGGGACTAAGCAGACAGTTGTGGAGGAGCCTAAGATGTTGCAATTTTCAAACAGGTACGAGGTCCTTGCTACCTGTGTGGACTAAAGCGAGGTCTGCAGGTTGGATGAGCAGACAGATCATGGCACCATGATACAGGAAGCCATTCAAGTAGGAGGAGCAAAAAGCTATATAGTGGTCATAGAGGACAGTAAAGTGAGGGGGATTGACACTGTTCTCTGCAGCAAAGAATGAGAATCTAGACGGCTGTGTTGCCTGCCCAATGCTAGGGTTCAGGACATTTGCTCAGGGCTGGAGAGGAACTTACAGTGGGAGGGGGAGGATCCAGTTGTCGTGGTACTTGTAGATACCAATGACATAAGCAGGACAAAGAAAGAAGTTCTATATAGTCAGTATGAAGAGCTAAGCACCAAATTAAGAAGCAGAACCTCAAAGGTAATAATCTCTGAGCCATGTGCAAATTGGCATAGAGCAAATAAGATTGCTGAAATGAATGGATGGCTCAAAGACTTGCGTGGGAGAAGTGGGTTCTGGTTTGTGGGGCACTAGCATCAGTACTGGGTAAAGTGGGGACTGTACCATTGGGACGGTCCACACCTGAACTGTGCTGGGACCAGTGCTCTAGCAAGCCGCATAACCAGGGAAGTAAATAGGGCTTTGAACTAAAAATGGGAGTGAGGAATCAAGCTTGGGTAGATGTAGCAAATCAAGGGCCATAGTCAAGGTAGGAGAACAAAATAGCAATATGGGAAATGAAGGTCAGAGATTGGTAGGAAGAGACGGAGAGAAAAAGTCTAAGAATACACCAAAAGTCAAGATTAGATATTACAAAGATAACAAAAAGACAAAACTAAAGGCTCTAAATCTGAATACGTGTAACATTCATAACAAAGTAAATGAATTGATAGCACACACTGAAGTAAATAAATATGATTGATAGCCATTACAGAGATGTAGTTGCAGGATGACAAGGATTGGATCCTGAATATTGAGGGGTATATGACATTTAAGAAGAATAGGAAGCTAGGTAAAGGTAAAGGGGTAGCACTGTTAATCAAGGATGACATTGGTGCAATAATTAGAGATGGCCTTGAGTTAGAAAATCAGGATGTTGAATCAGTTTGGGTAGGGATGAGGAATAGTAGAGGAAAGAAGTCACGAGTGAGAATGGTCTACGGGCCCCTAACAGTAACCACAATGTAGGACAAAGTATATAAGAAGAAATATTGTATGCATGTGATAAAGGGACAGCAATAATCATGGGTGACTTTAGTTTACATATAAACTGGAAAAATCAGACTGGCAGTAATATCCTGTATGAGGAGTTCATAGAATTCTTTCAAGATAGTTTCTTAGAGCAGCATGTTCTGGAACCAACCAGAGAGCAGGTTATATTAGACTTGGAATTGTGTAATGTGACAGGATTAATTAATGGCCTCAGAGTAAAGGCACCCCCCAGGAAGCAAAGACAACAATGTGATTGAATTTCACATTCAGTTTGAAAGGAAGAAAGAGTGGGTCAAAGATTAGTATTTTAAACTTAAATAAGGGCAACTATGTGGGCATGAAAGCTGAGATAGCTGAAGTGAACTGGCATACTGGGCTAGATGATAGATCAATAGGAAAGCAATGGCAGACATTTAAGGGGATATTTCAGAATACACAGAATAAATATATTCCTACTATAAAAAAATTCTAAGGCGAGGACCCACTAAGCGTGGTTAACTAAAGAAGTTAAGGAAAGCATCAAACTTAAGGAAAAAGCAAATAACTGCCCTAAGGTGAGTGGCAGGTCAGATGACTGGTCAGAATATAAATAATGGCTGAGAATGACTGAAAGATTAAGCAGGAGAAAGAAATTAGAGTATGAGAGGAAGTCAGCTAGAAATGTAAAAATGGATAGCAAGAGTTTCTACAGGTATTTAAAAAGGAAAAGAGTAAGTAAAGGGAGTGTTGGTCCTCTAGAGAGTTGGAGTTAATAGTAGATAATAAGGAAATGGTGGATGAACAAATATTTTGCTTCTGTCTTCACTATAGAAGATACAAAAACATTCCAGTAATAGCTGTAAATCAGGAGGTGGAAGGGAGAGAGGAACTTAGTGAAATTACAATCACTAGAGAACTAGTACTGAGCAAGTTGATGGAGCTGCGGGCTGACAATACTATGGGTGCTGATAGATTTCATCCTAGGGTCTTAAAAGAGGTGGAAAATGAGGTAGTAGATGAGGTAGTAGGTAATTTGCTAGATTCTGGAAAGGTTCCATCAGATTGGAAAGTAGCAAATATCCTCTATTCAAGAAGGGAGGGGATAGAAAACAGAAACTATAGGCCAGTTAGCTTGAAGTCCATTGTGGGGAAGATGTTGGAATCAATCATTAAGGAGGTTATAGCTGAGCACTTAGAAAAACTCAAGGGGGAGAATTTTCACATCGGCGTGTGGGGGTGGGGGCGGGCGTGCGTCCTGGCGTCATTCAGACCTTTCATTCGGCGGGCACATGCCAGAGGCAGCTGCTTGCCCGCTGAACTGTCAAAGGCCTGGGGAGGCCATTAAGAAACCAATTACAGCAATTATCAATGCTGCCTGTCCAATCTTAAGGTTGCCGGGCAAGCAAAGAGCCTGAGCAACCTTCACGTTTCTCGGGAAACCTCATTCACAGGCAGGTTGAGGTTTCCTGAAGATTTTATTAAATAAATAAATAAATATTTTTTTCACATTTCATAAACATGTCCCAGCTCATGTGACACTATCACATGACGGGACGTGTAAATCATTTTTATGTCTCTTTATTGAAAAATCTCAATACGTGCTTAATCTCCCTGAGGCAGCTTGTGCACGCGAAAGAGTGCAGGCTCCAGCTCTCCCTCTTGCCCCCCATCCCTCTTGCCCCGCCCCCCCCCCCCCCCCCCCCCACCCTGCCCCCACCCCCCACTCCTGCCCAGCGTGTAACTGGCCCACTCCCAGCCGGCCCGTCTGACAGGGACAAAATTCTCCCCAAGATAATTAGGAAGAGTCAGCACAGTTTTGTGAAAGGGAAATCATGTTTAACCAATTTACTGGAGTTCTTTGAAGGAGCAACATGCGCTATGGATAAAGGGGAACCTGTAGACGTACTGTATTTGAATTTCCAGAAGGCATTTGATAAGGAGCCACACCAATAGTTATTGCAAAAAATAAAAGCTAAAAGTAAAAGTGTAGGGGGTAACATAATTGCATGGACAGAAGAATGGCTGGCTGGCAGAGAACAGAGTGTATGCATAAATCGGTCTTTTTCTGACTGGCAGGATGTGATGAGTGGAGTCCGCAGGGGTCTGTGCTGGGTTCTGAGCTTTTTACAATTTATATTAATGACTTAGATGAGGGGAACAAATGCATGGTAGCTAAATTTGCAGATGACACAAAGATAGATAGTAAAAAAATGTTGTGAAGAGGACATAAGGAGGTTGTAGATGGACATAGATAAGTTGAGTGAGTGGGAAAAAATCTGGCAGATGAAATATAATGTGGGAAAATGTGAAGTTGTTCACTTTAGTAGGAAGATTAAAAAAGCAGAGTATTACTTAAACAGAGAGTGACTGCAAAATTCCGAGCTGCAGAGGGATCTAGGTGTTCTAGTGGATGAGTCACAAAAAGTTAGGATGCAGGTACAGCAAGTAATTAAGAAGGCTAATGGAATGCTATCCTTTATTACAAGAGGAATTGAACATAAAAGTAAGGATGTTATGCTTCAGTTATCAAGGGCATTGGTGAGACCACACCTTGAATATTATGTGCAGATTTGGTCTCATTATTTAAGGAAGGATGTAAATATGTTGGAGGCGTTCCAGAGGAGGTTCACTAGATTAATACCTGAAATGAATGGGTTGTCTTATGAGGAAAGGTTGGACGGACTGGGCTTGCTTCCACTGGAGTTTAGAAGAGTGAGGGGTGATTTGATCGAAGTCTCGACAGGTGGACATGGAAAGGATGCTTGCTCTTTTGGGTGAGTCCAGAACTAGGGGGCACTAACTAAAATTAGGGGTCACCCTTTAGGACAGAGATGGAAGAATTTTTTTCTCTCAGAGAATTGTGAAACTTTGGAACTCTCTACCTCAGAAGGTTGTGGAGGCGGGGTCACTGAATATTTTTAAGGCAGAGGTAGATAGATTCTTCTTAGAAGTAGGTTATCATGGGTAGATAGGAAAGTGGAATTTTAAACACAAACAGATCAATCATAATCTTGTTAAATGGCAGAACAGGCTCTAGGGGCCAAATGGCTTATTTCTGCTCCTATTTTGTATGTTTGTAAGTTCTGCCAGTAACGTTCAATTGGGAACCATTGCTGAATCGCCCACCATCAATATCCTGGAGGTTACCATTGACAGAAAATAGCCTGGGAGCCACCGTTGACTAGAAACTTAACTGGACCAGCGACATAAACACTGTGCTGGCATGAGCTCATTAGAAGTTGGAAATTCAGCAGTGTCTTATCTCCTCACTCTCCATTGCCTGTCACTATCTACAAGGCACAAGTCAAGAATGTCATGGAATACACTTGACTTGCTTGGATGCATAGCTCCAAAAACACTCAAACTGCTCAGCACCATCCAGGGCAAAGCCGTTCACTTGATTGGCACCCCACCCACCACCTTAAACATTCACTCCCTCCAGCATCAGCATCGGCACACCATGGCAGCACTGTTTTTGTTTTATATGTTATTCGTTCACAGGATGTGGGCTTCGCTGACTGGGTCAGTATTTATTGCCCATCCCTAGTTGTCCTTGAGAAGGTGGTGGTGAGCTGCCTTCTTGAAGCTCTGCAGTCCATGTGGTGTAGGTACACCCACAGAGCTTTTAGGAAGGGAGTTCCAAGATTTTGACCCAATGACAGTGAAGGAACGGCGATATATTTCCAAGCCAGGATGGTGAGTGACTTGAAGGTGAACTTTCAGGTGGTGGTGTTCCCATCTGTCTGCTGCCCTTGCCCATCTAGATGGTAGTGGTTGTGGGTTTGGAAGGTGCTGTTTAAGGAGCCTTGGTGAATTCCAGCAGTGCATTTTGTAGATGATACACACAGCTGCTACTGTGCATCAGTGGTGGAGAGAGTGAATGTTTGTGGATGTGGTGCCAATCAAGCGGGCTGCTTTGTTCTGGATGGTGTCAAACTTCTTGAGTGTTGTGGGAGCTGCAGTCATCCAGGCAAGTGCGGTGTATTCCATCACAATCCTGACTTGTGCCTTGTAGTTGATGGACAGGCTTTGAGGCGTCAGGAGGTGAGTTACTTGTTGCATGATTCCCAGCCTCTGACCTGCCCTTGTAGTCACAGCATTTATATGGCTAGCCCAGTTCAGTCTCTGGTCAATGGTAACTCCACACCGCCCCCCCCACCACCCCACCGGAAGCTGATAGTGGGGGATTCAGTGATGGTAATGCCATTGAATATCTAGGGGCAATGGGTGGATTCTCTCTTGTTGGAGATGGTCATTGCCTGACACTTGTGTGGTGCAAATGTTACTTGCCATTTGTCAGCCCAAGCCTGAATATAGTCTAGGTCTTGCTGCATTTAGACATGGACTGCTTCAATTTCTGAGGAGTTGCGAATGGTGCTGAACATTGTGCAATCATCAGTGAACATCCCCACTCCTGACCTTATGATGCAAGGAAAGTCATTGATGAAGCAGCTGAAGATGGTTAGGTCAAGGACACCACCCTGAGGAACTCCTGTGGTGATGTCCTGGACCTGATATGACTGACCTCCAACAACCACAATCCTTTGTGTTAGGTATGATTCCAACCAGCGGAGAGTTTTCCCCCTAATTTCCATTGATTCCAGTTTTGCTAGGGCTCCTTGATGCCACACTCTGTCAAATGCTGCCTTGATGTCAAGGGCTGTCACTCTCACCTTACCTCGGGAGTTCAGCTCTTTTGTCCATGTTTGAACCAAGGCTGTAATGAAGTCAGGAGCTGAGTGGCTCTGGCGGAACTCAAACTGGACATCAGTGAGCAGGTTATTGCTAAGCAAGTGCCACTTGATAGCACTGTTGATGACCCCTTCCATTACTTTACTGATGACCAAGAGTAGATGGGGCGCTAATTGGCAGGGTTGGATTTGCCCTGCTTTTTTGTGTACAGGACATACCTGGGTAATTTTCCACATAGCTGAGAAGATGCCAGTGTTGCAGCTTACTGGAACAGCTTGACTATGGGTGCAGCAAGCCTTCAGTACTATTGTCAGAATATTGTCAGGGCCTATAGCCTTTGCAGTATCCATTGCCTTCAGCCGTTTCTTGATATCACACGGAGTGAATGGAATTGGCTCAAGACTGGCATCTGCGATGCTGGGGACCTCTGGAGGAAGCCAAGGTGGATAATCCATTTGGCACTTCTGACTGAAGATTGTACCAAATGTTTCAGTCTAATCTTTTGCACTGATATGCTGGGCTTCTCCATCATTGAGGATAAGGATATTTGTGGAGCCTCCTCCTTCAGTGAGTTGTTTAGTTGTCCACTACCATTCATAACCAGATGTGGCAGGACTGCAGAGCTTAGATTTGATCCGTTAATTGTGGGATCGCTTAACTCTATCACTTGCTGCGTACACTGTTTGGCACGCTGTGTTATAGCTTCACCAGGTTGACACCTCATTTTTAGGTATGCCTAGTGCTGCTCCTGGCATGCCCCCCCTGCATTTTTCATTGAACCAGGGTTGATCCCCTGGCTTGATGGTAATGGTAGAGTGGGGGATATGCTGGGCCATGAGGTTACAAATTGTGTTTGAGTGTGTGTGTGTGTGTGTGTGTGTGTGTGTGTGCATGTGTGTGTGTGTAAATGCTTTAATTAAACTGGGTAAGGTTACTAGGAGACAAATTGGGTGCTTTAAAACATGAAAGGATAGAGGGATTAGGTTTGAGGTGCAAGTGAATCGGTTGGATCTAACATTTGTATTTTTAGATAAGTTGAGAGTTTGATTGAATATCAAAGGGAAATCAGAGGAAACAAGAAACATGTTTGCATCTTGCAGGAGTTCCATAGGTAAATAGAAGAGGGTCTATTATATTTTATTGACCCGAACACAGAGACAAAATAGAAACATGAAAGATTTTATGTTTGGAAGGATTTGAGGTTCAAAGAGGTGTGAGAACAATGGAACCTGGGATGAAAGAGGGGAAAAATGTATTTTAGAGTTACTGTGGAAAACTTAAGGTTAGCTGTTGAGCTGTTAGCTGTAGCTGTAGACTATTGGCTGTGTGAGGAAGATCTCCTGGAAACAGCTCTGGGCTGGGAGAAGATGCAGTTTGAATCAGCCATCCCCAGTAAAGCCAGGAAAGTCTTGAGCTGCAAAAATTAGTCATGTTCTGAAGTTTTGGATTTCCACAGCAGAATGGGAGGGAGGTTCAGAGGTCATGCGCTGTTTGTTAAAGCTATAGTAGTTTTCCTTGGGCAATATTATTGGATTTTTATAGTTAAACATCTATAAGGGAGTGTTGCCTGGAAAGTGTTTACTGCTGGGTCTGACCGAGTAGAGAGCCTTTTGGGGGAATGTGTTGTAAGACTAATTTTAACTGTGCAACTGTAAGCTTGTGTGGTTAAGTTTTCTTTTATTCTTGTTAATAAAACTTTTACTTTTAAATTTTAAAATCCAAGAAGTGTTACCGGACTTCTTGCTGCTGAGATCAGTACTTTTTCTTCTCATTTTCAGAATACAAAAAAAAAAAACGAGCATGGCCTGTAAGCCAAGTTTCCGTCTGGGATTTGGTTTGTGCAGCAATAACATCTGCCATGGTCATAATAGCTTGCCAAGGCTCATTCCAAAGCTGGAAGAACATGAGAAACAGGCACATGGGACCACCGCCGCTTGCAAGTTTCCCTCCAGTCACTTACCATCCTGACGTGGAAATAGATCACTGATACTTTACAATAGATATGGGGAGTGGGCAGAAAAGTGGATTGAGGCTGATGATCAGCTATGATCTCATTGAATGGCGATATAGGCTTGAGGGGCTATATGGTCTCCTCCTGCTCTTATTTCTTATGTTCTTAAGTGACACACCATCCTGACTTGGAAATATATCACCGTTCCTTCACTGTCACTGGGTCAAAATCCTGGAACTCCCTTTTTAACAGCACTGTGGATGTACCTACACCACATGGATTGTAGTAGTTCAAGAAGGCAGCTCATCACCACCTTCTCAAGGGCATTTAGGGATGGGCAATAAATGCTGGCCTTGCCAGCAATATTCATACCCCAAGAAGGAATAAAAAACATGTTTATATTATCCTTCCTCATTCTTCCCACCAAAATGCAATGCCACCAAAACAAGGGATAAGCAAAGTTCCAATAAAACAATTCCTGTTGATAGAAAATTCCTTGTGCTATTTGTTAAACCACCTCTGACAGTAATGTGAAGCAATGGATGAGTCATTAATACAGTAAACTAAATGCTTAACATAACTCAAATTGATTTCATGGGGATTTGTGCTAACTTTAGTGCTCAGAGAGGTGATAATTCAGCACAGGAGAACTGAAACGCTAATTCACTGTAGCAAATTAGTGCTTAACTCTCTCATATGTGTTTCTGAACACATTTAACAGGGAACACAATTAACCATGGAATATTAAAATATTACATCATCACTGGCAATGCATTAGGTGGTTTGCCATTGGTGGCAATAACTCATTTGTGCTCATGGCATAAACCACTTAGTAGCACTTAGCAGCACACTTCCTGTATTTTTAAAAAGAACCATTTCAATGAATGGTCAATAATCACCCCAGGATTCTTTACAATCCTTTGCTAATGGACACTCGTTCATTGTGGGAACACTTCATTTTCTTGTTCCAATTGCATTTACAATATTGTGTTTGATTTTATCTCCTGTTGTTTAAACTAATGTGTTTGCAGTAATTGGCCGCAGATCTTTCAATACTGTCAGCATCCTTTATATTCATTACCTGATCACATAACTTGTTGTCATTAGCAAATATTATAATATTATTATTACAGTAAGTACTCTCATATTCTTTGTGAATAGTGTGAACAACAAAAAACCTGGAACCATTCCTGTGGATTCTCCCACCAGATAATGCCACGAGACAGGCTTTTCTACTTATCTCTATCACTTTCTGCTTCCAATTGTCAATCCAGTTTTCAGTCCATTAATTTCATGAGGCTTATGATGCATAACCACTTCAAGAATCTTCAAATTCCTGATGCCATGGAAATTATCCTGTTCACTTTGTGGGATGGATTCCACAGCAGCAAGAACAATAGAAAAGCAGCTGTCCATGTTTTACTCCAGGCACATGCAAGAACTGTCATTTTTCAATCCTGCACATATATAATATTTGGATTGAAGCAATTTTTCACCAAAGAACCAATAAAGTTTGGAATTTTAACTATTTAAGTATTTTTGTGCTTACAAGATGACAATAATAATGACAAGAAAAATCTGTACTTTTGAAGAGCATTATTGAATCCCTCTGTGGAACGGCCTGATTCATTTCACATTGACAGACACTAACTGAGTAAAAAACAATTATGGGACAGATCTGCTGTCTTGCCACTAACCTCTCCATTTAAATTTCCACCCAGAATCATTTATTATCAGAAACAGAGCCAGGGAACCTGGTGGCAGTTCATGCATCAAAAAAGTGGGTCTCTGTTGCTAAAGGAACAAGATGAGTCAGTGGGCTTGTCTTACTTTGTGGCATTTTTCTTGTGTGCTACTTTAAAACGGGCAACAGTGAAATTGCTGACTATTCCAGATCAGGATGCAAAGGTAACCTTAGGCTTCTCTCCTTCACTACAAACTATCTTCTAAAACCCTGTTCTTCTGTTCCCTTCATCCTTGGCTCCAATAACGAATGCAAGTACCTCATGGACTTTTTTGTCACGAAGATTAAAATCATCCATTCAGCTGCCGCTGCTGCTTCCCTTCTTTCCACCAAGTCAAAGCTCTTCTAAAGTTCCCCTCTGCCCTAGCCCTGAATTTGTATATTTCTTTAGTTTCATTCCTACCTCCCCTAATACGGTCCCCAAGTCCATCTTGTCCATGAGACCCACTTGCATTTCCCTAAAACCTATTACTATCAAACTGCTGACCATTCAACTTTTTCCAGGTTCCCATGTTAGTTGGTATTGTTAAAAGTTATATTTCCTCAGGTGCTGACCCCCTTTCCTTCAAATCATCCATCTTCCCTCTCTTCCTCAAAATTACACACCCTTTACCCCTCTGCCCTTGCAAACTACCACCCGATCTCTAACTTCCCTTTCCTCTCCAAAATCCTTGAACCTGCTGTCACCTCCCAAATCTGTGCTCAACTTTCCTGCAACTCCTTTTAACCCCAGCCACAGCACCGAAGCTACCTCTATCTAAGTCACAAATAAAATTCTATGCGACCTTGTCTTTGGTAATAATTCCTTCTCAACCTTCAGTCTGCAGACTTTGACATGGTTGACCATTCCATCCTCCTCCAATGCCTCTCTTCCATCAACTAGCTGGGTGGGACTGCTATTGCCTGGTTCAATTCTTATCTATCCAGTCAAAGCCAGAGAATCACCTCCAATGGTTTCTTTACTCGCTCCTGTACTGTTAGCTCTGGAGTCCCTTAATGATCTATCCTTGACTTCCCCCCATTTCTCATCTGCATGCTGCCCCTCATTGGCACCATCTGAAGCCAGAACAGGTTCCACATGTACACTATTGACACCTAGCTCTACCTCATTACCACCTCTGAAAGTTAACATGCAAGTACAGCAAGTAATTAAGAAGGCAAATGGTATGTTGGCCTTTATCACAAGAAGACTTGAGTAGACATGTCTTATTGCAATTTCATATAGTCTTGCTGAGGCTGCACCTGGAGTATTGTGTGCAGTTTTAGTCTCCTTGTCTAAGGAAAGATATACTTGTCATAGAGGGCGTAAAACAAAAGTTCACTAATTAATTCCTGGCATGGAGGGATTGTTCTTTGCAGAAAGATTAAATAGACTGGGCCTTTATTCTCTGGAGTTTAGAAGAATGAGAGGTGATATCATGCAATCATAGAATATTCTTACAGGGTTCGACAGTGTAGATGCAGGAAGGATGTTTTCCTTGGCTGGGGGCGGCATCTAGAACCAGGGGTCACAGTCTCAGAATAAGGGATAGGCCATTTAGTACTGAGATGAGGAAGAATTTCTTCACTCAGAGGATGGTGAATCTTTTTAATTCTCTGCGCCAGAGGGCAGTGAAGACTCAGTCATTGAGTATGTTCAAGACTGAGATCTATGGATTGCTACATATTAAAAACATCAAGGGATACGGGAATAGTGCAGGAAAATGGTGTTGAGGTAGAAGATCAGCCATGATCTCATTGAATGGTGGAGCAGGCTCAAAGGGCTGAATGGCCTACTCCTGCTCCTACCTCTTATGTTCTTTGTTCTCTGTTGAACACAGCACTGTCCCTAATTTGCCATGTTGCTTGGTCAAAATCCAGAGTGAAGACTCCAAAGCCATCGTCTTTGGTCTGAGCTAGAAACTCCATTCCCAAGCGAGCAACTTCATCCCTCTCCCTGGCCACTGACTGAGGCCAAACCAGAACATTCTCAATCTTGGCATCCCATTTGACCTTGAGATGAGCCTCCGACCCATATCTGTTCCATCTTCAAAACTGCCCACCCGCACATTTAAAAAAAATTCATTGATGGAGTGTGGGCATTGTTGGCAATGTCAGCATTTATTAGCCATCCCTAATTGCCCTTGAAAAGGCGATGTGAGCAACCTCTACTTGAACTGCTAGTCGATGCACTCACAATGCTGTTAGGTTGGGAGCTCCAGGATTTTGACGCAGGTAAAATGAAGGAACAGCAATATGTTTCCAAATCAGGAAGATGAATGGCTTGGAGGGAAACTTGCAGGTAATTGTGTTTCCAGGCACCTATTGCACTTGTCCTTCTAGGTGATAGAGGTTGTGGGTTTGGAAGGTACAGTTGAAGGAGCCTTGGTGAGTTTCTGCAGTTCATACTGTAGATGGAGCTGGACTCATCCAGGCAGGTGAACAATATTCAATCATATTCCTGATTTATGCCTTGTAGACGGTGGACAGGCTTTGATGAGTTAGGAGGTGAGATAAGTCACTGCAGAACCAGTTTCTTACCTGTTCTTGGAGCCAGACTATTTATTTGACTTGTCCAGTTAAGTTTCTGGTTAATGGTAATCCCTAGGATGTTATGAAGGGGGATTCCAAAATGGTAATGCCGTTTAATGTCAAGGGGAAATGGTTAGATCCTCTCTTCTTGGAGATGGTCATTGCATGGTACGGTCCAAGTCTTACTGCATGTAGGCAAGGATTGCTATTATCTGAGGAATTGCGAATGGAACTGAACAATATGCAGTCATCAGCGAACATCCTCACTTCTGACCTTATGATGGAGGCAAGGTCATTGACGAAGCAGCTGAAGGTGGTTGGGGCCTATGACACTACCCTGAGAAATTTCTGCAGTGATGTCCTAGGGCTGAGATGATTGATTTCCAACAATCATCACCATCTTCCTTTGTGCTATGTATGACTCCAACCAGTACAGAGTTTGTCCCCCTGATTCCACTTGACTTCAATTTTTCTAGGGCTTCTTTATGCCACACTTGATCAATTGCTGCCTTGATGTCAAGGGCAGTTATTCTCACCTCACCTCACCTCTGGAATTCAGCTCTTTTATAAGGAGGTTGAGAGCTTATGTGTCCTCGTGGAACCAAAATTGTATATCAGTGAGTAAGTTATTGGTAATTAGGTGCTGTTTGAGAACACTGTTGGTGACTTCTCTCATCATTTTGCTGATGACTGATTGGAAACTGATGGGGCAGTAATTGGCCAATTTGAATCTGCCCTGCTTTTTGAGGACAGGGCATATCTGGGCAATTTTTCACTCTATCATGTAGATGGCAGTGTTGTCGCTGTACTTGAACAACTTGGTTCAAGGCACAGTTAGTTACGGAATGCACGTCTTTTGCAATGCAACCGGGATGTTGTCAGGGTCCATTGCCTTTGCTGTATCCAGCTTCTAAGATATTGAGGATCTGAAGAGGAGGCCAACGCAGATCATCCGCTTGTCACTTCTGGCTGAAGATGGTTGCAAATGCCTCTGCATTTCCTTTTGCACTCACATGCTGGTCTCTGCCATCATTGAGGATAGGGATCCACATGGGCCCTCCCCCTCCCATTAGTTGTTTAATTGTCCACTACCATTCAGGGCTGGATGTGGTAGGACTACAGAGGTTTGATGTAACCTGTTGGTTGTGGGATTGCTTAGCACCCTGTGTATAACATGTTGCTTCCAGTGTTTAGCATGCATGTATTCCAGTGTTGTGGCTTCAACATGTTGGCATCTCGTATTTAGGAATGTCTATCGCTGCTCCTGACATGTTCTCCTACACTCCTCATTGAACCAGGTAAACGCCCGGCTTGATGGTAATAGTAAAGCAACAGAAAGCAGACCTGAGATAAAGGAACGAGAGGTATAAAGCAGCGAGACAGGACCTGGGATAAAGCAGCGAGATGGGACCTTGATGAAACAGAGTAGGGGCTGCGGTGAAGCTGTGGGAGTGGGAGCTGGGATAAAATTCACTGTGAGAATTGGGACAAAGCAGGGAGAGTGGGAGCTGGGATAATTATGCAGTGGGAATGGGAGCTGGGCTGAAGCTGTGGGAGTGGGAGCTGGGCTAAAGCAGTAAGAGTGGGAGCTGGATGAAGCAGCGAGATCAGACCTGGAATAAAACAATGGGAGTGAGGTCTGGGATAAAGCAGTGGGAGTCAGATCACAGCAACAGTAATTTCAGAATCAAACAACTATCAAGAAGTGATATCACACAACAGATAAGTGATTATTTGGTAAGTATTATAGTTGTTTTACTCTCTAAGACAGGGAAATGGGTTAACTAATGTCAAATTTGGCTATCCAAAAACTGGAGATATCTGTAAACCAGTCATTTTTTTATGCTACCATGCATGAATTTTACTTATTTTTAGATGAGTAAAATAACTTATTGGCTTGTTCAACTAGGTGCTGCATCAGCTTGGGATGCACCAACTAGTTATCAGCTTTGCATGCCTGTCTTTTCAACAAAAACCAATGTGATAATCAGATAATTCAGGACTTGAACCTGCAACCTTCTAACTCAGAGGCAAGAATGCTACCAACTGAGCCATAGTTGACACACAAGCCAAAGCCAATTAAAGTAAACCAATGGGGATAAAAGCCAACAAATCCCCCTGACCTGAAAGCCTAAATCCTAGGGTTCTAAAAGAGGTGGCTGCAGAGATAGTGGATGCATTGGTTTCGATCTTCCAAAATTCCCTGGATCCTATAACAGCCTTAGAGGACAGGAATGTAGTCAAAGTAACACCGCTATTCAAGAAGGAAGGGTGAGACAAAACAGGGAACTACACACCTGTTAGCCTGACAATAGTCATTAGGAAAATGTTGAAATTTATTATTAAGTAGGTATTAACAAAGCAATTAGAAAATCATAATATATGATTACGCAGAGTCAACACAGTTTTATGAAAGGGAAATCATGACTGACAAATTTATTAGAACTTCTTGAGGATATAACTAACAGATGTAGTGTATATGGATTTCCAAAAGGCAATTTGACAAGGTACCATATAAAGGTTATTAGGCAAGATAAGAGCTCTTGCAGTTGGGTGTAATATATTAACATGGATAGAGGATCGGTTAACAGAAAGAAAACAGAGTGGAGAAAAATGGAGCATTTTCAAGTTGCCAGGCCGTAACCAGTGGTTTGCCACAAGGATCAGTGGTAGGATTCAATTCTGCTGCTGCATAATATTACCCATCTCTGTCCCAAGCTCAGCTGATCTGCTGCAGCAACCCTCATCAATGCCTTTGTTACCTCTGGATTAGACTATTCTAATACTCTCCTGACCAGCCTCCCAGCTCACACCCTCCATAACCTTGAACTCACCCAAACTCTGCCACCCACATCCTAACTTGCACCAAGTCACTTTCACCCACTGGCTCTCAGTCTGTAGGCAACTCCTCAATTTTAAAATTCTCATCCATATGAACATATGAAATAGGAGCAGAAGTAGACCATTCAGCCCCTCGAGCCTGCTCTGCTGATCTATTTTGTTTTGAATTCCATATTCCCGTCTACCCCGATAACCTTTGATACCCTTGCCTAACAATAATCTATCTACCTCTGCCTTAAAAATATTCAATGACTCCCACCTCCACTGCCTTTGTAGGCAGACAATTCCAAAGTCGCACAACCCTCTGAGAGAAAAATTTCTCATCTCTGCCTATGTTTTCAATTCTCTCCACGGCCTTGTCCTTCCCTTATCTCTAATTTTCTCCAACCTCCAACCCTCTGAGATCCCTGCACTCCTCTAATTCTGGCATCTGATTTTAATTGCTACATTGTTGACGGCTGTGCCTTCAGCTGCTGAAGTCTGAAGCTGTGGCACTCTCTCCCTAAACCTCTCCACTTTTGTACCTCTCTTTCCTCCTTTAGGACACTCGATAATTAGTTAATTAGCTAACTGATTGGATCTGGTTACTCTAGCGGCAGCTCAGTTTAGTATAAATTCAGGGTTCATTAATGTAGGCTTGATAAATGGAGTGCTGTTGAGTTAACTGAATGAAGACTTGGAGTTTGGTGAGGGGAATTTGGTGAAGGGGAAAAAGGAGGTGTTTGATTCATTTTCTATTTTTATCACCCCATAGGAATTGCTTACAGGGAAAGGAGCTAGCTGTTTGGTGAGTATCTGGTAAGTGGGTAAGTTCTATTCTATCACTAAGGTTTAAAATAGCAATTAAATTAGTGGTAAAGTTAATAAAATATATGAGAAAGCAACATAAATAAGTGATTAATATAATTAAGTAATTATTTAAAACACATTAAGGAAGGCAGGACAGGTGATGTGTCAAGGCTGCAGCATATGGGAGCTCCTGGATAACATTGTGATGCAGGGTAAACACGTCTACAGTATGTGTTTGCGTCTTGAGGAACTTCAGCTCAGAGTCATTGAGTTGGAGGCTGAGCTGCAGATACTGTGATACATCAGGGAGGGGGAAAGTTACCTGGATGTTTCATACCAGGAGGCAGTCACATGTCTTAGGATAGGGTCTTCTGATTTGGTCAGTGGTCAGAGATAGGAGGGTGTGACTGCGAGTGAGGCAGGTAAAGCGACCTGGAGTGCAGGAGTGTGAGCCTCTACAATTGTCCAATAGGTTTGAGGTTCTCTCAGCTTATCTGGATGAGAGCAGGAGCTGCAGGGTGGATGAGCAAGCTGACCATGGCACAGTGATACAGGAAGCCATTGAAATGGGAGGAGTAAAAAGGAATATTGTGGTAGTAAGGACAGTATAGTGAGGAGGATTGACACTGTTCTCTTAGCAAAGAGCAAGAGTCCAGACAGCTGTGTTGCCTGCCCGGTGCTAGAGTTTGGGACATCTTCTCAAGGCTGGGGAGGAGCTTGCAGTGGGAGGGGGAGGATCCAGTGGTCGTGGCCCATGTAGGTACCAACAACATGGGCAGGATGAGGAAGGAGGCTCTACATAGTCAGTATGAGGAGCTAGGCAGCAAATTAAGAAGCAGAACCTCAAAGCTATTAATTTCTGGATTATTACTTGAGCCAAGTGCAAATTAGCATAGGAAAAAAAAGATTAGAAATGAATGCGTGGCTCAAAGACTGGTGTGGGAGAAGTGGGTTCTGGTTTGTGGGGCACTGGCACCAGTATTGGGGAAAGTGGCATCTGTATTGTTGGGACGGTCTACACCTGAACTGCTGGGGCTATGTCCTCGTGAGCCGAATAACTAAGGAAGTAGAGAGGGTTTTAAACTAAATAGCAGGGGCAAGGGATCAAATTTGGGAAGATGTGGCAAGCCAAAGAGTAAAGACAAGATAGAGAGAAAGGTCTTAACCTGAAAAATGATAAACAGACCATGACAGGAAGGGACAAAGAGTACAAATCTAATAGTAAACCAGCTGATAAGGCTAGACGCTACCAAAATAATAAAAGGACAAAACTAACGACTCTGCATCTAAAACATGTAACATGAAACAAAACGGACAAACTGAGGGCGCAAATGCAAATAAATAAATATAAGCTGAAAGCTATTGCAGAGACATATCGGATGTGGATAGGATGACATAGATTGGGACCTGAATATTGAAAGGTATGTGACATTTGGGAAGGACGGGAAATTAGGTGGAGGAGTGGCTCTATTAACCAATGATGGTATTAGCACATTATAAAGAGATGACCTAAGTTCAGGAAACCAGGACGTAAAAGCAAAAACAGAATTACCTGGAAAAACTCAGCAGGTCTGGCAGCATCGGCGGAGAAGAAAAGAGTTGACGTTCCGAGTCTTCATGACCCTTCCACAGAACTGTAGAAGCAATTTGGGTTGAGATAAGAAATGATAAAGGCAAGAAATCGCTTCTGGGAGTGGTGTACAGGCCCCCTAAATGTAACTACACGGTAGGACAGAATATAAAAGCATAGGTAATGGGAGCTTGTCAGAAAGATACAGCAGTAATCATGGGCATTAATCTACATGTAGACTGGAAAAATCAGATGGACAAAGGTAGCGCAGATGAGAAGTTTTTGGATGTTTTGGGGGTAGTTTCTTAGAACAGCACATTCAGAGAGCAGGCTACACTAGAACTGGCATTGAGTGAAGGGATAGGATTAATTGATAACATCATAGTGAAGGCACCCCTAGATAACAGTGATCATAATATGATTGAATTTTACATTCATTTTGAGGGAGAAACAAGTGCGTCCAAGGCTAGTATTTTAAACTTAAATAAAGGCAATTATGAGGACAGGAAAGCGGAGCTAGCTAAAGTGAACTGGCAAATGAGGTTAAGGGATGTCAATAGAAGTTCAGTGGCGGACATTTAAAGGGATATTTCAGAATGCACAGAATATATACATTCCAAAAAGAAAAACAAATTCCAAGGGGAGGGTCCACCATCTGTGGTTAATTAAAAAAGTTAAAGACTGTATCAAACTTAAAGATAAAGCATATAACTACACAAAGACAGGTGGCAGATCAAAAGATTGGAAAGAATATAAAGAGCAGCAAAGAATGACAAAAAGATTAATTAGGAGGGAAAAATTAGAGTACAAGAAAAAGCTAATGAATAATGATAATGGAAGGTAAGGAGATGGCGGATGAATTCAACAGGTATTTTGCTTCGATCTTCACTATAGAGGACACAAGTAACATCCCGGAAATAGCTGTAAATCAGGAAATGGAAGGGAGGGAGGAACTCAGGAAAATTGCAATCACCAGGGAAGTGGTATTGAGCAAATTGTTGGGGCTGTGGGCTGACAAATCCCCAGGTTTGGATGGACTTCACCCTAAGCTCTTGAATGAAATGGCTAGTGAGATAGTTGATGCATTGGTTTCAATTTTCCAAAATTCCCTATATTTGGGAAAAATTCCAAAAGATTGGAAAATAGCAAATGTAACTCCTTTATTCAGAAATGGAGAGAGACAGAAAGCAGGAATCTACAGGCCAGTTAGCCTAACATCTGTTACAGGGAAAATGGTAGAAGCTATTATTAAAGATGTTATAGCAAGGCACTTAGAAAAATTCAAGGCAATCAGGCTGAATCAACATGGTTTTGTGAAAGGGGAATCATGTTTACCCAATTTATTGGAGTTCTTTGAAGGAGTCACATGTGCTGTGGATAAAGGGAAACTGGTGAATGTACTGTACTTAAATTTCCAGAAGGCATTGTTAAAATGCCACATCAAAGGTTATTGTGGAAAATAAAAGCTCATGGGGCAGCATTTTTTGGTCGGCGAGCAGGGGCGGGGCATCGGTTCTCCAAATGAGCATTATGACCTAGTGCCATTACCCTGCCTTTTTCCCGTACCTCTGCACATTGTTTCTTTTCAAATAATCGTCTAATGCCCTCTTGAATGACTGGATCAAACTTGCCTCCGCCACACTTCCAGGCAGCACATTCTGGACTCGACTCACTTGTGCGAAAAAGCTTTTTCTCATGTCATATTTGCTTCTTTTGCAAATCACTTTAAATCTGTGCCTTCTCACTCTTGACCCTTTTATGAGTGAGAACAGCTTCTCCCTATCTACTCTGTAGAGCCCCCTCATGATTTTGAACAACTCTATCAAATCTCCTCTTAGCCTAATTCTCTCCAAGGAGAATAGTCCCAGCCTCTCCAATTTATCCTCATAGCTGAAATTTCTCATCACTGGAACCATTCTTGAAAACTTCTCCTGCACTCTTTCTAATGTGTTCACATCCTCCTATAGTGTGGCACCCAGAACTGTATACAATACTCCAGCTGAGGTCTAACGAGTATCATATAAATTCAGCATAACTTCCCTGCTCTTGTACTCAATGGCCCAATTAATAAAGCATAGTGCTTTATAAAGCTATGTGCTTTATTAACTGCTGTCTCCACCTGTCCTGCCACCTTCAATGATCTATGCACATATATTCTCAGATCTTTCTGTTCCTGCACCCCCTTAAAAATTTCACCCCTTATTTATATTGTCCGTCCATATTCTTCCTACCAAAATGCATCACCTCACACATAAAGATGGGTAGGGAAGTAAATTGTGAGGAGGACATAAGGAGGCTACAAAGTGACATAGATAGGCTAACTGAGTGAGCAAAGATCTAGCAAATGGAGTATAATGTAGGCAAATGTGAAATTGTTCATTTTGGCAGGAAGAATAAAAAAGAAACTTATCTAAATGGGTATCCTAGTGCATGAATCACAAAAGGAATGTAGTATGTATGTGCAGCAAGTAATTAGGAAAGGTAATAGAATGTTATCATTTATTGTGAAGGGCATTGATTATACAAGTAGGGAGGTTATGCTTCAGTTGTACGGGGTATTGGCGAGACTGCATCTGGAGTACTAGGTACAGTCCTGGTCTCCTTATTTAAGGAAAGATGTAAATACATTAGAAATAGTTCGGACAAGGTTTATTAGACTAGTACCAAGAAAGGGTGTTTTGTCTTACGAGGAAAGACTGGACAGGATAGGCATGTATCCACTGGAATTTAGAGTAAGAGGCGACTTAATTCAAACCTTTAAGATCCTGAGGGGTCTTGCCAAGGTGGAGAGGATCTTCTGTGGGAGAATCCAGAACTAAGGGTCTCTGTTTAAAAATAAGGGGTCGCTCATTTAAGACAGAGATGAGGAGAAATTTTTTTCTGAGTGTTGTGAGTCTTTGGAACTCTCTTCCTCAAAAGGCAGTGGAAGCAGAGTTTTTGAATATTTTTAAGGCAGGGCTAGATAAATTCTAGTTTTGTCGAAGGGTCATGAGGACTCGAAACGTCAACTCTTTTCTTCTCCGCCGATGCTGCCAGATCTGCTGAGTTTTTCCAGGTAATTCTGTTTTTGTTTTGGATTTCCAGCATCCGCAGTTTTTTGTTTTTATCTAGATAAATTCTTGATTTACAAGGGGGGCGGGGTGTAAAAGGTCATCGAGGGTAGGCAGGAATGTGGGGTTGAGTTACATTTAGATCAGCCATGGGACATTTTACTATATTAAAGGCATTCTATAACACTACATAAATACAACCTGTTCACTCAGCTTGATATTGTTTTCCATTTAAAAGAAAATTGGGCGGCGCAAAATGAATTGTTGATTGGCTATCATCCATTTTGCATTACCAACCAAAGTGTTTTTATATTTCTTAATCCAGTCAATGTGTTGTAGTTGCGCTTTTAGAAAGTAAAGACACCCAAGAGTTTGAAGTAATATAGGAGACAGATATTTTTATGGTGGCTTAGAAAATAAGAATACATATTATAATATCATCAGTTTAATGTCAGGTACCACTATGTACTAGGACCAACTTGTTCAAAATGGTGCAATAACTTTACCAGACTCAAAAATTGATATTTTAAGTGTTACCCTTTTGAGTTTTGTGTTTTACTAAATGAATCTTAGGTTAATGTAGTGGATATCTTATCAAAAACTTTTTTTTTTCATTTTCAGAATCCATGGCAGTGGAACGACTACTGAGAACACTCTCTAATAATCTGGGATATGTGCAAATTAAAAGTTCTGGTTTCCAGTTTATTAAAAGTGCCTGTGTGAGAGGAGTGACCCCAAAACCATATACCTATGATTATCAAATTCACCCAGAGTGGGTGACCCAGCCCTGGCATACACAATACAGACAAAGTAAAACATGAACCTTGCACCTTAGTATAAAATTTGACGCAGTAGGGAACTGAGGTTATGGTCAAAATATTTTGGGGGAAAAAATTACCGATAATAAATTAGATTTAAAAATCTTATGTTTACTATTTTAATGATTTTTTACAAACCTTTTTGTTTCACAGTGATGGCACACAATATACTAGTTTGAGATTATTACAGAGCTAAGCAGTATGAAGGAAGATGAGTTAACATTAGTTTATAGACCATAACTGGAGGAGGCAGAGAGTAGGGATAAATGGCAGTTACTCTAATTAGCAGGATGTGACTAGTGGTGTTCCTCAGGTTCTGTGTGGTGCCTCAAGTATCTACTGTATTCATTAACAACTTAGATAATGGGATAAAAAGCCACAAATGCAAACTTGCCAATGACACATAGATAGGCAGAATTGAAAGTAGTGTAGATGAATGTGTAAAATTACGAAGAGATATAAATAGATTAAGTGAATGGGCAAAACTGTAGTAAATGTATTGCAATGTAGGAAAATGTGAGATCATCAACTTTGGACTTGAAATGATAGAACAGGATACATACTAAATAGGGAAAACAGCTTCGTCTAAATTAAAATTTCATGAACAGGTACTGACAATAATCAAAAAAGGTAATGAAATGCAGGTGTTTATATCTGGAGGACTAGAATGCAAGAGAGTGGAAGTATGCTTCAGCTATACAAAGCCTATGTTAAACCACACCTAGTGTACTGGGACCAGTTCTGGGCACTACACCTTAGGAAGGATATATTAGCCCTGGAGAGAGTTGAATATTGATTTACAAGAATGATACCTGGACTCCAAGGGTTAAGCTACAAGGAGACATTGCACAAATTAGGGTTGTATTTCCTGGAATTTAGAAGGCTAAGGAGTGATTTGATTGAAATTTTCAAAATAGGGGAAGGATTGGGAGAAACTATTTCCACAAAAGCTGGAGTCTAGGACGAGGGGGAATTGTCTAAAAAATGGCAATTGATACTAGATCAGTTGTTAATTTTAAAACATATTGATAGATATTTGCTATCCATAGGTATTAAGGGATATGGGGCAAAGGTGGGTATATGGAGTTAGGTTGCAGATCAGTCAAGATCTTGTTGAATGGCAGAACAGGTTAGATGGGCTTAATGGATTACCTCTGTACCTATGTTCCTATGATTACAGATATAACCATCAAGCCAGTGCATTTCAGTAATTCAGGTCATTCTTTCCCTTAATGTCAGGGAGTGTTCAGAGGGTTAAAAACAATAATATAAAATCATTAGTCCACTTGGTAACCTATCAGCACTCTCTTCTCATGCGGTATAAATTGTTAACAAAAACAGAAAATGCTGGAAAAACTCAGCAGGTCTAACAGCATCCGTGGAGAGAAAAAAAAGAGTTAACGTTTCGAGTCCGTATGACTTCTCCAGAGCCCATAAGGACTCAAAACATTAACTCTTTTTTATTTGTCTCTACAGATGCTGTTAGGTCTGCTGAGTTTTTCCAGCATTTTCTGTTTTTGTTTCAGATTTCCAGCATCTGCAATATATCTTAGTATATATTGTTGTTCTCTTTACTGTTGGTTTATCTTACGTAGCTGTCCTGATGAGTGCAAGACAAAAAGCTTTGATAGTATGTCTCTTTTTTCAGCAATCCTCAAGTTCTGTACCACCAAATGACTATTTAAAACCATTGGGATTAAAAAGATGTATTAAAAGATATGTTAAAGGTAATTGTCACTGTGTTTGGGGAAACAAAAAGCCTGGAACAATCATAGATGAAGATGAAGCAACATCATTTTTTCTGACGTGATTGAAGTTATCATGATGGAAGTTATATCATTATGTGCATGCTTACAATCGATGAACAAGTGTTTACTAGCCACTTTCCACAAGTGTAGCTGCCTGTTTGACATACAAGCCTATGAACAATTACAGACAGTGAAATATCCTCTGGTACACCCATCTTGTCCTACACAATTGTGATACCTTATGCATCACAATATAGACAGCCTACCCCACCAAAACCATGAGATCTCCTGGGAAATGAGAAACCAGAGGGGGGAAAAAAAACCTTTCAAATGAATACTAGTCTAGGAGATCACTCTGCCACTGATAGTTGAATTCAGTACTTACCTCTAATACAAAGTGATCTCTTACTTTGCTAGAAACATGTCCAGCTCTTGCTTGAAGGATTTAGAATGGAAATTCTTAGCATCAGTCTGTTACAAAGAAGTTACAAACAGTAACAGTTACTCCAAATGCTCATTTATTTATTTTTGTTCTGTGAATTCTAAAGAGGGTGTCTTGCCATCAGAATCAGTTTTAAGGAAACAGTTATCATCTCCTGTCCAGGCCACTTAATTTATAATTAACTGCTGTGTGACAATAATATCATTGAGTTGGATTACTGAATCAGAATGTGTGAGTAAATTGAATAAACATTAGTAGACACACAGTTATTTATTTTGCTTTCCTTCAGCATTGGCTGAATTTAGCTCCTGTGGTTTCAATTAGCCTTCTAAGACAATGCCCAGTGTCATTATCAATGAACACTTTTTAAATAGAAATCAACTGAAACTGAGAACAAAAGTCTGTTAGTGTTAATCATGGTTCTTCAAAAGCGATTTTTCAAAAGACCTGTTAATGAGACTCCCTTCGTAAATTAAGAGCTAAAGCAAATTGAAAAGGGATTAAAATACCAGATATGATTAATTAATATTCTGTAGAATAAAAACATATCGGCCACATGACCGAACAGCCCAGTCACAAGCAGGATGGTGCAGTTTTTCATAGCTATACCATAAGCACATTATAATGGGACAAGATTTATAGTCTGTACTACAGAAAGAATCACAATGCAGTCGTAAAAAAATTTGCATGCCATTATTGCTCCTTTATTGAGCACTTACAATCAGTGTGAAGCTATTATCAACAAAGCTAATAGGATCACAAGTACTTATGGATGAATGCATCCATTTAGAGTAATCCTATATGCGACTCATTGTTACATCTAGTTATTTCTTAGATTATTTCAGGGTTTTTGCCTCCACTGCTCTACCCAGAAATCTAATCCAAGTGCTGATCACTCTCAGTGTGAAGATCCTCCTGATAGCTGCCTGAAAGTTACATTTTATTAGTTTGGGCCAGTGTCCTCTTGTCCTATTTCTATTGATTATTTTAAAGCAGTTCAGATTCCCTTTTACTCTTTTATATATCTATAAACTCACCTTGTGCACTGCTTCCTCTCCATGCTGAAAGGCTTAAAGGGTGGAATTGTTCCAGATTTGCACTAAGTGCAGTAGTGGGCAATGGTGGCTTTTCATGCCGTATCATGCCAAACCCACTGCATTAATTATGCATTCGTTGTTTCCATGGTGGGTGGGCTTCGATTCACCTGCCATGCTGTCACCTCATGCCAGGCACCACATTTAAAGTACAGCCGTGCTCAGTGCTTCCAGCCCAGGACTGCAGCAAAGAAGGCATAGCCCTGAAAGGCGAGAAGATTGCAGCCCTCAAGCGTCTTCTTGAAGCCGTGGAGGCCCGCTGTGATGTCCTCTGCCCCCGCTCTGCCTGCAGGATGGGCAGCTACATTACCACACCAGCTTGGTAGGCGATGGCAGTATGGATCAGTGCCAATGCTGCACAGATGAGGTTGGCCATCCAATGCAGGTAAAGGATGAATGATCCCATTCATGCAGCCAGGGTACAGCAACTATCTCATCACTCTAAACGTACATACTCCACCCCGTCACACATTCACTGACATCTCACTCACTGCCAGCTCAAGAGACATCACCAACCATTCTCTCACACACACATTCTCACATCTCCATTTGGTCTCATCTCTCCTGGAGTCTGCTTCCTCAGCCCTCACCATCTTGAGGCCACTTGCAAAGATCAACAAGTGCCCCTACACACACCTTGGGATACCCTCCTTCCCCAATACAGGTCTGGTCCTGCAGCCTCTTCCCTTGCCTGAAGCCACTTCTCCCCCTTCATCAAGCAAGCTCTAGCCCTGCAGCCATTGAAAAGCCCCCCACATATGGCTGATCTGATAGGTTGAGACCTACAAATGAGCCCCGCTAAAAGTGATGTGGTGCTGTCTGTGAAGCCTGCCACTGAAGGGAAGATGTGTTTGGTTGTGGCATCATGCTGCAGTTGGCAGAAATGGCGGAGGATGATCCTTTGAACAAGGGTCCCCCTTGTCCTCACTTATCACCCCACCAGCCTCTGCGTTCAAAGGATCATCCTCCGCCATTTCCGCCAACTCCAGCATGATGTCACCACCAAACATATCTTCCCTTCAACCCCCCCGGCGACTTTCCGCAGGGATCGTTCCCTCCGGGACACCCTGGTCCACTCCTCCATCACCCCCTACACCTCAACCTCCTCCCATGGCACCTTCCCATGCAACCGCAGAAGGTGCAACACCTGCTCCTTTACTCCCCTCCTCCTCACATCCAAGGACCCAAACACAGCCCAAATGCTGCTTAACTTGCACTTCCCTCAATTTAGTCAACTGCATTCGCTGCTCCCAATGTGGTCTCCTCTACATTGGAGAGACCAAACGCAGACTGGGTGACCACTTTGCGGAACACCTGCGGTCTGTCCACAAGCATGACCCAAACCTCCCTGTCACTTGCCATTTCAGCACACCACCCGTCTCTCATGCCCACATGTCCATCCTTGGCCTGCTGCAATGTTCCAGTGAAGCTCAATGCAAACAGGAGGAACAGCACCTCATCTTCTGACTAGGCACTTTACAGCCTTCCAGACTGAATATTGAGTTTAACAATTTTAGATCATGAGCTCTGTCCTCCATCCCCGCCCCCTTTCCGATCCCCTTTTTTCTAATAATTTATAATTTTTTTACAAATATATTTTTCTTTTCCCACCTATTTTTAAATTTATTTCGATCTATTGTTTTATCTCCACCTTTTAGCCCATTTCGATCCCTTCCCTCCACCCCACCCCCATTAGGGCCATCTGCCACTAGCTTGTCCTGCTTGTTACCCTTAATGTCCCCATTAGCACATCCTTTAGATAATATCAACACCCCTTTGTCCTTTTGTCTATGACATCTTTAGCAGTGTCTTCTTGGCCTCCGCCTATCACTGGCCCTCTATCGAGCACCTCCTGTTCCAACCGCCTCTACCAGCTTATATTTCATCTCATTTCTATAGTTTTTAGTTCTGGTGAAGGGTCATGCGGACTCAAAACGTCAACTGTATCCCTCTCCACAGATGCTGTCAGACCTGCTGAGTTTTTCCAGGTATTTTTGTTTTT
The DNA here is from genome assembly GCF_017639515.1 of Carcharodon carcharias. Classification (NCBI taxonomy): domain Eukaryota; kingdom Metazoa; phylum Chordata; class Chondrichthyes; order Lamniformes; family Lamnidae; genus Carcharodon; species Carcharodon carcharias. Next base: position 61,817,371 of record NC_054467.1, on the reverse strand, counting down.
GTTCTTTATATATGCTGTATTGAAATATGTCAGCCTGTTTTCCTGCTGACATGGGCAGACGATCCAGTGCAGGGGGAGGGGGTTGTGGTGGTGGTGGTGGAGGGCGGGGGGGTGAGTCAGGCAGTCAGGACTTATAATGGTATGCTGATGTATTACAATGAGGTTCCTGATGTCCGATGGCAGTCCGCCATCAGCAGGCTGAGCAGACAATTGCAAACTGGTTTCATAACGTCGTGAAAACCTCTTTTTTGACAGTCCTCTGCTATTGTTGCACTGAAATAAACCTTTTTTGTCATGTTCTCTTTCTGCAGCTCTGCTGTCTCTTAGCCCCTTAATCACCTTAGTAATATGTTTTCGTATGATTCTACATTCATCCAAGTGAGTTCTTTCTCTTTCTCTCTGCATGATTTTGTAGATGACATCCTAGTTTGACTTTTAATGTGTTAGGTCATGTTATTCAATCTGAGCTCGCTGATCTTGCATATGTGCCTGTCTTGTTAGGTCAGCATTATTCTTTAAAAATGTTCAGTCTGTCTTCTACTGAAGTGTTGTTAAATATTGTCCTCCAATTGATTTGTATCAATTTGTCCCACATTCCTTTGAATTTTCCCTTTTGAGGTTAAAACCTAAGACCATGAGCAAGGATTAAGTCCTAATTCATGTTGAACTTGATCACTCTATCCCCACAGCTGCTATGACTTCCACTTCCTTTACACTGTCCGGGTCATTTACGAAAAGCAGGTTGTGGAAAGAACTGCCTCATAGTTTCCCTGATGCAATGAGCCATCAAACAGTCACACATTACATTGATGAACTCTGACCTTAAACTATTTGGGTTTTCCCATTTATATTTGATTGAATGAAATCATATTCCTGTTCGCATATATGCTTCTTGTTGGTTCATTGAGCCAACTGCCCTCTTTGTACTGACCTGGTGTTAGTTTTGATCTTTTCCACTTTAGAGATTTGTAGCTAAAGCAGTAGCTTCCATCTTTCCTCTGAATCAATTTCATTTACCTCCCAGCTGCCCCGACATGCATGGCCTGCACCTCCTGCCTTTGTGGGTAATCTTACTTCTGAATATTAAATTCATTCAAAACCATGTTTCTGATATCCCCGTCACCTCACTTCCTTCTGCCCCAACAGCCTGCAGTTCTTTCATTTTATTTCTAATATTTATATTGTTCATAGAAAATCTTAATTTTTGCCATCCTTCATGTCTCCCAATGTAGATAGTAGGGTCAAAGAGAGTGTTATTTGCTTAGACCACAGGACAAGGCTAGAATACTCACTGGGCGCTGTGTATTGATGTTTACTAACGAAGAGGATACTAATAAAATATTGTGGATGATAGAGGTAATGGATGGGGTGAAAAGTGGTAGGAAGTATGTTATTGAAAGGCTGGCTATGCTTAAAGTAGATAAGTCACCTTGTCTGGATGACTTGCATTGCAGGTTGCTAAAGGAAGTGGGAGTGGAGATGGGCGGTAGGGCTTGCCATAACCTTCCAATCTTTCATTGATAAAAGCAAAAAAACTGCGGATGCTGGAAATCCAAAACAAAGGCAGAAATAGCATGAAGAACTCAGCAGGTCTGACAGCATCTGTGGAGAGGGACACAATTAACGTTTCGAGTCCGTATGACTCTTCAACAGAACTAAGGAAAAAGAGAAAAGAGGTGAAATATAAACTGGTTAAAGGGGGGTGGGAGAGGTAGAACTGGATAGAGGGCCAGTGATAGATGGAGATAACCAAACGATGTCACAGACAAAAGGACAAAGAGGTGTTAAAGGTGGTGATATTTTCTAAGGAATGTGAAAATAGGTGACATTAAGGGTATAAAGCAGGATGAGCAAGGTACAGATAGCCCTAGTGGGGATGGGGTGGGGGGAAGGGATCGAAAAAGGCTAAAAGGCAGAGATAAAATAATGGATGGAAATACATTTTAAAAAATGGAAATAGGTGGGAAAAGAAAAATCTATATAAATTATTGGAAAAAAGGGGGGATCGGAGGTGGTTAGAGGTTTTAGTTAATCAAAGAGGGCCAGCACTGATTTCTAAAAATGCTTGACTAATTTAATCTTTTGATGAAGGAACAGAGAAGTTTGATGAAAGGAATGCAATAGATTTTGTTTACATTGATTTTAAGAAAGCATTTGACACAAAAGGCTGGTTAAGAAAATTGAGGCTCATGGAATAGGAAGGTCAGTGTCAGCAAAAGATTTTTAAAAATAGCTTAAGGACAGAAAACAGCGAGTCATGGTAAATGGTGGTTTTTCAGACTGGAGTACAGTAGACATTTATGGTAGACTTGGATATTTTATTTTACTTAGTGAATGCAAATCCCTAAAGCCATGTGATAGCCACCTTATTTGCAGAGTTTAAGGTGATTAGTCTGCCACTTAGTCTGTAAAAGCACACTCCTCAGTAATGTGCAGCATTATTTGTGTCTTTTCATAAGTACATAAGGACCCAGCAGTGGTTGCCCAGGGACTATGGCCTGTCCTGAACCTGTTTAGTGAGGACCACTCTTGCTGTGATAGTTTAAAGCCCAAAAGAAATAAAAACAGTAAGTGCTAAAAATACTCCACAGGTCTGGCATCATCACCACACTTTAGGATGGATGTGAGGATCCTTGAAAGGGTGTAGAGAAGATTTACTAGAATGGTTCTAGGAATGATGGATTTTAGCTGCAGGGTTAGTTTGGAGAATCTGGGTTCTCCTCGGAGCAGAGGAGATTGCGGGGAGATTTGACAGAGGTCTACAAGATTATGCCAAGTTTAGGAAAAATAGACAAAGTTGTTCACATGAGCTGATGGTATAAGGTCTAGGGACGCAGATTTAAGGTTTTGGACAAGAGATGTAGGAGGTTTGTGAGGAAGAACATGTTTACACTGGGCAGTACTGACCTACAAGGGTGGTGAAAGTGGAGACGATGAATGATTTTAAAAGGAAATTGATGAGTCCCTGAGGGAAATAAAGTTTCAGGGCTACAGGGATAGAGCGGGGGAACGGGACTGATTGGATTGCTCTACACAGAGTTGGCATGGACTCAATGGGCCAAAAGGCCTCTTCCATGCTGTTAATGACTCTATAACATTATAAAACAGCCTATCGGGTAATGTGTAGTTTTATAATGTTAGGACTATTTTATTGTGTAAAACAAAAAGTACTATTTTGCTTCTGAGACTGAGCTGTGTTCATGTGGCCTGTTCATTTAAGGCCAGAAAGTCGAATGCTATAAGTAAACACATCATGAGGCTACTCAAAGTTTAATGGTTCGACAGCCGCATTCAGACAGTGCATTCCAGATCCTAATCACTTGCTGCACAAAAATGTTTGTTGCCGTTGCTTCTTTTACCAATCACCTTCAATCTGTGTCCTCTGGTTCTTGACCCTTCTGCCAATGGGAACAATTTCTACCTATTCTGTCTAGATCCCTTGTAATTTAGAACACCACTATCAAATTTCCTCTCAACCCGCTCTTCTCCAAGGACAACCTCAGCTTTGCAATCCATCCCCATAGCTGAAGTCTCTCATCCATGAAGCCATTCTCATAAATCTTTTCTGCACCCTCTTCAATGCCTTCACATCCTTCCTAAAGTGTGGCGACCAGAATTGTACATAGTACTCTAGCTGAAGCCAAATTAGATCCAAACCAGTCTAAGAGATCACAATGACCGTGTGTACAGTAGCTGTCAATCCAATTACCTTTTTAAGATGCAATTTCTGTCCCAGCCAAGAGCTGGTCCAGCTCCTTCTTAAAGGCATGTAGGAAAACAGCAACCCCCACACCAGCCACAATGCATTCTAGAGGCTCTCTACTCATTGGGAAAAGATGAACCCCCCGCCTCTCCCCACCCCACCCCATCCCACAGAAATAAAAACAGCAAGTGCTGGAAAAACTTCACTGAAACAAAATTAACGTTTCAAATTGAATCACCTAACAGCTCACTCATTGCTACTTTTGTATAGTTTAAATGCGTGCCCCAATCCTCCCCAGTCTGTCACAATTGAATTAACCAATCAACACACACACACACACACACAATCCAGCCCTTTAATTATTTTGTAGACTTCTATCAAGACACCTGTAAGCCTACTCTGCTTTATATTAACAGACCAAGATCCATCTGAGTAACTAGGTTCTTTAAGTTGGCATCACTCTCAGCTCTCATCTGAACCTTTTCTGAGGTTACTATTGAGGGAACCAAACTGGGCACAGATGTGGACATACATAATGACAGAATGGTCTCCTTTAATTTATACTGAATGGTTCCTTTAATACAACCCAATATCCTGTTCAGTTACTGCATTAGTCATGAACCTTGGTGTTAATGTGCACAAATCACTCAAGATCCTTTTCTCTCTCTGTTCCTGTAAATGAAAAATGTACTCTATGTTGTCTTACCTACATGTGTGACACTGCATTTAGCTAAATTAAATGCTGTTTGTCACTATTTAGCGCAAAAACTCTAGTGCATCTAAATCTCTTTGTATTGGATTGTACTCTGCTACTGCCTTAACCAGGCTTGTTCAATGTACTGCCCACGGGCCAGATGCAGCCTGCGAAGCACCTCCATGTGGCGCCCGGAGCCAGTTTTCAAAATCCTGTCAAACAGGTAAGTTTGAATGGAAGATTCGGCATGGAGCTGCTCCTCAAATCACTCAAAAATCTATCAGCAGCCAATGTGTGAGAGAAACAATGTGATTAGAGGAGCAGCGGACACCAGTGGCAGTGAGGTCAGAGCCTGGGTAGCCAAGGAGTAGGGTTTGGGCAGTCGAGGAGCGGGAAGGTGAGGTTTGGCAGACATGTAGCAGGGGCAGGGGTGGGGGTCAGCCAAGGGCCAACGAGCGGGGTCTGAGGTGTGGCGGGAGGAGTCCCGTGGAATGGGAAGGAGGTCTGGGTAGCTAAGGAGCAGGACAGTGAGGGATTGGCTGCCCAGGAGCAGGGAGGTTCAGGAAGTGGGGCCCTGGTGGACTGGAGAGGACTTGAGGCGGCCAGAGCAGGGCCCACTGGTACTGAGTGAGTGAATGATTGGAGACTGCATGTGAGACAGTGAGTGAGTGTGAGGCAGGGGTTTGGGAGACAGAGTGTGTGCGGGGGAACAGAGACAGAGTGTAAGGGGGTGTCATTAAGCTATTCGTGTATATAATATTTTGGAAAATATTTTTCTTTTAAAATAGAGATTATTCTATAGGCATGTCTTAACTGGATTAAAGCCAGCTAGTCTGGGTGCTTTGATATCTACTAGTTTTGATATGGGAGAGAGATAGTGTGTATTTGCTTTATTTGAATAGAGCATTCAAGAAGTGGGGTAAAAACTTGACACCTTTCTAGCAGATACCAAGCCATATGTTTATATTACTGATAAAATTGGTACTATGGAAGGGGTTTAATTGTGAAAAGTTAAAGTTCAAAGAGGCTGGTGAGACAATGAAAATTTGACTTCTATCAGTGGTGGTAGGTATAACTTCAATAGTTTTCGGGTGTGCAGGCAGAGGCAATGTAAGATCGAAAGACAGCCACAAACATCCAGCTGGCTCCACAGTGAAAGGAACCGCATTTTGAATTTGTAAGGTAAAAATACTTTACCTGGTGTTTGATTAAGTCTATGGGTTGCTGTTGCCTTAATGGAGATTAGTTTAGGAACTTGTTAAAAGTTAGTAGTAATTTGTAGCTATGTGTACGTATATTTTAACCTGTGTAAATTAATAAAATGTTTCATTTAGTTAATGTAAAATGTTGGGAACTAGCAGCCTGATTCCTGAATTTAGAGTTGTACCTCAAATATAACACTTAAAATTATAAACAAAAACAGAATTACCTGGAAAAACTCAGCAGGTCTGGCAGCATTGGCAGAGAAGAAAAGAGTTGCCATTTCGAGCCATCATGACCCTTCAGCAGAACTGAGTAATATTAGGAGAGGGCTGAAATATAAGCTGGTTTAAGGTTGGGGGGGGGGAGAGAAGTGGGGGGGGGGGCGTTGTAGGGACAAGCAAGCAGTGATAGGAGCAGATAATCAAAAGATGTCACAGACAGAAGAACAAAGAGGTGTTGAAGGTGGTGATATTATCTAAACGAATGTGCTAATTAAGAATGGATGGCAGGACACTCAAGGTACAGCTCTAGTGGGGGTTGGGTGGAAATACTAACAGGGCATAAAAGGTATAGATTTAAAAATAATGGAAATAGGTGGGAAAAGAAAAATCTATATAAATTGTTGGAAAAAACAAAAGGAAGGGGGAAGAAACGGAAAGGGGATGGGGATGGAGCAGGGAGTTCAAGATCTAAAGTTGTTGAATTCAATATTCAGTCCGGAAGGATATAAAGTGCCTAGTCGGAAGATGAGGTACTATTCCTTCAGTTTGCGTTGGGCCTCTTTTCCCACCTTTTTCTTTTCCCACCTATTTCTATTATTTTTAAATCTATACCTTTTATGCCCTGTTAGTCTTTCCACCCCACCCCCACTAGAGGTGTACCTTGGGTGTGCTGCCATCCATTCTTAATTAGCACATTAGTTTAGATAATATCACCACCTTCAACACTTCTTTGTTCTTTTGTCTGTGACAGCTTTTGATTATCTGCTCCTATCAATGCTTGGTTGTCCCTACAACCGGCCCCCACCCCCCACCGCCACTTTTCTCCCCCCACCTTAAACCAGCTTAACCAGCTTATATTTCACCCCTCTCCTAACATTACTCAGTTCTGCTGAAGGGTCATGAGCACACAAAACGTCAACTCTTTTCTTCTCCGCCGATGCTGCCAGACCTGCTGAGTTTTTCCAGGTAATTCTGTTTTTGTTTTGGATTTCCAGTATCTGCAGTTTTTTGTTTTTATAACTTAAAATTAAAAGTTATGACAGTTGTTTAACGTTTCTCTCTGGGATTTTTAAATAATTCAGCTTTACCAACTGCATCTGTCATAACAATTGGGGGCTGTGTGGGGATAAATTATATTTCCAATTCCTTGATTGGTTAGGAATTGGTGAATGTTAGGCTTACAAGTATGAGAGGTGCTTTGAATTTAGGAGTTGGGGGGTATTTTAGAAGTGGTGAGACTACAAGATAGCTTTGACAATTGCTAAGACTTGTCTGGGCGTAGAAGAGATAACTTTGAGTGGGTTGGAGAAATTAACTAAAAGCAAGTTAATAGAGTTGGTGGATAAGTTACAATTGAGGTTACCTGCAGGAGCTAGGAAATCTGATATAGTTAAAAGTATAGCATGGCATTAACAGTTGTAAGTGAAACCTGACACTAGTGAGTCACAGCTGGATTTCAGTTGCAAATGAAAAAGCTTGAATTAGAAGGAAAGGACAGAGAAATGTCTTTTAAAAAGGAATTAGAAATTACAAAGATGGAGAAGGAGGAAAGAGAAAGAGAGAGAGAAAGAAAATTCCAACTGAAAATGTTGGCAGTTAAAAAAGAGTTGACAGTAGGTGAGAAAGGATTTATCTCTAGAGTAGAATCCAGTGGGGGATATGTTTAAATTTGTACAAGTTCTTCCAAAGTTTGAGGAAACAGATATTGAAGCATTCTTTATTTCATTTGAGAAGCTAGCTAAAGAGATGAATTGGCCACAGGAAAACTGGACATTATTATTACAGTCTAAGTTATTAAGTAGGGGGCTTGAGGTATATACTTCACTTTCAGAAGAAATGTTGGTGAATTATAATGTGGTGAAAAAAGTTATTTTGGGTGCGTATGAGTTCGTTCCTGAATCATACATGCAAAAATGTAGGAATATGAGAAAATAGTCTGGGCAAACTTATATTGAGTTTGAAAGAGTAAAACAAAGTAATTTAGACCAGTGCATGCAGACGTTAAAAATACAGATAACATATGCAGCTCTTAGGGAAGTCATTCTTTTGGAAGAATTTAAAGATTCAATTCCCCCAGTAATGAGAACTCATGTGGAGGAACAGAGGGTTGATTCTATAAGACAAGCAGCAGAGATAGCTCATGATTATGAGTTACTTAATAGAACTGAACCTTTTTTCCATCAACCTTTCAAATTGGAAAAGGATAAAAAGTGGGAAAGTGAAAAGTAGGCATTTTGTCAGAAAATAGAAGGAGCAGGTAGAAGTTCCGAGGGAGTTTTTTTCTCAGAATAAAAAGGAAGGTGCTGAAGGTAGAATTGATATTCAAAAATTGAGGTGTTTTCATTGTAATAAAGTGGGGCATACAAAGTCAGTGTGTTGGAGGTTTCAGGAAAAATCTGTAGGACTTATTGGGGTATAGAAAAGCTTAAAGTGGGTTCTGAGGTTCAGGCACAGGAGAAACGAATGGTTTGTGTAAAGGTGAAACAGGGAGAATCAGTGAAAGGTGAAGAAGTGTTCACAGTTTACTCAAGAGAATTCTGAGGAGCAGGTTGCAGAAATATTTAAAGACTTTGTATGTGAAGGGAAAGTCTTTCCATGAGTACAGGGTGGAGTAGGTAAAGATGTTAAAATATTAAGAGACACAGGGGCTTGTCAATCTTTAATGATGTGGGATAGTGATATTTGTTGTTCAGAGGGAGTGTTGCAGGAGAAGTGGGGCTCATGGTGATACTAAATCTTTTCCGTTGTGGAAGGTGAATTTAAAGAGCAAATGGAATTGTGGTGAAGTTACAGTTGGAATGGTGGAAAAATTGCCCATTGCAGGGGTTCAATTTATTCTGGGTAATGATATAGCTGGATCACAAATATGGGTGATGCCTGTGGTAGTTGAGCAACCTGTACAAGTGTTTTCAACAGTCTTGATTGTTTCCTGATTGTGTTATAACAAGATCAAAGACCCATCTGGAAGAACAAAATAAACAAGAAAAGCAGGTAGTTCAAAAACAAGAAGAAAGTGTCGAAATCCAATTAGCTGGCACTGTAGTTGATAACAAAAACAGAATTACCTGGAAAAACTCAGCAGGTCTGGCCGCATCGGCGGAGAAGAAAAGAGTTGACATTTCGAGTCCTCATGACCCTTCAACAGAACTGAGTGAATATTAGGAGGGGGTGAAATATAAGCTGGTTTAAGGTGGGGGGGTGGGGGGTGGGGGTGGGGTTGGGGTAGGGGGAGAGAAGTGGGGGTGGGATGTGATTGTAGGGACAAGCAAGCAGTGATAGAAGCAGATCATCAAAAGATGTCACAGACAGAAGAACAAAGAGGTGTTGAAGGTGGTGATATTATCTAAACGAATGTGCTAATTAAGAATGGATGGCAGGACACTCAAGGTACAGTTCTAGTGGGGGTGGGGTGGAAAGGCTAACAGGGCATAAAAGATATAGATTTAAAAATAATGGAAATAGGTGGGAAAAGAAAAATCTATATAAATTATTGGAAAAAACAAAAGGAAGGGGGATGAAACAGAAAGGGGGTGGGGATGGAGGAGGGATTTCAAGATCTAAAGTTGTTGAATTCAATATTCAGTCCGGAAGGCTGTAAATTGCCTAGTCGGAAGATGAGATGCTGTTCCTCCAGTTTGCGTTGGGCTTCACTGGAACAATGCAGCAAGCCAAGGACAGACAAATGGGCAAGAGAGCAGGGTGGAGTGTTAAGATGGCAAGCGACAGGGAGGTTCAGGTCTTTCTTGCGGACAGACCGCAGGTGTTCTGCAAAGCGGTCACCCAGTTTACGTTTGGTCTCTCCAATGTAGAGGAGACCACATTGGGGGCAATGAATGCAGTAGACTAAGTTGGGGGAAATGCAAGTGAAATGCTGCTTCACTTGAAAGGAGTGTTTGGGCCTTTGGATGATGAGGAGAGAGGAAGTGAAGGGGCAGGTGTTGCATCTTTTGTGTGGACATGGGGAGGTGCCATAGGAGGGGGTTGAGGAGTAGGGGGTGATGGAGGAGTGGACCAGGGTGTCCCGGAGGGAACAATCCCTACGGAATGCTGCCGGTGGGCGAAGGGAAGATGTGTTTTGTGGTGGCATCATGCTGGAGTTGGCGGAAATGGCGGAGGATGATCCTTTGAATGTGGAGGCTGGTGGGTTGATAAATGAGGACAAGGGGGACCCTATCATGTTTCTGGGAGGGAGGAGAAGGCGTGAGGGCGGATGCGCGGGAGATGGGTCGGACATGGTTGAAGGCCCTGTCAACGACCGTGGGTGGAAAACCTCGGTTAAGGAAGAAGGAGGACATGTCAGAGGAACTGTTTTTGAAGGTAGCATCATCAGAACAGATGTGACGGAGGCGAAGGAACTGAGAGAATGGGATGGAGTCCATACAGGAAGCAGGGTGTGAGGAGCTGTAGTTGAGGTAGCTGTGGGAGTCAGTAGGCTTGTAATGGATATTGGTGGACAGTCTATCACCAGAGATTGAGACAGCGAGGTCAAGGAAGGGAAGGGAAGTGTCAGAGATGGACCACGTGAAAATGATGGAGGGGTGGAGATTGGAAGCAAAATTAATGAGTTTTTCCAAGTCCCGACGAGAGCACGAAGCAGCACCGAAGTAATTGTCGATGTACCGGAGAAAGAGTTGTGGAAGGGGGCCTGAGTAGGACTGGAACAAGGAATGTTCCACATACCCCATAAAGAGACAGGCATAGCTGGGGCCCATGCAGGTACCCATAGCCACACCTTTTATTTGGAGGAAGTGAGAGGAGTTGAAGGAGAAATTGTTCAGTGTGAGAACAAGTTCAGCCAGACGGAGGAGAGTAGTAGTGGATGGGGATTGTTCAAGCCTCTGTTCGAGGAAGAAGCTAAGGGCCCTCAGACCATCCTGGTGGGGGATGGAGGTGTAGAGGGATTGGACGTCCATGGTGAAGAGGAAGTGGTTGGAGCCAGGGAACTGGAAATTGTTGATGTGACGTAAAGTGTCAGAGGAATCACGGATGTAGGTGGGAAGGGACTGGACAAGGGGAGAGAGAAGGGAGTCAGGTTAACGAGAAATGAATTCCGTGGGGTAGGAACAGGCTGACAAAATCAGTCTGCCAGGACAGTCCTGTTTGTGGATTTTGGGTAGGAGGTAGAAGCGGACAGTCTGAGGTTGGGCAACTGTCAGGTTGGAAGCTGTGGGAGGAAGATCTCCAGAGGAGATGAGGTCAGTGACAGTCCTGGAAAAGTCCTGTAGTTGATAACGTTGTTCAGGAGGAAGGAATGCAGGTCAGTTCAGTTGAAGTGTTTAACTCAAAGAGTTTAGCAGAGTTACAGAAAAATGATTTGCAATCAATATCAGAAAGCTCATTCAGAAACTACTTCTGGATTATGTATCAAATTGTTGGGAAAGATTGAACAGAGCATGTGAGTTGGCTAGGGAACATTTAAAGATCTCACAGCAAGTGATAAAAGCGAAAGCAGATAAGGCAGCTAAAAGTCGCAGCTTTGTTTCTGGAGAGCAAGTATTAGTTTTGTTAGCAGTACTAGGAGATTTATTAAATGCAAGATTTAGTGGACCTTACAGGATTGAAAAGAAATTGAGTGAAGCAAATTATTTAATAAGTACCCCAAATAGAAGAAAGAAGCAGAGGGTGTGTCATGTAAATATGCTTAAAAAGTGCTTTGACAGGGAAGAGGAACAAAAAGAGGGGTTGGTGATGGTGGGTGATGAGAAAGAGGTAGAAGTGCAGGACTCTGAAATTGATTTTCCTCTAATCAAATTGGATAATGAGGGGGGTGCTTGAAAATTTAGTGCAATATTGAGTTACCTTCCAAAGAAGTGTCAAAGTGATTTGGAGAAACCATTGCAGTCACACAAAGCTATTTGTGGAAATAAGTTGGGAAAGATACATTTAGCTTTACATGATGTATGTATAGAAATATCATCTTCAGTGAGGCAACAACCTTATAGATTAAATCTGGCAAAGTTATCACAAGTACAAAAAGAAATTGATTTCATGCTTCAAAATGATATAATTGAGCCTAGTTGCAGTAACTGGAGTTCACCTGTTTTACTGGTACCGAAATCAGATGGAACACAAAGACTGTGTATGGAGTATCGAAAGGTGAATGGGGTGACAAAAGTGGATTCATATCCCACAACACGGTTGGAGGATTGCATTGAGAAAGTGGGACAATCGAAACTTATCACAAAGATTGACTTGCTAAAAGGATATTGGCAGGTACCATTGTTGGAGAAAGAAAAGGAGATATCAGCTTTCATAACACCAAGTGGGCTATACCAAGTTAAAGTCATGCCATTTGGTATGAAGAATGCACAAGACTGACAAGCAAAGTAATTGTGGCTCTGAGAAATTGTGCTGTTTATATTGATGATCTAATAGTTTTCAGTCAGACATGGGAGGAGCATTTACAGCATCTGGAAGAATTATTTAATCGACTACAAGAAGCTAATTTGGCTAAAAGTGAATTTACAAAAGCGCAAGTTACGTATCTAGGCCATACTATTGGACATGGTAAGGTGGCTCCGAGAGATGCGAAAGTCAAGGCTATCATGGATTTCCCAGTGCCTACAACAAAACGAGAAGTACTGAGATTTCTGGGCATGAGTGAGTTTTACCGGAAATTTGTACCAAATTTTAACCAAGTGGTTGCTCCACTGACTGAACTATTACAAAAGAACAAAAGGTTTCAATGGACACTGGAGTGTCAGAAATCATTTGATAGTTTGAAAACTGCATTAACTATGACACCGGTGTTGGCAGTACCCATTATGCCAAGCAATTCAAGTTGGCCATTGATGCAAGTGATATAGGCATTGGGCTGTACTGTTACAAGATGATGACATTGGAATTGAAAAACCATAGGGTATTTTTCACGGAAACAATGTTTCCGTGATATTCAACGATCAGAAAAGAGACTTTCAGTTTGTTGTTCGCATTATAGCATTTTGAAATTTATGTTGCAAACAATTAATCATAAACAATCGTTTATACAGACCGTAATCCTTTGAAGTTTTTGGACAAATTTCGAGACAAAAGTGCAAGGCTTTTCAGATGGAGTCTATTGTTACAACCTTTTAATTTACGTATTATACATACTGCTGGAAGAGAAAATCTGTTCGCAGATGCATTATCAAGAGTTTGAAGCTTAAAGGAAAAGGGGACATTTAAAAAAAAAACCTGGACACTGAACTGGAGTGATTTCTATTGATACCAAGGACTTGTATATATACTTATGTTAATATATGTATCTCATAATGTAACAGCGTAATGAGCATAGGACATAGTGTGAAATGGGTTATTAAAATGAAGCCGTCTTTTAGAATTATGACAGTTCATTTTTCGATAAGGAGGGGGGTGTCATGAAGCTATTAATGTATATAATATTTTGGAAAATATTTTTCCTTTAAAATAGATGTTATTCTATAGGCATGTTTTAATTGGATTAAAGCCAGCTAGTTTGGGTGCTTTGAAAGGTACTAGTTTTGATATGGGAGAGTGATAGTGTGCATTTACATTATTGAACAGAGCATTCAAGAAGTGGGGTAAAAACTTGACACCTTTCTAGCAGATACTAAGCCATATGTTTATATTATTAATAAAATTGGTACTATGAAAGGGGTTTCATTATTAAAAGGTAAAGTTCAGAGGCTGGTAAGATAATGAAAATTTGAATTCAATCAGCGGTAGTCGGTATAACTTCAGTAGTTTTCGGGTGAGCAGGAAGAGGCAATGTAAAATCAAAAGGCAGCTGCAAGCTTCCAACTGGTTCCACGGTGAAAGGAACCTCATTTTGAATTTGTTAGGTGAAAATGCTTTGCCTGGTGTTTGATTAAGTCTATGGGTTGCTATTGCCTTAATGGAGATTAGTTTGGGAGTTTGTTAAAAGTTAGTAGTAATATGTAGCCACGTGTACGATATTTTAGCCTGTGTAAATTAATGAAACCTTTCATTTAGTTAATGTAATACCTCAAGAACCAATGGTCTAATTCCTGAATTTAGAGCCACATCTCAAACATAACACTTAAAATTATAGGTTATGACAGTTGGTTAAAGTTTCCCTTTGGGATTTTTAAATAACTCAGCTTTACCAACTGCATTGGTCATCCAGGTACCTTTTAAATAAGTTGAGCATTTCAGCCTCAAACATGAACTCTCGGGGCAGAATTTTCACATTGGTGGGCGGGGGTGGGCCCACCATTAATTAACGGGTCACTTACGCCCCTTGAACCAGTATAATTGACGCTGATTTTTTGAGGCCCGTCCAATCTTCAGTGCGTCACATGGGCGCAATGGGCAGGCTGGTAGGCCACATTTTTACAAACCTCATCCACGAGCGGGATAAGAGGGGTGAGTGGGGTCGTGAGTGGTCTTTGGTAGACATTTAATGTTTAAACTTGCTGCTTCTTGCCTGTGTGAGCAGGAAAATTTCAAATCTCTACACAGCTGCTTGGACAGGAGTAACGGACTCTGGAGTAAACGTCATTCTTGGGGCTTTGCAGCTTTCAGGAAGCCTTCCCTTAGTCTGGGATTGGGAGTTGTGCTCTCCACTGGAGGGACCTCCTCTGAGGAGGAAGGGAGGACCAGAAGGGGGAGGAGGCCAGGAGTCCACATTCAGCTTCCAGGGAGTGCCGCCCTTGGGAGGAGAGGCGCTGGCACAAGGGGTGCAGGGCTAATAGGAAGTCGAAGACAGAAGAGGCCACAGAAGATGCTACTATCCTGCTGCCAGTGTATAAAGGCAGCGATGCAGCTACCTCAACATGTCTGAGGTGCAATGCCAAAGGAGGCTCTGTCTCAAGGGAGTCAGTGACCTCCATCTGGCAGATGATGGGCCCTGTGATCTGTGTCAACTGTGTGGGTGGGCACCCTATGCCAGTGGCATTGAAGGTCACGGCTGCCCTCAACTTCTATGCCTCTGGCTCCTTCCAGGGGCTGGTGGGTGACCTTTGTGGTGTCTCCCAATCAGCTGTCCACACTTGTGTCAAGCAGGTTACAGACACTCTGCTCAGGCATGCATTGACCTTCATCCACTTCCACTGGGACCAGGCAAGTCAGACAAAGCGAGCCAGAGGCTTCATGGCGATTGCTGGGCTCCCCCATGTCCAGAGTGCAATAGACTGCACACATGTGGCCATCAAAGTGCCAGCAGGTGAGCCCGGTGCCTTTGTCAACAGGAAGGGTTTCCACTCCATGAACGTGCAGATAGTGTGTGACCACAGGATGCTGATTCTACAAGTCTGTGCAAGGTACCCAGGCAGCTCCCATGATGCCCACATCCTCAAATACTCCTAGGTGCCGGGGCTCTTCAGTGCTCCAGCTCGGCTGGATGGTTGGCTGCTGGGTGACAAGGGCTATCCCCTCAGAAGGTGGCTCATGACGCCTCTTCGCCATCCAAGAACAGAAGCTGAGCAGCGGTACAATAGGAGCGGTACAATACAATTGGTCTTCTCAAGATGTGCTTCCGATGCCTGGACCGTTCAGGGGGTGCACTCCAGTACCCCCCAGATCGTGTGTCACTGACGGTGGTTGCATGCTGCGCTCTCCACAATCTGGCGCTGGAAAGGGGGGATGCAATGGAGGAAGAAGATGTAGATACAGATGCTCCAGCTGCACACAATGAGTCCAGTAGTGAGTCCGAGGCTGAGCACGCACAGGAGAACACTGAGGCGGTAGACACTGACCCGGGCAAGCTCCAGAGAGGCAGGGACACCCGGGAGACTTTAATCCAATGAACCTTCAGCTAGCCCACCACAGATGGACCTCCAACGCAAGCCAGGACTGCAGGCTCCATATTCGATACCTGACAGCAACATCTGCCTGGTTAGGAACATTAATTATGTGCCTTGTCAATAAAGCTCAATGGCAAACAAGTCACTCATAACATCAGGGGTTCCCGTCCACCTGCAGAAGTAAGGAATCACCCTGAGCCATGCTCACATATAAACATTTAATGAATTAACAAAATAAAACAGAAAAGAAACAGAATGCAAAAGTGTTTAGCATCACGCCAACTTGTCATCAACTCACAGTGGGACAACATAAAACCACCAGTGAGAAGCTGTGGTGTCCCTAAGGTGCCTAAAGTTTACCTTTCCGGGTGCTAAGTCTAGGTGCTCCCCCATTGCTGGCACTGGCATTGGAGACAGCCTGCTGACTCTGCTGTCCTGTTGACCTTGATGACCTTGGTGGGCATCTTCTGGCCTGTGGAGCCTTTGATGGCCCCGCCTGGGAGGGAGCGGCCTGTGCCATGGCTGGCATCTCCCCGGTCGCTGCAGCCTCATTGGATCCTGATTGGTCACTGGCAGAAGGGCGAAGAAGCTGTTACCCTCACCTGGAGCATCCTGTGAGGAGCCCGCAGAGACGACAGGCAGTTCCTGCACCAATGTGAGGTCGCTTCGGACCTCCCTGCTCACCATTGATGGATGGGCACCTAGCTGGGATACTTGATGCCCAATCCATCTCCCACAATGGCACTGACCAGCTGAGGTCAACGCTGCTGTGAGGGCTTGCAGGTCCGAGCACAACCCCAGGAGGCCTTGGTTGTTCTCCTGGAGGAGCCTCTCAACGATAGTCACCACTGTCTCCCTGGAGGAAGCATGGCGCTTGGCCATGAGGCTCATTGATTCAGTGATGCTCCACGTGGACTCCTCCAGCACTAGCAGCATGCCACGCATTGCCTCATGTGTCCCCGCCAGATCCTCCTGCACACCCTGCTGGACTTCCAGCACCTGCTGCCTCACAGATGACACCAGAGGCACATCATCAGCCATCGACTGAGCATGTGCCTGGTCCCTTGCAGTCCTCCGACTGTCGGTGCCATGGGCACTCTCTGTCTCCACCCACACCTCAAGCGAGTGTGAAGTACCCTCATTGCTGTGCCCTGGGACACTAGCCGAAGATCTAATTCCTACCGAGGTGCTAGTATCTGCGCTGGTGCCTGGCCCGCAGAGATAGTGTGACGCTGGTGATTCCATTTGTTCTGGGCCCTCAGGTGTGAGAGGTGGCCCCTCTGCCTCCTCCTCCGAGCCCTGCCCCGGTGATGCTGAAAGGAAGAACAAGGACATTTGATTAGTTCAAGTGGAGACAATGTCAATGTACGTGCCTGGCCCCCGGATCAGTATGCGCGCATCCTTCCATAATCAATGGTCAACCCATGTTGGAAGCTTCAATCACTGAACATTCAACAGTGGGCTGGCTGCTGGGACACACATGGCGATCTCAGTGCATGGTAATTTTACCTGCCCATGGCACCCCAGCCTCACTACCACCGATAGACCTGGGTGCATGGCGCATCTCCAGCTCCATTGCCTCCTGCTCGTATCTGGTGATTATGGCCAACTTGGCCTGGCCTCCGCCAGTCTGCATCTGCTCAGCGGCATTGTGTGTGGTCTTCTCCTGAAAAGGAGAGGAGCATTGATTAGTTCACCCTGTACCTGGATTGCCATCGCATCCCTGCCACCTCCACCTGATTGGGACATTGCAGGGCTCCAATGAATTGTCATCCTGCAGCTGTCGCACACTCACTCCAAGAAGCCAGGGCTGACCCCACTTGCCCACATGCTGCCTCCATCACATTTGCCACCACATGGTCTAACCTTGCAAAGCAAGGACACACAAGCACGTGGAACGCCAAGGGCAGCTGATGGATGGGTGCTCCACCACCTGGAGGCTCCCCTCCCAGTATGTCAGCAGCCTGGCTTTGACATGTTTTGCAGTTCCAGCACTACGCCTAGGTGCAGATCCTTGAGGTAGGCCCCAAAACAGTACTCTAGGTGTCAGTCTACTACATGCTGCGGGTGCAGAACCCATCTCAGCACTACCCTCTCAAGGGTGAACTAGGCATGGGCAATATCTGCTGGCCCACCCAATGAGGGACATATGCCTTGAATGATTCAAAGCTGTAACTGCACTCAGAGTTGGGGGGGGCCAGGCGCTGGGGGGGAAAGCCTACCTGGTGTGTTGTGACCTCTACCAACATGGTATTCACCCTTCCCGAGTGCAAGAGATCGTTGAAACGCTTGCGGCACTGGATCCATGTGCATCGCACCACGTCATGGGAGCTAATTATGTCTTCCACCTCCTCCCAGGCACGTTTGGTCAGGTGGGGGGGAGGGGGTGCTCCTCCTCCTGTCCCTAGGAACAAGGACCTCCCACTATGCTGCCACCTCCTCTAGGAGGGCAGCTAGGCACTCGTCAGAAAAGCGAGGGGCACAGTGCGCCGCTGCCCTACCCTCCTGCCTGGCTTGCTCACTGGTAGCCCTTCTGATTTATAGCCTTTGCAAGGCAGCATGCGCGCTATTTTAACAGGCCGCCAGGTTACCATTGGACCCGGTGGTCATTGCAGTCTCGCCGCCGCCTGCTCACTCCCGCTACCCTTGGGAGCCATGTTTCACACTGGGCCGGC
The DNA here is from genome assembly GCF_017639515.1 of Carcharodon carcharias. Classification (NCBI taxonomy): domain Eukaryota; kingdom Metazoa; phylum Chordata; class Chondrichthyes; order Lamniformes; family Lamnidae; genus Carcharodon; species Carcharodon carcharias. The sequence continues at coordinate 61,799,153 of NC_054467.1, read as the reverse complement.
TTTAATTGGTCCGCCCATGTAAAATGGTGGTGATCGGCTCGGCACCTTCCCACTCCCGCTCCTGTACGGGGAGAAACTTCTCCCCTCAGTGTGAAAGGGTGAGTGAGTGAGCACCATGAGCCTGAGTGTGTGCCGGGCACACACACATGCACCCTATCATACTCTAATGCTCATCTTTATTTATTACTCAATTTTTTTTGCTCAGCAAGTTGTTTCTTTTCACACCTCAGCGCTTTTTTTGAAATTCACGTTTAACAATGTTGTGCCAAACTTTATCTTTCCAAAATTTGCTCACCTTGAGTGAAAAAAATTTTAAATGTGGCCCCCCCACCCCGCTCTCACGTCAAAAGTTTAGACAAGCTTGGTCTTAACCCTTGCACAGATTTTGGTGTCATCTGCAAACTTGTATAGCCCCCAAGACTATGGTCGGGTCATTTATAAAAAGTGGTGAAAATAAGTGGGCTGAAGACTGATCTCTGGGGGCACCACTAGTAATATGTTTCCAGATTGATCCACAACCATTGACAATAAATTTTTAGTTGCAGGATTGGGACTATTTCGTAATCCAATGTATCAATTTCCCACTAACACCACAATATTCTATTTTGTGAAGCAATCTAGCTTATCTAAGACTTCTTGAAAGTCCAGGTAGCTGATGTCAAAAAGATTTTCCTCATTCACTAGCTTGGGTAATGCAATGAGATGGAAATAATTAAATGATCTAATAGTGAAGGCGCCCCTAGGTAGCAGTGACAACAATATGATTGGATTTTACATTCAGTTTGGGGGAGAGAGGAGTGGGTCCGAGACTGTGTTTTTAAACTTAAATAAGGGCGATTATGAGGGCATGAAAGCTGAACTGGCTAAAGTGAATTGGCAAATTAGGTTAAGGGATAGGTCAATAGAGTTGTTGTGGCTAATATTTATGGGAATATTTCAGAATGCACAAGTCCAAACAGGTGAGTTTAAAATATTTATTTTTAGGTTTCCTTGTATGTCAGGAGGACAAGAAATACTCCCCCCTGTCTGCATATGGAATCCTTGGAACTGATTTGTCCCAGGCTCCCCCTACTCTACTGATCATGTCCAAACTTTCAGGTATGTCTACATGTATTCTTGCACAGCACCGCATGAAAATCAGGACCTGTGCAAGTTCAGTATTGGCAAACGAGAAATTCTTCATGTAGATTTCTCAGTAACTTAGTTTGGTGACTATTAACCATGGTGATGGGTTCACTGTGCATGTGAAGTATCAAACTGACCAAAAGATGACCTCCATAACATTCAGCATCATGCAAGAACAGCCCAGCTTGGCAAATGCACTTGAACAGTTATAAAACCCACACAATACTAAGCCAATTACATTATTAATTATTTCTCCACTTCATTTTTGAAGACTGGAGTTGGGATTACAGTTCCTTAGCTGGTTGCCCTTTTGTACCTTGTCCAAATGATTATCATGCTTTTGCAGCCCAATGAGTGCTAGCAGCTTCTTAGGGGTGTCAGCCATGGCTCAGTTGGCAGCACTTTCATCTCAGAGTCAAAAGAATGTTTGTACAAGTTCCACATAAGGGGCTGGATTTTTAAAAAGGGTTGGGATCCACATCCCCGCCCTCAACCGAGCCCACCACATTGGCCTGGATGTGATCCTGGCTGATGTCGGAAATTCCAGTTGGTGCAGGAGCAAGACCTTAAGAGGCCTCTTGATTGAAAATAATTGACCCCAATTTGACCTTGAGCCATTTTCCACTTTCGAATTCAGGGGTGCTGATGCTGGTTATAGTCACTCCTACTGACTAAAATCAACAATATATTTCTTGAAAAGCTGCCCGTCATTTTGCTAGAATAAAGATTAAAATAATTGTTTTAGTGTCTTTAAGTGTTCACAGAGATATTGCTAATAATTTAATGTAATCTAAATGTATAGCGCAAAGTATTACAAAGGACATTGAAAGGATTCAATCGCCTTCTGCTTAAATTTCTGTACTAAAAATTAAAATGTTTCATAAACTGATAATTGGAAGAGATTTTAAACCCAAGTACATTAGATAAACTGTATAATACAAGCTGTTTCATACATTAAAAAAATGTTATGAAGGCAGACATGTACATCCCACTTAGGGTATCTGACAGTTGGGATTTGTTGCAACCATCACAAAGGGAAGGATATACAAAACTGAGAGAGAGGATTGGGAGAAAGTACAAATGTCTAATTTGCGCAATCAGTTCCATATTCAGTATCTAAGGATCAGTTACATCTCAACACACTGGCCACATAAATGATCCATTATTTATAGGGTCTGGAATCATCCTATTGATTAAAAGTGCTCTATCATTTAAATGACCTCTCAGCATACTGCACCTGAATTCTTGAGATTCAACCTGATTTTTTATCCTAAAATTTGTTTTATCCTCTGCGATCTAAAGAGACACATTACACAAAATGGACTAAAGTTGACGAAGAATTTACAAATTAAATATTGTAATTGGGGGCTTCAGGTAGTGTAATAAAATAGCACAAGTGAAGCACTTTATTGTAATTTGAACATGGAGCCCACGGTAACTGAAGTATATATAAGGTGTCAGCTCTTGCTCAGCTGATCGAAGTCTCATGAATCGGAAGTTGTGGGTTCAGGCACCATTTCAGAGACTTGGACAAAATCTTGTGCACCCCTGTGTTGAGTTTGGTGGTATTGGGCATTTAATTGGTTGGGAGAGTGACTGGTGGGGGCCCCACCACCTTCCTGCCTCCACCCTGATTAAGTTTGGGACGGGAAGGCCTTGGATAACCTTCCTGCCCTAATGCTAATTGAAGCCTTTCAGTGGCCAATTAATGCCCACTTAAGGGTTTCATCCTGTTGTCCCTGGTATCAACCCAGTGGAGTTGGGGGACTCATCCCGGCATGTTTGCTTGCAAGATCCCAGGGTAAGTGCCTGATGAAAGAACCTGGCAACAGGAAGGAGGGGTCCCACTGAAAGCCACCCCCTGCCTTGCTGCCAACACCCCTCACCTCCCCTTCCTCCACAACCCCCTCCTCCCACCATCACACACTTCTGCCTGGGTTCTGCCTCAATCAGGACTCAGGCGGGTACAGTACTGCCAGCAGCCACCAGCTCCCTTGTGTTACTGCTGAGTACAAAAAATTGCTGGCCTGATAGACCTGTAGTTCTTGGTGGGTGGGGCTTTCACCACCCCCCACCCCTCAGTGTTCTTGAACCCAGGGAAGGCCCACCACTGGCTTGTTAAGTGCTTGAGTGGCACAAAATGTGCTGAATCTTCTCGAAAAGAGGCAATGTGGGGGTTTCACCAGCTCGCCAGCTGGCAGCCAAGACAACTGTCACCTCGACAAGATTCTATCCTTGAACACAAAATGCAGGGTAACAGTTCAGCACAGTACTGAGAGAGTGCTGCACTGTTGGAGGTGATGCATTTTGGTTGAGACTTTAAACCAATGCAGCGTTTGCCCTCTTAGGCAGACACAAAAAAATCCCATGGCACTACTTTGTGAAAGTATTCTCTCCTGTGACCAACCAATATTTAGCCCTTGACCAACAACAGTTCATCTGGTCATTATTGTACAAGGGTCTGGCACATAAGATTTATGTGGGACTGAGTACAGTACCAGCCAATGATGTAAGGGAACACATGACCCATACTGAAGGGTCTGTTAGTGTTTGAGAGACATGTGCACAAGCAAGCATGGAGACAGCTCCTAGCTTGAACCCATTACTGTATATATGTACATATTTCTTGTAGTTAATAAATACATACGGTTAACTTACTTAAAGACTACTAAAACTTCATTAAGACCTACCGAGTGGTATCCAACACCCTACGAGAACTATCGCAATAGTCTTTCTTTCAAAGGCAACTTTTACATTGCATCAGCTTGGTTCGTGTTGCTGCTGTGCAATCAAACAGAGCGCCTCTGACACACCTTTAGCTTTTTCCATTCCTCAGGGGGAAGCTTAATATCTCCTCATAGCAGGACACAGCACCTCAACAAACTCTCATCTTATCTCTGCTTAGCACCCTAGATGTACATTCAGACATGTTGCATTGCTGCATAAATGTTAGCCATTAGCCACTTTAGAAATAGATATTTTCAAGTTTTATAAAGACCGGTTTATTTCGTTGGTACCCCTTTTGTCAGTCAATCAATGTCAAACAGATAAAAATGTCTGCATGGCGGCTTTCTCACAAAGACTAAATTTATAACTTTAAAGCCTTTTGTCTGGTCCTAATGAATTATCTGAGGTGCAAGCCAGTTCTTGGAGCTATAGACTTGAGTAGCAATACTTTCATTCTGGTATGTAAATCAGGTCAATAGTTCACCTACTTGCACAACTGTTAATGTACAGGGTTAAAATTGCAGGAATAAAACTACCTATAATATCTACACAGCTTTTTTACTGCATTGTTGGGTTGTTTCAGCATCAGTGTGAGCTGAAATGTTTAAATTTTAAAAATCCGAGCCAAGTAACCTATAATTTCTTGGAGCTGCCGTTAATCTAATGGTGCGCCATTAAGATTACAGTATTAAAATAACAGTTTGATACTATATTACAAAATAGCAATGGATAAGCAAGGTTAAATTAGATTGAGGAAGGCCCAAAATTCTGCTCGAGAGTTGGGTATGCTGTGTCGGGGAATTTCCCAACTCAATAAAACTGTCTTGGGTGAAACTGCCCCAACCCACTGGATTCTCTTTATGGGAGTTGGCGGGGTGGGTTGAATGGGTGAGTGGGGAAGGACCCTAACTGGAGTTGGGCTCGCCACCCCCCGAAACAGTGCACAGGAGCTGCCAAGTGAGGAAGTGGGCTGTTTAAAAGGGTGGCATAGGTGCTCAGGAACTTTGTCTCAGATATAATAACAGTACAACAAAAAGCAGCCCTCTAGCCTTCAACCACACGTAATCCCATATCCCATCCATGCCAACTCATGCCTATCTACTCACCACCATGAACCCCTCATACATTTCATGCTAACCCATGTCCCTCTACTCACCCCATGGTCCCTTATACCCTCCATGCCAACCTATGCCCTGCTGCACGCATACCCTCCATGCTAACCAATGTCCGTCTATTTACCCCCCTAAACCCTCATACCCTCTATGCCAACCCAAGACCAGTTTACTCATCCCCATGGCCTTTTTAAAAAATCATTCATGGGATGTGGACATTGCTGGCTAGACCGAGCATTTATTGCCCATCCCTAAGGACCTGTTATAGCCCCTATGCCAACTTAGTTCCAACTCAAGCTCCCACCCACCATCCTTTGCTCTTATACCCTCCATGCCAACTCAACTCCATATCTAGCATGGGCAGACCTCAGGAGCCATGGTGAGATGAAATAAAACAAAGTATTAAGTATCTTTTACAAACTTTACTATATTAAAGTCATTGATAAATGACCATTCAATACTTTTAAATCCCTTCAAGTACTTAATCCAATATAAAACAAATATTTGTATTCTTAGCCCCACATCAAAGACAGCTAATCGCTTCATAAGCACTTGGAGCTGTCATGCTGTGAATTTATTGGGCTCTCACTGTGATAATTGGTTGTGGAAGCAGTCAAGCAGAAATAATCCTATACTGGTAGCCCTTAGACTTCAGTCAACAAACATCTATTGAAATTGTAAGCACTGATTTTTCTCAACTGCGGTTTGGCTGTTTTTTCTCCAAACTTTAAAGAGCAGGTGATTGACTGCTTGACAGTTTCACAAGCCTTCTTGTACAAATTCATGTCTACTAATAACTCCAAAGGGTGCCGGATCTCTCTGAAAGTGTACAGGTAGGCTTAGTCCTTTCAATAAAGCCCCCCAAATCTTGTTTCAGAAACCTGAGGTGACCAAACTTGCTTGTGTTTGAAGGCAGCTATAGGTTCTTCCTCTTACTGCACCCCCTCCCCCACCCCTAACTTTAATGAAAACGGTGGGTGTTGGATACAGATGCAGGACCTCCGGATTCCAGCACCATTTTGGCTAAGGCGTGGAGCTCTACCGGCTTTGTGAAAATTTGGCCCAGAGACTCAATAGTCTGGAACTTTTATATGCTGTAGAGAACTAAAATGAATTTTCAATTTACTTCAACAAAAAAGATACAACCAATTCAGTTTGACCAGGTCTGAGGCAACCCTCATTATATATTAAAATTGAATGTGGAGCACAGGAGCAGGCCATTCAGCCCAACTAGTTCAAGCCGACATTTATGTTCCAACCAGCCACCTGTACACATTTCACCCTATCAGCATGTCCTTTTCTTTCTCATGTTTATCTAGCTTCCACTTAAATGCTATTCTTAAATGCTTCAACTACACCATGTGATCGTGTTCAACATTTTAATTACTTTTTGGAAAATTAAGTTTCTTCTGAATTCCCTATTGGATTTATTCATTATCATCTTAGATATGGTCCTTAATTTCGGTCCCCCCACCAAGACACTGATCATAATTTTAAGGACCTCTATTAAATAGCAACACAGGTTAGCAAGGCCATAAAAATTGCAAGCCAAGCACTAAGGTTTATTCACAGAGAAATATGATTGAGAAGTAGCAGAATCATGTTAAACTTGCATCAAACCTTGGTTAGGTCACATGAAATGCTATGCACGGTTCTGCCACCACCTTATAAAAAGAACATAGAGGCACTGAAAAGGATGCAAAGATTTACAAGGACATCAGAACAATGACAGAATAGATGCATATCAGGAACAGACTGGGTCACTTTTCTCCTGAAGAGAGGGGCTGAGAGGTAATGTAATAGAAGTCTTTAAATTTATGAAAGATTTTGATAACAGTAGAGTGCTTCCCACATGTGGGGAAGAGCAAAACCCAACACCATTAACCAGAGTCACCACAAAATCAAATAGGGAATTCAGAAAAAAAACTTATTTATTCAGTGGGTGGTGAGAATGTGGAACTTGCTACCACTAGATGAATAAAATAGATGCAGTTCAGGGGAAGCTAGATAAACAAACGAGGGAGAAAGGAATAGAATATACAATGCTTTCTATGTAGGTCACCCCTCTGCCTTCTCATTTCTAATGAACTTCAGCCTATTCAACCTTTCCTGACAAATATATCCCCCTCAGTTTTGGTATAATCCTCAAATCCTTTTTTGTACCCTCCCCAGTGCCTCTATATCCTTTTTATAGTGGAGACCAGGATTGTGCCGCAACGATAACTTATGTCCCAAGGCACTTCACAGGAGCATTATAAAACAAAGTCTGACACAGCGTCACCTAAGAAGAATTAGATCCAAAAGCTTGGTCAGAGATAGGTTTTAAGGAGCGTTTTACAGGGGGAAAGTAAGGTAGAGAAGCAGGGACATGTAGAGAAGGGTATTCCAGAGCTTGGCCTAGACAACTGAAACCGTAGCCACCAATGGTGGATTAATTAAAATCGAAGATGCACAGGAGGCCAGGATTAGAGGAGCACAGATATCTGAGAGTTCTGGGACTGGAGGAGATTACGAAGTTTGGGAGGAGCGAGGACATTGAGGGATTTGAAAACTAAGATGGGAATTTTAAAATCAAGACATTGTTTGACCAGGAGCCAACGTAAATCAGCAAACAAATGTGACACCGAGGTTATGAACAGACTTAATCTCAGACAGTTGCCAGAGAGGCGAATAGATTCCGTAGCTAGGGAATGGAGTTTGGAACAGGGACTGAAAACAATGGCTTCAGTCTTCCCAACATTTATACTATATATTAAAAAACATCAGTTTATATAAATTATGTGAGGGCACCACTTTAGTTATATTAATACTGTCAAAATGGCAGCAGGTATAGAGAATTACTGCCTTAGTTTGTTGTATAGCAGGATGGAAGCCATTGCAGGGAAACCTCTACAGGTCTACAGTAAGTTGCAGCCATCAAAGGAAACAAAACAAACATTCAAGAATCTGGAGTCTGTTAGGAAAAGCACAGGGTGTTGATTTGACAATATGCAATATTATGGAAGGATGCTAGGCAACTTTGATACAGGAGTGAGAGAAAGCCATTGCTCACAGTACAAATACTTTGATGTGCCTAGTTAGTTTTTGTATGGTTGGCATAGGCAATTACAGGATCAGAAAATATCCCAACCGTCCCTGCTGAACTGCTTCATTGCAGCCTCCGAAATGTGAGAGAGGATTGCCTGAGCTGGATTTTAGATACAAATAAGTCACAAGCCAATTAACCCATAATTAAGATCTACAGAATAGGTATTTATTTCAAAGGAATATTTGAAATAGTCACTGCATTATTTAACTTCTGATGCACAATTACATTTTGGTGCCATAGTCTCTGCAATCATCTGAATTATAGTTTATAAATGGGGGTGGGAGCAACTAAATCTGAAATAATAGATCAAAGTGCAGAAGTTTAAAATCAAAAATAGTTTTAAGTTAAGAAAGCTGTTCTGGCTGCTTTGTGTGATACTACTGATTGAAGTAGAAAGCAATTTAAAAATTGTTCTTGCCTTCTAACAGCATGGACTGCACAAAGCATTTCTACTCAGAATGCAACAGTATTTTTACATTAGATATTGTTTCTCTGGGATGAGCCAAGGTTTCCGATTCCCACTATATTCAATATAGCACAATCATTACACAATGCAGGACTCTGAATTATGTAGCAAAACTATTAGAGAGCATAAGTAGTTTGCAAATGACAACATTCACTTTGAAAAGATACAAGAATGGAAGCTAAAAATGAATACATGATAAAGTGATGCTTGTTAAAAGTTGATTTTTGTAAAAATCTTGGACATTATTTTGATGCAAGAATGTCACATGTACATGTTGAATTTGGAAACCAATCAGTCTCACCATTACAGGATCATGTTTGCTGTGAAATGGGCTGGACTCAGCTAGTACACCAACTTCAGTTTTGATTCATCAAGTACACAGTGCAAGGAATGAAATAAAAACAAATGTTGAAAATATAAACATACAAGTGCTCCCTTGGGAGAAATATAACTAAGAATAGATAAAGAACTACGAAACCAAAATAATGCAGATTTATTTTGAATATACTGCAGGTTACACTAGGCATCAGTAATGCAACTGAACATGAAAGAGAGCAAAAAAAATCTAAGTGCCAATCACTGTCACAAACAGCCTTTTAACAGCTTTTCTTTTAAATGCAGCAAAGCATAATAAAGCAAAATATATAAATATATATGATAATATATATATAAACACTAACATATAAATATATTATTATATATATTAGTGCACGCACACACGCACAGCATCTACAAGAAGCCCAAAATACTGAAAACAATGCTGCATTTTTAAAAAAAAATACTGGAACACAATTGTGTGGCTGAAGATGAACTCCAAATATAGTGCAGAGATCATTTATACTGCATTGAATGCAAAAACATCAATGTGCCAGCCTAAAGCTTGGAGATGAGAAATGCTGAAAACAAAAGTCAGCAATGTCATGCATCTTTCAAAGTGCTAATGGTTGGTGCCAAAATAAATGTGACTGATCACTATCGCATTGATCAGGTTTAGTCAACATACTGCTGCTTTGAAATTAGGAACACGAGATAGAAAATGATACTACTTTAAGTAACACAAAAATGTGCAAGACTAAGCATTGTGCAAAATTCTGCCTCATCACATTTTTTTTTTTAGCCTGGGCATTTTTTTCAGCCCAGAGTTCAACTACCTCTTTTCAATACTTGGGTTTCCATACAATTATGGACATTTAAGTACTTTATATATAATTCAAGCAGCACTTATATGAATACAAGAAGCATTTACAGCCACTTCTACACATTCTATTCTTCTACAATAATAAACATTTCTGAAAAAAATTCTCGTATTGCAGCAATAACCACTATTCAATCCGTGGTCGAAACATAAACTGTGTTTGCCTGTTCAGTTAGGCCAAGATAGGCCAAGAATGAGTGTTTGGGGGAAACAGAATCTGGAGGTGCAGATTGCTGCTGAGACGAATGGAATGTAGCTTCACATTTATTTTGTGGAAAAAGTGTAGTCAGTGGAATAAGGTGTGTGAGATCACAGTTCCTGTATTTACTGAGGTGTGCAGAAATACCATTCAAGCCAAATAAGCCAAGTGCTGATCCAGCTGAAATTCCATTGTTGCCAGTCACTGACAGTGCAACAGTCTGCAAAGCCTGCGATGCTGACATCACTGAAAGTGGTGAAAGGAGGTTTCTGGGATTTCTGCTGTTTAAGATGGAGTTACTTTCTTTCAAAGTCACAGGCTGCATTCTCCCTTTCTTCTCCTCTTCCAGATATTCACCATTCTGATGTTTCTTCACATGGCGGCTGAAGACAAATGGGTGTGTGGTAGTGAAGAAGCATTCGTCACAACACAGAGTCTGTCGAGGAGAGTGCTTCAGCTTTTTGTGTAGGTTTAGATTGTCTTTGCGCTTGCAGCTGTAACTGCACTGGTCGCAATGGAAAGGACGCTCCCCTGTGTGAACACGAACATGTTCTATCAGCTTATTGGCTGTCTTGGAAAGATAGCCACACTGATCGCACTTGTAGTGGTTGCCAAGGCGATGTTCACGAATGTGCATTTCTAGCTCCAGTTGATTCACTTTCACCACTTGACAGATTCGACACTTGAATTCCATTTTGTAGTGTGTCCTTAAATGGCATTCCATGGCTGAAGGACGGTTTGTGGCATAAATGCAGAATGGGCACCTGTGGTACAATTAAAAGCAAAGATGAAATTTAAAACCAAGCGTTAAAATTACTAACCACTGCATTATTCTACCAGATACGATAATGCAGTATGATTATTGTGAAACAATGCATCAAGCATTTCAAAAGTACGAGGCGAGACAATACATCCAATGAAACACTGCTGAATTAGTTTCAACATCCATAAATTAGATCATTAGTAAAATTTCAAAATAGATTTTAACCTAGAGGATAGAAAAAAGCATCCTCTAATACAGCATGTTTCAGTAATAAAGGCAGAGACTCTTATTAGCAAAGGTTGGTAACATCCATTCCTCCAGCTGACTGAAACATGCAGTGATAACCGCCAACTTATTGGGAATTAGAGTATGCTTATGTTCCTATAGAAATGAGAGACATCCATAGAGAGGGTGCTACTTCAAGTACTTGCACCTCTAATCAAAAGCTTTTAATCACCAATGGAGAGAACAGGTCTGGAATCAATTTTATTTAGGAAGTTTTAAAATGATGCATTTCAAATGCTACCTAATCTCTAACTATTTTCACTAAATAGCTATAGAATTATTATGACACAGGTAATCATTGAGCCCAATGGGTCCATGCCATTTCTTTGTAGAGCTCTTGCTCTCTCAATATGTTCGGCACCTTCAAAGATCTATGCACATGAACCCAGGTCCCTCTGCCCAGCATTCTATAGAACTATGGACATTAAATCTATTTTGCCTTTCCCCCTTCTGCTAAAATGCATCACTTCACACTTCTCTGTATTAAATCCTATCTGCCACTTGTCTGCTGATTCTGATAGGCTATCTATGCCCTTTTGCAATCAATTGGTACCACCACCACTGTTTGTCACACCTCCAAGTTTCATATCATTGGCAAATTTTGAAGTTCTATTCTGTATTCTAATATCTATAACAATTATTTATATCAAAAAGTATTTATATCAAAAAGTATTACCATCTCATCTTTTTATGAAGGGATTCCCTTATCTTTCTTTCAAATTGCAATGCAAGGATTTCAAAAAAATGTTTGTCCTTATTTACAAATACCTCCAAGTTCTTACTCCACCCTCTGTAACCTCTTCCTGCCCAATTTCTCAGCTTTTACCTTTGCTCTTCTGATTTGAGACTGTGAAACATTTCCTCCACTCCAAAGCTGACAAACTGCTTAGGCATCATGGCCCAATATTCTGTAATTCCTTCCCTAAAACCCATTATGTGTGTTGCCATATTTCTCTTCACCTTCAAAAGCTTCTCAAAAGCTAATCCTACATCCATATCTTTAGTTACCTCCTCCACTCCTGCCTGGTGTGAGATTAATCCCTTAAAGTGCTGTTGGAAATTCTGCTACGTAAGAAGCTCTATTCAAGCATAAATTGTTGATAACTCAGCATGTAATGATCAATGATTAATTTGGTATAATCCCAAACTGGGATTTCATGTGGTTTCTACATTTCATATAGGAATTTATGTAAATAAAGGATATACAACGAGGCTTAGTGGTTTACCAAAAAAAGTCTTTACAACTCACCAATGCCACAGTAAACCATCAAGTCAAAGTTGTGCATCCGATTTATACCACATCACTTTACAGAAATTGTAACTTCATGGTTCAATGAATCTGTTCAAATAAATATTTAGAGAAATAAATAAGGAGAACAAGGATTTATTAATTTTGGAGATGGTAAGAGGGAAAGACAGTTGCATAAAACTAGCCTTGTCAAGGATATTCCAGCACAAAAGATAGCTGGTGCAGACGGGTATTGAAAATGTGCAGCAAAGCTCAAGATGCAGACACCAAAGGGACTGGCTGGAGAGCAAGTGATGAAAAACTGTAAGGAGGCAGCAGGTTGGTGAGACAAACTGGACAGAAAACAGACAGGCTTGTCAGGGAATGCAACTAGAGTTGGGATGTGGTGAAATCTGGACCCACTCAGCAAGACAAAGGTGAGAGATTTAGGATTAGAAAAGCAGAAAGTACTTTTGTGTTACGAAGTTTAAAAATGAGAAATTTTATAAAATTGTTTGTCAGACATTCTCAATGTTAACACTTCAATGTCCAGGAGTAAAGTGAGAAACTGATCGTTCATCGGGGTAAACTAAAAGTGTAGTGGGCAAGATAGGTGTTGACACCGGATACTAAAAATAGAAAAACATTTCAATTTCCAATTATATTCCTCATCTTAATAAGCATAAGTGATTCATTTATCAGCTCGTGTCAGGAATAACCAACTACTCAAGTGAAGTGGAGAGAAGAGGGGCAGATTCAATTCAATTGAACAGACTATAGAAACTAATACACTATGTTTAAGAACTTGCCATCAAAACGTTGAACAGACTTGCCCCATTGTTTCTAAAATACACAATTTACAATAATACTTTCATATATTTTCATTTTTTAAAAACTATTTTCTCTCCTTTATTCCTCCTTTCCTGAAGATGTCAACTCCATAATGATTCAACTGGCCATTAATTATGCAAAAGCAAAATACCATGAATGCTGGAAATCTGAAATCAAAACAGAAAATGCTGGAAACACTCTTCAGGTTTGGCAGCATCTGAGGAGAGATCAAATCTGATGAAAGGTCATTAACCTGAAATGTTAACTCTGTTTCTCTCTCTGCAGATGCTGCCTGACATGGCCATTAATGATGTGAATATTGACTGTGCATTTTCGTGATTATTCGGTACATCACAGTAGTCTGATCCTGCTCTTAAAGTAATCGACATATACCCATATTTAGTAAGGGGCACTGGATAAAGACCAAGAGAGGGAATTCTAATTTCCCCCTCTAAACCAAAAAGTATGGAGGATAATTGAAGTATGTAGGCTGAGATCAGCTTACTCAATAGATCGAGGCTGGGGTAGAAGCTGGGACTTTTTTTTATATAGATCAGTCAGCCACTCAATGCACTGGCTGGCTGAACCAAAAGAGAAGAGTGTTGTTCAGTTTCATAGAAGTTACTTTTCAATGCACACTCTCTTAACTAAAATCAAATTACTTCAGGAAATAAATTCTCTAAAGATTTCAACTGCTTGCTGTAAAGTGCATATAAACCCAGACTGTAATGTTCCAACTGAGATTGGGAAAGGGATAAGAAAGGGAAAAGTTAAGCCATTATTTAATATTTTATTTGCTTTCCTTTTTACCCCTTTATCAGTTTTCTCTCTTTGTTTCACCTTTCCTGAAATTGCTGGCTCCTCAGTCGGTAAAATTCTGAAGATGCCCTCCTTGTACAGTCCCAAGCGACCATTCTTAATCGCCAAAGTAACTAAAAAATGTGCTTTCAAGTTATTAAATTCCTCATCTTTGGTGCTACGTTTGCCAAAATGCTTCTGCAGCTGTCAATCTGCTTAACTACTTGTTATCCTGTACCTTTGATACATGGAGGTCTTGTGGTGCAGCGGGTAGCGTCCCTGCCTCTGAGCCAGAAGCTCTGGATTTGAATCCCACACTACGACATGATGGTCAAGAAAGGTGGATTCGTAATGCGGCCGAACAAGTTGATCATCAACTTGCGAATCCTTCCAACATAGGCCAATTGAAGGTGGTAAGAGCAAGAGAGATTCCCAGTAAGCATGTGATGGCTGGCTAATCAAAAGCTCCAGACTACAACACCATGACCTCTGATACACCTATTCTCAAGAAAACCATTATTTAGCTCCCTTTCTAATAGTTTTTCTTGCTATGGCCATCTTTGCTTCTTCAAATTATAGGGCCATCTACTTGAGCATTTCTGGAGCACAACTAGATTAGTCATCCAGCAACTGATCTTGGGGGAACCACATCAAATGCGAACAGGCATTGCTCTCCTCTACTCATTTCGCTTATTTCCAGATCATGGAGAGCAAAACCCCAGCTTATTTTTTCCACTGCCAATTATTTCCTTAAACCCTTTTTCTCTGTGCCTTCCTTCCTCACCTCCAACAATTGTAAGGAGCTCATGGAGTTTTGTCTTCAAAATTGAGACTATACATTCAGCTGCCTCTGCTGCTTTCTCTTTTTCCCATGCCACCAAGCCACACCTCTCCCCAGGGTGCCCTCTGTTCTTAACTGCCATCTTTTTCCAGTTTCTCTCCCATTTCCCCATATCCCCTCTCACAATCTTATCTTTTCACAGCAGTGATTTGATAAAAAAGCAGAGTAGGACTGGAAGGAATGGAGAGCTTAACAAAAGTAATGAGGCATTAATGACACGAGAAAAAAATAACATCCAAAGGCACTATATTTGAATGCTTGAAGTATTCTCAACAAAACAATGAATTAATAGCAAATTTAGAAATTAATGGGTTTGACCTATTGGCCACTATGGAATCATGGTTCCCAGAACAAGCAGGGCACAAAGGGTCTGGAAAGGGATACAGATAGGTTAAGTGAGCGGGCAAAAATTTGGCAAACGGAATATAATGTGGGAAAACATGAGGTTACCCACTTTGGCAGGAAGAATAGAAAAACATACTATTACTTAAATGGAGAGAGACAGCAGAATGCTGTGGTACTGAGGGATCTGGACTATACTCATTTGAGTTTAGAAGAATGAGAGGTGATCTCATTGAAACACAAAATTATTCAGGGCCTTGATAGCATAGATTCTGGGAGGATGTTTTACCAGTCTGGAGTGTCTAAAATTAGGGATCATAGTATCAGAATAAGAGGTTGGCCATTTAAGGTTGAGATGAGGAGAAATTTCGTCACTCAAAGGGTTGCAAACATTTGGAATTTTCTACACTAGAGACCTCTAGATGATCAGTTGTTGAGTATATTCAAGCTATAGATTGACAGAATTTTGGTGACTAAGGAAAACACTGTATATGGGGATGGTGCAGGAAGGTATAGCTGAGTAGAAGATCGGCCATGATCTTACTGAATGGCAGAGCAGGCGCAACAGGCTGAATAGCCTATTCCAGGGCTTCCCAAACTGTGGGTCATGACCCCCAGTGGGGTAGCGAGACGAAATTGAAGTTGCGAGCTCCAAGGTAGCAATGGCTGTCGTGCAGCTCAGACTGATTTCTGACAGCTACGAGGCCCCTAATAATCCTTGTGTTTTACATGGCCAACTGCTGCTGAAAAAATAGCCTGTGAAAAAGTAGGCCTTTGGGTTTTTTTAGTAGAATGTCTATGTCCTCAATAATCAGGATCATAATGCATTAATAAATCATGATTCTAGAATATTAATAATTGGAATCATATTGCGTCAAAGAGGATCCTATTATATCAATGATCAGAGTGTTATTAATGCATAATCAGAATCCTATTAATTTAAGATTAAGGTTACTGCTACATTAATAATTAGGGTTTCATTACATTAATAGTATGGTGCCTATTGCCTCAACAATCTTATTCCAAATATAATAAGCATCCTATTACATTCCTCGGGATTCTATTACAATAATTACAGTTCCTATTACATTAAAAATCAGATCGCTATATTTTTAATTAATAATCAGAGTCCTATTGCATCAATAATTAGGATCTGATTACATTAGAGTCATTTGTCAATTGTGTCAATAATCATGATCCTGTAAGATTAATGATCAGGATGCTATTACATTTGGACTCTGATTATTAGTGTATCAAAAATGCATTAACCACACCCCCACCACCCTGCTCAACAGCTGAAGCACTCCCCGCATCCCTCCCCAGCTCAACAACTCTTGTACCACCACCCACCCCCTCACCAAATTTTCACTCTGTGGTCACATGAAGGGTCATCGCGAAAACATTTGGGATGCACTGGATTCCTTCTCCTATTTCTTATGTTTCCATGAGACCCACCTCTCTGACCACCCAACTTCCCATCCTGGTCTTTATGCTAGCTGAGATTGTAAATGGTTCCTCTTCCTCAAATATTGTTCCCTTTCCTTTCAGAATGACCATCATCTCCCAAACTTCTCAACAAACCCACCCTTGACCCTTCTGTTCATGTAGGTATTGCGTCCTTCCAGCAATCCTTTCCGGTCTAAAGTTGTTAACACTGCTGTTGATTTCAAAATCCTTGCCTACCTTACCCACAATTCCAGGTTTGACTCTCTCCAATCATGTATCTGTGGCCTTGCACATCACAGAAACAGTCCCAAACAAAGCAACAAATGACATCCTGTGACTGTGAAGTATCCCTCAACAGCATTTGATGCAGTCAGCCACTCCATTCTACTCTTAATGCCTCACCTCCACTGTTCTGAAGAAGAGTCATACGGACTCGAAACATTAATTGTATTCCTGTCCGCAGATGCTGTCAGACCTGCTGAGTTTTTCCATCTATTTTTGTTTTTGCCTCACCTCCACTGTTCATTTCAATGGGACTGCTCGTGCCTCAGCCCAACTGATGCTGAAATTCTCATTCATGCCTCTGTCACCTCAGTCTTGCTTATTCCAATGCTCCCTGACTGGTCTCCCATCTTCCAGAAACTTCAGCTCCTCCAAATCTCTGTTGCAAAATCCTGACTTCACACCAATTCCTGCTCATCCATCATGCTCTCCTTGCTGACCTACCTGGTTTCCAAATCCTCCATTTTAAACTCCTAGTATTTAACTTGTTTCAGGCCTCATCCCTCTCAACCTCTGTAACTCAGCTTTACAACTACTCAGTCCTCCCCAAACTCTGTTCCTCTTACTCTGGCCTATGGTGCCTTTGGCAGCCACACCTTCAGCTGCCTACACTAATTGCTTTGGAATTCCTTCCCTAAATTTCTCCACCACTCTTCCCTTAAAGCCCTCTTTAAAACCCACCTGTTTGACCAAGCTTTAAGTAACCCCTTTTAGTATCGCCTTTGCTGCTTGATGTCTATTTTTGTCTGGTTATGCATCCAGAAGGTGTCTTGAGATACTTTTTTCTAAGTTAGAGGGGCTATATAAATGTCAGTTATTGTTAGTGCTGTTATTATTGCTTATCCTTTGCAATAAATTCTCAGCAATAGCAGTAGAACCTAGACTGTATTAGTTACCAATGACACAGCAAAGTATGGTTCAAAGCACCTAGCAGTGGTCACAATTATTTTTTTAAAATAAAAATGGGCTTAGTTTCTCTAGAGCAAAGGATGTCTCAATGACAAATGCCATTTAAAATTCATCCATACCTCCACTTGAAAGTTCACTGCACATATAGAAATTCTACACTTCAAACCTTGGTCTAAGTTTAGACAACTTCAGTTGCTACAGCAATGGGGGTGCTACAACTGCCCTTTGGAAAATGAAAAAGAAAATCAGAACCCGTTCTTACTCTTCTTTAACTAGTGAATCGTCCAGGAATTTGCATGTATTTGCATTGTGGTGAGGTCAGAATTGGACTCAGCTGCAATACCTCTTCATTCCTTTGTTAGTCCTGCAGGACTTCATGCAAGTGGCCATTCGTCATGTACAAAATTGCAATTACTTTTAATCTTCAGTTTCAACTCCAATTTAAGGAAACTAATTGTTTTTAGTATTTTGACAGATTTGGTGGCAAACAAGCAATTTTCAACACTAACAGGAGAATTTGATACGGAACGAAGTGAAACAGAAAATTCTGGAAAGCTTCAGCAAAGCAGGCAAAATCTGTGCATAAAGGAAAAAGATTAGGTTATTTTTTTCAGGTCTAAAGGTACTTTGGTCAGCACCCGACGCTGATGAAAGGCCTTAGATCTGAAACGCTAACCTAACATTTTGACTTTCATTAAGAATGATGTCTGACATGATGAGCATTTTCAATATTTTGTCTATTTCAGATTTCTTGCATTTTGCTTTTTTGTGATATTGAACCCTGGACGATCTTCTCATTCCTATTTCAAAAAAAAATACCAGAATAAGTTTCTGAAAGCCAGTATAAATTTAGCTTGCATCAAACCCAAAAGTAGAAAAATTATTTCTGCTGATAGTTTCCTAATGTCAGACCCTGAAAATGGCAGACTACATCCCAGCTTTCCTTACTTGAGTCCTCCAGTAGATACGTTATGGCATTTTTTGTGCTCCACAAGTTGCTCTGGCGTTTTCAAAAATTTGTGACAGATGTCACACTCATACATCCTGGTGATGAGGTGGATCTGTAGATGTCGTTCATACATCATCTTTGTTTTACACACAAAGTTACAGAAGATGCACTCAAAACCTAAGGATTAACACAAGCACCATAATTATAAATCTAAAAGTGAATACATTAGGACAGGGTGGATTTGAAAATATCTATATAATGCTGGGCATATAGCATAGTACATAATAAATGGTATTAGGTTTTACTGGCAAGTTTTGATAAGAAACAGTAATTAAGTTAGTTGAGTTATGATCAGCCATGCTAGGATAGAGGGTGGGAAAGGTATGAGCACTATGTCCTCCAACAGCTTTAGCTGTTTTATATAGACTTAGTGTTGTTGGCCCAGACATGCAGATCTCATGCAGCAGGCAGCAATTCCAAAATAAACTTGCCAGATTTGCCAAGGCTAACACCATACGTCTATGTTACTGATGCAAATCCCAACAGTAGAAAAACACCAACGCCTGGATTCACCACTTAAGGAACCATGGAGTGACATTTTGGGCTCTTTCCTGCCATCCCAACTCCACCCTTGCTCAAACATCTTTTATCGTTCAAGAACAGTTTCAGTAAGCAGACCGAATCTCCTGAAAGCTGAAACCTACACCTATATACTCTGCTGTGTATTTGTTAGTGCAATCCATGTCTGGTAATTAACCCAGAAATGTGGTGATTGCTTCATTCAGAATGGGATGGTCATCACTTTCTCCTGTCACCTCCCAAAGTGGATGTCATACTGTTGAATCACTGCATATACAAGTACCTGTTTATTTACAAATAATGTGCACAAGTAGAAAGATTGGTGAGTTAATAAACAGCACTGTTAACAAACACACAGGACCCAGGCTGTTCAAAAAGGCAGTGGGACTGAAAATCCACAGTCACCATATCCAAGGGTAAGTTCCGTCATATATCCATCTGGGATCTCTGTTACTGACCCTGCCAAAGTTCACTGGAGCAGAAGGCAATTCCTTAATTTAAATACCCAAGTTTGGGTCCATGACATTAGTGGATCAAATGCTCGACTTCCCCAAGAGACTGCTGGGTTGGAGGGGCAGGGTAACATTACGTTACATCATGGTCTCTTTATGAAACATAATTAGTACTTTTATTTCTCCCCTTTATCATCACAAAGTCTTGTTTTTTGGGGGATTCAGGCCTGGATGCCAATGTGAGCCCCATACCTGTCATTGGATGGGTCTGTTACTGTGTCTTATTCAACGTACCTGTCCACCAATCTTATGCCAGGCCAGGCATGTGGAAGCCCCTAGTTTGTGAGCCTTTGCCCTCTGTTAGGGAACCTCAATGCTGATCTTGTTTGGAGAAAAGTGGCTACTCTGCAGCTTACAGGGCTCCATTGTAACTCCAGGGAAAGATTGGGGGCCTAGGATATTGGGTATTTAAGTCCTTATCTAATTTTTGACCCTTCCGACCAGATTCCTGCCAGGGGTTACATTGGATATACGGCACAGAAACAGGTCATTTGGCCCAATCAGTCCATGCCTGTGTTTAGGCTCCACTTGAGCCTCCTCCCACCTAAATCTACCATCGTAACCATCAATTCCCTTGTCCTTCAGATGCATCCATACCATTCACTTCAACCACTCCCTGAGGTAGCGAGTTCCACTTTCTCAACATGCTTTAGGTAAGTTTCTTCTGAATTCCCAATTGGATTTCTTGGGACTATTTTTACGGACAGGAGGAGGATTAATTTAAACAGCCCTCATATCTCCTCTCACTACCTGTCTGTAAACAGAAAGGTGTTTTTGATATCTGATCTTTATAAGCGATGACGTATTTTCCCTAACCCTTCAGTTTGAAGTGATCCAATCACTTTGCTCTGCAACAAACTCAAGATAAAGGTAAAATAAAAGGGTTGGCTTAGTTTACACAAACAAAAACGGTGGGAAGGGATTTCGCAATGTCCACCCCTTTTTGCACTAATACAATAAAAGAGGGATAAAGGAAAGAAAGGGATACAGGGCAAGACCATAAGGACAAGAGTTATGGTTTCATGTGAGTCCAGAATCAAAAGTCCAGTGGTGTATTCCTTCAGAGTTTAGCAGAGTGATGTGTCTTTCCAGAGGCAACGACTTACCCGATGGAAGAGGACACGTAGAGATTAATTAGTTTTATAGGCCCAGATACAAGAGTTCCAATGTTCCAGTAGATCAGAGTGTAGATGAGGGCCAAGCAATTCACCTGGGCAGAGCTCTTTCTGCTGCTACCTTGTTAGGTGGCGAAATAGTAGACTGCCTGGGTTTAGTTCCACATAGTAATATCTAGCTGCTAGCAGCTTGGGGGAAGTCATGTAGCATACCTCCAACTTCTCCTGGGCTTTGGACAAAGGATGTATTTTTCCAAGTCTGGAATCTTGAGATGTTTAACAGAGGAGTCAGGGTCCCTTTTGTCCTTGCAGACGTATCATCTCCGTTGGCCACAGCTCTGCCTTAGAAACGTAATGGGAGTGGGTGCATTTCTTTGGAATTTGATTTTCTGCAGTCCCAGGGGGCATTAGCACCTCTTTAAAGGTAACAAGGTGTCTGCTGGTTCTGAAGGTTAGAAATTCCTCTGGTATGAATCATTGCTAATCGGGCATATCAGGGTAAAGCCTTTGTCCAAGTTAAAAATAAAATAATTTTAAAGTAGCCAGGTTGACGTAGATATATATACCTTCCTGACTTCTGGACACCATCTTATGTTGATGGTCTCTAGTTATGATTTTCCCATCAAGGGTAGACATTCTCTATGTCCTTTCGATAATATAGCAACCAGAACTGCATGCACATGCATTGCACAATGTATGGTCTAACCAAGGTTTGGTATAAGTTTTGCATAAACTTCCCTACTTTTCTATTCTATCCCTCCAGAAATAAAGCCTAGTGCTTAGTCTGCTTTTTATGGCCTTGCTAACCCGTGGTGCAATATTTCGTGACTGATGTATTTGTACTCAGAGATCCCCTTGTTCCTCTACACCATCTGCCAAGCAATATGTGGCATTCCTATTCTTCCTATCAAAATGTATTATCTCATTTAGTGGTGTTGAACTTCATTTGCCAATTAGCTGCCTGTTCTGCAAGTTTATTAATGTCCTCCTCACTGTTGGTTACCCCACTGCCTGCAAATTTGATGTCATCCTCAAATTTGGTAATTGTGTTTTTGATTCCAAAGTCCAAATCATTAATGTAAACTGTGAACAACAGTGGTCCCAGCACTTCCCACCTTCTCCACTCTGAAATAACTACACTGTACTCCCACTTTCTGCCTTCTTTTTTGAAGTCAACTAGCAATCCATTCTTCCCTTTATTCTCCGACTTCACATTCTCGACCTTACTCATTAGTTTATAATGGAGCACCTATTCTAAGGTTTTTGAAAATCCAAATAAATTGCATCTACTGCATTACGACTGTCTACTCTTCATGCTATCTCCTCAAAAAATTCAATAAAGGTTGGTCAAGCAAGATTTTATCTTTCAAAATCCATGCTGACTACTCATCATTAAAATTTTAACTTCTGGTTCTGTTCTCTCCTTTAGTAAGGATTCCATTATTTTTCCCTGATTTCCCTGGACATATTTTGTCCCCCTTCTAAAATAGGGAATTATATTAGCTATCTTCCTCTGGCGCTACACTTCTTTCTGACAAATTAATATAAATAGTAATGCCTCTCTTTCCTAGATTCTTTTAGTCCAGAATTTTTTCCTCGGCATGCGGGCGTGTGCCTGACACACTCGAGTGTACATGTTAGTGGGGTGGTGAAAAAGGCATATGGGACACTTGCCTTTATCAATCGAGGCATAGATTACGAAAGTAGGGAGGTCATATTGGAGTTGTATAGAACTTTAGTGAGGCCACAGCTGGAGTACTGTGTGCAGTTCTGGTCACCACATTATAGGAAGGATGTGATTGCATTGGAGGGGGTGCAGAGGAGATTCACCAGGATGTTGCCTGGGATGAAACATTTAAGTTATGAAGAGAGGTTGGATAGACTTGGGTTATTTTCGTCGGCGCAGAGAAGACTGAGGGGCGACCTGATCAAGGTGTACAAGATTATGAGGGGCATGGACAGGGTGGAAAGGGAGCAGCTGTTCCCCTTGGTTGAAGGGTCAGTCTCAAGGGGACATAAGTTCAAGGTGAGGGCAGGAGGTTTAGGGGGGAGTGTGAACAAAAATTTTACCCAGAGGGTGGTGATGGTCTGGAGGGTGGTGGAGGCAGGTTGCCTCACATCCTTTAAAAAGTACCTGGATGAGCACTTGGCACGTCATAGCATTCAAGGCTATGGGCCAAGTGCTGGTAAATGGGATTAGGTAGGTAGGTCAGGTGTTTCTCACGTGTCAGTGCAGACTCGATGGGCCGAAGGGCCTCTTCTGCACTGAGATTCTGAGTGTAAAATGACATGTGATGGCGTTGGGTGAGGGTCCCGACATCATTGTACACACATGATATTTTGGTCAGTGTGGGAGTCAGCAGCACGCCCGCTGACAATCAACAGGCTTAAGGCCATTAAAGTAATAATTAAATGCAATTTTTCACTGCCCTGTCCAACCTTACGGTTGGCAAGTGAATCGGCTAGGCAGTCTTTGGGATTTTTTATGAAACCTCATCCACGGGTGGGATGAGGTTAATTAAAAATGAAATAAGAATGATGAAATCTCATTTATAACATGTCCCTGCTCATGTGACTCTGTCACATGAGGGGGCATTTTTAACATTTTAAAATTATTTATGTTTTTTAAATTCTTCAGCTCCCTGTGACAGCTCTGTGCCTTTAGGGAGATTTCACTGCGTGCTCCCCCACGCATGCACAAACATCCGCACTTGCCCTCCTCCCGCCCCTACCCCGCAGTGCTCAGCGTTGCAGCGCGCGATTCACACTGGCTGGCCGCTAATTGGCCAGCCAGCGTGAAATCGCGGTCGGGGCCTGATTGTGGGCGGCGCTCCCAGGCCTGCCCGCCACGCCACCTGACGAGATAAAAATCCTGACCTTAAAATATGTAAAGCAATACATCCCACCCAAGGGCCTTATCCTCTGAGTTTGTTTAGTTTATTCAATGCATCTATCTCTATTTTATTTTAAATACACTTATCAATTTAAAACAACGAGAGGAGAGCCGGGATTTTTACAGTTTAAAACTGAGGGAAGGGAGCCTGGAGTTTCACAGTTTAAAACAGCGAGAGAGGAGCCGGGATTTTTACAGTTTAAAACTGAGGGAAGGGAGCCTGGAGTTTCACAGTTTAAAACAGCGAGAGAGGAGCCGGGATTTTTATAGTTTAAAACAGCAAGGAGGGAGCTGGGAGCACACGGAGAGCGGACCTGTGTTAGAAGGGTGGCGGGAAATAAAAACCGGCGGCAGAGAGCCTCTTCAAGCTGCTTCTACTTGTCAGAGCCGAAGTGTGATATCACAGGAAAACAGGTAGGTGATTGGTGGGTATCTCTTTTGATTGGCCAAGCGGTTTAAATCATACGACATTACAGCTAAAGAGTACAGTTAGAAATTCATTTTTAAAATACTTAACATCCAAAGTAATTAATTAATTAATAGAGATGGCTGGGCCTGTGATGTGTTGCAGCTGTAGTATGTGGGAGCTGGTGGATGCCAGTGCGATTCACGGTACTCACATATGTAACAAGTGTTGGCTGCTTGAGGAACTTCGGCTCAGAGTTGATGAGCTAGTGTCCGAACTGCGGACACTGCACCACATCAAGGAGAGGGAGAATTACCTGGACACTGTTTCAGGAAGCAGTCACACCCCTTAGATTAATTACATCAAATTTGGTCCATGATCAGGGACAAGAGGGTGTGATTGTGAGTGAGGCAGGTATGGAGATCCAGAATTTAGCTACAGAGGAGCCTCAGCTGGTGCCCTTGTCCAATAGATAAAAGGTTCTTGCTCCCAATGCGGTGAGGGCAGACTGCAGGAAGGGTGAATGAACTGACCACAGCACTGTGGTACAGAGCGCAATTCAAGTGGGGCGAGAAAAGGGAAATGTAGTAGTAATAGGGGATAGCATAGTTAGGGGGAATAGGTTCTATTCTCTCAGCAAAGGCAGAGAGTCCCAAAGGCTGTATCGTCTACCTGGTGGCAAGGTTAAGGACATCTCTTCTGGGCTAGAGAGGAACTTGGAGTGGGAGGGGGAGGATCCAGTTGTCATGGTCCACGTAGGTACCAATGACATAGGTAGGACTAGGAAAGAGATTCTGCTGAGGGACTACGAGCAACTCAGGGCTAAATTAAAAACTACAACCAAAAATTATTACTACCTGAGCCATGTGCAAATTGGTTTAGAGTAATTAAGATTAGAGGGGTATATATATGTGGATCAGAGATTGGTGTAGGAGAAATGGTTCGGATTCATGGGGCACTGGCCCCAGTACTGGGGAAGGAGAGAGCCATTCCATTGGGGCAGGCTTCATTTGAACCATGCTGGGACCAGTGTCCTGGCGAATTGTATGACTAGGGTTGTAGATAGGACTTTAATTAGTGGGGGGAGGGTTCAATTGAAGGGAAGTTTAAAAAATCAAAAAGAAGCAAGAACACAGGATGTGCAGGGTAGTGAAGAGGCGAAAGCTAATCAAAGTGTGACAGGAAAGGGCAGAAAATACGAGCAGGAGAATGCACCAGAAATTAGAACCAGAATGAGTAATAATGATAAAAGTCAAAGCTTAAGGCTCTTTATCTGAATGCATGCAGCATTTGTAACAAGGTAGATTAGTTGGTGGCACAAATAGAAATAAATGAATATGACTTGATAGCTATTACAGAGACGTGGTTGCAGGGTGACCAAGACTGGGAACTCAATATTCAAGGGTATTTGATGTTCCAGAAAAATAGGCAAAAAGGAAAAGGAGGTGGGATAGCTTTGTGAATAAAGGAAGGTATCAGTGCGGAAGTGAGTAGTGGTATAGGTGCAATAAATCGTGACATGGAATCAGTTTGGGTGGAAATAAAGAATAGCAAGGGGAAGAAGTCCCAGGTGGGAGTTGTCTATCGGCCCTCGAAGAGTTGCCTCACTGTAGGAGGAGGTATAAATTGGGAAATAACAGAGGTGTGTAAGAAGGGCACTACAATTGTCGTGGGTGATTCTAATCTGCATATTGACTGGGCAAATCAGATCAGCAGGGGTAACATGGAAGACGAGTTTGTAGAGTGCATCAGGGATTGTTTCTTAGAGCAATACGTTGCAGAACGGGGACAGGCTATTTTAGATCTAGTAATGTGTAATGAGGAAGTATTAATAAGAGATCTCATAGTTAAGGATCCTCTAGGGGGTAGCAATCACAACGTGATAGAATTTCAAAATCAGTTTGAGGGCGAGCAACGCGGAGTCTCAAACCAGTATCCTCAACTTAAATAAGGGCAATTACAGAGGTATGAAGAGAGAGTTGTCTAAAGCAGGCTGGGAAAATAGACTAAGAGGAAGGTCAGTAGATGAGCAGTGGCAACATTTAAGCAGATATTTCACAACGCTCAGCAAAAATTTATCCTAGTCAAAAAGGAGGACCCGATGAGAGGGATGAACCAACTGTGGTTAACGAAGGTGGTCAAGATCAGTATCTAACAAAAAAGGCATTCAAGGAAGCAAAAACTAGTGGTAGGCTGGAAGATTGGGAATTTTTTTTAGGAACCAGCAATGGATGACTAAAAAGCTAATAAAGAGGGAGAAATTTTTTATGAAAGTAAATTGGCAAGAAATATAAAAACAAATAGCAAGAGCTTCTGTAGGTATGTAAAAACAAAAATTAGCTAATGTGTGTGTGGAACCCTTGGAGGATGCGACTGGAGAATGGATAACGGGTAAAAGGGAAATGGCAGACAATTTAAACCAATATTTTGCATCAATCTTCATGGTGGAGGACACTATAAACATTCCAAAGATATCAGGTAAGCAAGGAGCTAATGGGAAGAAAGATCTTGTAACAATCTCTATCACGAGGAACAAAGTATTTGACAAGCTAATGGAACTAAAGACAGACCAAGTCACCAGGACCTGATTGCCTGCATCCAAAGGTTTTAAAGGAAGTGGCTGCAGAGATAGTGGAAGCATTAGTCAAAATATTCCAGAACTCACTGGATTCCAGGAGGGTCCCAGTGGATTGGAAAACTGCTAATGTGACACCCCTGCTCAAGAAGAGAGGGGCAAAAAGCAGAAAAACTATGGGCAGTCAACCGATCATCTATCATTGGGAAAATGCTAGAGTCCATTATTAAGGAAGAAATAGCAGGACATTTAGAAAATATTAATGCAATCAAACAGAGTCAACATGGTTTTGTGAAAAGGAAATCATATTTGGTAAATTTGCTAGAGTTCTTTGAGGATATAACAAGCAAGAGAAACTGGTAGATGTAGTGTATTTGGATTTCCAGAAGGCATTCAATAAGGTGCCACATAAAAGGTTATTACACAAGATAGGAGCTCACGGAATATGGGGTAATGTATCAGTATGGAATGAGCATTCGTTAACACAGAGAGTCAGGTCTTTTTCAGGTTGGAAAGATGTAACTAATGGAGTGCCACAAGGATCAGTCCTAGGGCCTCCATTATTTATTATCGATATTAACGACTTGGAGGGGGCAGAGTGTAATGCACCCAAATTTGCTGACAATACAAAAGTAGATGTGAGGGCATGTTGTGATGAGGACATAAGGAATCTGCAAGGAGATATCGATAGGTTGAGTAAGTGGGCAAAAACTTGGCAGATGGAGTTTAATATAGGAAAGTGTGAGGTCATGCACTTTGTTAGGAAGAATCAAAAGGCAGACTATTATTTAAATGGAGAGTGGCTCCAAAAAAAGTGCAGCACAGAGGGATCTGGGTGTTCTTGTGCATGAAACACAAAAAGTTAGCATGCAGGTGCAGCAAGTAATTAAGAAGGCAAAGGGAATTTTGGCCTGTATTGTTGGGGGTTTGGAGTTTAAAAATAGGGAAGTCTTGTTACAACTGTACAGGGTGTTGGTGAGGCCATACCTGGAGTACGGTGTACAGGTTTGGTCCTGGTATTGGAGGCAGTTCAAAAGAGATTCACGAGGCAGATTCCTGGGATGAAGGGATTGATTTATCAAGAACGGCTAAACAGGTTAGGCCTTTATTCATTGGAGTTTAGAAGAATGAGGGTGATCTTATTGAAACATACAAGATTCGGAGGGGGCGTGACAGGGGAGATGTTGAAAAAATGTTTCCACTTTGGTAGAATCTTGAACTAGGGGACAAAGTCACAGAATAAGGGGACACTCATTTAAAACTGAAATGCGAAGGAATTTCTTCTCTCAGAGGGCAGTGAATGTCTGGAATTCTCTACCCCAGAGAGTTGTGGAGGCTAGATCACAAAGTATTTAAAGAGGAGGTAGATACATTTTTGAAATATCAGGGAGTTGAGGGCTATGAGGAGCTGCCACGAAAGAAGAGTTGAGGCCTGGGGCAGATCAGCCATGATATTATTGAATGGTGGGGCAGGCTTGAAGGGCTGAATGGCCTACTCCTGCTCCTATTTCTTATGTTCTTATCTCATCTCATCATTCAATGTGATGTCTACCTGTTCCACCTCCCTGGTAAATACTGAACCAAAATTATTTAATATTTCTCCCACCTCCCTCTCTCTCTCGTTTCTGTGGTATTATTCTGTCTGTTCGTTAATGGTTTTATCCTCATCAAGCCTTCCTCCTGTTTTTAATGGATGTGACTATTTTGTTCTATGTTCCTTGATAATTTAATTTCATGGTTTTTCTTTGCCATCCTAATTGGGTTTTTTTTGACATCTCTCTTAATCTCTTGGTATTCTCACTTATCCTGTACTACTTTGCTGTCTATGTACTTAATGTATGCCCCTTTCCTAACCCTCAATTGTTCCCTAATGCCTTTATTCATCTATGGGGTACCATGAGTGTTTGGTTTGTTTTTACCTTTAAGTAGAATACATTTTTCCTGCATTCTGTTGAACATTGTTGTTTACCAATATTGATGCCCATTTTGTTTTTCTCAATCCTATTCTCGGCCTCTCAAAATCAGCTTTACTCCAATCTTTTCACTTCACTGTCTTACTTATGTCCTTCTCTATTATCATCTTTAAGTGTATATTATTGCCTAGACGTTCCCCTACTTTTACTTCTCTTATTTGCTTTGGGTCATTCTTGATTGCTAGATTATTAGGAAATCTTGTTGTGCTTTTTGCTTATTGGGTTAGAAAGGAGTCCTGTACATATTTGTAGAAACTCCATTCCTTTATCTGCATTACGTGCCTCTTCTGTCCAACTTTTATCACAGTGGTTGAAATTCTGGTGATTTAAAATCAATTCCCTATTTATCTGCATCTTTCCCCCTTCATCTCCCTTCCACTATTAGATGGTCTGTATCCTCCATTTATGTCATCATAGATCAAATGTTTCTAAGAAAATACTGAGGAGATACAAGAACAATAGACATAAGGACAAAAATCTGCGGCCTTTGATGTGCACTCCTGCCACAATCTTGGTGTAATTTCATACAGCCTATCTGATCAGTGCTTCAACCATCATGACGCACAGTGGCAGCAGTGTGGACCATATACAAGATGCACTGCAGCATCTCACCAAGACTTGCTCAACAGCATAGGAGTAGGCCATTTGGTCCATCGAGGCTGCTCCACCATTCAAACAGACCATGGCTGATCATCTACCTCTACGCCATTTTCCCCCACTATCTCCATATCCCTTGATATCATTAGTATCCGGAAATCCATAGATTTCTGTCTTTAGCACCCAGAACCCTCTGGGGTAGAAAATTCCAAAGATTCACCACCCTCCAAGTGAATAAATTCCTCCTCATCTCACTCTTAAACGGCCTGCCTCTTATTCTGACACTGTATCCTCAGGTTTTAGACTCACCAGCCAGGGTAAACATCCTTTCTACATTTACCCTGTGTTATAATCCTCAGCTGAGGTCACCCCTGGACAAGCCTGAACCCAGAGTGGAACCCAGCTTGATAGATCCTAACTTTTATTTGTTTGTTTAAATATGTGGAGAGTGGCTACTGAACAGAGGCACAGTGGTCAGCTGATGAACTGTTAAAAGAACAAAACATTTATTAAACTAGAAAATATGAACTATATTACAATGCTCCTTCACCCACAACTATATCTTAACAGATGTATACAGATTTGTAAGGATAACACAAGTTACAAAAGCTCTTATACGCTAATGTCCACAATCAGTACACATTCCATGTAAACCCTGTGGTCAGATACACCACACTCTGAAACCAAGTGACAGATGCTCTGGATCTCTCAACTCCCCGCAGATGTTTGTCACACCATGAACCAACCTGTCTCACCAAATTTCGTCCCCCATACGGAGGTTTCCAATCTCCGCTCTCCAAGACCTCGCCTTGTAATCTTCTCCCAAACCAACACTTTCTCACAGATGCTTTCCTGTGGTTCACCTCCAGGGTCTCAAACTCTCCTTCTGATGTTCCTCTTCCCTGGGTCACCACATGCATTCAAGCTTTCTTCCACACAGGCTCTCTCATCGACTCAGCCGTCAACAGTATCACTGCTTCACATGTCCACAGCAAAGGGTTACAAATCTTCAGTTGTCTCTTTGGACCTTCTTGCCTCTTGCAAGCTGCTCTCGCTTTAAATCTGCTTTCTGTCACTTTTGTCTCTTTAAATCTGAAGCTTGGAGCCTTTGTATCTGTCCCTCACTCTTAACTTCACTTAACAGGACCTTTTCCAGGTTCCTGTCCTTCCTTTGGCTAGAAGGTCTGCTTTGGACTCTCTCTTCTTCCACTCCCCTGGATTCTTGGGGTTGTCCTTTAGCTTGGGACTGACTATCTGTCCCGTTTGCTCCAGTCTCTCCTGGCAGCTACTTTCAGTACCAATTGCATTCAAACAGCTTCCAAAATAACTGTTTTTCTTGTGTCTCTCTCTGTTGGAGGGGCCTGCCTCTCTGGCCCACTGTTGCTAGGCAACAGCTAGTTTTCTACTGTTATGTTTGTTTAACTTCTTCGGCATCTTAAAACTTCTCATTAGAAATGCAAGCGCCTTTTTTAAAAAGTGATACTAAAACTCCATTTGAGTTTTCTTAACACACGGACACAGAAATACAAATCAAACTTAAACTTTAAAACTAAAACTCATTCCTAATAGCCACAAATACCAATATAACTTAGTTAAACTATTTCTATTTCCTAACACCTGTCATATCCTGTGAGAATTTTGTACGTTTCAATGAGATCACCTCTCATTCCTCAAAATTCTGGAGAATACAGGCCCAGTTTTCTTAATCTCTTCTCATAAGACAATCCCATCAACATTGCACTCCCTCTATGGCAAGGATATCCTTCCTTAGATAGGGAGACCAAAACTGTACATAATACTGCAGGTGCAGTCTCACCAACAATTGCAACAAGACATCTTTATTCCTGCACTCAAATCACCTTGCGATGAAGGCCAACATACCATTTGCCTTCCTAATTGCTTACTGCACTTACATGCTAGCTTCGTGACTTGTGAAGGACTAAGACCTCACACTGTATATTTTTATAAATTATATATAGATATGCTCACTGCTGTTTCTAAAATTTAAAAACTGAACCTGACCTTTAAAAAGGCTGAACATATGTCTGTCTGTGACCCCTGAACAAAAGAAGCTACTTGACAGTTTCAGGAAAACTCACATCTCTCTATCGCTGAGAAGCCACAAACGATCACCTGTGGACTGTACAGCCCAACTTCAAGGACAGCTATACAAAGGCCATCTGCGTTTAATAACCCAGGCTGGCCAGAAGGAGATGGATCATCTGCTAAGACAAAGGCCCTGCAACCTTCCTTTCAATTCCTAATGGCTGAGACATTTAACAATCTTTGGAATCCAGGCGATTGATACACATCCTTTGTCAAAGGACTGGTGGAGAGGTGGGAGTCATATAACATGGGCCTCTGACTTGTGGAACAAATCATATTGCCTTGTTGAACCGCACAGCTCGGTCTGCTGTTCACCATCTAACTAGCAGCCTCACAGACAAGAAGCTCTGCCCAGGTGGAATGCCTGGCCCTCATCCACACTGCTTCTACTGGAAATGCTGTACCACCACCTACAGGACTGATTGATCTCTGCATGCCTCTCTCATGGTGCAATATTAACACCACTGGAAAAATTAATTATCCTGCATCGATTTTTAGCCCACTGACCTCCATGAACGAATACCTCAATAGATGTTGATTATGGATTCTGGAACCCACATAAAAACAATACTTCTTTTCTCTGTGGTCTCTGCACTGTATACTTTTCTATTCTCTATCCCTCTCTTTACTGTCTGAATGAGAGGAGGATATTGTGAAACCTCTTTTCGTGTTTTGAGTGTGTGCAAATGAATAAACCTTTTGAGTTAAATCTATCGTGAGTTTGCTGAAGGGTTATTCATAGAAAATTGGATCACACCAAAACCGAGAAGTTGGGAAATACAACACTGCCTATAAAGAGGGTAACAGATCAAAATACCTTTGTTTATGGATGGGTCGCAGGAGGAGAAATTAGTACTGTTTAATTTAAACCCCTCCTGTCCATAACAGACACATGAACAAGGACACCCAAGTCCCTTTGGGCATCAATACTTCCCAAACTCTCATCATTTAAGAAATATTCTGCCTTTCTGTTTTTTCTACCAAAGTGGATAACTTCACACTTATTCACATTATATTCCATCTGCCATGATCTTGTCCACTCACTTAGACTGTCCAAATCCCCTTGAAGCCTCCTTACAACTTACATTCCTACCTAGTTTAGTGTCATAAGCAAATTTGGAAATATTGCAATTGGTCCCCACATCCAAATCCTTTATATAGATTCTGAACAGCTGCGGGCTCAGCACTGATCATTGCGGTACCCGAATAGTAACAGCTGCCATTCTGAGAATGACCCATTTATTCCTACTCAGTTTTCTGTCTGTTAACCAATTCTCAATTCATACCAGTGAATTACCCCAAATCCCACGTTGTTTACTAACCTCCTGTGTGGGACCTTATCAAAAGCCTTCTAAAAATCCAAATACACCACATCCACTGGTTCTCCTTTACCTATGCTTCAAGTAATATCCTCAAAAAAATCCAAAAGGCTTGTCAAACATTATTTCCCTTTCACAAATACATACTGACTTTGCCCAATCATGTCATTATTTTCTAAGCGTCCAGTTATCATATTCTTTATAATAGATTCTAACATTTTCCCTACTACTGACATCAAACTAATAGATTTGTAGTTCTCCATTTTTGCTCTCAATGCCTTCATAAATATTGGGTTTACATTTGCTACTTTCCAGTCTGCAAGAACCTTTCCAGAATCCATAGAGTTTTGAAAGATAACCACCGATGCATCCACTACCTCTACAGCCATCTCTTTCAACAGTCTGGGATACAGCTCATCTGGTTCCGGGGATTTATCAACTTCTGGATAATTAATTTCCCAAATACTACCTCTGTATTAATACTAATTTCTTTCAGTTCCTCATTTTCTCCAAGTCGCTTGGTCCCCTAGTATTTCTGGGAGATTTTCTGTACCTTCCTCTGTGAAGGCAGGCACAAAGTAATTGTTTAGTTTGTCCACCATTTCCCTATTCTCCATTATAAATGCTCCAGTCTCTGCCTCAGACCCACATTTGTCCTTTTGACATACTTAAAGAAGCTTTTACAATCCACCTTTATAATTTTCTTGGTCTACCTTCGCTGGATTCTAAATTGCTCCTAATCCTCAGGCTTACAACTTTTTCTGGCAACCTCATAAGCCACAATCTCTACCACCCAGAAGGACAAAGACAGATGCATGGGAGCACCGCCACCTGCAAGCTCCCCTCCAAGCCACACACCATCCTGACTTGGAACGATATCGTCATTCCCTCACTATCACTGGGTCAATACCCTGGAACTCCCTTCCTTACAGCACGGAGTGCACCTACACCAGATGGACTGTAGTGGTTCAAGAAGGCCACTCAACACCATTTTCAAGGACTTAGGCATGACCAACTAACACTAGTCTTAGTCATACACTAGAATTTATTCAATTCATTCCAATTGCCCAATCATGAATAAATGTGAATCAGATAGAAAACCAAACAAACAATACAGGAAAGTACCTGCATTTTAAGGACACTCCCAACATTCAACTTGTCCATGCAAAAGCTGTAGTGAGCTCAGGAGCTAAGTAGCCCTGGTAGAACCCAAACTGAGTGTTAGTGAGCTGTTTATTGCTAAACGCCGTTTGATAGCACTGCTGACAACCCCTTCTATCACTTTGCTGATGGTCAAGAGTAGACAAAGAGTAGGGCAGTAATTGGCCAGGTTGGATTTGTCCTGCTTTTTGTGGACAGAACATATCTGGACAATTTTCCACATTGTTGGGTAGATGCCAGTGTTGTCGCTGTACTGGAGCAGCTTGGTTAGAAGCGTGGCTAACTCTGGAGCACATATGTTTAGGTACTATTGTCTTAATGTTGTCAGGGCCCATAGCCTTTGCAGTATCCAGTGCCTTCAACTGTTTCTTGATATCATGTGGAGTGAATCAAATCGGCTGAAGGCTGGCATCTGAGATGCTGGGGACCTAAGGAAGCGGCAGAGATGGATCATTCACTTGGCACTTCTGGTTGATGGTTGAAAATGCTTCAGCTTTATCTTTTGCACTGATGTGCTGGGCTCACCCATCATTGAGGATGGGGATATTTGTGGAGCTTCCTCCTCCTGTTAGTTGTTTAACTGTCCACCACAATTCACAACTGAATGCGGCAGGACTGCAGAGCTCAGATCTAATTGGTTGGTTGTAGGATCACCTAGCTCTGTCTGTCGCAAGCTGCTTTCACTGCAGGCAGTCCTGTGTTATAGCTTCACCAGGTTGACATCGCATTTTTAGGTATTACTGGTGTTGCTCTTGGCATGCCCTCCTGAACTCTTCATTGAACCAGGTTGATCTCCTGGCTTGATGGTAATGGTAGAGTGAGGGATATGCCAGGCCGTGAGGCTACAGGCTGTGGTTGAATAAAATTCTGCTGATGGCCCACAGTGGCTCATGAATGTCCAGTTTTCAATTGCTCGATCTGTTTGAAATCTATCCCATTTAGCACAGTGGTATTGCCACACAGCACGATGGAAGGTATCCTCAATATGAACATGGGACTTGGACTCTACAAGGACTGTGCAGTTATCACTCCTACCAATACTGTCATGGACAGATGCATCTACAACAGGTAGACTGGTGAAGACAAGGTCAAATAGGTTTTCCCCTCGTCAGTTCTCTCACCACCTGCCGCCGACCCAGTCTAGCAGCTATGCCTTTTAGGACTTGGCCAGTTTTGTCAGTAGTGTTGTTACCGAGCCACTCTTGGTGATGGACATTGAAGTCCCCCACCTAGAGCACATTCTGTGCCCTGAAACATATAACATGAAATAAGTCCCATTGCACACATTTCAGGATAAAGTGTTAAGCTATTTTTGTCAATGAGATCCAAATCCTGTGGGCAAACTAGATTTCATCTCATCATGAAGGTTTATCAAGAAACAAACCTCATCGTTTAATCAAAATGTTTTGCTGCATTGTGCAAGCAATACAATTTCAGAACAGGGTTTCTCAACCCCTTGTGGACAAGTTGTAGCTTATTTATTTTACTAAGCACCTGGACACCTTGCTGTATCTTTTGACTTGTTATTTAAACTGTAAATAAATATAGCCAAGTACTTTTCACCTCGACGTTTGGTCTGAAAGCAGATTGATCCATCTTTGGGAATAACAGGAAAACAAAATGGACAAATGACTCAAATAACTATCAAACATGGGTACTTTATTCCATGCACAGCACGTATATGAATGAAGATTTTGGGTCATGGGAGATTCGGTCTGTTTATGGAAAATGCTGTCCAGGACTATGGACACAAGAATGTTGATATAAAGCCCAAACCCTGTTTCTTTCCATAGAATTTGAAACCATTTCTTTGCAGCAATTAAAATTCCAAGTTTTAATATCTTAGTAGATCAAAAAAATAAAATAATTCTTTAGACTAGTGGGTTCCTGACACTCAGAAAAACTTGCTTATTTTGACACCTGCAGTAAATGGAAGTTACAGTTCTATGCTGAACAATATGCTGTATGCACATTTTCTTATTTATTTTTCAACTAAAGGTAACTGCACAGCTTTCTTGAAGATTATGGTTTCCTGTATTTTCTTCAGAAACTTACTGAAAGACAGCATCAAATTAAATCCTAGCTACTTCTACAATTGTCATACATGGGCACAATATCACATTTTAATATTTGGTTTCATGGCATGAGGGTCTCAGGCCTATGAAGAAGTACTTCCCAATCAACTTGGATTCCAGTTTAAAGTTGCTTGACACAAGAAAGGGAAAAAGAATATAACCACCCGGGTACAATTATAATTGAGACAAAAATCTTCAACTGGATTCTTGAGCCAACAAACACACCCTCACCTTTCTCAGGTTTTTCGTCAGAAGATGTAGATGACCCACTGAATGCCATTGGAGAATTGAAGGAAGTGGTTTGCTCCTCTTTGGTGAAGTCAGAATTGGGGATTTCAGATTCAGTAACAGAATCACAAAGTGCTGAAGAAGAAGATAACGAGGATGATGATGATGAAGTGGAGAATGTTGGAGCTGTCTTGGAATCAATGGTGGGACTAAGACAAGAGGGCATTTGAACTCTTTCACCTATAGAAATGTCAAATACAGTTAAGACTCAGGAAAAAGCTCTGCCATTAGCCTAGCCATATATTTTATCATAAGTGTAACTCTAAGCAAAATTAATAACCTCGCTGACAAAATAAAACAATATGAGAATTTGCCTGATCTCTGACTTGTTACTTTGGCAAGAGAGAAGGTGAACCATAAAAGAAATGTCTGAAAACAGCTGTTTATATAGTTTCACTGGACACCCACCTAAATTACATCGGAAGTTTGGAAGAACTCCTGCCGAATTTCCCAGCAATTTTCTTTATTAACTTAATATTGTTAGAAAAAGACACAAAACTTGCCTTTCATTACGTTAAAATGGAATGTGTCATCAGCAAGACCAATCTATCCTAATTACTCTTGAGAAGGTGAGTTGCCTCCTTGAACTGCTGCAGCCCATGTGGTGTAGGTACACCCACAGTGCAATTAGAGGTAGTTTCAGGATTTTGACCAAGTTACATCAAAGAAACAGTGACATAGTTCTAAGTCAGGATGAGTGTAACTTGTAGGGAACTTGTAGCTTGCAGTGTTCCCATGCACCTGTTGCTCTTATTCTTCTACTTGGTAGAGGTCACAGGTTTGGAAAGTGCCGTCAAAGGAGATTTCCTGAATTGCTGCAGTGCATCTTGTAGATGGTACACACAACTAGAGCCTGGGAGAAGGGGGTGTGCACAAGGTGCAAAACAGCGGGGCTGGGCTCCGGGCTTGTTGTCGTAAATGGAGTTCTTGTTATTGTCCAGACCAAATGCGAAATCTGATCCAGGTCTATCTCCAGCATTCTCTGTTCATCCAACATCTCTCCTCCTCCTGGGTTCTTATTTTACTGCTGCTGCCAGGGTTCTGCTTCATGTCAGTGAAGAGCAAGCTTGACATATTATTAAAGGGGAGAGAGAGCTGGAGTTGGTGGGGTGGGGGGAGAGAAGAGGGGAGAGGCTGATCCCGAGAGAAGCAAGAAGGAATCAGACAAAGGCAAACACAGGAGGGGAGAGTATAGGGAGAGAGAAGGGGATGGGGGGGGGGGAGAAGGAGGAGGGTTGGAGGGTGAGGCAGGAAAGATTCAAGAGATGAAAAGCTGGATTGGGATCAAAGCCACACAGGTGAGGCTCTCTTTGAACCTGAAGCAATGGCCGGCTCCTAGGGCTGTGTCCCCCCCCCACAATGCCTTCGTCTTCTGGTCCCAGTGGGAAGGGCAGCATGGCTGTAGAGTAAGAACCCAGAGCCAATTTGCTGAGGAGTGTTTCTGTATAATACATATTATATATCCTCAGCAACTCTTCCTTCCCTCCCCCCAAACCCAGCCAGAAGCAGGCTACGGCTCTGGCTGGCTGGGTCCCTCTCTTTCTTTGAGCAATGCAGCTCCATGCCATCAGCCACAAATGGCAGGAATAGGTGAAGCAGCAACCTGCCTCGTTGGCTG
Organism: Carcharodon carcharias; assembly: GCF_017639515.1. Taxonomy (NCBI): domain Eukaryota; kingdom Metazoa; phylum Chordata; class Chondrichthyes; order Lamniformes; family Lamnidae; genus Carcharodon; species Carcharodon carcharias. The sequence goes on along the minus strand of NC_054467.1, from coordinate 61,761,350 downwards.
CACCTCTCCAAGGAGGAAGCTGGGAACTCAGCACAGCAAATGAATGGGACCGTCCCCTCTCCCTTCTACATTTCTCCAACAATGAAACAATGCAAGTTGCAGCATGGAGATGGTCCTTCTTTTCTGCACAGAGCAGCTAATCCAAATATATAAAACATAACCCAAAAAGTTTTCTTGCAATCTAGGTTGCAAGTATTGAATCTTTCCCCTAGATATGAATTTGTTACATCCATGTACATATGGTGCAATGTGCAGAACACGTTAATGAGGCAGTCACCAAATTCAGTGTTATCATCTGCAGTGTTATGAATAGCTAATGGAATATTTTCCTAACAAATTAATAATACACAATGCTGTTAAGATAAAATTTGTACTCTCTGGTTTCTTTATTAGTTGCGCTGGGGTCACCTCTAAGGTGTGCACAAACTAACGCTGCTTTATATCATTGCTATCAATATTAACGACCCACGATGCATATATCAGGTGATATTTGTAACCGGATGCCAAAAACAGGTGTTATTATTTTACTAGGATCTCTGATTGTTTGGTGAATTGACTGATGAATCTTAGGGGGAAAAAATAACATGCATGCTTGAGGGAAAGGGTTAAAGGTTGGAGGGGGGGGTGGCGTGTGAGAGGGGAGCGAGGGAGGATAAGGGGGCCTGGAAACAGGAGAAGCACAACGGCCCATGATTTATCTCCCAGGTCCTGCACATGGCTGCCACCATGCGCCAGTGATGGAGAGGGTACCGATCAAACGGGCTTCTTTGTCCTGAATGGTTTTTAGCTTCTTGTGTGTTAGTGGAGCTGCACTCATCCAGATCCATAACTTATGTTGTATTCAGTGTGTTCAACTGTTCTTTTAAATTCTTTCATGGGATGTGGGCATTGTTGGCAAAGCCAACATTTATTGCCAACCCCAATTGTTCTTGAACAGAGTAGCTTGCTAGGCCATTTCAAGGGGCAGTTAAGAGTCAACCACATTATTCTGGATCTGGAATCACATGTAGGCCAGACTAGGTAAGGATGGCAGATTTCCTTCCCTAAAGGACATTAGCGAAGCAGGTGGGCTTTTACAACAATCGATGATAGTTTCATAGTCACCATTAATGAGATTAGCTTTCAATTCCAGATTCTATTAATTGGATTTAAACTCCACTGACTGCCATGGAATATGAACCCAGAGCTGGGGCCTGGGCCTCTGGATTACTATCCAGCGACATTACGTCTACATCACTGTCTCTCCACACATGGAGTGAATCAAATTTGCCGAAGGCTGACATCTGTGATGCTGGACCTCAGCAGGAGGTTGAGTTGAATCATCCACTTGGCACTTCCGGCTGAAGATGACTGCAAATGATTCAGCCTGGTCTTTTGCACCAACATGCTGGGCTCACCCACCATTGAGGTGAGGAAGTTTTTCATAACTGGATGTGGCAAGTTTGTAAGCTTTGATCAAATGCGTTTGCATAGCTCCGTGTAGCACATGGACGTAGTCCTTTGTTGCAGTTTCACCCAAGTTTTTAACCTCATTTTTAGGTATGCCTGATGCTGCTCCTAGATCCCATACCTAACCCTTCAGCGAACCAGGGTTGATCGCCTGGCTTGATGGTGATGATAGAGTGAAAGATATGCCAGGCCATGAAGTTAGATTGTGGTTGTTTACAATTCTGCTGCTGATGGCCCACAGCATCTCATGGATGCCCAGTTTTGAGCTGACAGATATGTTCTGCATGTATTCCATTTAGCACAGTGATAGCTCCACACATGATGGATGGTATCCTCAGTGTGGAGGTAGGACTTAGTCTCCACAAGAACTGTGTGGTGGTTGCTCCTACCAATACTACCTTTGTGGACAGACGCATCAGCAGCAGGCAGACTGGGTGGGCAAGCTCAATTAGGTTTTTCTCTCGTCAGTTCTCTCACCACCTGCTACAGGCCCAGTCTGGCAGATATGTCCTTCAGGACTCTGCCAGCTCAGGTCAGTCGTGGTAGTAATAAACTACTGTTGTTGATGGGCTTTTTAGTCCCCCAGCCAGAATACATTGTGTTCCTTTGCCACCTCCTTAATGTTTCTTCCATATGCTCTTCACCACGAAAGAGTAGGGATTCATCAGCTGAGGAAGGGGGCTAGGTGGTAATCAGGAGGACATTTCCTTGACCATTTTTGGCCTGATGCTAAGACTTCCTGGGGTCTGGAGTTGATGTTGAGGACTTCCAGCAGCACTCCCTCTGGACCGTATACCACAGTGCCAGCACCTCTGCTGTATCTGTCCTGCTGGTGGCCCGGGACATATCCAAGGATGGTGATGGAGAAGTCTGGGGCATTGACTGTAAGGTATGTTTCGGTGAGCTAACCTTAAGGAATGATTTTTTAAAAATTTATTTTACTTACCAGGCTATGGTGTTACTGGAGTTAAATGCCATTTAAACGTGGTCACAAGAGAAAATTAAAAACGCTCAGAACCAAAACAAGCTCTTACCCAATATTAAAGTTAGCCTTGGTTACCTGCATGTGCTGCATCCACATGTGTTTTCATTTCTGTTTCGTCCATGCAGGAAAAGTTACAGGTACTGCAGCATAATGAAAACATCCACTGCTCCTTATCTACATGTAATGACATGTGGCTGACAAACTGCAGGTTTACCTCCGTCTCAAATCCACAAACATGGCAGCTGGATAGAAAATTAGGCAATATTAAAATCATTTATTTTCATTTTGTTTCTTATGTGTGCAGTATTTTAAGTAAAGTAACATTGGTTCAGCATGACCTTGAACTGAGGTGAATTAATATCCTGGAAAAAAGGAACAGAAATTACCTATAGTAATATGGACTGCTCTTACGATCACAACTCTTTGCAGTTACGGCAGTAGCTATGTTCTCAGAATCGCCACTCACTAACTTCACTGAATGGATTGTCAAATGCTGGTTTAAGTTCGCTCGACATTTGGCAGCATATGGACACAAGTGACACTTGTATCTTCTTTCTTCTACAAAAATAACAGTTTACAATGGTTAGCTTTCAAACACTCTTAGAAGATAACCTTTCAACTCCTCTACAGGAATGATGTTCCAAATACAGCTTATAATTTTTAGTTAAAAACTTACAAACACTGCACTGTATTCATATCATCTCCTTACCTGTGTGCAAAGAAAGGTGTCGAGACAGTGTCTGCTGCCGGCCAAAAACTTTCCCACAAACCTTACATGGAAAAAGCTGCTCACAAAATTTCCACGGTGTGGTTATAGTCCCTGACTCGACAGTTAATTTTCCTGCTTCTGCAAATGGACAATAGTTCTTATGTAGTCTTTACTTCATAGGCATAACAGTGTTTTCAATTATGTTTAGAGTGATACCTGGCTCATCAGAGAATTAGTGTAAAGATCATTGCCAAATTAATTCCCTAATAATTTTATTTACACCCTCTCCTCTGAACAGTCACATTATACTTTTAGTTAGGAAACTGAGTGGGCAAACTGGAAGTTTTACTAAGATGGCTGCCAGTATTATTCCACAAATTGGAAAGCATGATGTGATAGAACCAGCAACAGTTCTATTCACAATAGGCCTTTTGCATCTCGATAAGTTTCAAAATGGGCAAAACCTTATATGTATTTTATGTATACATTTTCTTTCAAAGATTATACTATGTTCTGCTTTTCCATCGGGGTTACATTTTAAAATCAAATAAACCTTAACATTTAATATTTAATGCTTTTGCGATGTTGGGTAGATTTGGATTGTCGATTCAGGATGTATTAATGTACATTTCTACTAGATTAACAACAACAACTTGCAAACAGCACCTTTAATGTAATAAAATATCTCGAGGTATTTCAATAGAAGCACTAATCGACAAAATTTGGCACCAAGCCACATAAGGAAATATGGAGGCCAAAAGTTAGGTCAAAAAGTTAGGTTTTAAAGGAGCATCTTAAAGGAGGAGAGTGAGGTAGAGAGGCAGAGAAGTTTACAAAAATTAAGGCACAGCCACCAACGGTGCAGCAAACGAAATAGGGATTTTAATATTTTTAATAAAATGGGAATAGGATTAAAATAGGAATTCCCCATTCAGTCATAAACTGTGGTGAACAGTTAAACAACTGGCGCCTCCACAAATATGCCCATCCTCAATGATGGAGGAGCCCAACACATCAGTACAAAAGATAAAGCTGAAGTAATTGCAACAATCTTGAGCCAGAAGTGCCGAATGGATGATCCATTTTGGCCTCCTCCTGAGGTTCCCAGCATCACAGATGCCAGTCCTCTGCCACTTCGACTCACTCTATGTGATATCAAGAAAGGGCTGAAGGCACTGGATATTGAAAAGGCTATGGGCCCTGACAACATTCTGGCATAGACTTGTGCTCCAGAACCAGCTGTGCCCCTAGCCAAGCTGTTCCAGTAGAGCTACAACACTGGCATCCAGCCAGCAATGTGGAAAATTGTCCACATATATCCTGTCCACAAAAAGGACAAATCCAACCCAGCCAATAACTGCCCCATCAGTCTACTGTCAATCATCAGCAAAAGTGTGGAAGGGGTCACCAACAGTGCCAACAAGTGACACTTACTTAGCAATAACCTGCTCACTGATTATCAGTTTGGGTTCAGCCAGGGCCTCAGTTTCTGACCTCACTATAGCCTTAGTCCAAGTATGGACAACACAGATGAACTCCAGGGGTGAGGTGAGAGTGACTGCCCTCGACATCAAGTCAGCATTTGATTAGTGCGGCATCAAGGAGCCCTAGAAAAACAGGAGTCAATAGGAATCGGGGGAAAACTTTTCACTGGTTGACTCCATGCCTAGCATGGTTGTGGTTGTTAGAGGTCAATCATCTCAGTCTCAGGACATCACTGCATGAGTTCCTCAGGCTAGTGTCCTAGGCCCAACCATCTTCAGCTGTTTCATCTTTGATCCTCCCTCAATCACAAGGTCAGAAGTGGGATGTCTGCTGATGATTGCACAATATTCAGCACCATTCACAACTCCTCAGATACTGAAGCAGTCCATGTCCAAATGCAGCAAGACCTGAGCAATATTCAGGCTTGGGCATACAAGTGGCAAGTAACATTCGCAACACACTTAGTGCCAGGCAATGACCATCTCCAACAAGAGAGAACCCAATCCTTGACATTCAATGGCATTACCGTCGATGAATTCCCCACTATCAACATCCTGAGGATTACCATTCATCAGAAACTGAACTGGACTAGCCACATAAATACCGTGGCTACAAGAGCAGGTCAGAGGTTTGGAACTCTGCGGCGAGTAACTCACCTCCTGACTCCCCAAAACCTGTCCACCATCTACAAGGCACAAGTCAAGAGTGTGATTGAATACCCTCCATTTGCCTGGATGAGTGCAGCTCCAAAAACACTCGAGAAGCTTAACATCATCCAGGACAAAGCAGCCCCTTTATTGGCACTCCATCCACCACTTCCAACATATACACTCTCCAGCGCTGACTAACACTGGCAGCACTGTGTACCATCTACAAGATACACTGCAGAAACTCACTAAGGCTCCTTAGGCAGCACCTTCCAAACCTGAGACCTCTACCATCTAGGAGGATAAGGGCTGCAGATGCATGTGTACACCACCACCTGGAAGTACCCCTCCAAGTCACACACCGTCATGACTTGGAAATATATCACGGTTCCTTCACTGTCAATGGGTCAAAATCCCTGAACTCCCTCCGTAACAGCGTTGTGAGTGTAACCACACCACAGGGACTGCAGTGGTTCAAGAAGGAAGCTCACCACCACCTTCTCATGGTCAATAAAAATGTTGGCCTAGCCAGTGATACTGAAAGAATAAAAAAAAATGGACGAGCACAAATACCCGAGGGGTTGTAAAACTGAAGGAGATTACAAGGGGCTGCGAAGTCGGGGGAGGGGGTGAGGCCATGGAAGGATTTAAACAAAGTTGTGAATTTTAAAATTGAGACATTGCTAGGCCCGGAGCCAATGTAAATCGACAAGCACAGTGGTGATGGATAAATGGGACTCAGTGCGAGTTAATGTACGAGCAGCAGAGTTATGGATGAGCTCGAGTTTATGGAGGGAGGGAGGTGAGGGGCCAGCCAGGGGAGTACTGGATAGTCCAACCTAGAGGTAACAAAAGCATCAATGAGGGTTTCAGCAGCAGATGAGTTGAGGCAGGGGTGAAGTCGGATGATGTCCTGGAGGTAGAAGTAAACAGTCATGATGATGGGGCGGATTTGTCATTGGAAGCTCATCTCAGGGTCAAATGTGGCATCAAAATCACCAACAGTTTGGTTCAGCTTCAATCCATTGCCTGAATGGAAGCACCGAGTTCCATTTATCCATCACCACTGTGCTTGTTGATTTACATTGCCAGACCTGGAGCCAATGTCTCAATTTTAAAATTCACACCTTTGTTTTAAATCCTTCCATGGCCTCACCCCAACACCCTCTCAACTTCACACCCCCTTGTAATCTCCTCCAGTTTTACAACCCTTCGGATATTTTGTGCTTGCCCATTTTTTTTATTCTTTCAGCATCGCTGGCTAGGCCAGCATTTTTATTGACCTTGAGAATGTGGTGGTGAACTGCCTTCTTGAACCACTGCAGTCCCTGTGGTGTAGGTACACTCACAGCGCTATTAGGCTTCCTGTGCTACAGATTTATGGGAATGTGGTTCTCAGCAGCCTGCAGACACTACCATCCACAGGTAATAAATGCAAATTGTATTTCACATATTAGGTCATATGGTAGGAAATAAGCAAAACATACAGAACATATAACAAGTGAAAAAGCTTTCATAAAAAATTAAATACCACAGCATGATATGATGGAACAAAAACAGTAATTTTAATATTCTGATGGCATAAAACTGTTAAGTCCTTGTAAATTTAAAAAGTTTTACCAAGCATGATGGTTTCTCCCTCCGCTTCTGAAGGTGCTGACACTTACTGGATACAGCTCTATAGATGCTGATTGCAATGTGGGATCAGGCTCAACTACTGCAAAGTATTGCTTCTGCCTTTCTGTCTTAGCTCAAGATTTTTTAAATGTCTGTTCTCTTAATCATAAAGCAATTTAAAAAAAAAAAGTGGCTATATTGGCAATTTGATCAGCAGCTGGTATTCCGAAAGCTGTGTTGGTTAATTGTTTCAAAAAGACCTATGTAAGTTTTTGGTTAGAAATGGAAACAAATAAAAGAAAAGTGCATTCATAGATGACAAAATACTCTCAGGAAACATGGTGCTTCTTGCGTTCATGCCAAAAAACTTCACTTACATAAAGTAACCACTAAGATCAGTATCTTGATTGACATGGGGATTTACAGAATTAACACAGGGCAGGTGGGAGGCATAATGAAGAACCTCTGCAGGATAGCCTATAGGATCAATGGCCTTTTTTCCACTCATTACCTTATGCTTCAAGCTTAAATTATTTTAGCTTTTTACTGGATGTTCAATTTCAATGGATGTCATAGTATCTAACATGAGACTACTGTTAGTTCTTTAAAATTATCAGCATTAAACAAGAATTATTTTAAAAGTCAAGAAAAGGCCATTGTCCATTCAGTCCACTGAAGTTCACCTTTCTAATGCCCACCGCATTCTACTGAAAGGATGCACTGCCACCATCTTCACAGGTGACAGGATAGACCCATCCTTGTGGATATTATAGATGGACACTTAAATGCTTAAAAACAAAGAATACACGTTAAAAGCAAAAAACTGCGGATGCTGGAAATCCAAAACAAAAACAATAATACCTGGAAAAACTCAGCAGGTCTGACAGCATCTGCGGAGAGGAATACAGTTAACGTTTCGAGTCTGAATGACTCTTCATCAGAACTAAAGAAAAATAGAAAAGAGGTAAAATATAAGCTGGTTTAAGTGGGGGTGGGACATTGTTTTTGTGGGTTAGGAGCCAAGAGCTGCATTTGAAGAGAGATTGGATCATAGAAAAGCGTTAAGTGTTGTAGCCATTTCACCAAATACACTGCCTTCAAGCTCGGGATTGGTGAATTCACACTTACACTTGGTCCTGCGATTAGTTATGATTTGCATTTTTTGAAAATGATTATAATCAAAACATGCAATTTTGAAAAGGTATTTTTCCAAAAGAAGATATTTCACAAAAATTAATTTACAAATAGGTAAATAGACACTTAAAATTTCCAAATTTTTAAAGCTACAGCCAGAATATAAACATCACATACCTTGTGATAGAGATCCCCCATGGAGATCTGATAAAGGATCTCTCATATTTGAAGTGAACGGTGATTGTCTAAACGCATCTTCACAAAGAGAAGAGCTGGACCAAAGCAAAAGGAAAATAACTCGCTAAGTATTTCTGAAGTTTCAAACATCGTCAAATGTGTGCTCAGACTGATGCTAAAAACAAAATGTTACTCATGAAACAGCAATTAAATTATTAGTAACAAGTTCAGGGAAACTGGGTTGTCCAGCAACTTAGAAGATTATTCTTTTATCTCTAGGACCAGGGTATGGCTCTAGCCGTGACCACAATTATGAATTTATTTCACCTGCAGCTCAATGCCATGAATTAATGAATTACCACAAGACTGTCCAACAGAGATTCTCACATTAATCTTTGCATTAATCCCACCTCTTCAAAAAAAAAAATAGATTTACTCTTGACCTCTTCTTTTGATGGCAATGACACCTGCTGGGGTAGATTTCACAGCCCCCTTCAGTCCTCTGTACCTTAGTCAAGTCACCATCCTTCGTGCATAAGCTCTGTCAGTTGGCTATTTGATGCATAGAAACTGAGCCTTATCCTGTCTTTACCAGCTGTCCTATCCCCACCAGTCATCTCCACACACTTTATAAGTGGAGCTCCTGGATAGCAATCAAAGTAGAACATACAGACAATTTTCCATTCCCCATACAGGGTCATGAAATTGTCAAGGGTTGAACTTGGCACGTCTGGTCCATGTGGCTCAGCTAGCACTTTTGCCTATTAATTGAACCACCCCCAAAAAAACCCAAGCCACCCTTTATGGCCATAGTCAAGCATTTTCTTGATCAAACTTAAGTGAAAGTGAAAGCCACATCTGGGAAACCATTGAAACACAACATAAACTTCGTTGTGTTTCAAACCATCAAATACTCAATCTACTTTACTATTTTACTAAATTGCCAATCAAATGCAGATAAGTTGCATACCACAGAGCAATTTATCAAATTTGATTTGTTTATAGACTTGGATGTTTTCTGAAGAACATAAATGGATTCAAATAGTGCTTGGTTGAGGTGAAGTCACATCTGATCACTTGTTTCTCTTCCTGATTCTCTGGGTTATGCATCAACTCTAGCTGAGAATTTTGATAGCTGATGTACTCTTGAGGCTTCTACCAGTACCATTGTCATGAAGATAATGTATATAATGTTATTGGAAATTATTTTAAATTGGACTTATAGTTTGGTCTGTGTCTGCGGTCGTGATTGTGCACGTCTTTACTGGATTAAAGCCAGCTAATCTGGGTGTTTTGATGTATAGTAGTTTTGAGATGTTAAATAGTAAGGTAAAGGGTACATTTGCATTTTGTTGAATAAACCATTCAAAGACTGGGGGTGAAATCTTGCACCAAGCTAGGAAACACCAAGCAATACGTTCATATTACTTATAAAGTTGGTACTATGAAAGGGGTTTTATTGTTAGAAGGGGTGGAGTTCAAAGGGCCTGGTGATACAATGAGAATTTGCATTCAAACGGAAGACTAGGTATACACAGAAAAGAGTTGTGTGGAAGTTAGAGACATGTGAGATCTAAGCTACCTGTAAGCCCTACCACTGTGTCTGCAAAGGAACAAATTGAAAGGAACCTCATTTTGAATTTGTAAGATAAAATGTGCTTTGCCTGGTGTCTGTTTGAGACTATGGATTATTGTTGCCTTGGGGAAGATTACTTGGGAGTGATTAATTTGGGGATTTATTTAAAAGTTATTATGGTAGTAATTTGTAGGCATGTGTATATGCTCAAATTTGTTGTTAAATTAATAAAAGTTTAATTTATGTAAAAACCTCTGCAGGCTTGGTGGGTTTCATTTCTGAATTCAGAGCTGCATCTCAAACATACCAATTAAAAATATAGGTTATGACAGTTGTTTAAAGTTTCCCTCTGGGATTTTGAATAATTCAGCCTTCACCAACTGCTGTGTCATAACAACCATTCTGAAACATAGTATGAGGAAGTGCATAAGAGTGACTGGGTGATTATTTAAGTTTTCTCCCCTTTATGGAAATATCTGCCCAGAACAAATGAGATAAGAAACTCTGCTTTAAATATTGCCCACCTATCAACTCATGGCATACTTCATTGAACTCCAATATATTGCACCACTGCTATAGTGTGCTACTAGTGACCAAAACTCCTTTAACTCCCCTGACATAAAGGATTACCTCATACACTCAGTCACATCCTCCTAATAACATTAATCTAAACAGAAACCAGATGGATACTACTATCCTCAAGCACAACACTGTCAATGCAGTCTCTCTCATGCTATTTAATTCTCAAATTCTTGGAATGATGTAGATGTCCACTTATAAAATATGGAATGCATAGTACTTTGAAGTTTGGTGCACTGCATTCATCTACTTTACAAGGGCTCCAGTTCTCAATTGTCTGCTTTATTTCAAGGATAAGCATCAATTTCTCTACAAGTTTTGTAATTTGTAAAGATTTATAATAACTGATGTGATATTGCTTTAATGAAGTATACATTATCACTAGTGTGCATCACTACTATAGGAAATGTCATTATAGCATGTAATACAGCAGGAGTTGTGCTGAAAATGTGCATGTAGAGCTCTCCTGTAACTTGTATACAGTATTGAGTGTCTTCAATAAAAGGAACCCAAAGTACGTGCTATCATTCATCAGTGTGTAGTAGGTAGGTTTGTGTATGAACCCAGTAACACAACATTGTGGCAGTGGTGCATTTTTGAAGACCATGTTGAAGAAGTAAAGTTGAAATACAGTAAAGATTTGAATCGTGATGATTTGTTTCAGCGCAGAGATCATGGAGTGGAGCCAGTGCCAAGATTGGGAGAAGCCAGGAAAAAGAAATTGGGACAACTCAAGTAGTCTGCTGAAAAACCAGAAGCGATAGAGTGAAACACCAGGAGGTGGAAGGGCCTTCGGAGAGCAACGCCCAAAAATACCAGTAAGTAACTGACCAGGAGGATAACCGGATCGGTGGTTAGTAAAAATATTAAGTTGGTTCAGGGAAGAAATAGCAGATGCTCGGAAGATCATTTTCCAATCTTCACTAGATACAGGTGAAGCACCAGAGAACTGGAGTTCTGCGAATGTTGTACCATTATTTAAAAAGGGTGTGAGGTATAGACCAGAAAATTATAGGCCGGTCAGTCTGACTTCAGTGGCGGGCAAATTATTGGAATCAATTCTGAAAGACAGGATAAACTGTCACTTAGAAAGTCATGGGTTGATCAGGGACACTCAGCATGGTTTTACTAGGGGAAGATCATGTCTTACTAACTTAATAGAATTTTTTGAGGAAAAAACAAGCAGGATTGAAGAAGGTAGTGCAGTGGATGTTGTCTACATGGATTTTAGTAAGGCATTTGAGAAGGTCCCACATGGCAGACTGGTCAGGAAAGTGAGATCCCATAGCATACAGAGGAAGGTGGCGGGTTGGATCCAAAATTGGCTCAGCGACAGGAAACAAAAGACAATGGTCGATGGATGTTTTTGCGAATGGAAAGTGGCTTCCAGTGGTGTTTCACAGGGCTCAGTGTTAGGTCCCTTGTTGTTTGTTGTATATATTAATGATCTGGATTTAAATGTGGGAGGCATGATTGAGAAATTTGTAGATGACACAAAAATTGGCACTGTAGTTGATAGTAAAGAGGATAGCTGTTGTCTCCAAAATGACATCAATAGTTTAGTAGAGTGAGCGGAAGAGTGGCAAATGAAATTCAATCTGGAAAAGTGAGTGGTAATGCATTTGGGGAGGGCCAACAAAACAAGGGATTACTCAATAAACAGTATTGAGAGGGGTGAGGAAGTGAGACACTTTGGAGTGCATGTCCACAGGTCCCTTAATATGGCAGGACAGGTGGAGAAGGTGATAAAGGCGGTATATGGAATGCTTTCCTTTATCAGATGAGATACTGAATATAAAAGCAGGGATTTAATCATGGAACTGTATAAAACACTGGTTAAGCCACAGCTGGAATAGTGTACGCAGTCTGGTCACCACATTACAGGAAGGGCATAATTGTCCTGGAGAATGTACAGACGAGATTTACAAGAATGTTGCCAGAGCTTGAAAATTACAGCAATGAAGAAAGATTGGATAGGTTAGGGTTGTTTTCCTTAGAATAGAGAAGACTGAGGGGTGACCTAATTGAGGTGTGCAAAATTATGAGGGGCCTAGATAGGGGAGAGAGTAAAGGCTTGTTTCCCCTGGCTGAGGGGTGAATTACAGGGGGCATAGATTTAAGGTGATTGATAGAAGGATTAGTGGGGACATGAAGAAAAACTTTTCACCCAGAGGTGCCGGGCACCTGGAATTCACTGCCTAAATTGGTGGTTAAGGCTGAAATGCTCAATGCATGTAAGTACCACCTGGATCTGCACCCGAAATGCTGTAACCTGCAAGGCTACAGACCAGTTGCTGGAAAGTGGGATTAAAATGAGCAGCTAGTTTATTTTTTTCTCTTTTTTGGCCAGCAAAGACACAATAGGCTGAATGGCCTCATTCTGCACTGTAACTTGTCTTTGGTTCAGAATCAGGTTGCGAAAGTTGGTTTGGAAGTGGGCTAACAGGGTGTATAGCCATTTATCACCACATTCAACACCTCTTTGTCCTTCTGTCTGTGACATCTTTTGATTATCTGCTCCTTTCACTGCTTGCTTGTCCCTACAACCATAACCGCACCACCCCCACTTCTCTCCCCCACCTTAAACCAGCTTATATTTCACCCCTCTCCTAATATTCACTCAGTTCTGTTGAAGGGTCATGAGGACTCGAAATGTCAACTCTTTTCTTCTCTGCCGATGCTGCCAGACCTGTTGAGTTTTTCCAGGTAATTGTGTTTTTGCTTGTATAGCCATTTAGCTTTGTGGTGTGGTTCCAGCGAAAACAGCATTGTGGGCAAGGCCAAATAAATAGTGCAATATATAGGCTACAGCTCCACAGAGCCCAGGGCTGGGCACAAAGACTCGAGCTGCAGGCACAACAACTCTGCATTACTCTTTAGTATTTCCATCGAAGCAAACCCAACCCACAGTAAACCAGAAAAATCTTCAAGAAGCATTGAAAAGACAGCTACTAAATTTCCCATCACGAACCAGAAGGCCACATATGTCCTATGAAAGTTTAAATTTTTTCACCAGAGAATGGAATCATGTTGCTTGGGCTTATCCATCACTGAACCTGACAGACAGGCAGTGAAGATTAAAATAACCATTGGAAGCTAGGAATTGCATTGAATTAATACATCAGATCTATTCAATGGAGATCAAAAAGACCCAATGAAGTTCTGAAATACAATGAAAGATCAACTCCGTGTAAAGGTGAATTTCAGGTCAATCTTCACAGAATTAATGGCATTCAGACAACAGCCCAAGGAGTCAATTGATCAGTTTCTGAGCTAATGCCGTGATAAGGGCAGAGACTATGATTTCTCTGAAGCACAGCTGTTGAACAGAATCATGGGACTCATCAATTCCTCAACATCAATCAAAGCCTTCCAGAGAGACCTATTAGGAAAAAAAAGGCATGATATCGACACCTTGTTGAAAGACAGTGTGAAGCCATTGAGGCAGTGAAGGCATGCTTGCAAGAGTTGGGTGTGGCTATGATCATTGGTGAAGTGGCCTCGGCACCAAAACAGAATAAATCCTGTGGGCAGTGTGGTCTTCTACAGCAGCCACGGAACTGCCCAACATTTCCAGGCCACTCAAAAGCGTGCAACTTGAAAGATGATTAGGCACGTCAGTGCAGGAAATCTGGCTATAGCAGTGTGGTCAGAGACAACAATGTGACACTGTCAAATAAAAAGTGTGCAGTGTAATGGCAGCAGCACCAAGGAGTTTGCCAGAAGTCAATGCAATACAGACACGTTCGCAGCTGGCAACAGGGCAGACTAGGTGGAGGATGCTGAGAAGAAAGTTCTTCAACTTTAAAGTCGGCAGGTTTTCCATACTGTAAATGTGGCATGATGTGTGGATGCGATTGCACAGCTAGAGGCTTTTGCTACAATCAACATTGTGTGTCTGAATAAGAGTGGCAAACACTAACTCAAAGCCAAGAAAGGTACTGGAGCTAGTGCCAACATTCTGCCATTCAGAATCTTAAAAGACAATTATCTTGACCAATAGGACTCAACGGTACAGCCTGCAATAGCCAGGCTGACAGCTTACAACAGATCACTAATCCAATACTTCAGTATACTGGCTTTAAAATGCAGCAATGGCAAGTCTGCAGGAGTATCTCAAATTTTCTACTTGGTAGGCATGAACAGTTCACTGTAGCATGTAGGGAGCTCAAAACGATGCACCAATGGTAGAAAAAAAAAATGTTAAAAATGACCCTATCGAGTCAGTCCATGATTTACAGCTGAAGTACTCCGGCAGGTTTGACGCTGTGGGGAATTTCAAATGTGATGCTGTTTGCATTTAAGAGAAGATGCAATTCCTTCAATATACCCACCTAGGAAGTGGAGTGTACACATCCAGGAAAAGCTGAAGAGTGAATTAGAGGAAATGGAATGAAATGGCAATATTGATCGTCTGCAATATCACAATGACTGGTGTAGTTCTCTTACTTATGCACGGAAGAAAGATGGTACAATTCAGGTGTGGTGAATCCAAGACATCTGAATAATGCACTCAAGAGGTATCTACAGAAAATTCCAACACTGGAAGAATTAAACCTGAGCAAAGTTTTCCGCCAAGTTAGACACAAAACATGGTTGTTTGCCTGCGTATTTATCAGAAAGATTAGGGGAACTAACCATGTTTAGAACACCATTTTGGAAGGTATTGTTTTCAGAGATTAACATTTGGATTATCTGCAAATCAAGATTTATTCCAGCAACATATGGATAGGATCACTGAAAATGTTCCAGGTTACATATGCACAGTGGATGACATTGCAGTCACGAGTACCACTAAGAACATGATAGAAATCTTCATGCGTTAATGGAAGCAACTAGAAGAGAAAGTCTTAGGATATGTCCTGATCCAGGCAAAGTAGAATATGTACAATCTATGCCTACACCCCATTCAATTTCTTAGTATCCTTTTTCCCAACTTGGCCAAGAGATCATCGTCATTGAGGGTTTCTAGGAAAAGGGATTCTGTTTGTGTGGCAAGATGGCCAACAACACGTACTTGAATCACTTAAGCAGTCATTGTCACAGGAGACAAGTCTTTTTCAACATTACAACCCAAGAAAGGAAACAGTCTCGGAAGTTGTTGTGTTACAGAAAGGGCTAGGAGCTTGCCTTATGTGGGAGGCAAAACCGACGCAAGCCATTTACTCAAACATAGAGCATGAGATGCCTGCTCTGGTGTTCGGCATGACAAAGTTACACACATTCCTTTTTGGCAAGTGGGTCATTGTGGAAATGGATCATAAGCCATTAGAAATGATATGGGGTAAGCCTCTTACAAGCACGCCACCTAGATTACAAAGGTTACTAGTCAAAAATGTGAAGTGTGTTATAAACCAGAGAACAGGACGGTTACATAGGATGCACTGAGCCAACTGCTAAACCTGCAAAAATAGCGGATATTTCATTAGACCTACAAGTTCACAATATGGTATAGAGGTCAAAGACATACTTAATGTTGATTTGGTGAGCTTTAAATAGCACAATTGCAACCAGCTTAAGAGAAGAAATAGCCAAAGATCCACCTCTGAAGGCACTGTGGCAAGTTATTGTAGAAGGTTGGCCTGATACGATATAGGAGGTTCAAGGCAACCTAAGATCCTTTTGGCCATACAGGGATGAGTTAGACATTTCAAGAGGTGTAATATTTAAAGGAAAACAGGCAATGATTCCTGAACCTCTTCATCAGAGAAAAGCACAATGGCACCAGGGCCACATGTGCAGTGAGTAAACTAGATGCCTGGTGAGGGAGACTGTGTATTAGCCTGGGATTAACTGTGATATCAAGACAGCCATAAGCATGAGGGAGAGGTGCCAAGCACATCAGCCAAACCAGCACAGGGAACTAACACATCCTCATGAGGTCCTATCACACTCCTGGTCAAGGACTGTAATGGATCTGTTCACCAATCACCTAATTTCCTCTTAATGAGGTTATTTTTCAGAATTCCAAATCACAAGGCTGTAATGGGGTACACTGAGTGCAACTGTAGCAAATACAATGAGTGCTATATTTTTGGTACACCAGAGGAGATTATATCAGATATTGGTCCACAATACACAGGTAAATCATTTCAGGATATGTGCACCTCTAAACCATGTAACAGTCTCCACATTATTCTAGATCCAACAGTCTGGCAAAGAGAATGGTTCGCACAGTTATATCGGTAATTGTGAAGTACAGAGAAACAGAGGAAGATTTCCAGGTTGCTATGTTGCATTTACGTACAACAACATTAGACCTGGGATTACCATCATCAGCCGAAATCATGCTCAGGGGCAGATCGGAATGACACTTCCAAGTCATCATCTGACCAGGCTTGCATCAGTGCAGGAAAGACTACTGGAGAAGCAAGCGAAGATGAATTCTACACAAGATCAGAATGCAGGTGCGGAATTGCCTACCTTATACGAGGGGCAAAATGTTTGAATTATTCACCCAAAAGAAGGAACCTGGTTCCCTGAAGAGGTATCCAAGGTTCACAGCAAGCTACGATCATACGAAGTCACAACATCTAATGGAATGACATTGAGTGGGAACTGATGTCAACTAAGGGAATTGTCCAACTGCTTTTTATCCAATAATCCAATGACATCGAGAACATGTTTGCGGTAAGATTAGAGTGAAATTCAGAGCGAAAGACAACCAATGCAGCGCTAAAATAAAAGCAAAATATTGCAGTTGATGGAAATCTTAAATAAAAATAGAAAATGCTGGAAAAACTCAGGCCTGGCAGCATCTGTGGAGAGCGAAACAGAGTTAACATTTTCAGTCTATATGACTCTTCTTCAGAGCTAAAGAGAGGTGGAAATGTGATGGACTTAATACTGTTTAAGCAAAATAGAAGGTCAAGGAGAGGTGGGAGCTCCGGAGACATTTGACAAAAAAAATCATGGACACTCAACAAAGGGAGCATCAACGGAAGTGTTAAAGACTAAAGGAGGTACTGGTAGTGGCATAAAGGTAAGTTAGTAGAATGTGTGAATAGCAGGACAAGGGTCAGTGCTCTGTGAAAGCAAAACATGAGAACAAGTGACAGATGACCCTGTTTGTGGGGGTTGGGGGGGGCGGGGCACGGTTAGGAAGGAAAAAAAAATGCATTAAAAAAGGGGTCAAGATAGAGGAGACAGTTGATGATCTGAAGTTGGTGAAGTCCACAAGGCTGTAAAGTGCCTAATCGGAAGAAGAGGTGCTGTTCCTCCAGTTTGCGTTGAGCTTCACTGGTACATTGCAGCAGGCCAAGGATGGTCATGTGGGCATGACAGCAGGATGATGAGTTGAAATGGCAAGCAAAAGGAAGGTCTGGGTCATGCTTGCGGACTGAGTGAAGGTGTTCCGCAAAGCAGACACCCAGTCTGCGTTCAGTCTCCCCAGTGTAGAGGAGGCCGCATTGGGAGCAGCGAATACAGTAGACCAACTTGAAGGAGGTGCAAGTGAAGCACTCCTTCACCTGAAAGGAGTGTTTGGGGCCTTGGCAGGGAGATGGTGGTGCAACAACTGCTCCTTTAACTTCTGTTAAAGTTGCATGGGAAGGTGCCGTGAGAAGGGCATGAGGAGTTGGAGTGATGGAGGAGTTGACCAGGATGTCACCTGAACGATCCCTATGGAATGCTGACAGGGTTGGGGGTTGAGGGAAAGACATGCTTGATGGTGGCGTCATGCTGGAGTTAGCAGAAATGGTGCAGGATGACCCTTTGAATGCGGAGGCTGGTGGGGTGAAAACAAAGGGGACCCTATCATAGTTCTGGGAGGGAGGAGAAGGGGTGAGGGCAGAGATGCGGGAGAGAGGTTGGATGTGGTTGAGGGTCCTGTCAACCACAGTGGTGGGGGAGGAGGGAACCCTTGGTTAAGGAAAAAGGAAAACATGTCTGAAGTGCTGTTTTGGAAAGTGCATGTAGAGCTCTCCTGTAACTTGTATATAGTATTGTAAGTCTTCAATAAAAAGAATTCCAAATATTTGTTACTACTCATGTGTGATTGGTAAAATTTGTGTGAATAACTCAGGAACACAACAAAAAGGTACCTGGACTGATGGCATACCTAACTCAAAGACCCCCAACAAAATTGTCTGACACAAAGGTTCCAATCCCAATCGTTGCACCAAATTATTCTAATAATTAATCTTTTGGCATTACTTATTCAAATTTCTGCAACAGAGGTTCATTTACTAGAATCATTGGGCTTTACAATTGTGATCCTGAAGCACTTTTCTAATTGTGAAACACTCAGTATCACCTCTCTCCTAGGTGAGGATTGGACATTGCACAATTCTTGCCATGCAGCTCAATTTAAATGCTGAATTATGCAGCCCAAGGTTTAAAGTCCTCAGCTTTCCTCCCTTCTCTCTCTCTCTCTAGTCAATTTTGAAGAAATGCTGCATTGGATGTGCAGTAGCAGCATAGCAAACCCATAGATTCTAGTTGAATATTAACAAGGTCACCTTTATAGCATCCAGCTTGCTACAGAGGAATGTTTTGCAACTTAAGCCATTTTTGCTTAACCCTAATAAACTATTGAACTGGAGTTTAATTCCAATACAAGCCCAGGAGTATCTATGTGTGCTGACATTTTCCAAATTATGGTAAAGAGGTTTAAGGTTTTTGAAAGATGAGTTATGAATCATTGACATACAAGTTTAGTTTGAGCTTATGCTTTGCCAGACAACTCAGGATGCTGGGATCCACTTCAACAACTACTGACAAAGGTTTCCATAAGTTCAAGAAAGATCAAAGGTGACAAAGAATTGTCTCCCTAGCTTCTGTCCCTAACTAAGAATGAAGGCAAAAATTATGATTGCATTGGAATTAGAACATCTGAATCATTCTGAAGGATCCTGATACTAAACCTTCCAAGCTTCAGTGAATAATATCATCCCAGCTTATTCAATTCTTTTCAACATCTAGTGAAGAATACCATTCCTGGCTTAATGTTTTTGACTCTGCTCTTTGAATTTGTTCGAATGAATCCTTAAGAAAATACCATATGATAAATTGATTGCCATCCTTCCACAAAACAGATTTTCTTTGCACATTATCTTTGGAAATACTACTGCCTGCCTCATGGTCACAGTTCTGTCCAAGAGTCAGCACCAAGCAAAAATACAGAAAATACATCCCACTTTCACTTGGTCTTTACACTTAAGGATAATACAGATTGCAACAAGCTCATGTACAATAACTTATATCAGTAAACCTGAGCCATCCAAACCATCTCCAAAAACCATGCCCCTGCTGTATTTTATTTTTCTCAAGAGTAAACCAGTGAGCCACAGTCAACTTCTTTAAATCACACTCAAACTCATTTGCAACCATTTTAGTGAGACTATTTCTACACTACTGATACAGGTACAAAACAGGCATGTATCCAAATCTAAGGTCCCTTTTACCTTCCAGATTATGTACACCTAAAACAAAATACTCACCTGTTACTACCCAACTTTGACGTTTCTTTTCCTTCTTCTTGTGCCTTGCTTACTTTTGCTACAAGAGAAGAAAGCAGAGCCAAAACATTAAAATACAGCTTTAATATTTCACTTAACATGTTTATCAGCTGTGGCTCAGTTGATAGTACTCCCACCTCTGAATCACAAGGTTTCAGGTTCAAGCCCCACTCCAGGAACTTGAGCACAAAAATCGAGGCTGATGCTCCAATGCAGTACTAAGGGAGCATTGCACTGTGGGAGGTGCATAATTTGGATGAAGCTCCATCTGTTTGCTTGGGCGGATGTAAAAAATCCCATGGCACTATTTTGAAGAGGAGCAAGGGATTTATTCTCGATGTCCTAGGCAATAATTATCCTTCAATCAACATCACAAAAAAAATTACAGAGATTCCTCACTTAACGTTGATTTGGACAACATTTTTTGTTATGATGCCAGTGATAAAGTAAGGAACGTATACACCTTCACTGATATAATAGTGAATGTTGTGTCATTTGCCAGCAGGCCAAAATGAGAACTTAACGTATTGATGAACTCAGCCTCACTTTTTATTGAATTCAGTGGTCACAGAGATTTTAAAGTGTAGTATTTAAAAAATAAATTGCCATTAATGAATAATTGATTCTGTTATGTTTATTTATTCAGTCTGTAATAAAACAAAGGAACTTTCCCTGAAGTAAACCAAGGACCTGACAGGGATAAATACACAAGCAGTGAATCCAATAATAAACCTCACCAAATTGATGACAACATAACTTCAACGCATGGTCTCTCTCTCTCACTGTCAGTTTTTACGATGGTGAAACTTCTGTGAGTAGTTTAAAATATATTTGATATTTAGAAATTTATTTCAAGGAATGTACTGTACATGTACAGTATTTCAACCTTCTTTTTCCCCGATGACAAATGCCCAAAAAATCCTAACTTTTATTTATTCAATAGTTCTTTTGGGAAAATCTGATGTGCTTAATGTTGTTTTGTTTAAAGATATACTTTTCCGAAATGCAACTACAGCATTAAGTGAGGGATTTTTGTACCTGGTCATCATCACATTGCTTTTGTGGGGGTTTATGAGCACAAATTAGCTTCTGCATTTCTTACATGACCATAGTGACTACATTTCAAGAAGTACTTAATTGATTGTAAAAGACTTTGAGATGTCTGGTGGTTGTGAAAAGCACTATGTAAATCCAAGCCTTTCTTACTGCTGTTCAACTTTATTTGAAATAAGTTTTATTTAAATGAAAGATGTGAGGAAATCACTGATTTGTGCTAACCTGCAGCAACAGATAGGATTTGTCACAATTTTTACGATCTATTTAGGAACACAAGAACAGAAGGACATCATTCAGATCCTCAAGATCGTGACAGTCCATTCCTCTCTGATCATTACCCAACAAAAATCTATCAATCTCAGACTTGAAAATTTTAATTGACACAGCGTTCAAAAAATGTTTGGGGTGAGAGTTCGGGATTTCATTTCCATTACCCTTTGCATGAAAAAGTGCTTCCTAATTTCAATTCTAACTGATCTAGATTTTACTTTATGATTAATCCTTCTTGTTCTGGATTTCCTTAAAGGGAATATTTTCCTGCTATTCACCTATCAAATGCCAAAATCTAATTTTAAATGCTTTGATTAGATTGCCCTTCAACCATCTAAACTCAAGGAATTACAAGCCAAGTTTATGCAAGTTTCGCTCCCTGATAACTTAATTTTTTAAGCCTTGGTACAATTCTGGTGGAACTGCACTTTAACCCCTCCAAGGGGCATATAAATCTCTTTAGGGATGGTACCTAAAGCTGAAGGCAAAACTCCAGATGGGGTCTGACCAAGACTCTGAATAACTGAACCATCACAGCCTCACTTTTGTACTCAAGCTCCTTGAGGTTAAGATCAACATTTCATTAATCTTTTTGATTACTTTTTGTTTCTGTGCACTGGACACCTAAATTCCTTTGGTCTTCAACAGTTCCGAGCTGCTCACCATTATGAAAACGTTCCAATTTGTCATTCTCAGATCCAAAATGAATGATCTCATGGTTCTCCAGACTGAACACCATCTGCTATCATTTTGCTCACTTAGACCGCTTACATCCCTTTGTAACGTCTTGTTCTAACTGTACAACTCCCAATTTTGATTTAATGGTCACATTAAATTTGATTACCACACGCTGAGAGAATCACCCAGTTGGCTATGCCTCTCTGCTTACTTGATTTCTACATGTTGAATACGTCACTTAAAAAGTGAGATGGCCATTATTGGCAAAATAGATGATATATTCCAGTGAGAAAGAAAGATTCTACAAGAAGGATGTGCATCCGTGGCCAAGTAAGAAAATTAACAATAGTACCATATTGAAAAGAAGGGCATACAATGCGGCAAAGGTTTGTGATAAGCCAGAAGATTGGGAAAAAAAATCAAAGTATAATGAAAAAAGGGAGAAATGTAACACAAGTATAATAATGCTCATCATTTTGTGATTTATTGTTAAAGTAGGTTAATAGTGGGGTTTGGATAGTTTGTGTGCATGTGTGTGGGATTTAATTGAATTGCGGACAGCTGGTCCGGAGGCTTTGACTCATCAAAAGAGGCTAGGTTTGAAATGCTAAATACGTAAACATGGCTGAAGTTTTAGAATGCGAAGTGAGGAAAATTTACATTTTTAGATAAATCAGGGTAGTTTGAATTTCAAAGAGATGGTAGGATGTTACAGCTAGCCAGAGAAGTTAGGTCAAGCAGTGTGTTTATTTTTTCCAAAGGTTATTGACAATATTAGTACCATGCAATGATCTACATTATGAAAAAAGTAATGTTCCAAAGAAACGTGGAAACAATGGAATTTGCATCAAAAGGGAGAAACAAGTATAAAAGGGGAAGGAGGCTATATGTTGGAAGGCATTGTAAGATCTACCATTAGTATTTAATACCTCCAGTATTTGTGCATTAAGCCACTGTCTACAGAAACTGAAGTTGGGAAAAGCCACTTTGAATTCTACTGTCTAATGTGTTATGTTGATTTGCCTAGATCTGTTCAAATCTATTTTTTTACCGTTGCATTAACGGGGGTGTAACTGGAAGCCAGATTAATTAGGGGTTTTAGGAGTTATTTTAACAGTAATTTGTAGACTTATATGCTTAAAATCTTTTCTTTGTTAACAAGTGTTTAATTTAGTGTTGTAAAAAAATCTCTAGCATCTTGGTGGACTCTACTGCTGAATTCAGGGTACGTATCTCAAAATAAAATACAAATTGCATAATCATTGTGGCCGCATGATCAAGTTTCCCTTGTGGATTTGATCTGCCGGGCACACATCATCTGCCACGTCATAAGAGAAATCAAAATCACCGAACTGTTACAGCACAGGAAGCCTTGTGGCCCATTGTGTCTACACCGGCTCTCCAAATGAGCAATTCATTTAGTGCCCTTCCCTGAATTCATCCCGTAACCCTACACATTTTTCATTTTCAGATAACGATCAAATTCCCTTTTCAATGCCTCATTTGATGCCGTGTCGCACAACAGGCTTGCCAGTAAAGTTAAAACTCATGGAATAAAAAGGGACAGTAGCAACATGGATATGAATTAGCTGAGTGAAAGGACAGGACAGGAGGAAAATTTTTAGTGGGGGTTCCCCATGGGCAAGTGATGAGGCCTTTGTTTCTCCTGCCATATATTAATGACCTAGGACCTTGGTATGCAGGGAACAATTTCAAAACTTGCAGGTGATATGGAACTTGGAAACATTGTGAACTGTGAAGGGGATAGCACAGAACTGCAAAAGGACATAGGCAAGTCAGTGGAATGGGTAGACAAGTGGCAGATGAAGTTCAATGCAGAGTAGTGTGAAGTAATTCATTTTGGTAGGAAGAACACAGACAGACAATATAAAATGAAGGGCAGAACTCATGAGAGGTGCAAGGGAAGAGGGACCTGGGTGTATATATCCATAAGACTTCGAAAGTGGTAGGACAGTTTGCGACATGGGTAATAAAGTATACAGTATTCTAGGCTGTTTTAATGAGGACAGAGTACAAGAGCTTGCATAGGATACTAGCTCGGCCTCAACTGGAGCACCGTGTTCTGGGAGCTGCATTTTAGGAAAGATGTGAAAGCATTAGAGAGTGTGCAGGAATGATCCACAAAAATGGTTCCAGGGATGAGGAAATGTATTAGCGAAGATAGAGTGGAGAAGTCCTTGGAGAAGAGAAGGCTGAGACGTATTTAAAATCATAAGGGGTCTCAAAAGAATAAATAGGGAAAAAATGTTCCCGAACAGGGCACAGATTTAAGGTAATTGTCAAAAGAAGCAATGGCGACGCGAGGAAAATTTTTTCACACAGTGAATAGTTAGGGTCTGCAATGCATTGCCAGAGTGTGTGGTACAAGGGTAAACTAGCAAGAAATATAAAAACAGACAGTAAGAGCGTCCATGAGCACATAAAAAGAGAGAAACTAAACAATTGCCCCCTTAGAGGATGAGACTGAGGAATTAATAACGGGGAACAAAGAAATAGTAAAGGCTTTGAACAAGTACTTTGTATCAGCCTTCACAGTGGAAGACACCAAAAGAATTCCAATGATATTAGAAAATCAAGAGCTAAAAGGGAGGGGGGTACCTTAAAACATCCACTATCACTGGAGAAAAAATATTAGGAAAACTAATGGGAATAAAGCTGACAAATCTCCTGGACATAACAGCCTGCAGCCTAGGGTATTAAAAGAAGTGGCTGCAGAGATAAGGGATGCATTGTTGATAATCTTCCAAAATTCCCTAGATTCTTGGAAGGTCCCAGCAGATTTGAAAACCGCAGAGGTAACACCTCTGTTCAAGGAAGGAGGGAGGCAGAAAGCAGGCCAGTTAGCCTAATAACTGTAATTGGGAAAATGAAGTAGTAGCAGGACATTTAGAGAATCATAATACAATAAAGCAAAGTCAGCATTCTTTTGTGAAAGGCAAATAGAGTTTGACAAATTTATTAGAGCTGCTTGAGAATGTAACAAGCATGGTATATAAAAGGAACCAGAAGGTGTACTGCATCTGGATTTCAAAAGACAGTTAATAAGGTGCCACATAAAAGGTTACTACATAAGAGCTCAAGGTATCAGAGTACTACATTAGCACGGATAGAGGATTGGCTGACTAACAAGAAACAGAGTCAGGATAAATAAGTCATTTTCAGGGTGGCAAACTACAACCAGTGGAATCAGTTCTGGGGTGTCAACTATTTACAATTTATATCAATGACTTGGATGAGGGGTTGAGTGTATTGTAGCCAAATTTGCCGACAATACAAAGAAAGGTAAGAAAGCAACTCGTGTGGAGGACACAGAGGCCTAGTTTTTCATGGAGTCAGGCCAAGTTGAGAGATCTTTAAAAATGGCGATCTGGACCAGATTCCAGGATTCCTGCCCCCATTCCTGTTTCTGGATTTTCACAGGGTTCATAAGGGTACAGGTAGCCAACATGCAGCACTCTTCCCCTTGCCAGCTGTATTGCAGTGGTGGGCATTTCAAGATCTCTGCAATTTTGATGGAGCCGGGCCCTTTCTGTCAGCAGACACAGTTCGTAGCATCTAGCAGTGAACCATGAGGGAACTTGAGTCCAAAGTTGGGAACCAAATAAAAAACAGCCATTCAACATTTCCTTGGAAATTAGTTTCTTCCCTTACCTTCACATAAAGCTGTCAATCAACCACAGCCATTCATAGTACCAATCATGAAAGGCTTGCATCCACTTCACACCTCTTAATCTTGTGTAAATAAACACCTGGCAACTGTATCAACAGTAGCAGTTAGAACAAATGGTCAGACATTTGTTTTTCCAGATGGCCACATTATGAATACTTGGCTGAGCTCCAAGAATGGCTAATGCACTCAGCCCTGTAAGCAATATTGACACAGCTTGGAGGGACTGACAGCTTTGCTTGATTGACATCTTTATTACCTTGTAATAACCTGATCTTTAGTTGAAGAGCTTTTTCAATCCCTATATATAGGGGAGAAAGCGTGAGGGCCTAAAAGTCATGATTAGATCTGGGCAGATGTCCCAGTAAATGGAGGTGGGCCTTCTAGCCTGCCAGCCTCGCCATCTGCCCACTTGTGTTGTCTCCTTGGGCCTACCTCTGGAGGCAGTGGGCCCGAATCCACTTCTCTACCAAGTAAAGTGGGTGCAGATCTCCTTAACGGACACAAGTTTGCGGAGGAGAACACTCTCCCAACTTCTGATATCTATCTCCTTCATGGAAACCCATCCCAAAGAGTTTGCAAAAGGATAGATAAGTTGTGAGTGGGCAAAGATTTTACAGATGGAATATAATGTGGGAAAATGCAAGGGCATCTGCCTTGGTGGGATGAAAAGAAAATCAGGTTATCTAAAATGGAGAGTGACTGCAGAATGCTGTGATACAGAGGGATCTGGCCATCATCACAAAATGTTGGCACACAAGTGTAGCAAGTAATTAGGGAGGCAAATCGAATGTTGCCCTTTATTGCAAAAGGAATGGAGCAAAGATAGGGAAGTCTTGCTACAATTGTTCAGAGCACTGGTGAGACCACACCTAGGGTACTATATACAGTTTGCGTGGTCTCCTTATTCAAGGAGAGATGCTCACACAACTATACTGCAACAGGTGTGGCAGGGGATTCGTTTGGTCGCTAAGAGGAAACTTTCACACTGTGGATGCTGGCTCAAGATCAATATTACTCATTTAATAACAGAATTACCTGGAAAAACTCAGCAGGTCTGGCAGCATCGGTGGAGAAGAAAAGAGTTGACGTTTCGAGTCCTCATGACCCTTTGACAGAACTTGAGTTCGAGTCCAAGAAAGAGTTGAAATATAAGCTGGTTTAAGGTATGTGTGTGGGGGCCGGAGAGAGAGAGAGAGAGAGAAAGAGAGAGAGAGGTGGAGGGGGGGCTGTGTGGTTGTAGGGACAAACAAGCAGTGATAGAAGCAGATCATCAAAAGATGTCAACAACAATAGTACAAAAGAACACATAGGTGTTAAAGTTAAAGTTGGTGATATTATCTAAAAGAATGTGCTAATTAAGAATGGATGGTAGGGCACTCAAGGTATAGCTCTAGTGGGGGTGTTTTTTTTAAAAATAATGGAAATAGGTGGGAAAAGGAAAATCTTTATAAGTTATTGGAAAAAAAGGAAGGGGGAAACAGAAAGGGGGTGGGGATGGGGGAGGGAGCTCACGACCTAAAGTTGTTGAATTCAATATTCAGTCCGGAAGGCTGTAAAGTGCCTAGTCGGAAGATGAGGTGTTGTTCCTCCAGTTTGCGTTGGGCTTCACTGGAACAATGCAGCAAGCCAAGGACAGACATGTGGGCAAGAGAGCAGGGTGGAGTGTTAAAATGGCAAGCGACAGGGAGGTTTGGGTCATTCTTGCGGACAGACTGCAGGTGTTCTGCAAAGCGGTCGCCCAGTTTACGTTTGGTCTCTCCAATGTAGAGGAGACCTCATTGGGAGCAACGAATGCAGTAGACTAAGTTGGGGGAAATGCAAGTGAAATGCTGCTTCACTTGAAAGGAGTGTTTGGGTCCTTGGACGGTGAGGAGAGAGGAAGTGAAGGGGCAGGTGTTGCATCTTTTGCGTGGGCATGGGGTGGTGCCATAGGAGGGGGTTGAGGAGTAGGGGGTGATGGAGGAGTGGACCAGGGTGTCCCGGAGGGAGCGATCCCTACGGAATGCCCATAGGGGGGGTGAAGGGAAGATGTGTTTGGTGGTGGCATCATGTTGGAGTTGGTGGAAATGGCGGAGGATGATCCTTTGAATGCGGAGGCTGGTGGGGTGATAAGTGAGGACAAGGGGGACCCTATCATGTTTCTGGGAGGGAGGAGAAGGCGTGAGGGCGGATGCGCGGGAGATGGGCCGGACACGGTTGAGGGCCCTGTCAATGACCGTGGGTGGAAAACCTCGGTTAAGGAAGAAGGAGGACATGTCAGAAGAACTGCTTTTGAAGGTAGCATCATCAGAACAGATGCGACGGAGGCGAAGGAACTGAGAGAATGGGATGGAGTCCTTACAGGAAGCGGGGTGTGAGGAGCTGTAGTCGAGATAGCTGTGGGCGTCGGTGGGTTTGTAATGGATATTGGTGGACAGTCTATCACCAGAGATTGAGACAGAGAGGTCAAGGAAGGGAAGGGAAGTGTCAGAGATGGACCACGTGAAAACGATGGAGGGGTGGAGATTGGAAGCAAAATTAATAAATTTTTCCAAGTCCTGACGAGAGCATGAAGCGGCACCGAAGTAATCATCGAAGTGCCGGAGAAAGAGTTGTGGAAGGGGGCCGGAGTAGGACTGCAACAAGGAATGTTCCACATACCACATAAAGAGACAGGCATAGCTGGGGCCCATGCGGGTACCCATAGCCACACCTTTTATTTGGAGGAAGTGAGAGGAGTTGAAGGAGAAATTGTTCAGCGTGAGAACAAGTTCAGCCAGACGGAGGAGAGTAGTGGTGGATGGGGATTGTTCGGGCCTCTGTTCGAGGAAGAAGCTAAGGGCCCTCAGACCATCCTGGTGGGGGATGGAGGTATAGAGGGATTGGACGTCCATGGTGAAGAGGAAGCGCTAGGGGCCAGGGAACAGGAAATTGTTGATGTGACGTAAGATGTCAGAGGAATCACAGATGTAGGTGGGAAGGGACTGGACAAGGGGAGAGAGAAGGGAGTCAAGATAACGAGAAATGAGTTCTGTGGGGCAGGAGCAAGCTGAGACGATCGGTCTACCGGGGCAGTTCTGTTTGTGGATTTTGGGTAGGAGATAGAAGCGGGCCGTCCGAGGTTGGGCGACTATCAGGTTGGAAGCTGTGGGAGGGAGATCCCCAGAGGAGATGAGGTCAGTGACAGTCCTGGAAACAATGGCTTGATGTTCAGTGGTGGGGTCATGGTCCAGGGAGAGGTAGGAGGAAGTGTCTGCGAGTTGACGCTCAGCCTCCGCGAGGTAGAGGTCAGTGCGCCAGACAACAACAGCAACACCCTTGTCAGCGGGTTTGATGACAATGTCAGGGTTGAACCTGAGAGAATGGAGTGCAGTAAGTTCAGAGAGAGACAGGTTAGAATGGGTGAGAGGAGCACAGAAATTGAGACGACTAATGTCGCGTCGACAGTTCTCAATGAAAAGATCAAGAGAAGGTAAGAATCCAGAGGGAGGGGTCCAGGTGGAGGGAGAATATTGGAGATGGGTAAAAGGATCCGTTGAACGGGGAGAGGACTCCTGCCCAAAGAAGTGAGCCCGGAGACGAAGACGGCGGAAGAAAAGTTCAGCATCATGCCGAGCCCGAAATTCATTGAGGTGAGGGCGTAAGGGTATGAAACTAAGTCCTTTGCTGAGCACTGAACGTTCAGCGTCGGAGAGGGGAAGGTCAGGGGGTATAGTGAATACACGGCTGGGGTTGGGATTGGAAGAAAGGGTGGGGACGGAGGGACAGGCAGGGGTGGAGGGTCCTAGATGGGTGTTGGTGTCGATGAGTTGTTGGAGCTTGTGTTCCTTAGCACTTGAGAGAAAGAGAAAAAGTTTCTTGTTGAGGCGTCGGATGAGCCGAAGGATAAAATGAAACTGGGGACACGCGCAGCTTTGAAAAAGGGTACGGCGGTGCTGCTGGAGGTCGAGGTCGAGTATGTTCATATGGCGGTGCATGGCACTGAGTGTGGATTTCAGAATGTGATGGGAACAGCAGTCCGAGAAATGTTTTATGTCCTGGAGATACCTGTAATCCTGGGTGGGTTCGAAACATCAGGGGTGGAATTTCAGTTGAAATCCACGCGGGGTAAATCGGAGATGGAGACAGTCACTGAGAAAGGAGATATGGCTGTGAAAGCGGGTTTCAGTAAACACCTTGTCAAACACCAGCAGGGAAATGGAAAGCAAGGAAGTTGAGCAGGGCAAAAGAGAGGAACGGAAATCTTGTCGCAGAAAAGAACAGAACTTCTTCAAGGAGGTAGGCATTTCTTGAAGAGCAGTGGCAGTCAATTAAACACAGAGATAAAAACAAAAAAACTGCGGATGCTGTCGTTGTCTGGCGCACTGACCTCTACCTCGCGGAGGCTGAGTGTCAACTCGCAGACACTTCCTCCTACCTCTCCCTGGACCATGACCCCACCACTGAACATCAAGCCATTGTTTCCAGGACTGTCACTGACCTCATCTCCTCTGGGGATCTCCCTCCCACAGCTTCCAACCTGATAGTCGCCCAACCTCGGACGGCCCGCTTCTATCTCCTACCCAAAATCCACAAACAGAACTGCCCCGGTAGACCGATCGTCTCAGCTTGCTCCTGCCCCACAGAACTCATTTCTCGTTATCTTGACTCCCTTCTCTCTCCCCTTGTCCAGTCCCTTCCCAACTACATCCGTGATTCCTCTGACATCTTACGTCACATCAACAATTTCCAGTTCCCTGGCCCCAACCGCTTCCTCTTCACCATGGACGTCCAATCCCTCTATACCTCCATCCCCCACCAGGATGGTCTGAGGGCCCTTAGCTTCTTCCTCGAACAGAGGCCCGAACAATCCCCATCCACCACTACTCTCCTCCGTCTGGCTGAACTTGTTCTCACACTGAACAATTTCTCCTTCAACTCCTCTCACTTCCTCCAAATAAAAGGTGTGGCTATGGGTACCCGCATGGGCCCCAGCTATGCCTGTCACTTTATGTGGTATGTGGAACATTCCTTGTTCCAGTCCTACTCCGGCCCCCTTCCACAACTCTTTCTCCGGTACATCGATGATTACTTCGGTGCCGCTTCATGCTCTCATTGGGACTTGGAAAAATTTATTAATTTTGCTTCCAATCTCCACCCCTCCATCATTTTCACGTGGTCCATCTCTGACACTTCCCTTCCCTACCTTGACCTCTCTGTCTCAATCTCTGGTGATAGACTGTCCACCAATATCCATTACAAACCCACCGACGCCCACAGCTATCTCGACTACAGCTCCTCACACCCTGCTTCCTGTAAGGACTCCATCCCATTCTCTTAGTTCCTTCGCCTCCGTCGCATCTGTTCCGATGATGATACCTTCAAAAACAGTTCCTCCGACATGTCCTCCTTCTTCCTTAACCGAGGTTTTCCACCCACGGTCGTTGACAGGGCCCTCAACCGTGTCCGGCCCATCTCCCGCGCATCCACCCTCACGCCTTCTCCTCCCTCCCAGAAACATGATAGGGTCCCCCTTGTCCTCACTTATCACCCCACCAGCCTCCGCATTCAAAGGATCATCCTCCACCATTTCCGCCAACTCCAGCATG
Source organism: Carcharodon carcharias (assembly GCF_017639515.1). NCBI lineage: Eukaryota > Metazoa > Chordata > Chondrichthyes > Lamniformes > Lamnidae > Carcharodon > Carcharodon carcharias. Next base: position 61,730,272 of record NC_054467.1, on the reverse strand, counting down.
ATGCCACCACCAAACACATCTTCCCTTCACCCCCCTTATCGGCATTCCGTAGGGATCGCTCCCTCCGGGACACCCTGGTCCACTCCTCCATCAACCCCTACTCCTCAACCCCCTCCTATGGCACCACCCCATGCCCACGCAAAAGATGCAACATCTGCCCCTTCACTTCCTCTCTCCTCACCGTCCAAGGACCCAAACACTCCTTTCAAGTGAAGCAGCATTTCACTTGCATTTCCCCAACTTAGTCTACTGCATTCGTTGCTCCCAATGTGGTCTCCTCTACATCGGAGAGACCAAACGTAAACTGGGCGACCGCTTTGCAGAACACCTGCGGTCTGTCCGCAAGAATGACCCAAACCTCCCTGTCGCTTGCCATTTTAACACTCCACCCTGCTCTCTTGCCCACATGTCTGTCCTTGGCTTGCTGCATTGTTCCAGTGAAGCCCAACGCAAACTGGAGGAACAACACCTCATCTTCCGACTAGGCACTTTACAGCCTTCCGGACTGAATACTGAATTCAACAACTTTAGGTCGTGAGCTCCCTCCCCCATCCCCACCCCCTTTCTGTTTCCCCCTTCCTTTTTTTCCAATAAATTATAAAGATTTTCCTTTTCCCACCTATTTCCATTATTTTTTTAAAAAAAAACACCCCCACTAGAGCTATACCTTGAGTGCCCTACCATCCATTCTTAATTAGCACATTCTTTTAGATAATATCACCAACTTTAACTTTAACACCTATGTGTTCTTTTGTACTATTGTTGTTGACATCTTTTGATGATCTGCTTCTATCACTGCTTGTTTGTCCCTACAACCACACCCCCCTCCACCTCTCTCTCTCTCTCTCTCCGGCCCCCACACACACACCTTAAACCAGCTTATATTTCAACTCTTTCTTGGACTCGAACTCAAGTTCTACGAAAGGGTCATGAGGACTCGAAACGTCAACTCTTTTCTTCTCCACCGATGCTGCCAGACCTGCTGAGTTTTTCCAGGTAATTCTGTTTTTGTTTTTGTTTTGGATTTCCAGCATCCGCAGTTTTTTTGTTTTTATTACTCATTTAATGTTTTGCCTGCTATTCTTCTTTGGTACCCAAGGTACAAGTTAAATGGGTTATATTCAAGTAAAATCCACTGCATTGGTTTTCTGCACCTGTCCACTTTTAATGGGTTATAAACTGTAAATCAGGCATTAGGTGCATTATTTGATAAGTATTTATTCTTCGACTATCTGAAGAATACGTAAGAGTTTATATCAATTCAGTGAGATACCTACAGTAATGAGGCTTTCCATTCACCATAGGCCACGTTACATTCGCAGGTATGCTTACTGTAGGCAGCCACAGCTTACACTTCTTTGGTGATGAATATTACTGAAACAATTTCTCATCTTCAATGTAAAGTTGGGTAATATTATTTATCTAACAATTGGCCAATGGATGAGTTAGAGTTATTTAAAAATCCAGTCTTTCAACTGCTTGACAAATATTCAATCCTCAGTACTGTACAGGTATTTCTCACATTAGAACTGTGATTCCACTTCACTGTACAGGACTTTGAGACCTCCAGAGGTCACAAAAGGAATTATATAATTTACAGTCGATCTATTCTATCAAAATTTAAGCTGTTATTTGAGTCACTATTTTGGTGGTCCTCCTCATTTTTAAAAAGCTTTACAGAATTCAAACATGCAGCTTTCCATTGGGAATGACATTTTAGCATGTTACTGATCCTGTGAGCACAATCTCAATTAAAATCGTAATATATAGCCAGTCAGAATACTACATTTTCAAACAAGTTCTATACCTGCACTAGGAAAAAAATGAGATACATGGGTTAAAAAAAATTGATCTCAGGATACAGATTCACAAATCATTAAAAGTGACTTGCAATTAGGGCTGCCAGCCCCTAGAATTGGCCTGGAATCTCTAGGAATTGCAGATCAATACACCCAGGGTTTTCTCCAGGGTTGCACTCAGCAAACCTGGAGAAAAATTATAGGGGTATTAAAGATGACCATTCTTAAAAACATTTATTTGAACATTTTTCTTTATCAGATATAAACATATTGAAATTGAGGGGGACGTTAGGAGAGGCTGTTTGGCTGATAGTCAAGTATCATCCAATTGGGTCACAAGTCTTTTTTCTTTTGAATTGGCATAGTGTGTCACAAGGATGGATGAGTTGGTTGACTCATGGCTGGAACATGGGGCAAGAAATGTGATGGAACTTTCAGGAATATATTTAATCATAGTTGGCAATCCTACTTGCAATGCAGATACACAGAGCCACAAAAAGTGCAAAGAAGGCACTGGGGTTTATTTTTGGAGGATAGAATTCAAAGGCACAGAAATCATGTTAAATTTGTGTAGAACTATGTTTAGGCCACATTTCTAGTACTATGCAAAGTTCTGGTTTCCATTTTACAAAAAGTAAATACAAGCACTAGAAAAGGTACGAAAAAATCTTCTTAAGCAGTCCCTCGGGATCACGGATGTCTTGCTTCCACTTCAGTTCGATTGGTTGAGGTGGCTGATATGTATGATTGTGCACATGTGGGGCAGGTGGTGCTTGAAGGGTCAGGTAGATGAGTTTTTTGTTTAAAAAAAAGAGGTTTGTACACTCTCTCCGAAGCCTCAACTTCACTTTTGTGTTCTCAACAAAGTCTCTCGATATGTTTGATGCCTTCCTGAAAGAACCTTCTACATTGTATATTGTGTGTATATGTACATAAGTTATTGAAGGTGGCAGAACAGGTTGGAAGTAGTTTATAAAGCATATAGTATCCTTGGTTTTATTAATAGGGGCATAGAGCACAAAAGCAAGGAGGTTATGTCAAACTTGTTAGAACACTGCTTCAGCCTCAACTGGAGTATTGTGTCCAGTTCTGGGTGGCACACTTTAGGAAAGATGTGGAGGCAGTAAAGATATATAGATACAGGAGTGAGAGGAACAAAAACTTGTATTAGCAGGAAGAGGCTTATATGGAGTCCAAACATCAACACAATTTGTTGGGCCAACTCGTCTGTTTCTGTGTTCTAAAATTTTAAGTAATTCTATGTGTTACACTGGAGTTTTGCTGTAGCAATGATAAAACGTAAAAGGTTTGCAGCTGTAGGTAGATTTTCATTTGCATATACTCAAATAAATACCAAAGATATGCTATTCAAATTCTGTTCAAGCTATCAAGCCCATTCCTTCCGAAAACTATGTACAAGCTGCCAGCTGAGAAGCACTACCCCTTCTGAATTAGCTTTGCGGGAGATGAATAACCATAGACAAAACTTGCAAAAAGCTTTGCCAAGTTTCTCCCTGACCCTAAATGTGATCCAACAAAACTCCAGCAAATCAATTTAACAGTATAACCTATATTTTATTCAACTCCAACCAGTTGAATGCCGCAACAGTTCCACGGCCACAGCAGTAGTGCAGCTACTGTTCTTTAGAAGTTTGAATCATGTAGCGCTGCAGTGATTGAGGTGGGGGCTCTTAATAAAAGACAAAAAAAAGTTCAGCTTTCTTTTTGTAGTTAGAGAGCATCAACCAGGAAGGGAAAAGCCTCATGGAAAAGTTGCGTGATTGTAATAATGTTGACTTAACACAGCATGGCAGTGATATGTGGTCTACTGATTGTCCTCTTCACATGTTCCATTTGTTTTACCCCAATAGCTGGTGAGTGGTCTTCTTTTGCCTCAAACCTAGGACACTGTAGCTTGCTACTGTGTTAGCTAGTAAAACAAGAGCAGCAAACCCATGGGAATACCACCACCTTCATTTCCCCTCAAATCCACAAACTATCTTGACTTGGGAATACATCACTGTAACCTCAATAGCACCAGATCAAAATCCTGGACGCCTTCCCTAATAACACTTTGGGTGTACCTGCACCAGATGGACTGCAGTGACTCATCATCACCTCAAGGACAATTAGGGCTGGGCAACATATGCTGACCTTGCGAGCAACACCCACATCCCATGAAATAATTAAAACCTGTCGAACCAGGTAACTAATTAACTGATCAAATAAATAAATAAGATTAGACAGACTAGGCATGGATGAAGATGTGCCAAGACTGCAACATGTAGGAATCTATGGAATGCATGGCAGTCCCAGACAACCATATCTACGGTAAGCATCGGCAACTTGAGCAACTTCAGCTCAGAATTGCTGAGCTAGAGTTCCAGTTGCCCTACATCTGCAAGAGGAAGGGGAGAAGTTACATGGACATATTGTTCTAGGGGGCAGTCAGACCCCTTAGGTTAAGCAGAACTCTGTCAGGAACAGGAGGCTGTCACAGTGAAAAGATATACCACAATTTCTCACTTTTCTTCCGCTCTGCTGTGGAAATCCAAGAAAAGTTCAGAAACTGGTTGTTTTCTGAAGACAGGACTTTTCTCGCTTGAAACTGGATGGCTGCTTCAAATTCACAACATTTCTCAGCACAGAGCTGGTCTCAGGACATCTGCCCTACACAGCCAACACAACTCAACTAAATATCTTAAATTTCTTTTTTTCCCTTTCATTTTAGACTCCATTGTCCTAAGCATCTCTTTGAACTGAACTTTTCCAAAATATAAAAATCTTTCATTTCTTCCAATTGCCTCCACTTTCAAGTCAAATAAAATATAATAACCTTCCCTTGTTTACTTATGAAACCTTTGTAAGTTGTAATAGTCATTTGATGCTTCCAAACTACCCTTTGAAATTTAACAGCTGAAAAGTCAAATCCCTACCTATCACCTGATGCAAATTTCAAAACCCAGCCTATTTACTCGTACATTCAATTTCACCATAGCCTGCATGCATCTATCACCGTTACCTTTCATCTCTCAGTTCCTATAGACAATGTGTCTCTATGACCATTCCCCCAGTTTAATTACCCATTGGCCCACTCATGGGCCTTCTTTACAGAATACCACCATATTCCCAAAAAATATTTTTAAAAAATCCACCTTCCTCAATGGAAAAAAATGAAATGTCGTATTTCAAGACGATGTTTTCATTTTCTCAACCCACTTTGTATTACTTACTATACTTATCTATATACAAAAAGCTATTACACTGTGGCACAATGCAGAAACCATGAATACATATACAATTCTTTTGTAAGAATAAAGTTCATTCCAGTCCATTCTCAATTTAGCAACATCCAAGTCATTTTGAATTTAAGCTCTTGACAATGCATCTGCAATTAAATTCTCTAGTCCAGCCACATGTCTAATTTTTAAATTGAACAGTTGCAATAACAAACTCTACCAGAATAGTCTGGCGTTTTTATCTTGAAAGTTTTCCAGAAACTTCAAAGGATTGTGGTCCGTATATACAACTGGCTCTGAAGAGTTGTTTGCAGCATACACTTCAAAATGCTGCAAAGCTAAAACCAAACTTAACGTCTCTCTTTCTATATTTGAATACTTCTGATGCATATTCAACTTCTGTGAAAAATACCACACTGGCTTTTCAAGTCCCAATTATTCTTCCTGCAGCAACACAACACCCACATCACTGGCATCAACAGCAATTTTAAACTGTTTTGTATAATCAGGTGCTGTTAGAACAGGTGTAGTGGTTAGTGCAGCTTTTAAGCTGTCGAATGCAGTCCCTGACACTCCTGTGTCCATTGGAATCTCCTGCTCTTTTTCAATAATCCAGTCAGTGGAGCAGCTACGCTGTTGAAATTTGGCACGCCCAGGGGTCTCAAAATTCTCCATTTCGTAGGGGAGGCTGTGGCACAGTATTATTGTCACTGGACCAGTATTCCCGAGACCCAGGTTAATGCTCCGGGGACCTGGGTTCCAATCCCACCACGACTGGCGGTGAGATTTGAATTCAATAAAAATCTGGAATTAAGAGTCTGATGATGACCGCAAAATCATTGTTGATTGTTGTAAAAACCCATCTGGTTCACTTATGTCCTTTAGGGAAGGAAATCTGCCGTCCTTACCCTGTCTGGCCTATATGTGACTCCAGACCCTCATCAATGTGTTGACTTTTAAGTGCCCTCTGAACAAGCACAATTAGGGATGGGCAATAAATGTTGGCCTAACCAGCAACACCCACATCCCATGAACAAAAAAAAAACTGGGAACTCTACAATAACTATTACTTTTGCATCTTTTGGGGCCACTTGGTCATGTCCAACAGTGTAGCCTAAATATGTAACTTCTGCTTTCGCAATTTCACTTTTAGACAAATTTACAACCAAACTGTCTTCCTGTAGTTGGTCAAACAATTCCTTTAAATGTTGTAATGTTCCTCCCAGGTTTGGCTGAAAACCACTAAATCATCAATATAGACAACACAATTGCTTAGTCCTTCAATCACTTTGTTTGTTAGTCTCGGAAATGCTGCTGGCGCATTTTTCATACTAAGGGGCATTACTTCGCATTGATATAAAATGATCCAGCGTCACAAAAACCCAATTCATTTTTACCTTTCTGATAAAGATATTTGTCAGTATCTTTTTCAAGTCAATTTTTGTAATAAATGCTGACTGTCCCACTCTCTCAATACAATCCTCCAATCATGGAATACAATATGAATCCGCCTTTATCACTGCATTTACTTTGTGGTAATCAATACATCTTTGTGATCCACCCAGTTTTGGCACTATTACAATGTGTGAACTCCAATTACCGTGACTGGACTCTATGATGTCATTTTCAAGCATAAATTAAATTTTTTTACGTACTTCAGCCAATTTTACTGGATTTAATCTGTATGGGTGTTGCCTTATTGAAACTGAATCCCACTACATCAACATCATGCAAAGCAAAATCTGTCTTCCCTGGTCTATTTCCACACATTATTTTTTGTGACTGCAACAGCTCTTGTAAGTCACTTTGACAGTTTTCTAGAAGGTAACAATATCACATTTAGATTCTTAAGTGCTACCTCATTGTGAGGAAGGTCAATTTCAGAATCTTTAATTTGTTTCCTCCTCCTTACCTACAGCTACGAATGTCATCTCCTGTTTATCCTCTCTGTCAAAGTATAACTGTTTTAATTCTGGCTCCTTCAGCTGTAACCCCACTAACTTCAATGAACTAAACAACTCAACCTCATCCTCTCTAATTTTCTGTTCCTGAGTAACCTTTTCAAACATTGTACCAGCCAACTGAAGTTCAGCACCTCTGTCTTTTAGATTCTTCCTCTTTCTGTTTAAGTTTGTGTCTGTGAGCTCGTCACCACACAATCTGGAAACAATCCACAATACTCTGTAAATCCTCTGTTGATTGCTTCTCAACAGGTTCTTCTACTACAGTAGGTGCAGCCAATATTTGTGATCAAGCTACATAATTCCCTAGAATAAAATGAACCCCTGAAACAGGCAATTTCTACAGCACTCCAACAATCACCCCTCCTGTTTTCAAATCACTCTAAGTTTACTTTATATAACGAAATAGACCTAAACCCTGGATGGATTCCACTAACTAATATTTCCTCCTGCAATTTTGCTTCTGGACAGCAGATGGCACCACCCCATAACATTAATGACTGGCTAGCCCCTGTATCTAAGGATCTTAACCGTCTTTCTTGCTCTTCCTGGAACATACGGATGTGCTTCCCATTCGCATATAAAATCTTTAAACATCTCTAGCTTGTGAACACATTCCCACCTCTCTGGCTCATACTGACTCTTCCTTTTTCACCTGTACAAAGGCTACTGCTCTGTCTTGCACTTGGGTCTCAGCACCCACAGCACTTTTATTTACAGAACTTTTCTGAGTTCCTGTCACTATGATCGGTCTCCCGTTTAACCTCCAACAATTTGACCTCGTATGCCCAGCTTTGTTACAATGGTAACATTCTACTTTTCTTCCTTCACCATTGCCTTCTACCTTTCCATCTTTAATAGATTGGCACCCTTCAACTAGCTCCTTGTTACTAACACTTTTACCATCACTCAGTTTCCTACACCTCCAAATCCCTTGCTGACTCCCATATGATCCTTATATGATCCTAAGTAATGGCTAAAGCAGCAGCTTCCCTCAAGGTTTTACTTTGCCTTTCAGCTAAACATGTCTTGATAGTTACTGGAATACTATTTCTAAATTCTTCATAATCATAATTTCGCTTACATTTTCAGAAGTCTTTTCTAACTTCAATGCCCTAAACCATTGATCTTAGAGATTTTCTTATTCTCTTGCAAACTCTACAAAGGTCTGATTGGGTCTCTTTCTTATAGTCCTAAACTTCATTTGATAAGCTTCAGGGACAAGCTCATCAGCATTTAGTATTGCTCTTTTAACTACCTCATAGTCTGCAGATTGTGCCTCTGATAAACTAGCATACACATTCATTGCTTTACCTGACAAAAAACCCCAACATTATGATCAAAGCATCTCTCGGCCAATTCAGTTTTAAAGTTTTCTTTTCAAATGAGCTGAAATACCTCAACTCCATCCTCCGTAAATTTGTCACTAACCGAAGATTTTTAGTTGAATCAAATTCCACAAAGGAATCAAAGTTATCACCTGAAACACTATCCCTCCTTTATTCTAAGTTTCACTTTAGACAATTCATACTGATTAACTTTTTTCTCTCTGAAGGTCCCTATCTCTTTCCTCACTTGCTAACTTCTCTCTCTGAAGTTGGAGTTCAAACTTTCACATTTCTATTTCTCACAAACTTTTATTTTTCCTTTCCCCATTAAAGCATTAAAGCTTTTTTATTTCTATTTCCTTTAATCTGCCCTTTCAAGTTTTTTTTCATTTCTCTTTCTTTTCCTTCCAATTCAAGTTTCTGCCTATCCCCATCTCTTTCTATATCAAGCTGCTTCATCTGCAACTGAAGTCTTACTACCTCCAGCTGTGACACACTAGTCTCGGGCGTCTCCTCCTCTAACTTTAAATGCTGAGTAAATACTTTAACCATATCAGCCTTATGAAATTCTGCTTTTATTTCTACCTGCACTTTATCTGTTAACTCTCTCAGCTGAGTTTTAGTCAAAGATTTCAAATGCTTCACAGTTACATCTTCCAATCCCAGAAAAGTCTTAGCAATTGCCAAAGCCATCTTGCAGTCCAACCACTTTAAAATCCTTCAGCACAAAACACCCAAGTTCAGTACTCTGTGCACTCTTCTATTATCAAGAAAGTGTCAACAATGCACTTAGTGATGCAGTGCACAAAATCAGTGAGATCAAAGTCAACATAGTTTTACAAAGGGGAAGATGTAACTGGTAGGTCAGATAAAGGGGAACCAGTAGAAGTAGTATGTTTGGAATTCCAAAGCGCAATACTAAGATGCCACACAAAATATTAATATGCAAGATAAGGATTCATGGATGTGGGGATGATATATCAGCATGGCAAAGGATTGGTTAACAAACAGGAAGCAGAGAGAAGGGGAATTTTCAAGTTGACAGGCTGTGATTAATGGAATGCCGCAAGAACTTACCTATTTACAATCTAAATCTCTTCGTCAAGTCATTATTAGAGAGTAATGTACCTATGTTTGCTGACGATACAAAGTAGGTGGGAATGCAAGCTATGATGATGACACAATAAAATTGTGAAGAGATACAGACAGGTTAAGTGTGCAGGCAACAAGGTGGTAGATTTTTAAAAATTAATTTCTGGGATGTGGGCATTGTTGGCTAGGCCAGCATTTATTGCCCATCCCTAACTGTCCTTGAGGTGGTGGTGGTGAGCTGCCTTCTTAAACTGCTGCAGTCCATGTGGTGTAGGTACACCCACAGTGTTGCTAGGGAAGGAGCTCCAGGATTTTGACCAGCAACAGTGAAGGAACAGCGATATATTTCAAAGTCAGAATGGTAAATAGCTTGGAGGGGAACTTCTAGGTGGTGGTGTTCCCATCTATCTGCTGCCTTTGTCCTTCTAGATGGTAGTGTTTGTGGGTTTGCAAGGTGCTGTCCAAGGAGCCTTGGTGAATTCCTGCAGTGCATCTTGTACATGGTACACACCTGCTGCCACCGTGTGTCGGTGATGAAAGAGGTGAATGTTTGTGGAAGGGGTGCCAATCAAACGGGCTGCTTTGTTCTGGATGGTGTCAAGCTTCTTCACTGTTGTTGAAGCTGTACTCATCCAGGCAAGTAGAGAGTATTTCATCACACTTCTGGCTTGTGCCTTGTAGATGGTGGCCAGGCTTTGTGGAGTCAGAAGGCGAGTTACTCACCGCAGGATTCCTAACCTCTGGCCAGCTCTTATAGTCACAGTATTTATATGGCTAGTCCAGTTCAGTTTCTGGTCAATGATAACCCACAGGATGTTGATGGAGATGATGTGGGGAAGTGTTTGGTAGCAGGAATAGGAAAGCAGAATATTCTTTAAAAGGCATGAAACTTGTAAATGTTGATGTTCAGAGGGACTTGGCTGTACTCGTACAATGAACCCAAAGTCAGAACGCAAGTAATGCAAACTATTAGCAAGGCAAATGGCACGTTGGTCTTTATTGACTGTATTGGAATACAAGAACAAAGAAATTTTGCTACAGTTGTACAGGGCTTTGGTGAGACCATACCTCGAGTACTGTGTGCAGTCTTGGTCTCCATATTTAAGGGTATACTTGCATTGAAGGTGGTATAGCAAGGGTTCACTAGATTGGTTCCTGGGATAAGACGGCTGTCCTATGATGTGAGGCTGAGTAAATTGCATCTATAGTCTCTGCAGTTTAGAAGAATGAGAGGTCATCTCATTGCAACATACAAGATTCTGAAGGGGCCTGACATCGAGAAGTTGCTTCCTCTGGCTGGGGAATCTAGAACAGAGGGGCTGAGTCTCAGGATAATAGCTGATCATTTAGAACTGAGATGAGGAGATAAGGAGAAATTTCCTCACTCAAAGGATTGTGAATCTTTGGAATTCTCTACCCAGCGAGTTGCGAATGCTCCATCATTGAATATGTTTAAAGTGGAGATAAGATAGATTTTTGGTGTCTCAGGAACTCGAGAGATATGGGGAGTGGGTGAGAAAGTGATTTTGAAGCTGGAGGTCAGCCATGACTGTACTGAATTGGAGGGACAGACTCAAAAGGTAAGGTATGGTCTACTCCTACTTCTATTTCCTGTTATTATGTTTTCCCCTAATAAACTCAATAAACATAAAGCCATCACCCCTATGACACTGCTTACATACAAATAGCTTTGCTGCTTAGAAAATCCCATTTGTGGTCAATTCAAATCCCCATACAAGGGCAGTTATTACTGCTTATATTTTCATCGCCCCTTCTCAGAGGAATACTCATTATGGTATAAACCATTCTGCTGTTACCAGCTTTTCAATTTGAAATTGCAGTCTGTAATACTGCCAGCTTCCTTGGATGCCATAGAAACTATCCCTGCAGTTTCGGGAATACTCACACCTTGTTACCTCTGAGGAGCCACTGATGATCATCTGGGGACTACACAGCCCAAATTCAAAGAGGCTATACAGAGGCAATTTGCATTTGATAACCCAGGCTTGCCAGCAGGAGGCAGAGGGTCTGCTAAGATAAAATGCCCCTCAAGCATTCCTTTCAACTCAATGGCTGGGATGTTTAGCAGTCTCTGAGACCCAGCCGAATTCCAGGCGATGGATACATATTCTTTATTGAAGACTTGGAGGAGAGGTGGGGGTCATGTGACATAAGCCTCTGGCTTGTTGAACAAGTAATATTGCCTTGCTGAGCTGAATAGCTCAGTCTGCTCTTCAACATCTGACTAGGAGCCACACAAAGGAGCTCTGCCCAGTTTGAACACCTGGCCCCATCTACACTGCTTCTGTTGGGAGTTCTGTGCCATCACCCCTACAAGACTGATTCATCTCATCTTGTGAAGTCAACACCACTGGGAAGTGAATTCTACCCACCCTCCTCCATGAAGGCATGCCGCTTTTGGACTTTGTTTCTGGACTCGAACTCAGGTGAACCAATATTTATTGTCTCTCTACTGTGAAACCTTCTTTTCTCTATCCCTCTCTTTACTGAGAGTGTGAAAGTGCCATTGCAAACCCTCCTTCCCGCATTTTAAGTGTGCGCAAATAAACTGAGTTCATCCTATTGCGAGTTTGCTCTGGGGTTAGTAACTGAAAATTGGGTTGCACAAAAACAGAGGTTGGCGAAATATGCCACCGCTTATAAAGAGGGAAACAAATCAAAACACCTGTTTATGGATAGGTGGGAAGAGGAAAAATTAGTGCTGCTTAAATTAACCCCCCTCCTGACCATAACACTGGGCAATACATTATGGAAAGCAGAACCTCAGTTGGTATTGCAGAGTTCCCAGCTTAAGTTATTCGGCAATATAAATGCAGCTTTTGCTTTAAAGATAACCAATCTCTGTCCATAACACATTTCCATTATCCTTTTCCTTGGAAATGCCATGATAGCAGAGCAATCATATAGGTCAAAGATTCAGCAGGACTTTGCCATGTAGCCCAATTGAAAAAGAGCATTGCAATAAGGATAAGGAGTGCTACAGTTCAATTTCTAGGCAGAGTTACGTTCACTTGTTTCAGCAGGGCTGCAGTTCAGTTGCTACAACAAACCTCAAGACGACTTATTTATCCACAGATAAAGTACACCCACTTGTCCTGAGTCAACAAAGTAGCTGAGGGATAGCCACGGTCTAGATTGTGACTATTTATCCAAGTGAACCGCTTAGAAAGGGATTCAAGATCAAGGCGATAGTAGCTTCTCTGATGATTCAGCTGGTTCAGCCATTGCGTAGTTGAAACATCAGTGTCTAGAAAGGTTCCAAGTTTGATTCCCACAGACTGTGTTGAGTTACTGGTTCTCATACAAAAAAGCATTACAAAGGGTATGTCATATAGATACAAGCTATTCGGCACAATCAGTCCAAGCCACTTGCTTTCATATGTAAGACACTTGTTCCCAAACTGGGATTGCAGAAACAGCAAATTGGGGTCACAAGTTCCCCTCTTCTAAGATTGCGCCCTGCAGTTTCCTAACTCATATCTTGGCCTCTGGGCATTTTATCTTCTTTGAGGCTATTTAAAATGTCTGCAGGGCCGCAACTGCACACCAATTTGGGCTGTCAGAGCTGCCACATCTTGCTTTTTTTTTGGGGGGGGGGGGGGGAGAGAGGATACAAGGAGGCGTGAGAACCATCAGCAAATGGCCAACAAGGATCAGGTGACCTATGATCTCCTCACAGACAAAAGATTAACCCGCGTCTGAACATGCTTCTGGAAAGTTCTTAAAATGTAAATGACCGTGGGTGTAATGCCCTCCGTTCAGTAGACATTCACAATGTGAAGCCACTTGTGAAGTTACACCTCCTATTGACTGGCTATTTATCAACTCCAAATCAATAGCCCTTCCCGACACCGTGTCTGTGAGCTCAAATTTGACAAAGGTGAAGCAAGGCCAGTATATCACATGCAGGCGTGAACAACCACCATTAAAACCCCATTGTGTAGCACTGCTTTCTAACTTCAAGCAGTTATGTGGACAATAGAGGTATTGATGATGGGGATGCATATGACTGACCTCAGTTCACAAACCCTTTTACTCCTAGAACCGGGGGGGACAAGTCAGTCTGGAAAATATCAGGGCAAGTGGGACCATCCTTAAGCTAGAAGAAAGGAACGCGGCCCAACACAAAAACAGCCATCCTAGGCAGGATGTCATCATCTGCAAGATTCGTCTCTATAGAAGTTTGGCCACAGAGACTTTCAACCTCCATTTATCTTGGGAGAACAAAGATGCCTCCCATCCTAAAAAGACTGTTTTTAAAAATTCATGAGATGTGGGCGTCGCTGGCCAGGCCAGAATTACCCTGGGTTGAGTATGCATTACGAGTCCAGTGACAATACCGCTATGCCGCCACCTCCCTGTAAACATGATTTGCTTTTTTTGTACTCTGTTAGTAACTTAAACTCAAGCTTTGTCTCTAGAGTCCACCTTCATTTCTATGTATGCCTTGTAAATGTGCTTCATTGCATTTACATTTTGGGGTGTTTCGTGACTAAACATTATCCTTTCTTTTGATTTAAACTTACCTGAAAGCTTGCTTCATGCTTATTACTGAAAATCTTAACATAAAAAGGTTTAAAAGAGTCCTTATAAAACATTTCTTGTTGTGGATAACAGCAAGGCGAGGAGAAAGGGGATAAGTTATCCCACCATCTCCCTTCTTCTGTAACACCTACCAGCTTTATAAAGGTTCAGCAAAACTCCTGTGCTTTTTTACTCAATACCTCTATTTATGAAGCCTCAGATCCCATATGCTTTACGAATGACTCTCTCAATATAACCTGCTACCTTCAAAGATCTATGCACATTCTCCATCATTGAGTATATTTAAGGCTGACATTGCCAGATTTTGGTAACTCAGAGAATCAAAGGATATGGTAATCAGGTGGAAGTGGAGTTCAGGCAAATTAGCAATGATCTTACAGAATGGCAAAGCAGGCTTGATGGACCATATAGTCTACTCCTGTTCCTATTTCTTATATTCTTATGCTATTGGGCAGGGCACCGGAAGAATTTCCCTGCTCTTCTTTGAGTTAGATGGGAATATAGCAGGAGTAGGCCATTCAGCCCATCGAGCCTGCTCTACCATTCAATATCACCATGCCTGATCATCCACTTTAATGCCTCCCCCCCCAAAACACACTATTCCCATATCCCTTTACGTTGCTGGCATTTAGAAATCTGTCATTCTCTACTTTAAACATACTCAATGACTGAACTTCCACAGTCCTCTGGGGTAGAGAATTCCAAAGATTCACAACCCTCTGAGTAAAAAAATTTCTCCTCGTCTCAGTCTTAGTGGCTTCTCCATTATTTTGAAATTGTGTTCCTGATTCTAGACTCAATCCAGGGGAAACATCTTACTTGCCTCTACTCTGTCTATCCCTTTAAGTATTTTGGAGGTTTCAATGAGATCGCCTCTCATTCTTTCAAACGGGCCCAGTTTCTTCAATCTCTCTTCATAGGACAGTCCTGCCATACCAGGAACAAGTCTGGTGAATCTATGTTGCACTCCCTCTCTGGTAATAATATCCTTCCTAAGAGAAGGGAACCAAAGCTGCACACACTACTCCAGGTGCAGTCTAACCAAGCTTCTATATAATTGAAGCAAGACTTCACTACTCCTGTACTCATACCCTCTTGCAATAAATGCCAACATCCAATTAGTCTTCCTAATTGCCTACTGCACCTGCATGTTAGCCTTTAGTGACAAGGACACTCTTTTGTACATCTACACTTTCTAATCTCTTATCATTCAAGAAATATTCTGTCCATCTGTTCTCCCTACCAAAGTGGACCACCTTACATTTTTCCACGTTATATTCCATTTGCCCACTTACTAAGTCTGTCAAACCCTCTTGAAGCCATTTTGCACCTTCCTCACAACACTCATTTCTACCTAGCTTTGGGTCATCCGCGAATTTGGAAACATTAGCAAAAAATAATTAAGTTAACTATTAATTTAATTCAAAATAAATTAGAAATAATTAAATTGTTACTAATTAATTAAAAAATAATTAGCACCTCAGGATCTTTTACCTGAGGGGGCAGCAAGGCCTTGGTTCATTATTTCTTCCAAAAGACAAATAAAAGATACACAAAAAAAATTAATCCCTCCAATTAAACTAGGAAGTCAGTATTTGAGGGGTATGATGACCCTTAAGAAATTGTTAGTGGCAATGTCTGGTTGTGGAAGTGGGGGTTAATGAGGAAGAAAAATGCTAAACTTCCCTGCAGCTAGTACAATTTGCTGTTAAGGAGGGACCAATTTTTGGCTTCCTGAGTTAAGTTGTGCAATTTGCTGGCATATGTTTTCTTTGGAACCTCTTCTCAACCAGTTGACCTCTTAGTTTCTGCTCGCCTTTTCCAATACCCTTCCAAACTGTCAACCTCCAAAGGTTATGACCACCTCCCAGTTGTCTGTGTCAACATGCACCATCTTCATACCTCCCTTGCAAGTGTACTTGTAGTGGAGGAAAGGAGACTCAAGAGATCATGGCTCAGTGACCAGTTCACCATATAGAAGGTCTTTGGGTATACAGCCATCATCCATCCAACGAACATGGCCAAGCCAGTGCAGACATCATTGGCTTAGCAAAGAGTGAATGCTGTTGGAATTAGCATACTCCAGGACATCTACGTTGGTGACTTTGTCCTTCCAAGAAATGCCGAGGATATGTCTGAGACAGTGAAGGTGGAAACTGTTCAGCCTTTTCTCCTGCTTAGCATATCTTGTCCAGATCTCACCACTGCAGAGGAGTGTGCTGAGGATGCAGGCTTGGTGTTCTCAGTCAGGTTGCTGTTGTTCCACATACTCTTACTCAGAACATTTGCCGCTGAAGGTGTCCTTCAGTATGGAATGCTAGCGAAGTATCGTATGCATAAAACAAATCTTTCATGAGGACTGGCTGCACCTTTAAATTGGAATTCAGGCGAACAAGTTTGAACAGCTTTACATCAGTTCTGGTATGTAAGTAGACACCTTCTGTAGATGACCTAATGGCATATTATTTTTGTTGCTGTCATATGCCTAAGAATGTCAGTGCTAGAACACAACCCTGTTTGGCCCCACTGAGGATCTAAGGATTCCGATGTTGCCCATCATAGCTGATCTTACCCATTGTGTTCTTATGGAAAGCGTTGTTCACAATGAGCAGCTTTGGTGGTCAATCTATTTTCTCAACTCACATGGTCGAATGCTTTGGTGAAATCAATGAAAGCAACATATAGTGGTCTCCTTTGTTCACAACATTTCTCTTGTAGCTGCTATACTGAGAAGATTATGTGAATTGTAGATCTTCCAGTTCTGAAACTACACTGGTATTCGGGGTAGATGTCTTTAGCCAGGATCTGTAGTCTGATAAGGGCAACACGAGTAAATGCTTTCCCCATGATGTTCAGCGGGGTGATGCCTCCGAGACAAAGGTGTGCCAAGTTCTCAGAGAATTGCTCTATGCCTACAATGCCACGCGAGCATTCCTAATCTAGGGACGCCTTCAGTGGCAAATGGACAGACACTCTGAAGCCTGTAAAGAGTTTGGTTTGATCATCAGCATCAGGGAGAGAAATATCATGGTCCAGGATATTGCCAAAATGCATTCTATCAGCATTTACAACGTGACACTGGAGGTTATTGATAGCTCCATATATATAGGCTACATAATTACCAACAAGCTGTCACGTGATGCTGAAATTAACACAAGAGGGCCCAGAGAAGAGGTTAGCAAATCACGAACCTTCTCAGCCTACTGTCCTGCTCTACAGCAAATGCAGCAGAAATTGCCATGTTAGAGTGGGGCTCCTGGGCCACAGCAGGCAATGTTCAAAAGAGTTGTCCACCACAGCGCAAACCATCATTTTATGAGACAGGAGGCTGCCGTAGACTTGAACAACAATCCTTTGGTCCACTTTTTTCTAAAATTCCCATTATTGCAGAGAAAGGAAAATAAATCAAATATCTGTGCATCAAACTTACCATAGGCCACTGCCCCCTCCTTCTAGCACAGACAAGAAAGTTTGTGCTGGGGCTGCAGGAATGTCAATTTCCCATGCTTGATGAGTTCAGGCGGTATAGCATCAGCGCCTGAAGCTTTGCCCAGGGCAAGTGAGTCACGAGCTTAGCTAAAATCCTTCACTGTGGATTATTCTGTGGATTATTCCATGACAAGCAGACTTTCTATGGTGTCTGGAGCTTCCCGGTGGCAGTTTTCTCCTTAAAGTACAACTCAAGGTAGTGTTTCACCCATTTCTCTAACTGCTTATTGCAGTCGGCGATGACGTCTGCTGTCTTTGTTTTCAAGAGATCTGTTTTCTTTGCTGATGGTCCTATTGCCCTTTTGATTCCTTCATACATCCGAAGGACATTTGAATATTTTGGCAAAGCTGTAACCAGTAATCATTGCCACACTACCCAGCAGTCCGTTGGGTTTTACTTCAAAAGCTCTCAATGCATTCAGTCTTCTCACTTGTAATTAACGAGAGCAAACCACTGGGCTTCAATGACAGGTTCCATTGCAGTGATTTAGCTCAAACTAGTCTGCATTTTTCCACTCTTACTTCCCTTAAGTTGAGAGTGCAATATTGTAAATAGTGTCTTGAAGTATGTTCTATTTCATTTCTGTCCTCTTGCGTGGGAATGCTGGAGACCGTTTGTTCAATCAAGATGAGGAACTGTTGTTTTTTATCTAGGTCAGCAGCCATGGCTGACAGTGATGCAACAACAGCATTTCTGCTTTGAATGAAAAAACTTTTGGAGGGCTGCATCCTAACTGTGGTGCACACTTCCATCTTCCTGGGTCCAATGAACAACTGTCCAACAGTGCTGCAAATCCATGCAATAATGCAATGAGACTTGATGTATGCATGTTGGTTCTAAATGTTGCAACTAGTTTGCAAATATACAGTATATCAAGTTCCACCAGAAACTGGGTGCATTACTGAAATGTAAATTTGGGAGAATGGTGTACTTACATTGCTCTCTAAAGGTCCAAGCTGAAATAAAAAGGAAGCCTTAAGTAGGAGGGGCAAGCAGAGAAACATTAGGTCTTAGGCTAAGAATTAATGTTAATTACAGAAGTGGAGCAGTATCCAGTTCTGTAGTCACAAGATTTGTTTGTCAAGCCTACAGTTTAAACAGAGTTCATCAAAGATAGGCCTAATCCATGACTAACAGCTCGAATAACCTAATGCACATACATAGGTGAGCTATTACAATAAATTTCCCATTGGAGCATTTGGCCCTGTCATATTTCAAATAATGATGTTTCCAGTTCTACAAGGACTGAGGCAATTTGTTGCCTTGACAGTATTCCAGGAACATAAATTATTGAGCAGCAGCAGCAACAGTGAGAAAGAATGGTGCACAACTTATAAAACATGGCCCGAGGTTATGCAAAAGATAAATGTATTTTTTTCAGAACCAAGTTACATAGGGGACTGAGGTCAGTTACAAGTCAGATAGCAATCAGATGCAGTGCCACAGTAATATAAAACTACTCAACATCCTAGCCACCTTTAACCATAATAGACACATTTAGCAGACACTTAAGTGTTATAGTCAACAACTCAATTTCCAGGACTTTGTAACTGTTAACTCTTTGACATTGACCCACTGCATAATACACTCCCAACATTCTCCTCCTCCCATCTCTCCTCCTTCCCATAAAGACTGCTAGCAAATCTCTCAAACACGAGCAAGAGGAGCCACAAAAATAAAACAGAAAATGCTGTGTAAACAAAAGCTTGAGTGTTCAAGTCTCATCCTATGGTTTTCCTGGGACAGATGCAAATGGAAACATGCTCGCTGATACATTCTGTCAATGTTCCTACCTCTTCCCCTCCCAATCCCCACAGTTTCAGGAAGGCAATCCTGATATCAAATACATCTGCCAGTGTGTGTATGGGTGAGAGCATGCAAATCTGCAGTGTTCCTTGCAATCTGCACTGTTCCAATGTTGGATGTTGGGCCACCCATTAGGCCTGGCATTCAAATTTTAGGGGACTTCAGGCCAAACTGATAAGAGGACCTTAAGCAAGTACCTCCTGAGCTCTGGCATGTGCAGGTCTTAGTAAGAAAAAATGCATCCTACAGCATTGCACTGACTGTTGTAGGCCCTATTTCTCCCCTCAGACAGGTGAAAACACATAGCAGAGATACATTAACAACCCTGAGCTGGAAATGTAGCCAGGGTCAGGAAACATTTCGGGGGTGGAATGATTTCTTGGAGATGTTCTGTAATTAAGATGGAAAACCTTGAGAAGCATCTAAATGAGCAAAGTGGGTTCATGTTTTAAATTAACACTTTGTGTCCTGCCAATGCAAGATGGCAGGCTGCATAAGCACATTGGCCCGCACATTCGTGGAAATCTAGTGATGTCACTCTGCTGCGCCTAGCCTGCCAGATTCACTCTATGCATGCACATACCTCTCCGCATGCACAACTAAGGCTTGTTCTTCTGTAGACCAGGACTAAAAAGCTGAATCATGGGTCTTGAGCTTGCCTTACTGTGACTATCTTACTCCATTATTGGCATTTTTTTCCTGTGAGCTTCACTTGAACTCACTGAAATAAAGCACCAATTCTTTCCCCTCAGTGCTTTAGGTGCTTTCTCTCTTTAAAATCCAAACGCCTTTTCAAAGTCAATTATGGGTGGGCAATATATGGTCATTCGCCAGCAGTGCTCTCATCCAATGAGATAAAGGGGCAAACTATCAGAACACTGAAAAACTTAGACTGTTCTTTTTCTATACTAATCTTTGCAGCTCATTGGTGACCTGAAACTTTGAATTTGAAAATGTGAAGGTGTTAACATTACAGTTTAAGCCCAGCAAAGTCAACAGGGAAGAAATTCTAATTAACTGCTTACTGTGGGACTCAGCTGCCCAGCTGTGATGATTTGAGCAGTGCCATCTTTGGTCCTGGCTGCTGCATACACCATCCCTCTCAATGACGTAACTGAGTAAAACAGTCAGACTGTGCATGCATGGCGTTGGGAGCAAACCAATCCTTAATGCGCTCATAATATACACACAAATTCAAAAACTTTGATCAGAAAAACATAAACATCACTAAAAAGGACCCAACAAATCTATTCTTTTAAAAAATAAACATCCAATCAATTCTACTTCAATGGAAGAGGAAGAGGGAAGGGAAAGGGGATGTTAGAGGGTATGTTTCCCCACTCTCTGCCACCATGCTTACCACAGCATAGAGCTTACTGACAACAGGAAAATAATTTCTTCCATTCAGCTCCCCTTCCAACTGCTAAAGTCTCTGACTGGTACAAGTTGCCATCTGTCCTGCCTTCTCCCCACCACCCCGACTTACGCCAGACTGCCCAAGAAGGCACATAGAGCAGGAACTAAGGATCATGTTTTTCATTTTTTTGGCAGTTAAGTTATCAACTATTTCTGAAAAGAAATTGTGTGCGCGACAGTAGTAAGTGTATTGGTCACTGCTCAGTGAAAGTACAATCAGAAGGGGTAAAGACTAACGACAGTATGATTTGGTGGCAGGCAGGCCACAAGAAAAAGATGTCATACCATGGTCCAACTGTTTCTCTGGAAGACGACATTTACACACCTTGCTTTCTTAAAATAAAAGTTTTGGCAATATTATCCCCAAGCATTACAAGTCATTAGTAACATGACTTTCAATGAATAGTTGGAATTTCCAACAGTTTATCCATCTTAAACTGATTATATTTTAATTCTATAATTAACCATTTTGACCATCAATGGACTAGAATTAATTTTGTACCATAAAAAAACTCAGCATTTAGGAGGTTCTGAGAATAACACAAGCTTCTCATTTGCCAAAAACTTTCTCCTTCCCTCTCCTAAAGGTGCCAAAACCTGCTCAGGTGTGGCTCATATTTGTTTCAACCTGCAACCTGTATCCCTTAAAAAACGAAAGGTGGTGGTGTATGGTCAGTACACAGAATCATTCACATGATACAACAACCAGCAAAGAAAAGGAAAATGAAAAATACATATTACTTATTAGAGAAGGTATTTTACATCAAGCCGCAGATCCTAGGAGAGCCTGAATAAATAACAGGGTCTATAGAGCTACATGAAGTAGGGAACAGGTGTTAAAATGTGTATCCTAAAAGGTGGATGCTATTAGGTTTATATAACGTGAGAAAACCTTCAGCCCAGTTAAGCATTTAAGCACAGTTTGATTGACATGAAAAAAACCTCAGAAGTAGGCACTCAGTTTTAATTGGTACTAAGTTTAGTGAATGCTCCAATTTCTTTTGTAACAGGTTTTCTTTTTCAGCCATAACTGCATCAGAAATTATTGTACTGTTGCTGATGAAACCGCAATACAATGTCACGCTGAAGAGTATGCTGAAAAAGCATGTTTCTTATGATTACTCTTTGAAATTACTCTCTGTGAATGCATTGTTACTCTGACACAGAATATACATATTTGTGGAACAGCAACACAAATACCTGAGAGTTGATAAAGAAGTTCTGATGCCATTTTCACAGATATATCTTGAGTGAAAAGCTTAATTTCTGTGAGAGGTATAATTTCAGGGGAATTCCGTGAACTTTCGCTTTTCACTGCCTTGCAATTGAACACCCGACTAGGAAATGGTGAGGCTGCAGGTTCAGGTATTTTCAGCTCCATTGGCTCCTCTTTAATTGTAACTATTCGTGTTCCTAATTGCTTTTTATTTTCAGCTGTGGTTAGATGGAGAAAGAAAAATATAGCTGTGAGCATAAAGAGGATCCTGTACAAGCAACATAACTTTCAGCAACACTTCATCCTGAATTTCAACAGGTTTGAAGAACATTGTCAAATCACAGAATCAAAAGAAACCATTCAGTTCATCGTACCTATGCCGGCTCTTTGAAAGAGTTATCCAATTAGTCACATTCCCTAGCTCTTTGCCCACAGCCCTGTATTTTTTTTTCCCCATTTTCAATTACATATCCTTATGAAAGTAACTATTAATCTGCTTCCACCTTTTAGGCAGAGCATCTTAACTCGCTGGTCCTTTCGCCATTTATTTTGGTGCTGACTGGTCTGGTTATTTACCTTCCTGCCAGTGGAAAGTTTCTCCTTATTTAGCAAAATTCCTTGGATGGAGACCCGCCTCTAGTTAAACTTCCATTATCTTCTCTGATCTCGGGGAAAAAAGTCAGAGTTTCCATAGTCTGCCCCCATAACTGAAACCCTCACAGCATTCTATGTTTTTTGAAACCAATATAATCCACTATTTCATTTAACTACACGATGTAGAATATTCAATTAAATATAGTATCTATATCAGAACACAGTACTTAACAACAAATGGCAGTTAACCCAGTATTCCACAGGGAACCTGCACTCCATGTTAAAACCATTTGGAAGAAGCACTGAGTGGGGGTAAGAGCACAGGCTGTACTTTGGGTGGAGGACTTCAATGCCTACCATCAAATATGACTCAGTAGCACTAATACTGAGATGGGCAAGTTCTGAAGACAGGTGGTGAGAGAACCAACACGAGGGGAAAGCCTAACTGACCTCAACCTCAATCTGCTTGTTGCAGATTCATCTATTCGTAATAGTATTTGCAGGAATGAGCAATACAGTGAATACTTGTGGAGGCAAATCCCATTTCACACTGAGCACACGCTCCATTGTGATGTGTGGCACTACCACCATGCCATATGGGAAAGATTTTGAACAGATGGATGGCCAGTTTTGATGCCAGATAAGGCATTATGTGCAGCATGCCCTCTTATTACCCTTCAGTGTGCATGGGCCCTTTTTTGCACTGCCCAGTCCATGTATGTGCACATCTTAAAAGGGTACACTGCTGGTTGCAGCCTGTTTGTCCCCTGCATGGCACATTGCCAATTTCTGCACAGCTTAGCGTGAACTTTAGGTGTGGGCCATCAGCAGCAGCAAATTGTATTCCACCACACTAACTTCTCTTCAATCTAGCGTGACCATCAAACCAGGGGATTAACCCTGGCTCATCGAGGAGTGTAGGAGAGTAGGCCAGGAATAGCAGCAGGGATACCCAAAAATAAGCTACCAACCCTGTGAAACGGCAACATGCATGCAATAGGCAGAACTAAGAGATCCAATGATCAATGGATCAAATCAAAGCCCTGCAGTCCTGTCACCTCCAGGCGTGAATTGTGTTGAACAATTAAACAACTAATCAGAGGTCAAGGTGCCATGAATGTCACCATCTTCCAGGATGGTGGAGTCAAGTGTATGAATACAAAAGAGACAATGCTAAGCAGTTCCAGCCAAAAATTCTGAGTAAATAATAAATGTCAACCTACTGCTGAGATTCAGTCTTCAGTCAATTCAATTACTCTACATGTCAAGAAATGGTTGAGCGCACTGGATATAGCAAACATTATGGCCCCTGACAACATCCCAGCTTTAGTGCTGAAGATTTGTGTTCCAGAACTTAATGCAGCTCTAGCCGAGGTGTTACAATAAAATTACAACATGGTTATCTAGCCAACAATGTGGAATATTGCCCATTTTGTCCTATCCTCAAAAAGCAAACCCAATCTAGCTGAATATCACCCCATGAGAGTCTACTCTCAATCAGCAAAGTAATGGAAGGTGTCTTTGAAAGTGTTAACAAATGGCACTTGCGCACCAATAACCTGATCACTGATGCTAAATCTGGTTCCATCACAGCCACTCAGCTCTAGGTCTCATTACAACCTTGACCGAAACATGGTCAAAACAGCTAAATTCCAGGGGTGAAGCGAGTGACCGCCCTTAACAAAAGGCAGCATTTGACCGACTTTGGCATTAGGGAGTCCTACTAAAATTGAAGCCAATACAAATCAGGGGGGTAAAATTCCATCTGGCTAGAGTCATACTTAGCACAAAAGGAAAATCATTGTGGTTTTTGAAAACCTATCATCTCAGCTGAGGACATCAGTGCAGGAGATCCTCCAGTGTCTAAAAGCTAACCATCTTTGGCTGCTTCATCAATGGCCCTCCTTTCATCAAAAGGTTAGAAGTAGGGATTTTTGCTGCTGTCATAAAAAGCAGATTACAGTCATGGCTTACTTAGGGCGTACTGAGCTTTTTAAGGAAGATGTGTTTTTTTTAAAGAAATATAAGTATACACACTGAGCAAAAGACAGCTGATAATGTAAAAGGTCTACTTTGTGGAAAATACCTCTGAATTATAGTTGACCGGCTGGTCCCAAGAGAAAATGGAATGTCGCACCTGAAATGGCCTTCTTCAAGCAGATACTTGAAAAGGAGCTAGGAAAGAAACAAAAGACTGAACTCTAATCTCCTGATGTGCAGTGATTTGCACATCTCAGCAGTCACCCAAAATTCCAACTCCTGTTGATTTTTATGTCAGAATATGTAAATAGTTCTGAGATGAATGCAAGCCATGACTATTTCCTTTCCTAGAATACACAGGGAAAAAAATGGGTTAAAAAGCTTGCTGCGGAGCAATGCAAATTGTGCTGGTGCTGTGTGAGTGACAGAAACAAGAATCAGTCACCCCTGCAGTTTTGCAGGTGACTTTGCTCTCTCCCTCTTCCTTGCTGAGCCTTGCAATAAATAGGAAATAGAACAGCCTCGTTATGAGACAGCCTTTCGGTAAAGCCGAGTTATTTAAAAATCCCAGAGAGAAACTTTAAACAACTGTCATAACCTATATTTTTAAGTGGTATGTTTGAGATGCAATTCAGGAATCAGACTACCAGTTCTTGAGGTTTTCTATTTAACTAAATTAAACTTTTTATTAATTTACACAAGTTAAATATATACACATGGCTACAAATTACTATCATAACTTTTTAACGAATTCACAAACTAATCTCCATTAAGGCAACAGCATCCCATAGACTTAACCAAACACCAAGCAAAGCATTTTCACCTAACGAATTCAAAATGAGGTTCCTTTCATTTTGCTTCCTGTGGAGATGGTTGTAAGCTCACAGCTACTTGGATCTTCCATTGCCTCTGCCCGCCACACACACAACTGCCCTCGGTTATATCCAGCATATCTCAATGAATGTAAGTCCTCATTGTATCACTAGCTTCTTTGAACTCCACCTCTTCTAATAATAAAACCCCTTTCATAGTACCAATTTTATTAGTAATATAAACATATGGCTTGGGGTCTCACTTCTTGAATGCTCCATTCAGAAAATGCAAATGCATGCTACCTCTCTTACATCTCAAAACTAGTACACATCAAAGCACCCAGACAAGCTGGCTTTAATCCAATTAAGACACATCCATAGACTAAACCTCTATTTTAAAAGAAAAATATTTTCCAATAATATTATATGCAATAATAGCTTCATGACACCTCTTCAACTACTCTGCAGAACTAAGTGTCTCCAACTCACTGCAAATCTGCCAAGGTCAGCTCTACTGGAATCGCCCAAATTAACAGCCGCAACGTACCGCCATCTACACGGACAAGCAGAGGGCTGATTTGTATATATTTTTAAAATGTGTGTGCGCGCGCACGTGCGGCATTTTATTGTTCTTCACGGGTTTTCGTAACCAATAAACTTACTCTTTCTTTGACTCAAGAAAGCCAGGTTAAATTGGCTCCTTAATAAAAGTCAATGCATTCTGACTGGGATAAGGTATCCACAGGGAAAGAATTTTTAAATTTGCCTTGTTGCGACCAACCAGGATCTCCTCACTCAGGATCGTAACAAAATTGGGGTCCCACCCCAGTCGTAACAAACTGGGGACCTCGTCTAGGAACTGGTCGTAACACTGATGATTGCTTCATGTCCAGTTCCATTCACAACTACACAGATAATGAAGCAGTCTGTGCCACATGCAGCATGACATGGATCACATTCAGCAATGGGCTAAGTGGCAAGTAATATTTATGCCACATAAGTGTCAGGCAATGACCATCACTAACAGAGAGGGAGTTTAACCACCAGCCTTGACATTCAACAGCGTTACCATTACCGAATCCCACATCATCAATATCCTGGAGGGTTACCATCGATCAGAAACTTAGCAAGATTAGCCACATAAATACAGTGGCAACAAGATCAGGTCAGAGACTAGAAATTCTGAGGCAAGCAACTCACCTGACAGCTGAAAGCATTTACATTGCATACAAGTCACATGTGTGAATGCTCTCCATCTGTTTGGATGAGTGCAGTTCCAACAACACTCAAGGAACCTTGACACCATACAGGACAAAGCAGCCTGCTCTGATTGGCACCACACGCGCCACCTTCAACATTCACTCCCTGCGCCATGGCTGTTGCATGTAAATCTAAGATGAATTGCAGTAATTTACAAAGGCTTCTTCAACAGTATCCTCTAACCCATGATCTCTACCACCCAGAACAAGGCTGCAAGTGCAATGGAAATCCACCAGATTCAAGTTTCACACTATCTTGATTTGGAAATATATTGCTGTTCCTTCACTGTCTCTGGGTCAAAATCCTGGAACCACCTCCCAAACAATGCTGTGGGTGTACCTACACCCATGGACTGGAGTAATTTAAGAAGGCAGCTCGCCACCATTTCCTCAAAAGCAATTAGGGATGTACTTGTTGACTTGCCAGCAGCACCTATATCCTATAAATTAATAATAATAAAACATTATCCTTAGATAGCACAGACTGCAGGCCAAACCTGGATCCTGGATGGCTTGGTACTACAATGGGTGCTATATTTAGCAACTAGGTCTTCAGATAGTTCAACTAATTTTTGGAATACCAGAAAGATTAAGGTCCCAAAATTACATCATATCATGGAATCATAAGAATGGTTACAGCACAGAAGGATGCCATTCAGCCTGTCATAGCTGTGCTGGCCCTCAAGGATCAATTCACCTGGTGCCACTCTTTGTGGCTCTTCACGTTCTTCCTTTTCAGAATGGTTCAATTCCCTTTTGAAGCCTCAATTGATCCCGCCTCCACGACCCCTCAGGCAGTGCATTTCAGATCCTAACCCCTCGTTGTGTGAAAAAGGTTTTCCTCATTGCATCATTGGTAAAAGAAACAATTATCTTAAATCTGTGCCCTCTGGTTCTCGATCCTTCCACCAATGATTGTGTGAGTGCCTCTATCAAATCTCTTCTCTTTTCTCAAACCTCTTCTCTAATCTTTCCATGTTCATCACTGGAACCATTCTTGTAAGTCTTTTCTGCACTCTCCCGAATGCTTTCACATCCTTCTTAAAGTGTGGTGTCAAAACTGGACGCAATTCTCCAGTTGAGGCTGAAACAGTTTATGTGATGGGTTATGTAATCTCAGAAGGGAACTTTTCAGGCTTATTTCACTGTAGGTTGCAGGAGCAACATAAAACTTATGGCATTGTTGTTGTGTGACAGAAAACCTATCCATTATACAAATATTGTTGGGTTAATAACTATGGCAGTGGCAACTAAGTTTCACATTTTTGAAGTCGAGGGTAGACACTAATGAGAAACGTTTTGGGGGCTTCCGTGTATCACAGAGAAAGTAGCCAGCCATTTCATTCTGTGGTGGGGTTATTTATTAATTTTTCCGAATATTCTTTATGTAATCTATTGTCTAATCATTGCAAAGATTACAGATATCAGGGATACTGGAACTATTTCAGGATGGCTCAGTGTTACTCTACATTATGCCTTTAGCAACTAAGCAATTGAGAAGTTGGAAAGTTATATTCTTGCCATAAGGAGAAAAACGCCATGATTGAATCATATAACTTTAGGAGAAGAACAGTACAGCTGTCTCATTCGGTTTAAGCTTCATATTTGTTCCAGCCTAGACTTTTCAGAAGCAAAATGACAATTACAGAAAATCCACATAGTGCTACAATAGCCAGGTTCAGCCACTAGAGGTCACATGAACATTTATACAGCTAAATGGCAAACTTCTGTTTGGTGTTTCCATTCCTTTTATGTGGAAGATAAAGCACATTCCAACAAGCTATAATCTAACTAGAACAAAACAGTGTCCCTTTGAGGCTCTATACTCTTGAATTCTATCATATTTTATGGTCAATTTGGGAATTGTTTCGGCAGACAGCTTCTGAAGTATCAGTTTTTAAATTATTTCTGTGCCAAAATATGCTGTTTTTAAAAAACAAGGCGTGTACAAGTTAAATTAACTTAAATACAAAAATAAAATGCAACCTAAGTTAATTTTATTCAGCTCAAAATTGTAGGAATGATGGTTTTATTTAGTGTGTAATGTACCTTTAAGAATAATACTGGTCAAGGAAGATCACATGATCTGTAGTAACCAATAAGAGACAAGTGGGGGCTACCTCAGCAGTCAGTGTAGAGATAGGGTTGGAGTTGAAAGCACATGTGTAGTTGCTGCTGAGTGCATTGTAAAGAAACTTAATGTTTCCACCCAAGAATTGTCTGCAGATCAACCCTGTTAACAACAGTAGCAACTCGGCCACCCTTATAACAAACTGGCGACGAGGATAAAGATTGAAGAGAAGAAATCAAGTTAGAAAGAAACTGGCACTGTACCTCGCCTAGTAGCAAGCTCCATTAGAATTGAAAAGTAATCCCCTCTCAAAATACCACAATTTGGGAGAATTGATCCTTTTGAACCAGCCACAGACAATTGGTCTCCTTACACAGAATACCTCACGTTCTTTCTTTCAAGCAACGAGATTACAGGGGAAAAGAAGAGGTGAGCGATCCTCTTGAGTACTTGTGGGAGCAAAACCTACAGTCAGATTCAAAGTTTGACAGCACCCAGTGCTTCAGATTCAAAAAATTTCAGTGAATTGGTGGACCTCGAATGGTCCTTTTCAACCAAAACCCTCCGATAGAGGTTCAGGTTTAATTCACGAAACAGAACCCCGGGTGAGACAATTGCATGCTACATGGCAAATAATGCAGCTAATGCCACATTGTGAGTTCAGTACAACAATAAATGATGTGCTCAGAGATTGTTTCGTGTGTGGTGTGAATGAGGATACTATTCAGAGATTATTGTCCAAGGTAAAATCTGGATTTCAAGACAGCACTAGGGATAGCACTGGCCACGGAAAGCACATTAAGAGATTCAAAAGCAATGCAGGGTGTGCAAAATGGCACCGTCCTCCACATCAAGTGGAAAACCCCAGCTGAAAAGGGCACGAAAATGCAAGACTCTGCTGAGAAGCGGAAAACAGTCCCCAGTAGCTAAAGAATAAAGAAAAATAACTTAGCAGTGAGATTAAAGGGTAATTTTAATAGAGGTGAAAACAAGCAGTCTTTTAGTGACTGGCAGTTAATAAAAAATTGAATGTTACTATTGTCATAGAAATGGACATATGCTGAGGCAGTGCAAGGAAAGATTCAAGCAGGCTTGTAAACAAAGGAAGAAGCCCAATGAAATCTACAATGTAGAAGAGCCTGAAACAACAAATTCAGACAGAACCAATATTTGTTACGGTGAAAGTAAATGGCAAACCTGTTAGAATGGAAGTGGACACGGGAGTGCGAGAGGAGCCGGGAGTTGAAGAGGAGCTGGGAGAGCAGGGGTGACCGAGGGAGTTCAGTGAGGAGGGAACAAGGTGATCCTTTGAGTACCGTGAATACGGCCAGGTAAGAATTCACTACTTTTTTTGCTAATAGTTTTTAAAGGTCTTATTTTGTGGTACATCGTTTGAAGGGGCTATATTCTGTAACAATGAGGAGCAGGGAAGAAGGGCCCGAGAGTAATTGATATTAAGTATCTTCCAAAAGGTTTAATTTAATTTAAAGGGTAAGTCATGGCAGGAGAGCTCAAAGCCGTGGTGTGCTCCTCCTGCTCTATGTGGGAAGCCGGGCACATTTCCATTGCCTGGGGCCAGCATGTGTGCGGGAAGTGTCTCTAGCTACAGCTCCTGGAAGCCCGGGTTTTGGAGCTGGAGCGGCAGCTGGGGACACTATGAAGCATCCGCGAGACAGAGAATATTGTGGATAGCACGTATAGAGAGGTGGTCACACCACAGGCTAAGAGTCAAAAGGCAGGAAGAGAATGGGTGACCACCAAGCAAAGCAAGAGGACTAGGCAGGCAGTGCAGAGATCTCCTATGGCTATTCTCCTGCAAAACCGCTTTGGATACTGTTGGGGGGGGCGGTGGATGGCCTCTCAGGCGAAAGCAGCAACAGCCAAATTTGTTGCACTGCGGTTGGCTCTGCTGCACAGGAGAGGAGTAAAAAGTGTGGGAATGCAATAGTTATAGGGGATTCAATTGTAAGGGGAATAGATAGGCGTTTCTGTGGCCGCAAATGAGACTCCAGGACGGTATGTTGCCTCCCTGGTGCTAGGGTCAAGGATGTCTCAGAGCGACTACAGGGCATTCTGAAGGGGGAGGGTGAACAGCCAGTGGTCGTGGTACACACTGGTACAAACAACATAGATAAAAAAAAGGGATGAGGTCCTAGAAGCAGAATATAGGGAGTTAGGAAGTAAGTTGAAAAGTAGGACCTCAAAGGTAGTGATCTCAGGATAACTACCAGTGCCAGTCAGGATAGAAATAGCAGGATATATTGGATGAATTTGTGGCTGAAGAGATGGTGTGAATGGGGGGGTTTCAGATTCCTGGGGCATTGGGACCAGTTCTGGGGGAGGTGGTACCAGTACAAACTGGACGGGTTACACCCGGGCAGGACCGGGACTGATGTCCTTGGGGGGAATATTTGCTAGAATGGTTGGGGAGGGTTTAAATTAAAATGGCAGGGGGGTGAGAACCTATGCGAGGAGTCAGAGGAAGGGGAATTAAAGACAAGAACAAAAGACAGAAAGGGGAATAAGAAAAGTGATGGGCAGAGAAATCAAGGGCAAGAATCAAATAGGGCCTCAGTGAAAAATAGTAGGAACTGGACAAGTCTTGTTAAAAAGACAAGCCTTAAGGCTTTGTGCCTTAACGCGAGGAGCATTCGCAATAAAGTGGATGAATTAAACATGCAAATAGATGTAAACAGGTGTGATATAGTTGGGATTATGGAGACATGGCTGCAGGGTAACCAGGAATGGGAACTGAACATCCAGGGGTATTCAGTATTTAGGAAGGATAGACAAAAAGGAAAAGATGGTGGAGTTGCATTGCTGGTTAAAGAGGAAATTAACGCAATAGTGAGGAAAGATATTAGCTCCGACGACGTGAAATCTGTATGGGATGAGCTGAGAAACACTAAGTGCCAAAAAACGTTAGTGGGGGTTGTATATAGACCCCTAAATTGTAGTGGTGATGTTGGGAATGGCATTAAACAGGAAATTAGAGACGCATGTCATAAAGGAACATCTGTAATTATGGGTGACTTTAATATGCATATAGATTGGGCAAATCAAATTAGTAACTATACCATAGAGAAGGAATTCCTGGAGTGTATACGGGATGTTTTTCTGGACCAATACATTGAGGAACCAATGAGAGAACAAGCCATTCTCGACTGGGTATTGTGTAATGAGAAAGGAATAATTGGCAACCTAGTTGTGCCCCTTGGGGATGACTGACCATAATATGATAGAATTCTTCATCAAGATGGAGAATGACGTAGTTGATTCTGAGACTTGGGTCCTGAATCTTAATAAAGGAAACTATGATGCTATGAGGCGCGAGTTGGCTATGATGGATTGGGAAATGTTATTTAAAGGGATGACGGTGGATAGGCAATGGCAAACATTCAAAGGGCGCATGGGTGAACTGCAACAATTGTTTATTCCTGTCTGGCGTAAAGTAAAACAGGAAAGGTGGCCAAACCATGGCTTACAAGGGAAACTAGAGATAGTATTAGATGCAAGGAAGAAGCATACAAATTGGCCAGGAAAAACAACAGATCTGAGGATTGGGGGCAGTTTAGAATTCACCAAAGGAGGACCAAGGGATTGATTAAGAAGGGGAAAATAGAATACGAGAGTAAGCTTGCAGGGAACATAAAAACTGACTGTAAAAGTTTCTATAGGTTTGTGAAGAGAAAAAGATTGGTGAAGACAAATGTAGGTCCCCTTACAGTCAGAAACAGGGGAATTTATAATGGGGAACAAAGAAATGGCTGACCAACTAAATACATACTTTGGTTCCATCTTCACAAAGAAGGACACAAATAACATACCAGAAACGTTAGGGAACACAGGGTTTAGTGAGAGGGTGGAACTGAAAGAAATCAGTAGGAAAATGGTGTTAGGGAAATTGATGGGACTGATAATCTACATCCCAGAGTACTTAAGGAAGTGGCCCTAGAAATAGTGAATGCATTGGTGGTCATCTTCTGAGATTCTATAGACTCTGGAAGTTTCTACAGATTGGAGGGTAGCTAATGTAACCCCACTATTTAACAAGGGAGGCAGAGAGAAAACAGGGAACTATAGACCAGTCAGCCTGATGTTAGTAGTGGGGAAAATTCTGGAGTCCATTAAAAAAGCTGAGCACGTGGAAAACAGTCGTAGAATTGGACAGAGTCAGCATGGATTTATGAAAGGGAAATCATGCTTGACAAATCTACTGGAACTTTTCGAGGATGTAACTAGTACAAGTTGAGGAGGGGAGCCAGTGGATGTGTCTCATTTGTACTTTCAGAAAGCTTTCGACAAAGTCCCACTTAAGAGATTGGCGTGTAAAATTAAAGCACATGGGATTGGGAGTAGTGTATTGAGATGGATAGAAAACTGGTTGGCAGACAGGAAACAAAGAGTAGGAATAAATGGGTCTTTTTCTGAATGGCAGGCAGTGACTAGTGGGGTACAGCAGGGATTAATCCTGGGACCCCAGTTATTCACAATATATATTAATGATTTAGATGAGGGAATTAAATGTAATATCTCCAAATTTGCAGATGACACAAAGCTGGGTGGGAGGGTGAGCTGTGAGGAGGACGCAGAGATGCTTCAGGTTGATTTGAACAAGCTGAGTGGGCAAATGCATGGCAGATACAGTATAATGTGGATAAATGTGAGGTCATCCATTTTGGTAGCAAAAACAGGAAGGGAGATTATCTGAATGTCTATAAATTGAGAGAAGGGAATGTGCAATGAGACCTGGGTGTCCTTGTACACCAGTCACTGAAGGTAAGCATGCAGGTGCAGCAGGAGGTAAAAAAGGCAAATTGTATGTTGGCCTTTATTGCCAGAAGATTCGAGTACAGGAACAGAGATGTCTTGCTGCAATTGTACAGGGCCTTGGTGAGACCACACCTGGAATATTGTGTGCAGTTTTGGTCTCCTTATCTGAGGAAGGATGTACTTGCTGTAGAGGGTGTGTAGTGAAGGTTTACCCGACTGATTCCTGGGATGGTGGGACTGACATATGAGGAGTGATTGAGTCAGTTAGGATTATATTCGCTGGAGTTCAGAAGAATGAGGGGGGATCTCATAGAAACCTATAAAATTCCAACAGCACTAGACAGGGTAGATGTAGGAAGGATGTTCCCGATGGTGGGGGAGTCCAGAACCAGGGGTCACAGTCTGAGGATATGGGGTAGACCATTTAGGACAGAGATGAGGAGAAATTTCTTCACCCAGAGAGTGGTGAGCCTTTGGAATTTGCTACCACAGAAAAAGTAGTTAAGACCAAAACATTGTATATTTTCAAGAAGAAGGAGTTAGATATAGCTCTTGGGACGAAAGGGGATCAAAGGGTATTGGGAGAAAGCGGGAGCAGGCTATTGAGTTGGATGATCAGCCATGATCATAATGAATGGCAGAGCAGGCTTGAAGGGCCGAATGGCCTACTCCTGCTCCTAGTTTCTATGTGAAGGGCCAAGCCTCCTGCAGCAAAATTGGTTAAAGGAGATTAAGTTAGAATGGGCTGAAATTTTCCAGTTAAGAGCAATTGGGCTAACAGAGCAACTTCAAAAGTACACCACAGTCTTCAAGGACGAACTTGGGAAATCCAGGGCCTGCGGGCAAAGATTCATGTGGATCCAGAAGCAACCCCTCGCTTCATGAAGGCGAGACTGGTGCCATACGCTCTGCGAGAAAAAGTTGACACCGAACTGAACAGACTAGGCGTTATACAACCTGTGCAGTTCTTAGAATGGGCAGCCCCCCATAGTCCCTGTCCTTAAATCTGACCAAAGTGTCTGAATTTGAGAGGATTACAAACTGATGATTAATAAAGTAGCTATGCTAGGCAGGAACCCCATTCCAAAAATCGAAGACCTGTATGCCAAGCTGGCAGGAGGAACAACGTACAAAAAGCTTGACACAAGTCATGCTTGTCAATAACTAGAGTAGATAATGCCTCCCGGGAATATGCCACAATTAATACCCACAAAGGGTTGTACCAATATACACGACTGCCTTTTGGTGTCTCCTCAACTTGCACCATCTTTCAGAGAACAATGGAAAGCTTACTGCAGGGATTGCCCCAGCTTATAGTCTATGTAGATGATATATTGGTGACAAGATTCACTAAAAAAGAGCATCTGGCAAATTTAGAAATCTTAAAAAATTTCTTGCGAGCTGGAGTGTGTCTAAAAAAGGAAAAGTGTATGTTCCAAGTGAGGGAAGTAATCTATTTGGGTCACTGGCTAGGCTTACAGAGCCTCCACCCAGTTGAGAAGAAAGTGGGAGCCGTAGGAGAGGCACCTGCGCCAAAGAACGCCTCAGAGCTCAAACCATTCCTAGGAATGATCAACCATTATGGGTGGTTCTTACCCAATTTGTTTACAGTGCTGGTTCCACTGCATTCTCTACTTAGAAAGAACCAACGATAGTCTTGGGAGGGGCCCCAGAAAGCTTTCATAAAGGTCAAACAATTGTTGCACTCGTCCAATCTATTAACGCATTATGACCAGACAAAAGAATTGGTGCTGACATGTGACGCATCTCCCTACGGAGTGGGAGCAGTGCTCTCTCGTCAGATTGATGACAGCACAGAACGGCCAATAGGTTATCTCTTAAGAGCGCTCACCACAGAGGAAAAAGGATACTTGCAGATAGAAAAAAGCAGCCTGGCCATCATCTTGGGTGTCAAAAAATTGTGCCAGTATGTATACGGCTGCCATTTTACAATCGTTTCAGACCACAAACCATTGCTAGGATTGTTTGGTGAGGACAAGGCTATACCACCCAAAGCCTCCACAAGAATAAAACGATGAGCTTTAATTCTGGCAGTATATGAAAACACTTTCATACATAGGCCTGGCAATCCAATCACAACGTCAATGGCCTTAGTCATTTGCCTTTACAAGAAAATGATGAGAAAGTCCCAGTTCCACAGGAACGTGTTTTACTTGTTAAATTTCTTAGATTCCTCGCCGTTATGTGCTCGATAGATCAGAGACTGGACAAGTCGGGACCCGTTCCTATCTCAAGTACGAGAGCAAGTGCTACATGGTTGGTCACAGGAACCAGTATCTGATTAAATGAAACTGTGCTTCAATAGAAGACATGACATAACCAGCCAGGATGGCATCTTATTGTGGGGAGCACGAGTGATTGTTCCTCCAAAGGGAAGGAAGTCACTTTTAATTGAACTACACAGTGCGCATCCAGGAATTTCGCAAATGAAGACCATTGCACCCAGCTATCTATGGTGGCCTGGAATGGATGGCGAAGAGAGTTTAGTGAAGCACTGCGTGCAACGTCAGCAACTGCAAAGGTTGCCAGTAACAGCTCCATTACACATATTGGAGTGACCGGGTAGACCTTGTGCGCAGTTACATATTGCTCATTGTCAATGCCCATTCAAAACGGCTGGACGTATATGAGGTGAAGTCACCTTCGGGCGCTAAAATTGAGAAACTAGGTCGAAGTATTGCCATTCACGGACTACCAAGTAGTCATTTCCGATAACGGCACAGCATTTGAGTGCTAAGTTTCAATGCTTTATCAGCCTCAACTGTATCACTCATTCAAAACTGTACCGTACCACCCTTCCTCAAATGAACCGGCTAAAAAGGCAGTCCAAATGTTCAAAGCGGGCATGAAAAAGCTAACTGGCAATTCCTTGGCAACCAAGCTAGCACACTTTCTTTTTCATTAAAGGACTACCCATCACACAACAACAGGTGTCACACCTGCAGAGTTATTGTTGAAACGCCGTCTCAGGACGAGTTTGAGCTTAATAATGTTGAATTTAGAGGAGAAGGTGGAAAGGAGTCAGGGAAACCAGAAAACTAGACACAACTGGCATAGTCACAAGAGGAAATTTATCATGGGAGAGACGTTATATGTGAAGAACTTCGGGGAAGGACCCATGTGGTTACTGAGTGAAATAAGTGCGGTAAGGACCTCTATCTTACCACGTGGAGGCGGAAGGCCGGATCATCCATAAACATGTGGACCAATTAAGGAAGAGAGAAATAAGTCACCAAGATTTGGTTCCACCAGTGATCATGACCAGGTCTGCATTTCCTGTTGAGGATACTCAACCCAGGATTGATATTCCTGTAAGAGTTGAGATACAGAACTGCAAGTGCCCACCGAAGCACCTTATGTTCAGACAGCTCTGGAAAAAGGAGAATCCTGACAAAGAATCTGAAGTTGTGGAGCTGCGACATTCCACACATGCCAGGAAACCGCCTGAAAGACTGAAACTTGTAAATTCCTTACCCAGTGTAAATATTATGTTGTCTTGAAAAATATGTACTTGTAAATATATATAGTCGAGTTAAAGGGGGAAGAATGTAGTAATTATTGTTTTATTTAGTGTGTAATGTACCTTTAAGAATAATACTCATTAAGGAAGATCACATGATCTATAGTAACCAATAGGAGAGTAGCGCGAACTACCTCAGCAGTCAATGTAGAGATAGAGTTGGAATTGAAAGCACACGTGTAGTTGTTGCTGAGTACTTTGTAAATAAACTTAATGTTTCTGGCCAAGAAGTGTCTGCAGATCAATTCTATCAACAATAGTAGCAACTCTGCCACCCTTACAACAAGAATATTGCATAAAAGCAATGAGAGCCTTCAGAAATGGGAAAGTGAGAAATGCAGTAGGACAATAAAAGATTCCTTTCTCCATGTAGAACTTATACTCAGAAGGTTGTCATCAAGGGAACACTCTCTTTCCCCATCACCCAGCCCCCAGACCATAAAATCCTGCTGTTAAACATTGTTTGAAAAAACATTTCATCTTGCTGATCCAACTGATTTAATGTTGAAGTATTTGCTTTTCAAGAATATACCTGGATCAGATAAAGCAGATTCCTAGTTCAAATAACACTTAACGTTGAAAAGAAATTGGGCACTGCGTAAAGAGAGAGTAAATCTGAATGAAAATAATTAAGCACAGAAGAGACAGAAGTATTGCAAGCACTAGTTTTTAAATTATTCTTAGCAGCACTTTGAATTCTTTCTTGCAAATGGTAATTCAGATGGATGTTAAAGATCCCAAGGCTCTATTCAAGGAAAAGGTTGAAGAGCTGGAAATTTTCCCTCAACCATTATGAAGAATAGATTAACTGGTCCTTAACCTCACCGTTTGTGGGATCTTGCTGTCTTTAAATGGCAGCCAAGTCTGCCTAAATAATAGCTGGTGCATTACAATAAAGTTCAATGTATATGCAGCACTTTGAGATGTTTCTAAGAAGTGTTATAAAAAAACTTCTTCCTTTTTTGTTGGAAACTACAGGATTATCAAGGGGAAACATTTCTTCCAATCAGCATTCGCAGCAGGATCATAAGTGAATATTTAAGACATACAATAACTATGGAAACCTGCCTATTAAGCTAACCCACTGAGGCAAATGCCAACAAAGTGGGTAAATGATGAGGTCGATTAATACAACTTTTAACATGAAGCACGAATGACGAAAACCACACTAAATGTAGGCAACCTAACACTTTTACAGAAATCCCCTTCCTGCCATTTTTGTTCATGCTCCGAATAAAAACAAAATCAGAGTAACTGCAACTTGATTTCAAGGTCAACTTGTGGTCAAATGAAAGCACTTGTCTTCTTAAATTGTCATATAAAGACTAAAGTTTATGAAAGCACACCTTGCAGTCAGAACCTAAAAAACCCTTGGCACATGTGCTATGGACACTTCACAGGCCAAAGTAAAACGAGTATTCACCTTGCCTAGCCAACTGAAAGTAACAGAAAAAAATGTCCCACAACACATTTATCTACATATTTCCCAATCTTTATTTACGACCAAACATTCTTAGGTGAATGAGAAAAGCTGAAACTTTGAAAATATGAGTAAAATTGAATTTTATTAGAGCATTAAGTGATTTAATATGTGGTGCCACAGAATGAGTGAGAGATTTTAACTCATTTAAAACCCACCCACTTGTATATAGAGTTAAAATAGGTTAAATTCTCCACTCTGATGGCCACAAGTATAATAGCACAATGCTTATGTTATTGGAATAATAATTCATAGAGCCATGTTTAATTCCGGCCACAGTTTGGGAACTTTGAAAAAAACAAGGCCTGCATTTTTGTGGTGCAATCCATAGCCACTGGACATCTCAAAGTGCTTTAAGCCAATGAACTGTAGTTGCTGTTGTGATGTAAGAAAGGTGACAGCCAATTTACATACAACAAGCTCCCACAAACAGCAATGTAACAACATTCAGATAATCTGTTTTCTGCGATGTTGAGGGATAAACATTGGCCAGGACACTATGCTCCCCTGCTCACCTTCAAAATATTGCCATGGGACCTTCTACATCTACTTGGGCAGGTAGATGGGGCCTTGGTTTAACAGCATCTGAAAGATGGTGCTGTGCTCCCTCAGTACTGCACTGCAGTGTTAGCCTTGATTTGTGTGTTTTCGAATTTCAAAATATTTGGAAATAAGCTGTCAGCAAAAATGACCATGCAAAAGACAAATGGTTTATTAATGCCTTCTATGGAAGGAAACCTGCTGTCCTCAACCAGTTTTAAGTGTGTATGACTCCAGGCCCACACTAACATGGTTAACTCTTAACTGCCCTCAGTTGTAACAAATTGAGACAAAGGATTGCAGCAATTCAACAAGAAAGCCCACAACCATCTTTTCAAAGGCAACCAGGGGTAGGCAATAAATACCAGCCTTGCAAGCAACATCCACAGAGAGTGAATTTAAAGAACACCGCACTGCTTTGTAGGCAGACTGAACAGACACTTGGCAGTCTTCTCAGAGAGGAGGGGACATGAGGGTGATAAAAACATAAAACTATCAGAGCTGTCACTGCTTCTTGTGCACACCAGCCAAAAACTTGCTTGGGTTTCCCAATTTTTTCTTTCTGGCACATTGAATTAAGTGTAGTTATGCACACATACAAAACTTTAGCAGTGCAATTTCATGAAACAAAGCAAAATTTAGAAAGTTTTGGCTTGGAGTAGCAAAAAGCATGGTGCGTCAAAGAATGAGCTGTTGCTCTTTTACTCATACAGTGGGTCAACTCATTTAACCTGTATGCTGAAGTAATTATTACTTAATTCTAACTTCAGATGGTACTAAAAGCATGGAACAATTGTGAAATGCTGGTGAACATTCAAATCCCAGATTGGAGTTGTTATACTGACAAAAGGTTCAAGTTTCTTAGATTTGAATGCCATTAGATGTTCCATTTTGCATGTTGATAGAAATCTATTGCCAAAGGGGAGGAAACCAACATGGAGAATAAGCAGGCTTCATCAGTCCTTGGGTGCTCCAATATACTTCCCCAGTGAAGAGAACAGGTAACTAAATTACTTACTCCCAGCCCATCATCAGAGCCACTCTTAGCTTGTCACAAGGTTGTATATAATTTTTTCTCCCTTCCACTATGTATACATCTGCCATCCATATATAAAAAAGCTGGAGCTGGGATTTTGGTGCAGTGGGAGATTAAGCCTGTAGCATCCCCACCTTGCCAATTGCCCAATTTCACAACACACACCAACTTGGGCATTTTTGGCATGGTGCCTCCTGATTGGTTGAGTAAACAGTGAAATAAAGGAGCTAATATACAAAAAGCAGAATAAATGATCAGGAGACAGTGCAATTGAAAGAGAGCCCCAAACACTAAATTGATTTTTGTCATATAATGAAATAAATCAGCAGTTTGTATGAATGACAGCAAAGGTGATGTGCCACAACAGCAGCACATAGGGATTTGTGAAAAGTATTGTGATCCTAGACAATCACATCTGCACTGAATGTCTGCATCTCCAGCTATTGAGCTGGAGTCTTAGCTGTAGACACTGTGAGATGCCCATGGGGTTCTGAAGTTATATTTCCTGTCCAGTAATAGGGTTAGTCTCCTCATAACTAGGGAAGAATCTGTAATCACGGGGAAAGCAGCAAGTTGGGGCGGGGGAAACTTGTCCTGCTCTACATAAAAATCATTGGCATATGCAAAACTAGGGATGAGGCTCTGCTGAGAGTTCAAAGAATTTGGGTCTAAACTCAAATTCAGAACCCCAAGTTTTAATGATTTCAATTTTTGGATTGTTCATTGACCTTGCACTTCATTTTCCAGGTACCTTGCCATGGACTGTGACGCCATCATGGCAATGAAATTCAATATGACCAAGAGCAGGCTGTGTGTCACTTTGTACCATCTTTCACATAACCATGTCCTGATACCAGAGCTACATAAATATAAACTGCTTTGTTGTTGTTGGAAAGAAATGTTGCTTTTGAATTTAGCTGTGTGTGAAAGATAGTAAACATAACTTCATTTTGATTCTAAAAGTGTCACTGATTTTCACTCTGCTAACAATAGATAGTTTTCTCCCATGACACGCAGCCCCATTCCACCGTACTGTGACCCAAGGAGTAGAATAGAGAATGATGTGCGTCACTCAGGTACCTTACTTTTAACCCCACTCTCGTGTCCAAAGGTTGTTGGGCTGAATATCAAGGCCTTCCACACTTATTGTCACTGAATTTCACCACTTTCCTCCCTCAAATTCTGCACCAAATAATTTCTCATCTGCAGTAATGTCAACCTCCAGCTTAAATCATCATGCTCCCCTTCCTCTGATTTCACTACCCTTTTATCTTCCCTTGAACTCTCCATCCATGTGAGCTACCCAGTGTACTCATAAGGCTGGATGAACAGTGTTGTTTCAGAAGCAGGACTCTGTCTTGCACAGACAGAAACCCAATTGGCTGACACCTCCATCACTCTGGGTCATGACCCCACAAACAAACATCAAGCCATTGTTTCCCATACTGTCACTGATGCCATCATTTCTTCGCATCTCAATATTCTCCCCTTGTCCTGTCTTTTCCAACTAGATCAGTGACTCTTCCAAAGTCCCATTCTCAGTTTGTCACCACATTTGTTCTATGTCATTTCTCACATCAGTGCTACTGATAGGTCTTCCTTTTCTCTCAGCCAAGGATTCTTCTCTTGGATTGAAGGCATACTTGACCTTATCCATCCCATTTCCCACACCTCTGCCCTCACCCTTCCCCTCCCAGAACCACAACAAGAGTTCTGCTTGTCCTCACTTTCCACCCATGGTCACTCTAATACTTGTGACTCCTAAATGGAATAATATTGAGATAATCACAACCCAACTTTTGTTAGATGTTCATTTTCAGGATGTGGGCATCACTGACAAGGCCAGCATTTATTGCTCATCCCTATTAAGAGAATGTGGTAGTGGGTTGTCTTCTTGAAGGAGTTCGAAACAACTGAGATTATAGAGATGGCGGCCACTGACCTACTTTGGCTCCCAGTTAAGCAACACCTGAATTTTAAAATTCTCATTCTTATTTTCAAATCCCTCCATGGCCTTTGCTCATTCCTATCTGTAATCTCTTCCAGCCCCACAGCCCTCCAATATCTGCGCTCCCCTAATTCTGGCCTCTTGGGCATTCCGAATTATAATTGCTCCACTATTGGTGGCTGTGCCTTCAAGTTGCCTAGACACCAAGCTGTAGAATTCTCTCCCTACAGCTCTCCGCATCTTTCCTCCTTTAGGACACTCCTTAAAACATATCTCTGTAACCAAGCTTTTGGTTATCTGACTTTATATCTCCTTATGTGGCTTAGTGTCATACTTCATATTCTAATGCTCCTGTAAAACACCTTGGGCATTTCATTATGTTAGAGTATGTTAACACATTGGAGAGGGATGACCTAAGTTCAGGAAACCAGAATGTAGAAGTGGTTTGGGCTGAGATGAGAAATGATAAAGGCAAGAAGTTACTTGTGGGAGTGGAGTACAAGCCCCTAATTGTAACTACATGGTAGGACAGAGAATGAGTCTGTGTATTCTGAAATATCCCTTTAAATGTCTGCCGCTGAAGCTCTATTGATTATCTCTTAATCTCATTTGCCAGTTCACTTTAGCTAGCTCCACTTTCATGTCCTCATAATTACCATTATTTAAGTTTAAAACACTAGTCTTGGACGCACTCATTTCTCCCTCAAAATTAATGTAAAATTCATCCATATTATGAACGCTGCTACCTAGGGGTGCCTTCACTATGAGGTTATCAATTAATCTTATCTTGTTACTCAATACCAGGCTAGAATTGCCTGCTCCAGAACGTGTTGCTCTAAGCAGCTTTCCCAAAACATTCTATGAACTCAACTACACTACTTTTGTCCATCTGATTTTTCCAGTCAATATGTAGATTAAAATCCCCCAGATTACTGCTGTATCTTTCTGACAAGCTCCCATTATCTCTTCTTTTATACTCTGTCCTACCATGTAGTTACAATTAGGGGCCTGTACACCACTCCCACAAGTGACTTCTTGCCTTTATCATTTCTCATCTCAGCCCAAACCACTTCTACATTCTGGTTTCCTGAACTTA
Organism: Carcharodon carcharias; assembly: GCF_017639515.1. Taxonomy (NCBI): domain Eukaryota; kingdom Metazoa; phylum Chordata; class Chondrichthyes; order Lamniformes; family Lamnidae; genus Carcharodon; species Carcharodon carcharias. The sequence goes on along the minus strand of NC_054467.1, from coordinate 61,687,229 downwards.
GGTCATCCCTCTCCAATGTGCTAATACTGTTAATTAATTAAGAGCCACCCCTCCACTTTTTCCTAACCTCCTGTCCTTCCTAACTGTCATGTACTGATTAGTGTTCAGGTCCCAACCTATGTCACCCTGTAGCCATGTCTCTATAATGGCTAATCGATCATACTTATTTATTTCTATTTGCACCATCAGTTCACCTGTTTTGTTTCGAATGTAATGTGTGCTTAGATACAGGGCCTTTAGTTTAGTCCTTTTTTTTGTAGCATCTAGCCTTATCTGATTTACTCTTAGATTTGTGATCTCTGTCCCTTCCTGTCACAGTTTATCATTTCCCATATTAATAACTTTCTCTCTTGCCTTGTCTCTACTCTTTGGTTTACCACACCATCTTGAATTTGATCCCTTGCCTCACTATTCAGTTTAAAACCCCTTCTACTTCCCTAGTTATGCAGCTCACGAGGACATCAGCCGCAGCACAGTTCAGCTGCAGACCATCCCAAAGGTACAGATCCAACTTTCCCCATGACCCGAAACCCACTTCTCCATCTCGTCATCTAACGCCTGCTGAAAGTTTAACCCTCAATATTTGAAATGCTGACACAATATTGCAAGGAATGCAGAAAAGTGGTAGTGGCATTTGACATTAGAAGGGTAGAGGTGTCCAAATTAATGCCCAAGCCCTTGTATTGTCTCTTAAAATCACCGTTCTATTGTTTCTTAGTCCTGTTTGAATTTTGAGAGGTTAGAGAGCTGATCCTCAGGCACGATAAAATGGCCTCCTTCTGCACCGTACCAATTCTACGATTGCGTAGCCTCACATCCTAAATCAGAACATTTTTAAAAATTCTTTCATGGGATGTGGGCGTCACTGGCTAGACCAGCATTTATTGCCCAACCCAAACTGCTCTTGATAAGGTGGTGGTGAGCCACTTTCTTGAACCGCTACAGACCATGTTGTGTAGGTACATCCACAGAGCTGTTCGGGAGGGAATTCCAGGATTTTGACTCAGCTACAGTGAAAGAACGGTAATATATTTCCAAATCAGAACAGTGTGTGGCTTGGAGGGGAACTTACAGGTGGTGGTGTTCCCATGCATCTGTTGCCCTTGTCCTTCTAGGTAGTAGAGGTCACGGCTTTGTAAGGTGCTGCTGAAGGGGTCTTGGGTAAGCTGCTGCAGTGCATCTTGTAGATGGTACACACCCCTAAATAGCGTCAACAACGTTGGATCAATGCAAATGAATGGAACTTCGGTTTAAAACTTTTTTATGCTACCTCTAAGGCTCAGAGCAGGCCCCAAGAGAGGTCAGGAAAACCGCATGCTTAGACACTAGCGATCGAAAAATAATTCTCAACCAAAACTAACACTGAAAACTTTGCACAGTGCATGCAAAGTAATTTTGGCTGCATTTGCTGCCAATGTCATGCCTGCGCAGTTGTATGTGTGGCTGCCATCTTTATAGGGGACAACGTGCAGCAGGGTGCATGCATGGTGATCACTGGCCTTGGAATTGCAAATATTACAGTGCCAGCAGCAGAGTCTCTCAGGGGTCCCACAGTTTTCTTTATCCCAATTGATTTCCCTAACATTTTTCTTGCCTTTTTACCTCATGCTTTTGGGAAGGCATCTTTCTTCCAATAAATCATTTTGTCATAGTAGCATATTTCTGTGGTGTGGAAGGGAAGGTGTGTAATTAAGTCTGCATTCCATCATTTGCCTGCTTAAATGTGCTGTCCTAGGAGAAACAAGCCCCAGAGCTGCTAATGGTATTGCAGCTCTCACCAGGTGGATCAGAAGGCTCCTTTCCCTCCCCATCCTGATCCCTGGAATCAGAAGCCTCCCCTGCAGGGAGTATGCACCTCATTTGCCAGGGGGCTCAGAAACTGGGTAAATGGCTTCCAACCAGCACCGTGTAGCCTGCAAATGATGGCAAAGGATTCTGTGCATGCACAGCCAAATGTACACACGCAGACAGATATCAGCGGCCATCTTTTATGGTCATCTCAAGTTGGCAGAAAACTGAACTGATGGACCATCGCTTCTGCAAAAGTAGCATGCCCACCTCTTACCAGCAGCATTGCTAACAAAGGTGCATCCATCAAGAGGAGTCCTCTCCTCAGTCCTTGATGCGCCTTTGCGCTGGCCAGAGAGGACTCTGCAAAGATCTCCACCATTGCCTAGGATGTTATTGGCTTCGATGTCACAGGCGCTACCACTACGTATGTGCAGGAAATGTGCCCTCTACTTTAGCAAACACAGGCAAGTTTTTTTTTTCAATCAACAAAGAAAAACAAGCATTGTCTGAAATTTAAACCAGGCAGCTTGACCCCGATTGGTCAACATATTGAGTCAGCAAATGGTTGGTCAAATATTTTGTTTAGCTGAAACAGGGGCAACCAGGCACAACATATTTTGTCTGCCTGCAAAGAACAGGGCCTTGTGTATTAATATATGCAGCTTCCAGTACACGCAAATGCGCCACATTGAGTGCCCAACTGAATCTTATATTGGTTGTCAGTGTAATTCATTTTTTTATTCATTCATTCATGGGATTTGGGCGTCGCTGGCTAGGCCAGCATTTATTGCCCATCCCTAACTGCTCTTGTTCGGAGAGCATTTAGCAGTCAACTACATTGCTGGTGGGTCTGGAGCCACATGTAGGCCAGACCAGGTAAGGACAGCAGGTTTCCTTCATTAGTGAACCAGATGGGTTTTTATGACAATCGGCAATGGTTTCATGGTCATCATTAGACTTTTAATTCCAGATTTTTATTGAATCAAATTTCACCATCTGCCATGGTGGAATTCGAACCCAGGTCCCCAGAGCATCACTCTGGATCTCTTTAACACTGGTCCAGTGACAATACCACTATGCCACTGCCTCCCCATAAAGCACATTGCACATTGAAGATTATTTCGCAAACGTCGTCCAATTGTGGAATCATCTAATGTTGGATAGTGTTTTGAGCTGTGCAAGCACAGGCTGGTTGAGTATGGTCTATAGTACTTAGTGTGTTGCAAACAGCGGCAGGGGCATGCTGTTTGATATGATCCGACTGTCTTTGGGATGTATGGTTTACAAAACTAGCGTCACACTGGCGCTGAAATTCATGTACCACATTACTCATTTGTGTGATAGGCAAAATGTCTTATTGGCTTGAAGGCAGTATCCTGTTAGTGGTGAATACCACTCGTGGCGCAACTGCATAGTAGCTGCGTGAAACAGTTAGCTTCACCTGTTGCTCACATTTTTGAGATGGATTACCCTGGAAGGGTAAGGCGATGTAGAATGGGCACTCTTCAGGGCCAAAAGCGATGGCCTTGTGTCCATTCATGAATTTGCATGATATATGGCACAAAATGATCTGATCAGGGTAGCCATTATCCTGCAGGATGCCTTTGATGCACCCTATTTCAGCATCAAGCTTGCACAGTGAGCAAATGGCTTGGGCCCTATTTACAACATTGCCGATAAGGTCAATCGTATGGCATGTGGAACTGCAAGTATCCCAACGCGTGTATGGACCAGTGAAGATAGGCTTGCGGTAGACCGTGGTAGATTTCTCAACTAGTATGTCAAGGAAGGGCAGTTTATTTGACTGCTCCAATTCGAAGGTGAATTTGAGAGCAGGACGGAGCCCATTAAGACATGCAAGGAAATTATTACATTCAGCTGCAGATTTAAAAAAGTGAAAATATCATCCACATACCGGCAATATGAAATGGGTAGGAGGTTAGGTGTCATTCCATCGAAGGCATGTTTTCCATGGAACCCAACAAAGATGCTTGTGACAGCTGGACCTGGAGGTGATCCCAAGGCAACGCCATGTATTTGGGCATACAAGCTTTGGGGAGTTAGGAGGAGAGATGCTCTCACCTGCTCCTGTAGCCACAGTATTTATATGGTTGGTCCAGTTCAGGTGCTGGTCAATGGTAACCCCAGGATGTTGATATTGGGGAATTCAGCAATGGTAATGTCGCTGAATGCTGAGGGGAAATGGGTGGATTCTCTTGTTGGAGATGATCATTGCCTGGTACTTGTGTGGCGTGAATGTTACTTGCCACTTATCAGCCCAAGCCTGAATGTTGTCCAGGTCTTGCTGCATCTGGACATGGACTACTTCCGTATCTGAATGTGTTGCAAATGGTGCTGAACATTGTGCAATTATCAGCTAACAGCTAACATCCTCACTTCTGACCTTATGATGGAGAGAAGGACATTGATGAAGCAGCTGAAGATAATTGGACTGAGGATACTACCCTGATGAACTCCTGCAGTTATGTCCTGGAGCTGAGATGATTGACCTCCAACATCCACAACTATTTTCCTTTGTGCTGGACATTACTCTAACCAGTGGAGTTACAGCATTGACACAAAAGCACAAAAATAGTAGTTCCAAGCTGAATCTTTTGATAGAGTAAACCAGAAGGTAGATAAGAGAGCTAGATTGCTGGCCATATTTGATAAAAGCCCCAGCGTGATCTGTCGCTTCTCACTAACATAGGCGGACAGTACAAACCTTTTGGGAAGTGCCCATTTCGTTCAACCTTCGAAAACCTAATTCAAGTGGCAGAGTAAATTTGCAAACAGAGCCCAATTGGTGGGCAGAGCATGGGAAGAAACAAGAAAATGAACTATGGGAACATGAGTAATGTATTAAAATAAGGTTTTTTAAAAAACAACTTTTTCTCCATTAACCTGTTTCTCTTGGTAATTGTTTTCTTTTTTGCCTACTTGGCTCGATACATTATAAGACAGGTAATGCTCCAGACCATCAATGACCATTTGGTAACCATTTCCTTGAAGGCACCAGGTGCTATTCAAGTATGACTTTCCATTTTTTCTCCTCCTCCTCATGCCCTTTCTCCCAGAAAGATAGCAAAGCTATTCAACTTCTCAACATGGCTTGGTGGGCAGTGAATCAGCCCACAAAGTTGCACCCATCCCTGCTACATGATACTAAATGATAGGTCTAACACTCAAGGTATTGTTCTACAACATACCAGAACAAATCTGTTCAAAAACAAAAATAAACAAGTTATTCATTCATCAGTGCAAAGATCAAGCGATACATTTAAAACCAACAGAAGATTTGAGAGAAGTACCTGACAGTTTAAACAGCAGCTCTGATGCCACCTTACAAGACATGTCCTGGCTGAACAGTTCTGAAGCAGCAGTAACTTCAGACATCTTTGATTTCTCAGGAGGCTCCTGCTTCGCTGGGGACTCGTTACCAAATAGGTAACCTGATTGTGGTAGCAGAATAGGGTCAGTCGGTGATCTCTCTTTCGGCTCATCTTTAACTTTAAACTTTGGAGTTAAAGTCCCCCTTTGGTTTCCAGCTGTTAATTGAAAAGATCAAAACACATGAGTACAGCATCACAGGTTATGGTTGCCCTTTACAGGCACAGTGCACTTACTATGTTATGGGCTATCCTACCGATATTTAATCTAGTGCAAATGTTATCCTCGTTGTGTAGGGTATTTTTGATTCCAATAAAAAACACACGCTCAAGCTGGTGACTTGTACTAGTGCACAGTTCCAAGGTCAATAGAAGCCCTTTAGTATTTCACCAAAGTGCCTTCTCTTTCCATGTTTAAACAGAGAAAGGATGATTTACAGGCTTGCCTCCGGGAATGCATTTTGGGGTGCACCTCCCATAATTTGGATACTGCTGGGTGAGGTGGTTTCTCAGGGGAATGCAGCAACACAAATGGCTCAGCTGCACAGTGTGGGGGGTGGGGGTGGCGGTGGGGAAGAGACAAAAAAAAATAGTGGGAGAGCAACAGTAATAGGGGATTCTATCGTAAGGGGTACAGATAGGCATTTCTGCGGCTGCTAGGGTCCTAAATCCAAACAAACGAAACTATGAAGGTATGAGACGTGAGTCAGCTAAAGCAGATTGGGGAACTTCATTAAAAGGTAGGTAGCAATGGCTAGTATTTAAGGAACTAATGTATGCATTGCAACAGTTATACATTCTTTTCTGGCACAAAAACACAACAGGAGAAGCAGCCCAACCATGGCCAACAAAAGAAATTAAGGATATTATTAGACCCAAAGAGCATTCATATAAAATTGCTAGAAAAAGTAGCAAGCCTGAGGATTTGGAGCATTTTTTTTAAGAATTCAGCAAAGAAGGACCAATAGATTGATTAAGAGGAGGAAAAAGAGAGAATGAGGGTAAACTTGCAAGGAACATAAAAGCAGATTGTAAATGCTTCTATAAGTAAGGAAAAATAAAACAATTAGTGAAGGCAAATGTAGGTCCCTTACAATCCAAAATGGGAGAATTTAAGAGAGAACAAGGAAATGGAAGAGCAATTAAACAACTACTTTAGTTCTGTCTTCACAGAGGAAGACATGAATAACTTCCCAGAATTGCTAGGAACCAAGAATATAGTGAGAAGGAGGGATTGAAGGAAATTAGTATTTCTAAAAAAAAGTGGAGAAATTAATGGGACTGAAAGCTGGTAGATCCCTAGAGCCTGATAATCTACATCCAGGGTGCTGAAGGTGACGACCATGGAAATAGTGGATGCGTTGGTTGTCATCTTCCAAAATTCAGTAGATTCTGGAACAGACCCAACAGATTGGAGGGTGACAAATGTAACTCCACTATTTACAAAAGGGAGGGAGAAAACAGGGAATTATAGAACAGTTAGCCTAACATCAGTAGGAGGGAAAAATGTTAAGAGTCTATTATAAAGGTTGTGATAACAGGACACTTAGAAAATATCAGTGGGATTATACAAAGTCAACATGGATTTATGAAAGGGAAATCATGTTTGACAAACCTACTGGCGATAACTGACAGAATAAATAAGGGAAAACCAGTGGATAGGGTGTATTTGAATTTTCAGAAAGCTTTTGATAAAGTGCCACATAAGAGGTTAGTGTGTAAAATTAAAGCACATGGGATTGGAGGCAATACATTGGCATGGATTGAGAATTGGTTAGCAGACAGGAAACAGTAGGGAAAGCAGGTCTACTTTGGAGTGGCAGGCAGTGACTAGTTGGGTACTGCAGGGATCAGTGCTTGTGCCTCAGCTATTCACAATATATATCAATGATTCGGATGAGGGAACCAAATGTAATATTTCCAAGTTTGCTGATGACATGAAACTTGGTGGGAATGTGAACGATGAGGAGGGTGTTAAAAGAGACTTCAAGGCGATTTAGACAGGTTGAGTGAGTGGGATAATACATGGCAAATGCAGTATAACGTGGATAAGCATGAAGCTATCCATTTTGGTAGGAAAAACAGGATGGTAGAGTATTATTTAAATGGTGATAGATTGGGAAATGTTGATGTACAAAGGGACCTGGGTGTCCTTGTACACCAATCACTGAAAGCAAGCATGCAGGTGCAGCAAGCAGTTTAGAAGACAAATGGTACGTTGCCCTTCATTGCGAAAGGACTTGAGTACAGGAGCAAGGATATCTTACTGCAGCTGTACAGGGCCTTGGTGAGACCACACCTGAAGTATTGTGCTCAGTTTTTGATTCCTTACCCCAGAAAGGATATACTTGCCATAGAGCGAGTGCAACGAAGGTTCATCAGACTGATTTCTAGGATGGCAGGATTGTCGTAGAGGAGAGATTGGGTTGATTAGGCCTGTACTCACTGGAGTTTAGAAGAATGAGAGGGGATCTCATTGAAATGTATAAAATTCTGGCAGGATGGTCAGACTGGATGCAGGGATGATGTTTCCTCTGGCTGGGGGGTCTAGAACAATCTCAAGATACAGGGTAGGCCATTTAGGGCTGAGATAAGGAGAAACTTCTTCACTCAGTGGTGAACCTGTGGAATTCTCTACCACAGAAGGCTGTGGAGGCCAAGTCACTGAATATATTTGAGGAAATACTTAGATTTCTAGACTCTAAAGGCGTCAAAAGGTATGGGGGCAGAGCGGTAGTATGGCATGGAGATAGGGGATCAACCATGATCATACTAAAGGGTGGAGCAGACTCAAAGGGCCGAATGACCTATTCCTGCTCCTATTTTCTGTTTCTATGCTAGCTAAAGGTCCCTCTGTTTAAATGCACTTTAAGAAGCCAGGGAGGAAGTAAATGTATAAGGTAAATGGATAGGATGGTGGGGTGGGGGAGGATAGTCAAGAGTATGGTCAGAGGGTGCTGGTTGGTTGAGGGGGGTGGGGGTTGTCATGGGGGTCAGTGGAAGAGTACCATAGCGGTTTTTGACCTAACTTTTCCTGGGTACCTATTTTACTACGAGAGTTGGAACCATCCGAAGCCTACAATTTAAATCGAAGTATCGGATGGTTCCCAGTGCAGGGCAATTGCCTGTTGGAAGTTTGAAATTCCCAGCCAAATCCTGTGCAGACCTTGCATGGGGACTATTGGTGGGGTGGGTCCCCTGCATCTTCTGGGGTACCTCCTGGGTACAACCCCACTGGGGAATGGAAGTTCTGGGCCATTATCTACAACCCAATCTATCCAAATTTTCACAGGACAAAGCCTTCCATGAGACATCTGCTCATTGCAAGACTTGCATCAATTTTCTCCTCTCTGATCAACCTCTCAGCCTAATAAAGAAAGAATTAAAAACAAAAACAGAATTACCTGGAAAAACTCAGCAGGTCTGGCAGCTTCAGCGGAGAAGAAAAGAGTTGACATTTCGAGTCCTCATGACCCTTCAACAGAACTAGGTGAATCCAAGGAAGGGGTGAAATATAAGCTGGTTTAAGGTGGGGGGGGGGGGGGGGGGGGGGGGGGGGGGGGGGGGGGGGGGGGGGTTGGGTGGAGGGAGAGAAGTGGAGGGGGGGTGGTGTGGTTGTAGGGACAAACAAGCAGTGATAGAAGCAGATCATCAAAAGATGTCACAGACAACAGAACAAAAGAACACATAGGTGTCGAAGTTGGTGATATTATCTAAATGAACGTACTAATTAAGAATGGATGGTACGGCACTCAAGGTATAGCTCTAGTGGGGGTGGGGAGAGCATAAAACATTCAAAAGTATTTAAAAATATTGGAAATAGGTGGGAAAAAGAAAAATCTATATAATTTATTGGAAAAAAACAAAAGGAAGGGGGAAGAAACAGAAAGGGGGTGAGGATGGAGGAGGGAGGTCACTAGGGCTATACCTTGAGTGCCCTACCATCCATTCTTAATTAGCACATTCGTTTAGATAATATCACCAACCTTGACACCTATGTGTTCTTTTGTTCTGTTGTCTGTGACATCTTTTAATGATCTGCTTCTATCACTGCTTGTTTGTCCCTAAAACCACACCACCCCCCTCCACCCAACCCACGTCCCCCCCTCCCACCCCACCTTAAACCAGCTTATATTTCACCCCTTCCTTGGATTCACCTAGTTCTATCGAAGGGTCATGAGGACTCGAAACGTCAGTTCTTTTCTTCTCCGCCGATGCTGCCAGACCTGCTGAGTTTTTCCAGGTAATTCTGTTTTTGTTTTGGATTTCCAGCATCCGCAGTTTTTTGTTTTTAAGAAAGAATTAAGTTTGCTGCTTGTGTTACATGCGTGTTTACTCTTATGCCTAGGGGTTTGCTGTACTATATTTAGAAAGTTATAATATATATATACACAAGGCTAAAATTTGGAGATTCTCATTATCTGCCAATTACCATTATTTATTTATCAGAAATGTGCTCTTCCCTTGCCCTCATCCCCTAGCCTTACATCTCATGATGAAGGCCCCACTACATTGGATTCACTGCATCTCTCTAGTCCCCTAGTTTTTTCATAAATTTACATGCCAAAATTGAGCTATAGTTATTCAAAATAAATTTAAGTTCAAAATATCTAAAGTTGATAACAATCTAATTATTTCCCCATCCCACTCCTCACATCAATTCAACTTCTATACAGCGGCAGGCAGCTTTTGAAAACTCTGTAACTACCATTTCATGTATACTTAATTTGGTTTTACGCAATTGCAAATGTATCAGTGGTGCCATCTATAAGCATAGCAAATTTTATTGTAAAATTGGAAGACAGAATGGAAATTAGGACCTCTAGATTGGCCCCACCACAAATGCAACACTTGCACTAATCCCATCCATTATTAATTATACTGTCAGACATAATATAGGTCAGTGTTTTGGAAGTTTTTTTTTAAGCATTGTAAAAATTATACTAAATATCCCACAACATTTCATAACCCCAAACAGTTGGCAATCAAGGTACAGCAGCACTATAACAGAAATAAGATTCAAGCTCCTGTTGATAGTTTTTAAACACTGTAAAATATTGTATATCCTAAGGCCATAAAACAGGAACACAAATCTGGGTTAATGGCAAGTTCTTACTGAAAGATCTTAAGATTTCTGAGAAAGCTTTGTTAAAATTTCATCAACAGTAGATATCAAATAACTCCTGACGTGAAGTTGTCCTGACAGAGTGAAGGAATTAGATGAGCTATTTGCCTTTTTACACAATAGTAAAATATATTGGGCCTTTTTTGAGGTCGCAAAACAGCAGGTTCTTGCTCAAAATCAGCTCACAATGTTGTTTCACTTTAACATTGTTAATAAAATAGTGTCAATACACTCAATTAATGTTGCCAGTTTCACATGACCACCGTTTGCCATAGACTTCCTCTCCTGGGTCCTCACATGACTTTTCCAGCAGTGCTTCCGCCCTCTCCATCATTCCCTCTTCTTTCCGCTCCCACCCTTGCCGACTCCCAGCCTTTGTTCTTACCTTAGCCCTCTGGGTCTGTTCTTCAGTGGCTCCCCACTTCTGGCTCTGCTCCTAGCTTTGCTTCTGAACTCGCACAGAAATCCTGGCTTCCATCTAGTGGTAGAAGTTGGTTGGTGCAAGTAGTCAGGGCTTCAGCTGCTACCAACTTCTGCCACTAGATGAAGCCTGATCAATCTAAAAGTACTGCACCATGATTTTTGTTGAAGAATTTAATTGTGTTGTAGTAATGCATTTTATTTTGCAAAATATTTCAGCAAGAAATGCAGTGCTGCACATGTCTGGTACAAAATTTCAACTTGTATAATAAAAAAGTAAAATACCGCAGATGCTGAAAATCTGAAAAAGAAACAGAAAAATGCTGAAAGACTCAGTAGGTCTGGCAGCATCTGTGGAGAGAGAAAGAGTCATTCAGACTCAATGTTAACTCTGTTTCTCTCTCCACAGATGCTGCCAGACCTGGAGTTTTTTCAGCTTTTTGTTTTTATTTCAACGCGTATTTGCTTTTTCTGGGCGCGAGAAGTCTGAAGGTACCTAACTCTGGCTTTGACATAGGTTCCCATAGGAAGCAATGATTCATTTTACTTAAAGAGTCGTGATTTTCAGGAACACAACCACAACTTTAAGGGAGGACTTACTGTAGCAAACAACGAGATGTTCACTGCTACTGAAGCCCACAACCACACCACAAATTCTGGAGAGCCCATTAAGGCTCTGGTCAAACCACATTTAGAATATTGTGAGCAATTTTGGGCCCCATATCTCAGGAAGGACGTGCTGGCCCTGGAGAGGGTCCAGAGGAGGTTCACGAGAATGATCCCAGGAATGAAAGGCTTAACATATGAGGAACGTTTGAGGACTCTGGGTCTATACTCGATGGAGTTTAGAAGGATGAGGGGGGATCTGATTGAAACTTACAGAATACTCAAAGGCCTGGATAGAGCAGACATGGGGAAGATGTTTTCATTAGTAGGAGAGACTAGGACCTGAGGGCACAGCCTCAGAGTAAAGGGAAGACCTTTTAGAACAGAGATGAGGAGAAACTGCTTTAGCCAGAGAGTGGTGAATCTATGGAATTCATTGCCACAGAAGGCTGTGGAGGCCAGGTCATTGAGTGTATTTAAGACCGAGATAGATAGGTTCTTGATTGGTAAGGGGATCAAAGGTTACAGGGAGAAGGCGGGAGAATGGGGTTGAAAAACTTATCAGCCATGATTGAATGGCGGAGCAGATTTGATAGGCCAAATGGCCTAATTTCTGCTCCTATGTCTTATGGTCTTAACGCTTGAATCTGGAACTTGCAGTTTGCCTGAATAGGTTCTGCCCTCATCACTGGATTGCACCTCGCCACCAAGCTCCCTACTCATCTCTCCAATGGATTTATGCTGCAGCTGGGAGAGCAAGTTCCCATTGCAGCCCATGAAAAAAGTAGGCAAGAACTTTATAATAGTCAGCGCCTGCACACCACCACTTCGTCAGTGACCTTAAGGACCATTATATCAATAACACTTTGAATTTGGAGAAAAAATTGAATACTTCAATAGGAACAGGAGTAGGAAATCAGCAAATGGAAGGGAGGAGGATATCAAGAAAATTACAATCACCAGGGAAGTGGTACCAAGCAAATTATTGGAGCTGCGGACCAATAAGTCCTCAGGTCCTGATTGGCTTCATTCTAGGGTCTCAAAAGTGGCGGCTAGGGAGATAGATGACATGTTGGCTTTAATTTTCCAAAATTCCCTAGATTTGGATAAGTTTGGAAAATAGCAAATGTAACTCCTTTATTCAAAGAGGGAGGGAGACGGAAAGCAGGAAACCACAGGCCAATTAGCTTAACATCTGTCATAGGGAAGATGTTAGAAACTATTATTAAGGACGTTATAGCAAGGCACTTAGAAAAACTCAAGGTAATCAAGCAGAGTCAGCATGGTTTTATGAATGGGAAATCATGTTTAACCAATTTATTGGAGTTCTTTGAAGGACTCACATGTGTTGTGGATAAAGGGGAACCAGTGGATGTACTGAGATTTCCAGAAGGCATTTGATAAGGTGCCACATCAAAGGTTATTGTGAAAAATAAAAGCTCATGGTGTAGAGGATAAGATATTGGCATGGACAGAAGATTAATAACTCATGACAGCTAGCAAATATATATAATATTTTGGAAAATATTTTTCTTTTAAAATAAAGCTTTAGTGTGTGGATGCGTCTTAATTGGATTAAAGCCAGCTAGTCTGAATGCTTTGATGTGTACGAGTTTTGATATATAAGAGGTAGTGTGCATTTGCATTTTTTGAATAGCGCATTCAAGAAGTGGGGTGAAAATGATACCAATCTAGCAGCTACCAAGCAATATGTTTATATTACTAATAAAATTGGTACAATGAAAGGGGTTTCATTGTTAAAAGGTGGAGTTCAAAGAGGCTGGTGAGACAATGAGAATTTGTATTCAATCAGTGGTGGTAGATATAACAAAACAATTGTTTTCGGGTGTGCAGGGCAGAGGCAATGAGAGGTCAAAAGCAGCTGTAAGCCTCTAACTCTCTCCATTGGAACCAAAGTGAAAAGGACCTCATTTTTGAATTCGTAAGGTGAAAATGCTTTGTCTGGTGTCTGGTTAAGTGTATGGGTGCTGTTGCCTTAATGGAGGTTAGTTTGGGAATTTGTTAAAAGGTATGATAGTAGTAATTTGTAGCCATATGTATGTATATTTTAGCCTGTGTAAATTAATAAAGTGCTTCACTTAGTTTAATGTAAAACCTTGAGAACTAGTGGTCTGATTCCTGAATTTAGAGTCGCATCTCAAACATAACACTTAAAATTATAGGTTATGATAGTTGTTTAAAGTTTCCCTCTAGGATTTTTAAATAACTCCACTTTACCAACTGCATCAGTTATAAAACTAGCTAACAGGAAATGAAGGGTAGGCATAAAAGTGTAATTTCCTGGTAGGCAGGATGTAATAGTGATGTGCCACAGGGATCAGTACTGGGCGCCTCAACTTTTTACAATTTAAATAAATGACTTGGATGAAGGTAGCGTTGTTAAATTTGTTGATAGCACAAAGACAAGAAAGAAAGAAAGATGTGAAGACGACATAAGGAGGCTACAAAGGGATATAGATAGATTAAGTGAGTGGGCAAAGATCTGGCAAATGGAGTATAACGTGGGAAAATATGATTTTTTTTTCTCTGCCAAAATGGACAAAGAAGGATATTATTCAAATGATGAGAGATTGAGCGCTTGGAGATGCAGAGGGATCTAGGCATCCTACTGCATGAATCGCAAAAGGTTAGTATGCAGATACAGAAATTAGGAAAGCTGATAGAATGTTATAATTTTTTGTGAGAATTATTGAAAGTATGCAAAAGTAGGGAGGTTAAGCTTCAGTTACACAGGGCATTGGTGGGACCACATCTGAAGTAGTATATACAGTATTAGTCTCCTTATTTAAGGAAGGATGTAAATGTTTTAGAAGCAGTTCAGAGAAGGTTTACTGGACTATTACTTGGAATGGGTGGGTTGCCTTATGAGGAAAGGTTAGACAAGCTAGGCTTGCATTCATTGGAGTTTAGAACAGCAATATGTGACTTGACTGAAACATACAAGATCCTGAAGGGGCTTGACAAGGTGGATGTGAAGAGGATGTTTCCTCGCGAGAGAATCTAGAACCGGGGCCAGTGTTTAAAAATTAAGGGGTCGCCCATTCAAGACAGATGAGGAGAAATTCTTTTCTCACAGGGCCTTGCATCTTTGGAACACTCTTCCTCAAAAGGTGGTCTAAGCAGAGCCTTTGAATATTTTTAAGGCAGAGGTAGATAGATTCTCAATAAGCAAGGGATTGAAAGGTTAGAGGTAGTGGGAATGTGGAGTTGAGATTACAATCAGATCAGACATGATCTTATTAAATGGTGGAGCAGGCTCAAGTGGCTGAGTGGCCTACTCCTGTTCCTAATTCATATGTAGGAGTAGGCCATTCAGCCTCTCAAGCCTATTCCACCATTCCATTACATAAATGGTTGATCTGTCTTTCAACCGGTCTTTGATCTATATCTCTGAACTAACAAAAAGTTATCACTCAGGCATGAACATTTCAAGTGATGCAACATTCACAGCCTTTTGGGGCAGAGAATTCCAAATTCTCACTGATTTCACTCCCAAATGGGCTCACTTACTAGATATGGCAGAAATACACAAACCATGATTACCTCCTTTTCATTTCAAGAATACCCAAATAACAGTTCTGATTTTTTATTTCAATCATAAATTGAGACAACTGTCTTCAAAGGGTTAAAAATTACCAAAGAAAAGAAGAAAAAACAATGTTTAAGTACAGAAAATTGAAATACCTGATAACTTCAGAAGAAAATCTGTCGCAGAAATGTCTTGGCTAAAGGGAAACACTTTTTGGGTGGCTGTAAGGTCAGATGGTTCTGATGGATTTGTTGCTCCCTGCTGTATTGCTCCTGGTCTTTTGCCAAACACATGACTATCTGGTAGTGGCACACAGGTGACATTCACATCACTGGGTTCTTCCTTAACTGGTTTCAGTGGAATAGCAGTTTCCTTATAATTTTCTGCTGTTGTTTCATACAAAAGATGGTCCTGAATTTTTAATGTATTCTCAAGTAATTCTGTACCCTTTTTCTTCTTATCAGCAGCATCATTAGAAAGTGTCCGTCTGACCTCAGATTCAGTAATCTCTTCTTTGACCTTCACCTCTGTTCTGGGAAAGTGCTGATGACAGCGCATGTGGAGTTTTAAACTGAAATGACGAGACGAGGTGAAAGGGCAAAGCTCACAGTGGAATGTTTCCCCTCTGTCCTGGTGCTGATGAACCTGCTGATTGACAAAGTTGTTTGAAAAGGGAACGCGAGAACATGATAAAAGCTTCCAATATAAACCTTTGCCCTAGCCCCTTCCTAATAAAACACAGACACACTCCCTTTAGAGTTCCATTTTAGTGAAAGAAACAATCTACTCAAGCCAAAGAATCAAATGTGCTGGGTGAATCAACAAAAAAAAAGGCTACAACAAATCCAGTCTCAAATCCCTATATAATTGATTAGCTGTGACTTTACCTAGCATCAGTGGTGAAAATAGAAAAATCTATTTGAAAAACAATTTGAACAAGAGGCTTTCTAATGTCAACGGAAAAGACAAATCTGTTATACAGAAAACAGATGTTGGGGGGGGGGGTGTTACAAGGTGGTGGGGAGGGCGGGAAACACCAAAAATCCACGTAAATCAGTTTGCCTGAAATGGTACGAGCAAAATTCCCATTTAAAACCAAGTTTCAATTTTAACCAATGTTTCCTATTGGCAACTCATGCTAATTTACCGCATTTAAAAAAAAATAAAACACGACATCCACCGAGGTTAGCTGCACATCATTGTGTCATGGGACAGAAGTTTTATTCTCATCATCCAAGACAAAAGCATTGTTTTGAAGATTATAATTGCAGTTTACAGAAAACAAGTTATACTAAATAAATACGCGCATCTTATTAATTTCAAAGTTTACTCGTAGTGCAACCAGTAAAAAGATATTTTGGTTGGTGAAGCCAAAGTTTGTTTTAAGGCATTTCCCCCATTTTGCTGTATTGCCCTGCACTGTAGACCACCCCCCTGTTCAAAAGTAGACTTGTGACCTACTCGCAGATCTGCCAAAGCTGCTCCGAAACTGAACGTGAGAAGCCAATTCTTCCTTTTATTCTCCATGCCAACAATACTACAGGTATCCCCTGTTCATGTTCTCACTTTAACAATAGCTCCAAGATTGAAAAAAAAAGTGGAAAAAGAATTCAGGGAGTATAGCCAGGTCCTGCCATTCTATGACGCAGCTGGTTGGTCCTGAGCTTTCACAGTATGTCCATTTTCATAGAAGTTAAATCATGCTGCATTTTAAGCAACTTCACACCTATGGTATTTTATTAGAAGAAGCAGTTATCCGACTATTTTATGATCTTTTCTCTTAGCTCTCTGTAGCTATTGGCTTTGTGCAGTCAACTGCAGCTGTTAAAGAATCTACATATTGTACATGTGCACACTTTTACAGATCTTCCAGTGTTCACGCACACAAAGGTTATCAGAAAACACCACCAATGTGGCTAATGTAGATTGGCCTTTTTTGTGAAATTAAATTGAGTCATTTAATGAAGCATAACAACAACCATTTTATTCCTGGCATAGATTTTTGCTTTGATACTCTAGATATTAATTAGTCAAAATCATGGCACTCTACCATAAATTAATTATAAATACTGAAAAAAAACTATGATAAGCATGTTAAAAATACTGGTCAATAATATTTGAATATTTTCAATCTGCTATTTTGCAGTTGTTTTCTTACAGAAAGAAACGCTCTATTTTCAGTTCAAATTTCAATTAAATTTCAAGACAAAAACCTATTTTTTTCCTCCCAAGTTCCCAGAGTCAAATTTTAGTTACATGCTCGGGTTTGTTACCCAGCTAAATATACACTGCATTCTCCAATCTGTGCTGTTAAATATTCACCACCAGGATAGCAATATGCCCCTGGCTCAGTGGGGGTTGGAAAACAGGCAGAGCTTTCACCATTGATCACAGTGCAGCAACCCCTGTTGGGCTGTGGTGGGGTGAAGTGGAGCATGTACATTTGAAGACAGAATCCAGCTCAAATAAAATCCTCACCCAAATCAAATAGCTTTTGACCACTCATTAAGTTTTACAAGAAGCATAAGATAACCTGTACCTCTCAAATATTTTCAGGAGAGTGGCAGGGGAGAAACTTGGATGGAAGTGGTAATTTTCCATTTTACAGATTAAGATAAAATACACCTACAGTTTGTCATTCTTTTAAATTCTGTGCAATCTTAGTTTTAGGACCACATTTAAACAGCCGCCTCTTCTGGGCCCAAATGGCCTGTTCCTGCTCCTATTTCTTTAGTTCTTATGTGTAGGAATTGCTTTGGAGAAACTTTAGAATAGCCTTCTGACTATTCACATTCTAAGATTGAAATGAAGTTTAAATCTTAATAATTGTCAGCAGTTACTGAAGTTCCATCTCTTTATTCAAAACATTTACATTGCATTCCAAAATTCAACAGGAAAGAACAGTGGGAATGCAAATTCAATCAGCTTTCACCAGCAAAACTCGTTGTTAATAAAGGAATGAATTTAGATTTACAAAACTACGTCATCACTTCATTGTACCTTCATGTGTGATTTGAGATTGTCCTTGCGTGCACAGCGGAATGGACAGAGCGGACACTGGTGACTTTTTAACCCTGTGTGAATCACCATGTGGCGCTTCCAGTAGCTTTTGCGTTTTATAATCAGGCCACAAATTGGACACTGGAAAGATTTTCCTCCCTCGTCCTCAGAAACTGTAGTGGAAAATAAAACTTCAAATAATTTTCACTGAAGTAGTACACTTCGATCTAGACCACAGATCAGCAAGAAATCAAAGGTTTCCTCTTCACCTCACGCAAAATTATTGAAGCCTTTTCTTGATTGCATTTTCTGCATAATGTACACATCTGCTATAATTTCTCCTGTGCTACAGACCAACTAAGGTACTCTTTCCAACGCTAAGAAATGATCCCCGTTCTGATTTGTGAGCAATAGTTTGGAATAACGGGGTTTGAATTTTAATTACAACAACCTGCATTTATCCAGCACCTTTAATGTAGATAAAGCATCGCCAGAAGCTTCAGAGATGCAAGCAAAAGATGTATCCCAAGTCAAAGGTGGTGATATTGGGATGGGTACTAAAAGCTTGGTCAAGAAAGAGGACTTCAAAGGAAGAGAGGGAGGTGACAAGGCAGTGGGTTTTAGGGAGGGAATTCCAGAGTGTGCAGCCTTGGGTGTCTAGAGGGTGTCAATGGTGGGAGCATAGAGGAAGGGGTGCACAAGAGGACAGAGTCAAAGGAATGGGGGGTTTGAGAGGATGAGAGGAGGTTACAGAAATAGGGAGTGGAAAGGCCATGAAGGGATTTAAATACAAGGAGGAAAACTTAAAATCTGAGGCACTGGAGGATCAAAAACCAACATAAGTCAGTGAGGACACGGGTGATGGGTGAGCAAGCCTTGGTGCAGCACAAAATACAGGCAGCAGAGTTTAAGATAAGCTGAAGTTTACAGAGTGCAGGATGGGAGGCCAACCAGAGGAGCACTGGAATAGTCAAGTTTGGAGATGATAAAGAGATGGATGAGTTTTCAACAGCAGATGAGCAGAGGTAGAGGCAAGTGGTCAGTGAGATGGAAATAGACAATCTTTCTTAGAGCTTGGAAGCTCAGCTAAGGGTGGAATGGGTGTTGGAGTTACAGCCTGGGGGTTGCAGCCTGAGTCAATGACTGGGATGGGGAATGGAATTGGTGGCAAAGGTATGGAGTGTGGTGGAGGGTCAAAGATGATATCGTCAGCTTTCCCAAAGGAGGAAATAGGGGCTCATCCAAGATAGACGTTGAACAAATAATCTGACAACTTTCTCTGTTAACAGACAACCTGTGGTGGGAGCAAAAATAATAGATTTATAATTTTAAAGTAATGCTAGCTCCATTTTAACTCTCATCTCCCTGTAGCTATTGGATATTGTTCCAGCACCTGTGGTGGGAAAACTCGGGCTGTGCTGCACTCCAATATCAAATAGTCTACTGACATTCATTGCCTAGGTTCACATGCAGAACTATTATATACATATAAAATACCCAAGGGTTCCTCTCAAACTACACTTCCTGGTTCCTCAGGATAGCTCTAACATAGGTACCTGTCTACCTTTAACATCTCACTTTAGGGCATACAGTCCAGCAGATCTGCTTCAGGGTAAAACTAAAATACATATACACAAGACAAAAAAGGTCAATTTATAAAAGATACACATAAATCAAGAAAGAAACCACTTTCACATTTGAATTTCAAATAATATACTTTTGACAGCACGTACCTTTATTGGTAGATTTCATAGTCTTCTGTTTGGATGTTGGCAATAGCATTTCGACTGGAACTGATGCAATCAGTTTTTCTTGTTTCACTTCCAAAGATTGTAAGGTATCTCCTGGGATAAGTTGATCTTTCCTCTCAACTAACATATTCCCAGCAGCCCTAGCTGCAACTTCTTTTAGTAGGGCAGCTGATGAGGTCATTGAGGCCAGAGAAAGGAAAGTACTTCCTGGACGCTTATGATCTTGAGCAGAAGACAGGCTTCTTTCACTAACTTTCTTGGAGAGAGCAGCCAGTGCAGAACTAGCAGACTGCTTTTGTATAGGGCTATAAGGCGATGAGTATGGACTATATCTCACTGGCTCTTCTTCCCTTGAAAGACTTTTGTCCAGACGAACAGCATTTGCAGCAGCCTTAAGCTTCTGTGTAGCTGAAACAGGTGATAAACTACAAGATGACAAATTTTGCAGCCAAATATCCTGATTCCACATAAAATTGTTACTTGGACTACAATGATTACTTTGCTCCTGTTTAGCAGCTAGCTTCCTAGCAAGAGCACTTAGTTGTAGAGCATGAGGAGAAGTTGGTGACAAAGGCAAAGCCGAACCAAGGCCAACTGCAGAATCATCTTTTTCTGTAGCTCCCAGACCAGGGTCGGCATGGATTGACCCAGCCTCCAACAGACGTCTCAAATTGCTACTCATAGGTTTATGTAATACTTGGGTTCCCATTTCATGCAATAGCGGTGACGGAACAGGTGACAACACATCCTGTTTTTCTAGGGTGTCTTTGAACCGATCGTTTTCAGAACCTATCAATTCCAAGGAGTTCCTTATGGGAGTTGTGCTCCCCAAGGAGCTTTCTGGAGAAGTTTCTTGTTCTTGCAGCTTGTCCTCAAGTGATATATTAAGGTCTTCTAAATAGGAGATTTCAGAAGGAGTTTCAGAGGCATTTTCGAACCAATTCTCCTCTTCGCCCAGTTCTCCTCCTGCTTCATCTTCATTTCCATCTTGAAATGAAATGGAAAATTTACCAGTCACATATTCCATGACACTGTTATTGAAACAAATATGACCTGTTTAAATGTTCTCATTCCCCATGGGGTAATTTATCTGCCCTTATTGTCTGATACATTAGAAGAAAATTAAAGATTAAATATATTCCCAGAATTCAAGAACCATCCCACTTGATTTGTTTAAATCCACAAAACAGCTATCAAATAATTGCATTATTGCATTATTTGCAGCTTTTTCCAACCTGCAAACAAACTTTCTGCTGCCGTTTACTAATATTCATTGGTTAGGCCGCCACCTGAAGTATTGTGCCTAATTCTGGACACCACATTTTAGGAAGAACGTCAAAGCCTTTCAGAGGATGCAGGGAGATATACTAGAATGATTTCAGGGATGAGGAACTTCAGTTATATGGAGAGACTAGAGGAGCTGGGATTGTTCTCTTTAGAGCAGAGAAAGTTAAGGGGAAAATCAACTGAGATGTTCAAAATTAAGAGGAGTTTTGTTAGATTATATAAAAAAATGGCTTCCACTGGCAGGAGGTTGGTAACAAGGGCACATGTTTAAGATAATTGGAACCACGGGGAGATTGCCTTTCCCACATAGTTATGCCTGCAAATTTATGAAAAAGATGCATACTTTACATAGCCTGCTTGCATGGTCAGGTCATTAAAATGTAAACAACTTTCTGGACATTCCAGAAATTAAAAATGCAACTGATCTCTCCTGAGGACTTGATAACTATTATTGTCTAACCATCAATCGAAACAGATGTACGATGGCCGCAGACTGAAATATCACAAAATAAGCGTGAGGATCACAAAGTGCATATGGCTGAGATTCAAACTTCCATTGTGTGTCAATGCTGACGTCATCAGGGGCCATTTGTGTGCATGATGGGAACACCCGTACTATGGTTACATGAAGGAAACCAGTTTATGTTAAGAAACACCTTATTAACTCACATCTTGAGGAGCAGCCATGTCAGTCAGGTTGGCAGAGAGACCACAGTCTTCTGACCAAGTCAGAAGAGATCCCATCCAACAAAAGGACCCTGCCTAGCATCCTCTAACAGGCAGAGAAAGTGGGGCTATTCTTGTACCTACTGATTTGCAGAACTAAACCAGAAGTCTACTGTTGCCAGAAGTAAGCCACTGTAAATTTATCACCAGAAACTACCAACCTCCACAGTTTTCAGTGAACCAAAAGAGAATCATCAGACCTGTAACATTCCCAGCTATCATTTCAAAAAATAAGAGTAAAAGTGACTTTTTTGGGCTGTTTACAAAATTTAAGTGCATTCTACCTCTTTTGCAATCATTTTTTTTTTACAGCATCTTGTGTGAAACAGTGAGAGGGTGTTGTTGCAACTACATTTCAGGTGCTGAGATATGAATTTTAAAAAAAAACTTACAAGAAAGCCTGTTTTATGCCTTCTTGAGAGTCATAGCACTCAAGGGGTAAAACACTTCTTTAAAACCTATCTTGTTGCAATTAGTCAAGAGGTAGAAAAAGGGGGGAATCATTCTACTGCAACAAGATGAATAATTTATGTAATACAGTGAATTTTTGCCATTTGAAATGTATTGCCTGAAAAGGTGGTTTAAACCGAGTCAATAGTAACTTTTTCAAAAGGGAATTGAATATTTACTTGAAGAGGAAATAAAATTGCAGGGCTATGGGCAAGGAGTAGATGAGGACGACTAATTAGACAGCTCTTTCAACAGAACTGGCACAATGCCCCAAATCGCAAGATTTTACAATTCAATGCTAACAAAAGCCCCATCATATTGACCTTTGTTGGATGAAGCAGGATACAACAGAGTGGTAACGCTGATGCACCAAGGAGAGTACAAATAACAGAGTACACTAGCCATTTCCAAGGAAGCTCTCCTTTGGAGAGGGTAAAGACTTTGTAAAGGCTATGAATAAAATTCAACAATTATGAAGCAAATTTATGGCAATGCTTCTTACTGTCATCATGAGAGTTGAAGGCACAATGAAATACAAATATCATAAATGGTTTCTTCTCTATATCTAATTTATCTAATTTTAACTGTTACTAAATGCAGAGATGGTTTCTATAGTTGTGATTTCCCTTTTGATGTCATTTCAAGTATCAAAAACACATGGTCATTTACACTATTGCCTTAAAAGGTCAATGATCATAACTTCCTCTGGTTGGGAATGAGCAAAATCCATGACTCAAATTTGGCAGAGCAGTTATTAGATAAAGTGCTTCTTTTGTAAAGTTTATTATTTTTCCAAAAAATCAGACTTCAAAAAGTGAACTCCTCTATTATCTCTCAATATTTGTATCATTAATGACTAGCAAATATGAAATGACAAGAGATCCACCAAACTAAAACAAAATCTAGACTAAAGGAGGTGAAAGCTTAGCTGTGGTTCAAAAATTAGTAAATACAGTGACTCCTTGCCCTAAAAGCAGCTGGGACAAGGAGCTTACCACAAATATATGAACTCCTGACTGACTAATATTAGATGTTTACTCACACTCCAATCACAAGGAGTCATACTTTCACTAACACTGCCTGAAAGAAAGCACAGCAGTAGCATAATCTTGACTGGCTGCCCTGCAAAGTGTCACTAACTCTAACTGTAGGCCCCATTAAATATTCTGGCAAGGACAAAAGGAAACTCTTAACATATCAGTAGACAGCCAAAGAGAGAGCCTTGTCAGCTCAAAGTCATAGAATCACAGGATGATTACATCACAGGAGGTGGCCATTCAGACCATTGTGCCAGGGCTGGCCCTCTGCAGAAGCAATTCACCTATTGCCACTGCCCCACCTTTTCTCCATGGCAGTGCACACTTTTTTCTTTTCAGATAACAATTCCCATTTAAGCGCCTTGATTGAACTTTCCTCCACCACACTCTCAGGCAGTGTACTCCAGATCCTAACCACTCGCTGCATAAAAATGCTTTTCCTCATATCACCATTGCTGCTTTCGCCAATAACTTTAAATCTGTGCCCTCTTGTTTTTTATGTTCCTTTATGGAATGTGGGCATTGCATGCAAGACCAGCATTTGCTGGCCATTGAACTGAGTGGCTTGCTTGGCCATTTCAGATGGTAGGTAAGAGTCAATCACATTGCTGTAGGTCTGAAGTCGCATGTAGGCCAGACCAGGCAAAGATGGCAGATTTCCTTTCCCAAAGGACAATAGTGAACCAAATGGGTTTTTACAACAATTGATGACAGTTTCATGATCACCATTACTAAGGCTAGTGTTATATTCCAGATTTATTAACTGAATTTAAATTCTACCAGCCACTGTGGTAGGATTTGAATCAGTGTCCCCAGAGCACTAAGCCTGGACCTCTGCATTAGTCCAGTGACATTACTACTATACTATCATCTTCCCTCTTGATCTTTCTTCATCCTTCCACCAATGGGAATCATTTCCTTCATCCTTCCACCAATAGGAACCATTTCCCCCTATCTACTCTGTCCAAACCCCTCATGATTTTGAATACCTCCATCAAATCTCCTCTCAACCTTCTCTTCTCCAAGGAGAACAGTCCCAGCTTTGCCTTTACATAATCTCCCTATCTACGTAAGTGAATTTCTTCATCCGTGGAACCATTCCCATCGATTTTTTCTGCACCTCCTCTAATGCCTTCATGTCCCTCCTAAAATGTGATGCCCAGAACTGGACACAATTTGGCATTGGATACCAATCAGTCCATCAAGTCCATGCCAGCTCTCCATAGAGCAACCCATTCAATCCCATTCCCCTACTTTATTCCCATAGCCCTGCAAATTTATTATAGTGCCCATCCAATTTCCTTTTGAACTCATTGATCGCCTTCACTTCCAAGACCCACACAAACAGTGAGCTCCAGTTATGATCTCCATAGAGATTATTAACGTTTAAAAAGAGAAATTCGAATACCCCAGTGATCAAATGAAAGAATTACGTCACAAGATTTCACGTTTCTAACAAAAACAAACTTGACCATATATTAAAAAATTAAACAAAGCAACTAATAGTAACAACACTAAAGTTTGTCTAGATTTTAATCCAGTTTCCCTTTTACTTCCTAATTTCTCCTAAGAGTTTCTTTATGCATTATAATCTTGAGGGTTCATTCACTTCTTCCGGAATCAAAACAAGTATGCCACGGATCTCCGGAATTCATTGAGTTTAAGTCTGCGTTCCAGCTATTCTCTGAGGTATGAGGTTTCATGGGGATCCTTCCATTAGCTTTTAGCTAAGTGACCCCCCAACTTTCCTTCAAAACCTTGTGACTGTGGGCTTGTCAGTTCAAGCTTGGGCTTCACTGCATTCATGCTCAATGATCTAAAAATTAGGAACACCCTGGTTCCTAATGGCCTCTGCACTCCTTGTCCCTGCTTTGGGCAGACTGCTTTCTCCCAGTCTGTTCCCATAGCCACTTTAAAGCTCCTGGTAGACTCTCTCTGTCTGTCTATTCCCAAGATGAAATGCTTTTCATTGAGTGGTACTGTAGATTTCTTCCTCTATCTTCAAGCTAGATAAATCTTCCAGCCATTTTTCCCCCTTACGAACTCTGTCTCCAAACTGAGCGCGAGCTCCCACCTGCATTCTGCACAGTGAACGATATGATTAGTATATTCTCTGCTTAAGGTGCAGACCTGGTTAACATTCTTCTATTTTGCTCCCTCAACTGCAGGCTACACAAGACCAAAGCTGCAACTGTCCCTGTAATATTCCTGGGTTTATTCCTAAAGTGTCTTTCCCTATCCCCTTCTCCATGGCACTGGGAAACACCTTAGCTCATTAACATTTCAATTTGGAGATGGCGCTATCTCAGAGCACAACAGCCTTTCATCTTGGGAACAAAGGGACAGGTTTCAGCACAGCTATTTCCAATCTTGAAACCAGTAACAATTTTATGGGTTTCAGGGAACTTGAAGTCTTTTGATTGTGGACATAGCAACAGCTGTGGCTGTCCTCAAATGCAAATATTGGTCACCTCTTTTTGTGATATAATTTGTGTCTTCCCCTGGATCCTTACTATCACCCAACTTTCACAGTCAAGTCAATTCCAGCACAGGTCACATGACCCTTCTCATTTACCCTGATTTTATGGACAGTCCCAAACTCTCACCCTTTTACAAATCAGAAGATACAATCCTAAAACATGATTATCATAGAAACATCATTGTAACTCAGGCCATTACCATATGCTGTGTAAATAAGTTCTTCCACACATTCCCACATCTATTGCAAGTACACCTACATCTACCAAGTAGCCCTTGGCCTAAATAGCCAAGTGGTTATGGTACTGGGCTTGTAACCCTAAGATCAAGAGTTCAAATCTCACAATGGCAAACTATGAAACAATGTCACTTCATCTGAAACAGATGGAAATGTGTTTGCATTCAAAAGAGTTACAATAGGCGTACTCCAATTACTGCAACTGGACTGAACAATGTCATTTTGCTTGGCCTAAATAGCCAAGTGGTTATGGTACTGGGTTTGTAACCCCAAGATCAAGAGTTCAAATCTCACAATGGCAAATTATGAAACAATGTAACTTCATCTGAATAGGAACAGATGGAAATGTGTTTGTACTTGAAAGAGTTACATCTACCAAGTAGCAAAAGGATTGCATATCCAGTGACAGCAATGGTCAGCTATGGCATGAAGCTTAGATCCTTCTTCCAGGCAGTGATACCCTATGAAGATAGCAATAAGTGCCAGAAATGCCACCCTGCTCACATGCAACATCACTTTCAGCAACCAAACAGGGAGTCTGATGCTGACCTGTTGACCTACTTGCCTTCAAACTTATGCCTGCACTTTGGATTCCCTCTCCTTTCACATCTGCCTGTCAGTCCCTTCTCCCTTCAACTGAGGTAAAGGCCATTGATGAGTTGAGGTACTTTGACCTTTGCCAAGAATTTTGTTTCCTATTCTAACATTCACTTGACTTCCCTTGCCTTGAGTTATCCCCTTTCCTCAAAATTTCATTTACACAGTTTTCCACTCCCTCCACAAGGGTGCTCCCTCAATTTGTACAAATCTGCAACTGAAGTTATGTGAATTGAGCTAACCTCAAAATTGGGTGTAAGCAGCACATTTCCACTCAATCTGTCTATTATTATTGCAGATTCTAAACAATCTGTTACTGAGTAGGATTGTCATTGTGAGACGAGTAAACTGCCAAATCATTGGAAAGTGAAAGCACCTGAGCAACGAGAGATAGGGGTACATATTAAAGAACCTTCAAGAGGTGCTTCAGCATTGGGAAAAGAAACTGCTCTATTTGGGACCACATGAAAAGGGCAAACTTACAAAAAGATACTTTTCTGTAGTTTTTGCCGTTACTGAAGAAAGGATGACCAATGTGTTACATTAGACTGGACAGTAAAAGTATTGGTGTGTGTTTATTGTTTTACAGGCTATAGATTGGTTGTATTAATCACAGGTTATTTCGCAGAGCAGTTTGGTTCCTCTGTAGTGTGTACAGAGCCATTAAACTTTGAGCACTGTGATGGGCATTGCAAATTTGTACAATGCATTGTGTGTGTTTTGTGGCATTTATTTTAAGTGGGTTTTATTTCAAAGCTGTGTATGCCAATAAATCTGACAAAATCTGCGTAAACATAGAGCCTATAAAAAAACTTCTATAGCTCTGCAAATAGCTTAGTAGGTAACTGCACCAAGTTAGATAAACCAGGAAGATCCCACAGTTCGATGCTTGGTCCATATCGAATTAGCTGATGTTAGGCAGAATGACGAGATGTAAAAGGTTAGCTTTGGAAAGCTATTCTTGATGGAACAATATAAAAATAACGCAACTGATAGCTATCACAAAAGTTCTCCCACATGGTCCCAGGTTAGGACAAAGTTTGGGTTCAATTATGATGACCTCAGTCAACACACTTCATCTGGGACTGCCCCCATCTCAGCTCATCTGCTGCTCAAATCCTCAATGCCTTTGTTACATTTGGGCCCGACTATTTCAATGCACTCCTGGCTCTCTCATATTCCACCCTTTGTAAACAGGAGGTCATTCAAATCTCTGCTACATACATCCTTAAATGCAGCAGTCTCATTCC
The DNA here is from genome assembly GCF_017639515.1 of Carcharodon carcharias. Taxonomy (NCBI): domain Eukaryota; kingdom Metazoa; phylum Chordata; class Chondrichthyes; order Lamniformes; family Lamnidae; genus Carcharodon; species Carcharodon carcharias. The sequence goes on along the minus strand of NC_054467.1, from coordinate 61,659,534 downwards.
CCTATCACTCACTGTGCTTGCTGACCTACATCGGCTCCCAGACAAGGTCAATGTCTTGATTTTAGAATTTCATACTTTGTAATTTTCTCCAACCCCGCAACCCTCAAAGATGTCTGCACCCTTTTAATTCTGGCCTCTTGTGGATTCCCAATTATAATTGCTCCACCTTTGGCGGTTATGCCTTCAGTTGCCTAGGCCCCAAATTCTGAAATTCCCTCCCTACACCTATCCACTTCTCTATCTCACTTTCCTCCTTTTAAGACAATTCTTAAAACATACCTCTTTAACCAAGCATTTGGTCATCTGATCCAATATCTCCTTTATGTGGCTCGGTGTCATACTTTGCTGCCTTGGGACGTTTCATTACACCAAAGGCTTTATATTAATAAGAGTTGTTATTGTTGGGTTCACACAGGAATGGTCAGTTAAGTGAAATAGCAGTGGGCTGCCAGAGCCCATTCATTATGTGTTGTATTCACAACAACGATTAACAAGAGAGTTTTAAATCTGTGATATGATGGGTGGTTGAAACCGTGTCAAAGGTCTGACCATAAACACTACAGCAGTAACAAGTCAAAATGGTCGAACTGTGGTGTGCTTTCCCGTATTATGTTGCTTGGGAAGTTTTACCATGTTAAAAGGTGCTGTATGAATACAAGTTGTTGCTTTATCTTGATGCTGGAATTTCTGAACTGCAATTATGGATTTCTCTAGCCACCCACCACTGCACCCCACCCCCACCACCCCACACAACAGAATTCATGACCTCCCAAAGGGCCATAGTAAACATAAAGCACTTTGAAATTTTGCTTCAGGACATCTTCAAATTGATTTGCATCAGCCATAAGAACATTTCCTGCCCTTAGCTGAGACCCGAGTCTGGTGCAACAATAAGTCTGGCTTAAAAAGGAAGCCTAGCTTTTAAACTAGAATTCAAGTGATTATAGATCAACCTATAAATTTATGAACTAAAAGCTAAAGGAAAAAAAACTAGCAGTAGCCAATTGGTTTTACCTTGTTAGATACTGAAACTCACAGAGTTACCTGTTAAATTAAGCTGAGAAAGAGGCAAATAGAGCACGAACATTTTTTCAAAACATTAAGTAACATAGAAATAGGTACATGAATGAGATAGGGAGAGGATCAGTGAGATGAATAAAAACGGTATTTGGTTCTGAATGGGAATTCAGTAGTGAGCAGAAGTTCAGCTGATCCATAAGGTCAAGTAAATAATTGTTGACTAGTAAGTAATTAGAATGACAAGACATGCAAGGCCAATATTATGTAGAATATGCCATGACAAAGAGTTACGGGAAGCTAAACACATCCCAGAAAACCATAAATGCAAGAATCCTCTCTCAGTTGACTTACTCAAGCTTAAAATCACTGACCCGAAGAAAGAGTTGGAGACATTTTATGCTACATGGAAGGGAGTTTTAGAAATTTATATTCCAATATTCGATCATTAGAAGAATAAATATTAATTGCTCCTCTTAAGTTGCATAATTTAAATTACCTCTTTTTAAAACAAAATCTTTAATTAATTAGAGTGGACTTTAGCTTTTTCTACAACTAAAACAGAGTTCCAAGATGCCTCGCCTCCCAGGCATCAGGTTAAAGGATAGAAGTGGAGCCAGTGGTGAAGATTCAGGAAAGGGAAGTTTAGGGACTTATGTTTCACATAAGGTGGTCTTGCAAACATTTTTAAAGGAATTCAGTATTAGATTAAAAGCAGCACCTCAAAAAGGTAGTAAGATTAGAATTAGACCATGCACAACCTGGTATACGAAGGAGAGAGATGCAGATTAGACACAGAAATCGATGGCTTCTCAGATGGGGTTGAAAGATTTCAGGTTTCTAGGGTATTGAAATAAGTCTTCAGGGATAGCTCCAGAAACAGGAGGTTCTTCACTCAAATCAAACTGGTATCAATACCCTCCCTAAGGTAAACTTAGACAAGACAAATGTTTTTAATTCCCTCAAAAAGGGGAGTTCATAGAATTCTATAGAATCATAGAACCATAGAAAAGTTATAGCACAGGAAGTGGTCATTCAGCCCATAACATCTGTGCCAGCCAAAATAGAGAAAAAATTAAGCCGCTCATTTTAATTCCACTTTCCAGCACCTGGTCATTAGTTTTGCAGGTTACAGCACGTGGAGGTACCTTAAATGAGTTAAGCATTTTGGTCTCAACCACCAATTTAGGCAGTGAATTCCAGACACCCACCACCCTCTGGGTGAAAGAGCTTTTCCTTATATCCCCTTTAATCCTTCTACCAATCTCACCTTAAACCTATGCCCCCTGGTAATTGACCTCTCAGCTAGGAGAAACAGGTATTTCCTGTCTACCCTATCTAGACCCCTCAATTTTGTACGCCTCAATCAAGTCATCCCTCAGCCTCCTCTGTTCTAAGGAAAACAACCCTAGCCTATCCAATCTTTCCTCACAGCTGACAACATGATGACAACATCAAGCCCTGGAAACATTCTTGTAAATCTCCTCTGTAGTCTCTCCAGAGCAATTATGTCCTGCCTGTAATGTGGTGACCAGAACTGTACACAAACTTCTAACCAGCGTTTTATGCAGTTCCAGCATTATATTTTTGATTTTGTATTCAATACCTTGTGTAATAAAGGAAAGCATTCCATAGGCTTTCTTTACCACCTTATCCATCTGTCCTGCCACCTTCAGAAACCTGTGGACATGTACTCCAAGGTCTCTCACGTCCTCAACCCCCCTCAATATCCTCCCAAATATTGAGTATTCCCTTGTTTTGTTTGCTCTCCCCAAATGCATTACCTCACTCTTCTCTAGATTGAATTCCATTTGCCACTTTTCCACTCACCCAAGCAAACTTTTGATATCATTCTGGAGATAACAGCTATCCTCTTCACTATCAATACACGCCAATTTTTGTGTCAACTGCAAATTTCCCAATCAAGCCTCAAATATTTAAGTCTAAATCGTTAATATATACAACAAACAGCAATGTGGAACGTCACTGGAAACTGCTTTCCATTCGCAAAAACATCAATCGGCTATTACCCTTTGTTTCCTGTCACTGAGCCAATTCTGGATTGGCAATCCCCTGTATCCCATGGGGTTTCAGTCTTTTGACCGGTCTGCCACATGGAATCTTGTCAAATGCCTTACTAAAATCCATGTAGACAGCATCCACTGCACGACCACCATCAATCCTCCTTGTTACGTTCAAAATATTTGATTAAGTTAGCAAAACACAATCTTCTCCTAACAAAACCATGGCCACTATCCCTGATCAATCCAAGCCTAAATGACAGTTTATCCATGTCTCAGAATTGGTTCTAATAATTTGCCCACCATGGAAGTCAGGCTGACCAGCCTATAATCATCTGGCCTATCCCTCACACCCTTTCATCGTCGTCAACCTCCAATCCTCTGGGACCTCGCCTGTATCTAATGAGGATTGGAAAATTATCCTCAGGCCATCTGCTACTTCTTCCCTAGCTTCCTTTAACAGATTGGGATACATCTAAATGCTGGTATTTGTGACCATTCCCTTAATCCATCCACTGAATGCCCAAAGATATGTGCAGCACTAAAATGCCAGTTCAAGAACTGGAGAGGAGTTTGAATCCCAACTTAATGACTCAGAAAGAGAGGGTGTTACCAACTAAGCCAAACAGATTCCTCAAGGCGAGAAAAGGCAAGCATGGATTAATGTTGATACTGTACACCAAGATCTGCAAATGATGGCCCTCATTACCTTAGTATATTATATGATAGGAACATTTCCTTGAATTCACTGATGCCAGCTAGACATTGCTTAATTTTTTATGAATCTTATCACAAATTTTCAAATTATAAAATGTTACACATAGCATTCAATAAGTAAATAATTAAGTCACATATGCAAGATTTTTAAAACAGCATTCATTTTCCAATAACAGGCTTGAGGTAACCAATGCACAGGCTTGCTGGTGCCCGCACAGAAGGCTTTCGTGTCCCAATTTTAGATAGAGACCCCCACCTGGTAATTTGAATAGGCAACAGCAGCAGGAAAAATTGCATGGAAAGAATGGTCTGTAGTACTTGGTTGGAATCAGAAATAAGTTAGAGAACAGCTCCTAAAGGCTTGCAGCCAACCATTAAAGAAATCGGAATTACATTATGGAGGTGTTTGGGCAACATTGCTCCCTTTAATGAAGAGTTGGAGGTTCTGCTGAAGCTGCACCCAAAGGGGTACTACTTTTTTGAGGCTCCAGTAAAAATATAGGTGCAAACTACATGAGCAGAGGTTGCCGACCAAATCAATAAAGTCAAGTTGGCCCCTTGAACCTACGCCCAAGGAAAAGGTTTGTTGGCTCCAGGAAGAAGATGAAGGAAGGTCTGCATGCTTCTCACACTTACGCACATTTCCAATGGGGCCTATCCAGCATGGCAGAAACCTAAAGTAGGAGCTCTGGCACTCTCTGGGAAGTATTATTTGAGCAACTTATATTTGTATAATGCATTTAACCTAATGAAACATTCACTTCACAGATGCATTATAAAACAAAATATGATACCCAGTCACACAAGGAGAGATGAGGTCAGATGACCAAAAGTTTGATCAAAGGGGTAGGTTTTAAAGGAGTGTCTTGAAGATGGAAAGGGAGGTGGGGAGGCATAGAGGTGTAGGGAGAGTATTCCAGACATTAGGGCCTAAGCCATGAAAGTCACAGGCACCGATAGTGCAGCAATTCAAATCTGGGAACCTCAAGAAGCCAGGAATCTGAGGAGCGCAGATATCTCAAAGGGTTGAAGAGCTGCAAGAGATTAGAGGTAGGGAGGAGAAAGGCTGTGGAGGGATTTGTAAACAATAATGAAAAATTTGAAATCACGTTGCTGCATGACTGGGAATCAATGTAGGTCAATGAGCACAGGCATAATAGGGGAGTGGAACTTGGTGTGAGTTAAGGAAAGGTTGTGAACAGTTAAGATCCTGACCAACTGATGCCTCTTTTCTACAGGGAAATTGTTGAAGGTGCTGTCTTTAGACAATGTTGGTTACTTGTTTGATACAACCTGATGTGGCAAATGTCCCTGGGGTAGTTTGGAAGTATTCAGTAGAATAAGTGGTAACCTTCTACAGAAAGAACGGTTCATGTTCCAAATTATGTCTATAAGTCATCCCGTAGGCGTTACATTATAGCAGCCTCTCCTGCAAGTTGAAAATGGTGCAAGTGCCAAAGTGTGCGTGTGGAGGGATCTAATAAATGCAGATTCCAGAGTAGTAATAGATGTAGATGGAACATCCAAACCGTTACTGCACCAACATTTGGGGGGCATTACTCCTCTATCTCATCGAGAGCGTGTAGAATCTGGTAAGGAACACCCACTTGACATAGAATGATTTAAAGTCCATCTCTGAAACATTTTCTTTGTCCTTCTCTGGAACATTGGCCATTTGAGAAAACAGGACCTGGCGGGACAGATAATCTTTGGCCATCCAGTCAGTCATCCAGCCCATCACAGATGTTTTTGCAAGAGTATTGCCTAAATGGTTGTGTAGCTGTCTTCGAGAAGGGCAACTAGTGTTTGTTCGACGGTCCTCCCATTGAATCCAGAGGATGCGGCGGAGGCATTGCAGGTGGAATTTCTCTGGTGCTCGTGTTGCAGATATAGTCCAGGTCTCCCAGCAGTACAGAAATGTGGTGACAATAACTCCTCTGTGCACTAGCACTTTTGTGGACTGATGGAGGTCTTTGCTGTCAAACGCTTGCTGCCGTAGTTTGTAGGTTGAGCTGGCACAGCTAATCTGGTGTTGGATGTTTTCATCAATGGTGGCCTTTTGAGCAGTTATGCCTCTTTTCTACAGGGAAATTGTTGAAGGTATTCCAGAATCCCTTCAACATAAATGGGAGGTGAAATATTTGTTTCACTAGTTGTGGGTTGATCTGAGTTTTATTTTGGCAGCGTTCGAGGGCAGACCAAGTTGCTTGTATACAGAACTGAAGAGATTGAGAGTGGCTTGCAAAATAGGCAGCAACACTGCAGTCATCCACAAACTGTAGATCATTTATGTCTATGGTAGTCAGTTTAGTTTTGGCATGGAGGCAACTGAGGTTAAAGAGTTTTCCATCTAGGCGGTATTTAATACTGATGCCAGAGAGCAGTTGATCTTTAAGATGAATAGCCACTGTCAGGTAGATTGTAAATAGTATGGGGGCTATCATAGAGCTTTGCTTGACATGAGTCCGGATTTTGAAGGCATCCGTTTCAGATTTCTCACTCAAGTCATATCACCATGAAGCAGCTGTAGGATTGTGATAAAGTTTCTTGGGCATCCAAATTTTTGGAGCATAACCACAGAACCTCAATTTATTGAGTCAAGTCAGGTCAGGTCTATGAATGCAATGTAGATTGTTCTCCACATTTTTCTTAGGTTTGTCTGGCAACAAAGATCGTGTCAGAAGCTGCTCTGGCAGGTCTAAAGCCACATGATGTCTCTGAGTGGATTTCCTCAGGCATAGGAAGTAGGCAATTCAGGAGAATGCATGTCAGGGTTTTCCCTGCGATTGTCAAGAGAGAAGTACCTCGATAGTTTCCACAGCCTAGTTGCTCTGAAGCTCTCCACAAAGCACAGCAGCACTGACATGAATGACTGGGAAGAGTTTGCTAACAATCATTCGAAATGGTGATAACCTATCGATCAAGCTGTCTCATGCTTTGAGTCACAACATCCTAATGAAAGGGCATAGCAGTGGCAGAGTAGAAGAAAAAAATCCTGCACTCCAGATCCCACTACATCATGGAACATCCTGGCCCACATGCCCAAGGATCTGTGGTCAAGAATCAGCCGGTTCAGTCACACGAAGACCCATGATCGAAACTCACAACCCTGAGTAGATATCATCCTCAAATTAAGGGGCATCCAATAACGACTTAAACATCAGTACCAAAGTAGAATACTGAAGTCATTTTCCTTCAGCATTTCCTATTTTACTTGGGGTCGCCACCTCAGTATTCTGCTTTGTGAAGTTTTAAATTTCAAGAGGAGCAGGGTTCCTCAAAAATAACTAATGCATGGGAAAGAATGCAGCAAAGCTGCCCTAGAAACACAAAACAAATTGACACTTTAACAACCAACTGGACTGAGAGCAACCAGATTGAGCAGGTCAAGGTGCAAAATGCATAATACACCAATTCCAACGTTGGGAATAGTGCACTTAGGTAACTCATTACCTCTAGTTATGTTAGGGTCTGTGCTTAAACACTCCACCGTAATGAAACCAATACTTGTTTGTGCAGCCTCATTTTCAGAATAAACCATACCTGTGGGGATCAGGTGCACCACAAGTGTACCTGCTTCCAAAGGGTTCCACACCACTGGAGAGCCTAGGAAAATTTACCTCCAGGCTTCAACATTTAAGTTAAAAGATAAACAATGCCATCAAATGGTTTTATTCTCCTATTTTCTGTCACTAGTGCAATTTAATAACTCAGTGGAATTAACTGCTCCACAAACAAAGTAAGGCTCATGTTATATCTCAATCCTAAGGAAAAAAACAGCCCAGGTAACTTACAGGCATCGAAGGAGAAATCTTAATTTGACATAAGTTGTTGGGCAAAAATGGGAACTTCAAGCTCAAATGCTGAACATTCAAATTCTTCTAGCTTTTGTTTAGAATGTTCTCCTTTTTCCATAATTGAGTATTCCCATCCATGGCTGGCTGGGACCTCAACTGTGTTTATCCCATTTATCACACACTGCTCTCACCATCTTTCACTCTCTTCCAGAACCATAACAGGGTTCCCTTTATCCCCACCTTCCAACCCACCAACCTCCACATCCAACAGAGCATCCTCCCCCAATTCCAGGCCAACGACACAAAACCCATCTTTCCTTTCAGCATTCCGAAATTCTACCCAAAGCACCCTGGTCCATTCTTTCATCACCACCAAAATCCAATCCTTTCTCATGGCACCTTTCCGTGGAAGTGCAGGAGTTGCAACATGCCTTTTTACCTCTTCCCTTCATACGGTCTAGAACCTTAACCTCTCCTTCCAGGTGAAAGAGTGATTTACTTGTACTCCTTTCAATTTAGTTAACTGTATTTACTGCTCAAGCTGCATACACTGGAGAGAGCAAATGCAAATTGGTGACTGCTTTGCTGAGTGCCTCCTTGCTGTTGTAAGCATGACCTAAAGCTTCCAGTCGCCCCTCATTTTCATTCTCCATCTCATTCAACATTCTAATAAAGTTCAAGGAATAGCATCCGATTTTGATTCAGCACTTACAACTTGACTGGCTCAACAGAGGTCAACAATTTCAGATCAGAAGGTCCCATCTTTTTTAGACAAGTGTCTGTAATGGTTCTGCTATTGCCATTTACTGCTCCTCCAGATCCATTTTTTGTTTGTTTTACTTTTCCCATTACCATTGCCAATCATCCCTTTTGGTCATTTAATCATTCCTGCCTTCCATCCCATCACAGACCTTCCCTTTTGTTCATTCATCCCATCTTTTTTTTCCTCCCTGCCTCTGTGCTTGCTTTAATTACAGATTTACTACTACTGGCATTACTTTGCAAGTTCTGATGAAAGGTCAACAACCTTAAATGTTAAAACTGCTTCTCTGTCCATTGATGCTGGCTGATCTGAGTATTCCAGCATTTTCTGTTTTCTAGCTTTAGTTCACTTCCTCTCCAAGTAAGTTATATATTCATTGAACAGTGAAATAGACAATATTTATAATTTTCTAACATTCTGGCATTGAGCAAAAAAAGCATTAACTCTTTAGCAAGACCACCACAAACATTTAGGCTAGAGGCTGTCAAGCGAAGATAAAGTGGCATATCTGGATGAACAGAGAGCCAAACTCAATTGAAAGTAGTGTAATTTTCAATCCAGCTGTAACAATCAACACATCACAGCACCCACTAGTCACAAAGTTTCAAAAGACTGATAGACACTATATACACATACTCTAGCACACAAATATATATTAACTATTAAAATAGGAATGGAGGAACAAGAGTCGGCATTTGGCCTCCTGAGCCTGTTCCTAGCCCCCTAAGCCTGCCTTGGTTCTGTAATCTTTAATGCTCTTACATAACAAAAATCTTGCAATCCCAGTTTTGACATTTTCAGTTGACCTACCTTCAACAGTTTTTTGGGGGGAGATCTTTCCAGATTTTCAACACTGTTGTTTGAAGAATTGCTTTCTCTGCCCGCTCCTAAACAGCTTTGTTCTAATTTTATGGTTATGGCCCCTTGTTCTAGGCTCCCCCAAAAGAAGAAATAGTTTCCCTCTAAATTACCATTATCAGTCTTTAATAACCTTAAACAGTTGAATTAGATCACCCTTTAATTAATTTATTTTTTATTCATTCATGGGATGTGGACGTCGCTGGCTAGGCCAGCATTTATCGCCCAACCCTAATTTAAGAGTCAACCACATTGCTGTGGGTCTGGAGTCACATGTAGGCAGCAGATTTCACTCCCTAAAGGACATTAGTGAATCAGATGGGTTTTTACAACAATCGGCAATGGTTTCATGACCATCATCAGACTTTTAATTCCAGATTTTTATTAAATTTAAATTTCACCATCTGCTGTGGTGGGATTTGAACCCAGGTCTCTAGAATACAATTATGCCACCACCTTCCACATTCAAGGGAACACAAAACTAATTGATGCAACCTGTCCTCAGTTTAGCACTTAACCCCTGTAACATTCTGGTGAACCTGCATTGCAACTCCTCCGACGTCAATATATCCTTCCAGAGGAGCGGTGCTCAGAACTTAATACTCCAGATGAGATCTAAATTCTGCACAGCTGGAACCTTTCCTTCACCCTTCTATTCTAGCCCTTGAGGTCAATATTCAATTAGCCTTTTTAATTAGTGATCTAATTTGCTTTTTCTTTTAAACATATAGTGTTTCATCCCATTCTTAGGATACCCCAAAAACTTTATACATCTGGTGGATTACCTTTGCACTATTGTTACGTAAGCATAGTAGCCAATTTGTGCACTGTTCCCACAAACTGCAAAATGAATGATCAGATTTGAAGGAGAAATGTTGGACACTCCTCTTAAAATAGTGTCATGGATAATTTAACATCTACCTGAATAGCCAAAAGAATTTAAGTTCATTATCTGATCCAAAAAACAGCACTTTTGATTATGTAGCAAATGATGTAAAACAGAGGTTTGGCATCACATGCCTTCCAGGTTCTTATCTAAAATCCCTAAGGTTTACTATAGAAAACTTATAACGTTTCCCTCTTGTGGTGTTACACAGAAGGGTGTTTGCAGAATCTACTACTCGTGTCTTGTGTACTGCAAATTGGAGAGAGATGGAGGACACAGACACCAAGTCTGGGCAGAGAAATAGAAATGGGGCAAAAGATAAAGGATGGACATAGAGGAGATGAAAGCAAAATACCGTGGATGCTGGAAATCTGAAATAAAAACAGAAAATGCTGGAAAAACTCAGCAGGTCTAACAGCATCTGTGGAAAGAGAAACAGAGTTAACATTTCGAGTCGTACGAACCTTCTTCAGAGGTAAAGAGAAGTAGAAATGTGATGAAATTTATACTGTTTGCGGGGGGTGGAGCAGGTAAAGCTGGATAGAACAGCAAGAGGTGGGGGGTAAGGAGAGATTGACAAAGATGTCATGGACAGAAAGACAAAGGGAGTGTTAATGGTAGTGGCAAGGGCTAAAGGAGTTGCTGACAGTGGCATAAAGTTAAGAAAGCGGAATGTGTTAATAGCAGAGCAAGGGTAAGCACTCTTAGTTACTATACTCTTACTAAGTAAGATAGATGAGACTGACTCTCTCACACACGCTCATTTTCTTGTGGTTGCCCTCAAAGTCACACTAACAGAACGAAGGAGCTACAATGTCTCTGAACTGGGTCCCCATTCATTCTCTTGTTTCCTATCTCTAACATTCATCTGCACACACTTTCTCTGCCAGCAATGGTGCACAACATAGGGAACTCAACAAACTAAATGCAAAGGGTAAGTTGAAAGTGTGACACTCAAGTCTGAATAATAAAATAGCAGTTTGTAGATTAGTTCAAATATTGTTAATTGTCCTTATAATCAGGCACAGTACTCAAAGGTTAGGCTTCTTTACAGAGCTAATAGTGTTATTAAAACTTTGCATTGAGGCGGCATCATTCATGTTTAACCAAATACAATTAATTTAACACTGTGGAGTTTACCCCAAAATCTCAATATTCTAAAAACTTTAAAGCATGTTGTGGTATAAATATTATCTAAAAGAGATTGAACACTCATTAATTGTCATGTAAAACATGCACAAACCTAATCACAAACATGCGTTAAACAACAAGTTGGTTGTGCAGGTTTGTGATAATTGTTCAAAAGAAAATGGCAGGGACATGTCTTTTTTTTTTATTCATTCATAAAATGTGGGCTTCGCTGGCTGGGCCAGCATTTTATTGCCCATGAAAAGGTGGTGGTGAGCTGCTTTCTTGAACTGTTGCAGTCCATGTGGTTTAGGTACACCCACAGTGCTGTTAGGAAGGGAGTTCCAGGATTTTGACACAGAGACAGTGAAGAAACAGTGATATATTTCCAAGTGAGGATGGTGAGTGATTTGGAGGGGAATTTCCAGGTGGTGGTGTTCCCATCTATCTGCTGCCCTTATCCTTCTAGATGGTAGTGGTCATGGGTTTGGAAGGTGCTGTCTCAGGAGCCTTGGTGAATCCCTGCAGTACATCTTGCAGGTGGTACACACTGCTGCCACTGTGCGTTGGTGGTGGAGGGAGTGAATGTTTGTGGATGTGGTGCCAATCAAGCGGGTTGCTTTGTCCTGGACGGTGTCCAGCTTCTTGAGTGTTGTGGGAGCTGCAGTCATCCAGGTAATTGGGAAGTACTCCATCACACTCCTGACTTGTGCCTTGTAGATGATGGACAGGCTTTGGGGAGTGAGGAGGTGGGTTACTTGTCCCACCATTCCTAACCTCTGAACTGCTCTTGTAGCCACAGTATTTATATGGCTAGCCCAGTTCAGTTTCAGGTCAATGGTAACCCCCAGGATGTTGATAGTAATGATGGTAATGCCATTGAATATCAACAGGCGGTGGTTGGATTCTCTGTTGTTGGAGATGATCATTGCCCTGACACTTGTGTGCTGCAAGCGTTACTTGCCACATATCAGCCCAAGCCTGGATATTGTCCAGATCTTGCTGCATTTAGACATGGACTGCTTCAGTATCTGAGGAGTCGTGAATGGTGCTGAACATCATGCAGTCATCAATGAACATCCCCACTTCTGACCTAAAGATGGAAGGAAGGTCATTGATGAAGCAGCTAAAGATGGTTGGGTCGAGGACACTACCCAGAGGAATTCCTGCAGTGATGTCTTGGGGCTGAGATGACTGACCTCCAGCAACCACAACCATCTTCCTTTGTACTAGGTATGATTCCAACCAGCGGAGAGTTTACTCCCTGACTCCCAGTGACACCAGTTTTGCTAGGGCTCCTTGATGCCACATTGACCAAATGCTGCCTTGATGTCAAGAGCAGTCACTCTCACCTCACAAGGTCAGCTCTTTTGTCTATGTTTGAACCAAGGCTGTAATGTGGTCAGGAGCTGAGTATCCCTGGCAGAACCCGAACTGGGCGTCAGTGAGCAGATTATTGCTAAGGAAATGCCACTTGATAGCTCTGTTGATGACCCCTTCCATTACTGGTGATGGAGAGTAGACTGATGGAGTGGTAATTGGCCGGGTTGGATTTGTCCTGTTTTTTGTGTGCAGGACACACCTGGGCAATTTTCCACATAGCCGGGTAGATGCCAGTGTTGTAGCTGTACTGGAACAGCTTGGCTAGAAGCGTGGCAAGTTCTGGAGCACAAGTCTTCAGTACTATTGCTGGAATATTGTCAGTGCTTTCAGCCATTTCTTGATATCACATGGAGTGAATCGAATTGGCTGAAAACTGGCATCTGTGACGCTGGGGACCTCTGGAGTAGGCCAAGATGGATCATCCACTCGGCATTTCTGGCTGAAAGTTGTAGCAAATGCTTCAGCCTTATTTTTGCACTGCTGTGCTGAGCTCTACCATCATTGAAGATGGGGATATTTGTGGAGCCTCCTCCTCCAGTGAGTTGTTTAATTGTCCACCACCATTCATGACTGGATGTGGCAGGACTGCAGAGCTTAGATCTAATCCGTTAGTTGTGGGGTCGCTTAGCTCTATCACTTGCTGCTTATGCCTTTTGGCATGCAAGTAGACCTGTGTTATAGCTTCACCAGATTGATACTTCAATTTAGGTATGCCTGCCGTTCTTGGCATGCCCTCCTGTCCTCTTCATTGAACCAGGGTTGATCCCCTGGCTTGACGGTAATGGTGGTAGAGTGGGGGATATGGCGGGCCTTGAGGTTACAGATTGCATTGGAGTACAATTCTGCTGCTGTCGATGGCCCACATCGTCTCATGGATGCCCAGTCTTGAGTTGCTAGATCTGTTCAAAATCTATCTCAATAAGCACCATGATAGTGCCACACAACACAATGGAAGGTATCCTGAATGTGAAGGCAGGACTTCATCTCCACAACTGCTGTGCGGTGGCCGCTCCTACCAATATTGTCACGGACAGATGCATCTGTAGCAGGCAGGTTGGTGAGGATGAGGACAAGTATGTTTTTCCCTCTTGTTGGTTCCCTCATCACCTGCCGCAGACCCAGTCTAGCAGCTATGTCGTTCAGGATTCGGCCAGCTCGGTCTGTGGTGGTGCTACCGAGCCACTCTTGGGCATTGAAGTCCCCCAACCAGAGATCATTCTGTGCCCTTGCCACCCTCAGTGCTTCCTCCAAGTAGTGCTCAACATGGAGGAATACTGATTCATCAGCTGAAGGAGGGTGGTACATGGTAATCAGCAGGAGGTTTCCTTGCCCATGTTTAACCTGATACCATGAGATTTCATGGGGACAGAATCGATGTTGAGGACTCCCAGGGTAACTCCCTCCTGACCATATACCACTGTGCCGCCACCTCTGCTGGGCCTGTCCTGCCGGTGGGACAGGATATACCCAGGGACGGTGGTGGTGTCTGGGACATTATCTGTAAGGTATGATTCTGTGAGGATGACTATGTCAGGCTGATGCTTAACTAGTCTGTGAGACAGCTATCCCAATTTTTGCACTAGCCCCCAGATGTTAGTAAGGAGGACTTTTCAGGGTCGACAGGGCTGAGATTGCTACTGTCGTTTTCAGTGCCTAGCTCGATGTCTGGTGGCCTGTCCAGTTTCATTCGTTTTTTGTGACTCTGTAGTGGCTTGTTACAATTGAGTGGCTTGCCCGTCCATTTTCAGAGGGCATCACATCACTGTGGGCCTGGAGAGACATGTAGGCCAGACCAGATAAGGACGACAGATTTCCTTCCCTAAAGGACATTAGTGAACCAGATGGGTTTTTACAACAATCAACAATGGTTTCATGGTCATCATCAGACTTTTAATTCCAGATTTTTGTTGAATTCAAATTCCACCATCTGCCGTGGTGGGATCTGAACCTGGGTCCCCAGAGCATTACCCTGGGTCTCTGGATTACTAGTCCAATACTGTTTTAAAAGCAGTGTTGTATGCGTCAAAATTCATCTAGGTCTAGAAATGTTATACTATGGCACAAGGTCAGATTTTAGCCATGTCTCCCTGCCATGATAAAAAGTTGGCATCCCAGATGGACATTAAAGATGGCTTTTGAATTGCTTTCTAGATGCAGATATATGTGACCAATTCTATCTAGAATGAATTGATGCCTTCAGACTTGAAGGGCAAAACTATTTCAAAGTGTTCTATATGGGCAGTATAAATAAAAAAGATGCTGCAATATTGATATTCTACTTTAGAATGCTATGTGCAAATCTTTGACATGCAGTAACAGTAAAGAAATTGCATCTTTTAAGTGAGGTCTGCAGGGAAGTATTAATAAAATGTCAATTATTTCACAGCACAATCCTGTTAAGCAAAATAGCTCACCACAATAGGAATATTTGCTCCAAAGGAGCTAACTGCAACAGAGTACAACAGTTAGCTCACAGTAGACATGAGACCACCGTATAATGTCCTTCTATGCTACATGAATGCTAGGCAACAACTGTAGGTAGTTCCCATGTGACTTTGCAACCAGCAGTTAACCAGTTTGAAAGCAAATAATGTTCTGTTCATGAAAACATCTGAGATCACCATGCACTGCTCCAGTCCAATTGAGAAACAAGGACTGATCTAATCTTGATTTTCAGAAAATTGAAGTCCCAGCAGTGTTACAATATGAATTTAATTCAGACCAGTGTATACCATCTACAAGAACAATTCAAACTGCACACCAGTTTAAAAAACAGAAACTCACTCAGCCATTATAGAAGATGCAAACCAACAGAAGGCACCAGGCTGCTCAAAATTTGCTCAGGAGGTAGTAGCATGACATTTAGGAATTCATAATACAAATCAGGCAGCGTCAACATGGTTTTGTGAAAGGACCAATGTGTTTGGCAAATTCTTTGAAGATGTAACTAGCAGGTGGATAAAGGGGAACCAGTAGATGTAGTGTATTTGGATTTCTAAAAGGTGTTCGACTCGGTGTCACATAAAAGGCTACTGCACAAAACAAGAGCTTATGGTGTTGGGGTGATATATTAGCATGGATAGAGGACTGTGTCCTGTTAGTTAGCCAGTCACAATGAGTGGGTCATTTTCAGGTTTGCAAACTTTACTAATGGACTGCCACAGGAATCATTGCTAGGGCCTCAACTATCAACTATTTAACATTCGATATTAATGACAGGGATGAAGGGACCAATTGTTTTGTAGCCAAATTTGCTAATGATACAAAGGTAGCTAGGAAAGCAAGTTGTGAGGAGGATACAAAGAGTCTGCAAAGAGGTATATATAGGTTAAGTGAGTGGGCACACATTTGGCAGATGGGAGTATAATGTAGGAAAATGCAAGGTTGTCCACGTTGGCAGCAAGCATAAAAAAGCAGAGTATTATTTAAATGGAGAGAGACTGTAAAATGCTGGACTACAGAGGGATCTGGATCTCTTTGGATATGAAACACAAAGTTAGCTTGGTACAGTTAGGTACAGCAAGTAATAGGAAGGCCTTTATTGCAAGGGGGATAGAGTATAAAACTATTGCCACAATGTACAAGACATTGATGAGACCACAGCTAAAGTAATGCGTAGAGTTTTGGTCTCCTTCCTTGCATTTCACTTGCATTTCCCCCAACTTAGTCTACTGCATTCGCTGCTCCCAATGTGGTCTCCTCTACATTGGAGAGACCAAACGTAAACTGGGCGACCGCTTTGCAGAACACCTGCGGTCTGTCCGCAAGAATGACCCAAACCTCCCTGTCGCTTGCCATTTTAACACTCCACCCTGCTCTCTTGCCCACATGTCTGTCCTTGACTTGCTGCATTGTTCCAGTGAAGCCCAACGCAAACTGGAGGAACAACACCTCATCTTCCAACTAGGCACTTTACAGCCATCCGGACTGAATATTGAATTCAACAACTTTAGGTCGTGAGCTCCCTCCCCCATCCCCACCCCCTTTCTGTTTCCCCCTTCCTTTTCTTTTTTTCCAATTATATAGATTTTCCTTTTCCCACCTATTTCCATTATAAAAAGAGAAAAAAAATATATAATTTTTTTTTTACATCTTTTATGCTCTCCCCACCCCCACTAGAGCTATACCTTGAGTGCCCTACCATCCATTCTTAATTAGCACATTCGTTTAGATAATATCACCAAATTTAACACCTATGTGTTCTTTTGTATTATTGTTGTTGACATCTTTTGATGATCTGCTTCTATCACTGCTTGTTTGTCCCTACAACCACACCCCCACTCCACCTCTCTCTCTCTCTCCGCCCCCCACACACACACCTTAAACCAGCTTATATTTCAGCTCTTTCTTGGACTCGAACTCAAGTTCTGTCGAAGGGTCATGAGGACTCGAAACGTCAACTCTTTTCTTCTCCGCCGATGCTGCCAGACCTGCTGAGTTTTTCCAGGTAATTCTGTTTTCGTTTTTGTTTTGTTTTTATTACTTGCATTCAAAGCAGTTCAGTGAAGGTTCACTAGGCTGATTCCTGAGATGAAGGGGTTGTCTTATGAGGAAAGGTTGAGCAGGTTGGGTCAATAATCATTGAAGTTTAGAAGAATGAGTGGTGATCTCATTGAAACATATAACAATTCTCAGGGTAAATGCTTGACAGGGTAAATGCTGGGGGATGTTTCCTCTTGTGGGGAATTCTAGAACTAGGAGGGACAGTTTAAAGATAAGGGATCTCCCATTTAAGATTGAGATGAAGGGGAATTTCTTCTCTCAGAGGGTCACTCGTTTTTGGAATTCTTTCCCACAGGGAGCAGTGGAGTCTGGGTCATTGAATATATTCAAGGCAAGGGAGTCAACGGTTGAGGGGCAAGCAGGAAAGTGGAGTTGTGGCCAAATTAGATCAGCCATGACCTTATTCAATAGGCCAAATGGCCTACTCCTATTCCTTATGATCTTATTCTTACAATCTTATGACCAATGCCAGGGTGTTACAATTGGTATCAGTACCCTAGGTTAAGGCAGGGAAAAAAATACCAAGGTTCTGACTCCCTTACTTCTGTTGAGTGAGCTCTGCTGTAAACCAACATGTCTGGATGTCATGGGAGGACAGGTTCAACTCAATTGCAATGCCCTCCATTGTTGGATAATTCGACAACACATCCTGCCAAGGCTCATAAAAGATCAACAACAAAACTGGCAAGGTAATAGAGGGAGATGAAGACCATACCCCAGTAGAGATTCAACAGCTTCAGGTGAAGGGAGAAAATTAGAGAAACAAGGAATACGTAGCCCCAGCATCATTCAAAGTTACAGTATACAGAATCTGACTAATAAATGGAAAAGACCATATACATATAATTCCTGCTCATTAGTATGCACCTCTCAGTCTACCCTCTCAAATAACCTGAACCTAGACAATCGATAACCCTCCAATTCCATGGCAACTACCAAATGAATAGGTCAATGAAGGACACATAAGCAATAGAGCACGAGAAGGAAATCTATATAAGTTGTGCATTTGGAATTCTTTCATCCGGTACAATTTTACAAACAAAATACAAGTCTGCTCTGAAAACACTTTTGAAAAAACTATGCACAATAATGAAAAATAAGATCAAGCCGACCATGTTGAAAATGATTTTGGATTCCTAAAATAAAATACAGCCAATAGAGTCCCAATATATCCAGAAAACAATTCCGGAACATACTTAAAAAAATTATAAGTCTGTCTCCCAATCAGGGGCAAAAACCTGCAATTGCTGTAACTAGAAGGCATCCTAACGATTTACAATAACACATTAAAGGGTTAAATATCTCATACTATTTTTATGAATTAATTCTTTTTTTGGGTGATGATCACAGTGTAGTATTTTAGGACTGAATAATAGCAGTAGCTGGAGTGTTCATAACTAACCATGCACTCAATTGTAGTCTGAGGTTCTGCCAAGTAGTACAATCATTTGTCCACTTATCATACAAATTACAAACACAGGTTAGCATTAGGTAATAAATGCTGACTTATTTCCAGTAAGCAACTGTTGATTGTGACTCAAAATTTGCAGCAATTTCATCCCTTTTCTTAATCTTTTAGTGTGGACATTTCCAAGCAAATATATGACAAGTAGTTCATCAGTTATCTATATCTACCATAACAGCAAGCACAGTACTTGCGAAAAGAAAATAGAGTCAGTGTCATTATTGCACAGGAGGCCATTCAGCCCATCAAGTCCACGCAATGTGATCTTTGCCCTCCCCCAACTGGCTCAACTGGTAGTGCAAGTGTAAAGTGAGCTACAAAGGCTCTCAGGTTTGATTTCTGCTCTGTCCTGAATTAGCTGATGGAGCTAATCTTAGACTCAGCACCCTTGGGTTACTGAGAAGAAAACCAAGCAGGCTCACACTCTTGACAGCTAGCCATTTACACTTACTGGAAGTCTGTGCAGCTTCTGGCAGTTGAGGATAGGATCAGGCTCAACTGTGAAGCTTCTGTGGACGAATAGTGTGCAGACGCTTACTATCCAGTAAAAACGCAAACAATCACTTGGTTGAGATCCTGAAAGGAAGCCGGCAACATCAAGACATAAAATCTTCATTAATAAATAAGGGAACATATTGCGAAGTGATTTCAAAGCTCTGAATCTAAATTTTGGAACTTCTGACAATTATAAATAATCTTACATTTTATGTCACCATCAGAACTCCTTGTTGAAATCACTTGTTACTCCAGAATGTATGTGCTTATGTATGTTAAATATACCAACTGCAAAAAGTCAATGTAAATAAAGAATAATTAATGACATTGTGAATACAATCTCTCTGTCGGACGCAACTTATATAGTTAGCTGTGTTTTTGCAGGTGATTGCTAACTTTACTAAACACAAACTACACCAAACATAATTTTAAATAGTTCTTTTTCATTTCTTGGTAAACCTGGAGCCAATGTCATCACAATCACTAACTTACATAACGAAACAGGCTGAGACCAACAGCTGGCCGAGACACAAAACAGAACACTACCAAGAGCCAGCAGGTCTGCCAGCATCTGTGGAGAGAGAAACTGAGTTAAAATGTCAGGACGATTCCCCTTATTCTCTCTACATATGCCACCAGACCTGCTACTTCCAGTATTTTCTGTTCTTATTTCAGATTTCTACATTTGCAGTACTTGCCCTTGTACTCCCTCAACTAAGTTATATGTTATTGAACTACATTCTCAATTGTTAATCACCACAACTCAATAGTTGAAACTTTCTCTTTCAGTAGTTTGCTTTGTTCTCACCACAATTTATTCCCAATTACTCTTACCCAACTTCATTTTTCCTCTACGTTCAAAACAAGAACTCATGCTCATAGTATCCTTCAGACACTGGCAGCTCAACCGTCTAACCATTGTTCATCCAACAGTGAGTGTCAGGAAATGATTTGACCATAAGGGCATAATAGCAGACTTTGATCTTCTCCATTCATAACCATGTCTTTTCAGGAAGGCGGCCATCAATTATCAGGAGCACCAACCCTGATTGATATTACCCAGAGTGCAGCTTGGCCTAAATAACCAAGTGGTTATGGTACTGGGTTTGTAACCCAAAGATCAAGAGTTCAAATCTCACAATGGCAAACTATGAAACAATGTAACATCATCTGAAAAACAGATGGAAACGTGTTTGTGCTTGGCCTGAATAGCCAAGTGGTTATGGTATTGGGTTTGTAAACCCAAGATCAAGAGTTCAAATCTCACAATGGCAAAAACTATCAAGAGTTCAAATCTCACAATGGCAAAACTATGAAACAATGTAACTTCATTTGAAACAGATGGAAATGGGTTTGTACTCGAAAGAGTTACAATTTCTTAACCCTTCTGTGCTTGGTGGGCACTGCAGGGACTGGGTGTTTTCGGGTGCTGGTGCCCCGCAATATGAGCCGCCTCAGGGGACACGCCCTCCGTGCCTTTTGGCACGGCAAAGAGGGGCTTTTTGTACGGACTGCTGCTGCACACCTTCCATTTTCTCGCCCCTGTCCGTTGACCGGACACGCCCTGGCGTGCCTTGTTGCCGTCCGGCGGTGGAGGCCCCCGATGGGAGGCCCTCTACGGAGGTGTCCTCCCCCTTTCTATCGGGGACCTGGGTTGGAGGGTGTAGCATGCAGCAGTCCCCTATAATAAGAGGATGCATAGGTTCACGGACTCTCACGACACGTGCCCTTTTTGCGGTCTTGTGGAGTCCGTGGACCATGTATACATAGGGTGTTGTAGGCTGCACTCCCTTTTTAGTTATTTGAAAAACCTTTTATTGATGTTTTGTTTGCACTTCAGCCCCACGCTCCTGATCTATGGGCATCCAGTGCGGAAGGGGGTCGGGAAGGAGGAGGACCTCCTCGTAAACCTACTCCTGGGCCTGGCCAAGTTGGCCATTAACAGGTCCAGGCAGCGGGCGATCGACGGGGGAGTCCCGCCCGATTGTTTGTCCCTCTTCCGCGGCTACGTTCGCTGCCGGATGTCCCTGGAGAGAGACCACGCGGTGTCTGCTGGCACTCTCGAGGCCTTCCGTGCTCGGTGGGCACCGCGGGGACTGGGGCGTTTTGTTGACCCCTTTAATCACATTTTGATTTAAAGTTTGTAAGTTTCCTTTAAACTTTGTTCTTGGTTTTACAGCTGACCTGAATTAGGGGCTGTGCCTGATTTATCCCAATTTTGTTGATTTGGTTTTCATTTAAAAGATTATCAAGAGTTCAAATCTCACAATGGCAAACTATGAAACAATGCAACTTCATCTGAATAGGAACAGATGGAAATGTGTTTGTACTCGAAAGAGTTACACCTTCCTGCAGGAGTTGGCGCGACGTGCGTCTGTGAGTGTCCAGGTCGCAGCCGATGCCATCCAAGACCTGAGAACGGTCGTGCTCGGACCCGACGTTATTTTGGGTCTTGAGGTGGCCCAGGTGCGCGGTGGTCTTCCGTCTGAACGTTCCCTTGTTCGGACAGAATTCCACATTGGCCCCAAGCCCCGAACCCTCCCTCGGGTGCTGGTGCCCCGCAATATGAGCCGCCTCGGGGGACACGCCCTCCGTGCCTTTTGGCACGGCAAAGAGGGGCTTTTTGTACGGACTGCTGCTGCACACCTTCCATTTTCTCGCCCTTGTCCGTCGACCGGACACGTCCTGGCGTGCCTTGTTGCCGTCCGGCGGCGGAGGCCCCCGATGGGAGGCCCTCTATGGAGGTGTCCTCCCCCTTTCTATCGGGGACCTGGGTTGGAGGGTGTTGCATGCAGCGGTCCCCTGTAATAAGAGGATGCATAGGTTCACGGACTCTCAGGGCACGTGCCCTTTTTGCGGTCTTGTGGAGTCCGTGGACCATGTATACATAGGGTGTTATACATAGGCTGCACTCCCTTTTTAGTTATTTGAAAAACCTTTTATTGATGTTTTGTTTGCACTTCAGCCCCACGCTCCTGATCTATGGGCACCCGGTGCGGAAGGGGGTCGGGAAGGAGGAGGACCTCCTCATGAACCTGCTCCTGGGCCTGGCCAGGTTGGCCACTAACAGGTCCAGGCAGCGGGCGATCGACGGGGGAGTCCCACCCGATTGTTTGTCCCTCTTCCGCGGCTACGTTCGCTGCCGGATGTCCCTGGAGAGGGAACACGCGGTGTCTGCTGGCACTCTCGAGGCCTTCCGTGCCCGGTGGGCACCGCGGGGACTGGGGTGTTTTGTTGACCCTTTTAATCACATTTTGATTTAAAGTTTGTAAGTTTCCTTTAAATTTTGTTCTTGGTTTTACAGCTGACCTGAATTAGGGGCTGTGCCTGATTTATCCCAATTTTGTTGATTTGGTTTTCATTTAAAAGATTATCAAGAGTTCAAATCTCACAATGGCAAACTATGAAACAACGTAACTTCATCTGAAACAGATGGAAACGGGTTTGTACTCGAAAGAGTTACAGTAAGATATATACTGGATGGTCAAATGGGCAGATAAGTGGCAGATGGGATTTAACCCTGAAAAGTGAGAGGTGATACACTTTGGAAGGAGTAATTTGACAAGGAAATATTTAATGAACAGCATGGCACTAGGAAGTTCTGAGGAACAAAGGGACCTTGGCATGTGTGTCCATAGATCTCTGAAGGTGGAGGGGCATGTTAGTGGGGTGGTGAAAAGGACATATGGGGCACTTGCCTTTATCAATCGAGGCATAGATTACAAAAGTAGGAGATCATGTTAGAGTTGTATAGAACCTTGGTGAGGCCACAGCTGGAGTACTGCATGCAGTTCTGGTCGCCACATTATAGGAAGGATGTGATTGCACTAGAGTGGGTGCAGAAGAGATTCACCTGGGATCAAGAGTTCAAATCTCACAATGGCAAACTATAAAACAATGTAACTTCATCTGAAACAGATGAAAACGGGTTTGTACTCGAAAGAAAGAGTTATCAAGAGTTCAAATCTCACAATGGCAAACTATGAAACAATGTAACTTCATCTGAATAGGAACAGATTACCCAGAGTGCAGGGGCACTAAAGGCATAAAGGCACTTGAAATATCTTCACCAAAGCCCTGCCTGTCTAACTCAGCCCAGACATGGCATTAGACCTAGAACCGTCCCCATCTACAGAACACATCAACACACATGACAACTTTAAATATATGTAAGGGCTCTCCCAATCTCCTTCTCTAGCAAGGTGTTTATACAAATATATCAACTGTGAAAAATCATAATGGCGGTTGACTGGCAGGACCCACAAAGAACAGTGTAAATTGCAGATCAGAAGAACACCAAGTGGAAATTCATGGAGTTCAGTCTGGATACATGTCTCCACTTAAAGTGAAGACCACCAGTACCACAGTGGATCTCTGTGGTTGCAATTCTCCATAGATATCAACAATGGGCAAATGTACTAATTGAGTTCTTTGCCGAACTTTTAACTCAAGAAACCAAAAGTGCAACAGCCCTGCCACACTTAAAACTCTCAATGGTACCTTTGAGAGAATTAACCAGCTTTTGCTCCAAACATGCAAAATTTTCAATACCATTCAAACCTTTTATAAGCACAGGTGTAAGTTATAAATAACAGCCTGTAAATTGCAATAATCAAGCTAATTACTTACAACCATTACAGATTAAAATTACGTAGACACAAAGTGGGCCCAATACTACATAACCCTTGGCAGTAATTATGGCCAGCCCCTCCATAAAAAAATAATTGGCACCAATTTAACAAATCTTTTCATATTAGATTTTGCATAAGCAAAAGTGGTTTTAGGTTGTTACAATTGTGTGTGTGTTCTGTCTCTGCGGTGTAATGGTGGTGTTGACCTTTACTACATAGTCAGGAACCAGAGCAATAAAAGGAATCTTCGGGCAGATGTCATCCACAAGGCACGTTTACAACGCACGCCTATCGCCGCGCCTTTATTCACAATTACACCAATTAAAATAATAGTTTACCAAACCAAGTAACAGAAACGAGACTATTTACTGCCAACTAAAACATGTTTGTCGTTATCACCGTCCTCGATTACCGAAACACTGGATTCCATAGCGGAACCATGTAGTCGCGGGAGCTACAGTTAAAAAAGAGCCGACATATCACACCCAGGGGTCAAATCAAAAACCTTTTGCTGGATTACATTTGCGGAACTGAGAGGAAGGGGGTGCAAAAGTGTGCAGATTGGGAAAAGTTTACATTCTGCGAGAGACTCGGTGCGAGAATAACATTTAAAATAAAACAAAGATGTCGGTGCAGACACGGCTGTAAACCCTGAACTTCAGGTGACCGGGCGCAGCTTTGACAAGGCAGTTCGCTAGTCGTTAACCCGACTGAAGTGGAAGAGGTGAGCCCACCCGGGAGGAGACACATATCCTGGGGCAGCCCTGACCCGAAGCCGCCCAGTCCCCACCACCCCCCCCCCCCCCCCCCCCCCCCTCTACTGCCCTCCGGGAGGATACACACATCCTGGGGCAGCCCTGACCCGAGGCCCCCCCCGGGAGGAGACAAACATCCTGGGACAGCCCTGACCCAAGCCCACGCCCCCCGCCCCCGGGAGGAGACACACATCCTGGGGCAGGCCTGACCCGAGCCCCCCCCCCCGGAGGACAGACACATCCTGGGGCAGCCCTGACCTGTGCCCCCCCCCGGGAGGAGACACACATCCTGGGGCAGCCCTGAACAGTTGGCAAACCTTCCCCCTAAACACGGAGATATCAGAGCTTGTCCAACACCCGGGCTTTCACTCAAAAGTTAACACGTTTCAATAAGACTGACAGCCTGGGGATTTTGCTGCGAGTGCGGTGAAGGAGGAGGAGAGCAGGAAGCTGCTCCCCGCCCTGACCGTGGCCCTGGCCTGTTCCGTCTGACCCCTCAGTGCGACCAGGGCCCGGGCCAGGGCCACGGTCTCCCCTCCGCCCGGCCCCAACAGCCTCTCCCCGGCCCCGGCCATTCCTTGCTTACCCTCCGCCACCTCCTTCAACCCTGAAGCGGGCGGGGGTGGGAAACCCCCGCACGAACAGTAAAGAAACGAGACACATCAATCTGAAAAAATACTAATAATAAAACGTAAACAGCCGACCGGAGACATATCCTCCTCTACCCGCCAGAATTATTATTCAAATCATAAATTACTTGTCCCTTTTTAATTTATTGAGAACATTAATGAAAAGGTTAAACAGTTTAAATTCCTCTCATCATCACCAACATGGCCGCCCGTTCGGTTCCTATTTGAAATAAGAAGCCCTGAGTGTCTTTGTCAGCTTCACCTCTGTCACCCTCACCCCAGCCCCAACCCCGGCCCCGGTCCTAGCCCAGACCCGCGGCGGCCGCTCTCACTCTCAGCCCCGGCACTTACGCGAATAAGGCAGGCGCTTCGGCTGCTCCTGCTTTCTCCTGGGCATTTTCCTTCCTCCCCAACTCCTCTCTTTTTTTTAAACCATTTTCTCTTCACATTCTCCTCTTTTTATGCTTTTGTGTTTTGTTGTTGTAAATGCACACGAGCCAACAACAATAAATATATATTTTAAACTGTGCGTGTGTGACATGTAATGTGTGTATGTACCGCACTGTGTGTGCCTCTGTGCTGTGTCAGCCGCTGGAGGGGCTCCGAGCCGCACACAGGATGCACCTGGCCGGCCTGCCGGCCGTAGCCCCGGTGAGTGAGTGAGTGCCTGTCTGTCTGTCTGTGACTGTGTATGGGAGGGAGGCAGTATGAGGCTCTGCTGCTCCAACCCTAACACTAATCTCGAGATCAAAGGGCAAGTGCAGGGACGGCAAGTAAAGGTGCCGCTCGGCTCGCAGGCATACATTCGAGACGAGCGCGATCCCCTCGTTTCTTGCAATTACAGACCGGGGCAAAATAAAAACGCTTAATTGTTTGCTTATTGCATCTAACATCAAATGTATCAAATGTTTTAAAGCGGCCCGTTTACCACATAACGTTCACCTTGCATTTGCTTTTTTTGGGGATGGGGGGATTATTCATTTTTATTACGTGATTATAATTCAAAAAGCTAAATTTGTCAAGTCTCACTCATCTGCTGTGAGGCTTGTGCATTCTGAATTAAAAATTGTAATTCTTTTGAAATAGGTGACTGGAAAATAAACATTACTCCTTTATGTTTGGGAATGGTTTGCAAACAACTTCTAAAAATATAAAGACTTCGTATTATACAATTAACGTACGAAAGTTAGTCACGCCAATTCGTAATTAAAGGAGTTTCTTCGGCAACATCAAGTTTCACGCAACATGATTCAAGTGTTTCATTTTAAATTGTAAAACATGTTGATACATGAAGATTAATTACTTCATCGGTCAAGAGCCGTTTTACAATAGAATAAGTAGTCTAATCCCAGCTCTCTGGCAAAATAACTGTTGAGAACAATCTTTTAAGAAGTACCATGTTACTTTTCTTGTTTATATATAATAGCTGTTCGTTTCATATGGATGTACAAGGTAAATAAATGACAAAAAAGTTTTTCTGAGCACAATCATTTTCATATTCAGTTCTTTCTACCTACTTATTTATTTACTAAATAAAACTTGAACTAATTAAATGGATGACTGCTTTTCCCAGGTTATTGCTGGTTTTCTTTCAAAATATATATGAATCCATCAACATGTGAGAAATGTCTAAAACTAATATATATCTTTCACCAGAACTAATGAAAGGTGTTTATTTCTCATTCCACAGATACTGCCTGATCTGCTGAATGTTTTCTGTTTTTATTTTAGATTTGCTGCATCCAGAGTATTTTGTTTTTGTTAAATATATATTATACATATACATATGAATTTTGAGCAGGAAGCAAAGAAGAAATTTGTATTGTATGGTGGATATTTTCACATCCTAAGGGTGTCTCAAACCACTTTACAAAACTCCATCTTTGAACTGAAGTCGCTGCTGTTTGGTAAACGAATTCAACATCATATTTACACACAGTAGTATCTTTAAACAGCAAATGACCAGTTTACTGTTTTAATGGTGTCAGTTGAGAGACTTCATGGTGTACAAGATTATGAGGGACATAGACAGGGTGGATAGGGAGCAGCTGTTCCTCTGAGTTGAAGGGTTAGTCACAAGGGGTCATAAGTTCAAGGTGAGGGGCAGGAGGTTTAGGGGGGATGTGAGGAAAAACTTTTTTACCCAGAGGGTGGTGACGGTCTGATATGCACTGCCTGGAAGGGTGGTGGAGGCGGGTTGCCTCACATCCTTTAAAAAGTACCTGGATGATCACTTGGCACGTCATAACATTCAAGGCTATGGGCCAAGTGCTGGTAAATGGGATTAGGTAGGTAGATCAGGTGTTTCTCACGTGTCGGTGCAGACTCGATGGGCCAAAGGGCCTCTTCTGCACTGTGATTCTGTGAGAGATTAGGAGCTGCAGAAGAGCAAAAGGATTTGGGTGTCCATGTACACAAGTTGTTAAAAGTTGGGTACACAGGTACAAAAAGTGATCAAAAATGCTAAAGGAATGTTGCCCTTTATCTCAAAAGGATTGGAATACAAATGTCCCATGTGTCTTCAGTCTCAGATCTAACATTCTGAAAACCAACCTCAACGATTATTTTATTAGCCAATAGAGGCTCAGGTTTTTTAAGATTGCACTTGGCGGTTTACTGTTAAAGGTTCAATATAATTGTGAATTGAAGTCCTTGTATTAAAATAAAAAGAGAACTAATTTAACACTTTTAAAACTTATTATTGAGTAATCGAACAACTTGCTGTAATAACTTGAGATACCAGGGCAGCCACCACCAAATTGAAGTACTGTCTACGCTTAATTCAAAGTTGTTTAATTCAAATTATTTGATTATTTACAATTTCTACTTACTATGTTATTTGTGTAGATTAACTAAATTTGTTGGATAATTAGTTTTGTTTTGCACAAAACATAATTTTGAATTATTAGGAGCAGACTGTGGCCACGAAAAAGGCCACTCCTGACCACTGTCAGTATAGCCTGTCCTGATCACCATGTTTTTGAGGGCAATAGCATAAGCATTCTGTGCATGCGCTAGATGTATGCAGAGTAGGCATGTTGTTAATATTTAACACTAACTAGTGCGTTATAGATTGTTGGTAGGCAAGGGAAGACGGAGTGGTGATTGGAGCAGTATTTAGGGCTGGTGGGGCTGTTTGTGGGAATTGACCTATAAGGATACATTCTGTGTAAAGATTCTTGACCACTTTTGTGAGGTCATCAAACCTTTCTCAAGACTATATCCATACTCTTGATGCCAGACTGTTGGCATTGAGCCGTAAGGCACCTGCTCCTACTGCCTTCTGAGCAGTCGTGATGTGAAGAGAACCCTTTTCCACATGTCTATCTCCTGCATCATTGACTCCAATGCAATATCCAAAAACCAGGGAATGTGGTCGCCATTTCGGGTCCTTCCTGAAGGCTTTCCAATGTTGCTGAATCAGTTTCAGCTCCTGATGCAGCCAGAATGCATTTTGCCTTTAAAAGATACAGTCTAGCTTTAAGTAGGCAGGCTAGCTTTAATTGGTACAAAAAAAAAATTCTGCAGGTGCTGGAAATCTGATATAAAAATAGAAATTGCTGGAAACAGTCAGCAGCTCTGGCAGAATCTGTGGAGAAAGAAATGACCTTTGACCCACTGAGTATTTCTAGCTGTAGTTGGTGCTAGCCTCATGTGGACTTATGTCCGCTGCAACATTCCCTCTAATTTAAGTCCATGACTCCTTTAAATTTCTTTGCACATCCATGCATACATGCTAAATTAAGGGGGTCAACATGTTTTCAGCCTGTGCTTAGAAGGAACATTGGATCCTCTGCAGATGCATTCAGCCATTCAGCAACATGTTCAGCACTGGGCTGCATGCTACAATCTTGAAAATGAGCAGGCATTACGAAGTTTGCATGCTGCCTGCACCACTTCAGTCTGCTGTGTAATAATCTCTTATCATGATCCCTGCACCTGAATTCAAGGGCAATCCAATTTATCCCCCATATTGCATTGGTGTTAAAAGTTTACCCATATATTATTTCTAAACCATGCAAGTACCACACTGACAGTGCAGTGAAACTATTTTGAAGGAATAGTGAGACAGGCCGAACACGTGCAGTTACTCATGGAAAATGACAGAAAACAATCCAGAGCAGGGATAATTAATTGGGGGAAAGTCAACTTCAATGGGATGAGAATGTATCTGAGTCAACTGAGTTGGGATCAAATGTTGGCAGAAAAGACAGTGGCTGAACAATGGGCCACCTTCAAAGAGAAAGTATTGTAATGTCAAGGTATATTCCCTTGAAGGGGAACAGTAGTATAAAAAAATCCAGGGCGCCCTGGATAACAAGAGAGAAAAATGTAACGATGAAAAGAAAGAAATGCGCATACAACAGATGTCAGGTAGAAAATACAATAGAGAATCAGCCTGAATATAGAAGGACCAGAGGGGAAGTGAAGAAACTAATAAGAAAAGCAAGGAGAGAGCATGAAAAGAGGCTGGCAGGAACATAAAAAGGAATCCCAATGTCTTCTATAAACATGTAAATATTAACAGGGTGGTAAAAGAAAGAGTAGGGCTGATTAGGGACAGAAAAGGAGACATGTATGTGGAAGCTGGAAAAATAGCAGCGGTGTTGAACAAGTACCTTGCACCTGTCTTTATAAAACAAAGATAAAAGCAAATTACTCCGGATGCTGGAAATCTGAAACAAAAACAGGAAATGCTGGAAAAACACAGCAGATCTAGCAGAGAAACAGAGTTAACATTTTGAGTCCATATGACCCTTTTTCAGAGCTAAAGAGAAGTAGAAATGTGATGAAATCTATGCTGTTTAAGGGTTGGGGGGGGGTGGGGGGGGGGGGGGGGGGGGGGGGGGGGGGTGGTGGGGAGGCTGCCAGCATGGGTTCATCAAGGGAAAATCATGTTTAACTAACTTATTGGAGTTTTTTGAGGAGGTAACAGAGAAGGTTAATAAAGGAAACGCTGTTGATGTGGTGTATATGAATTTTCAAAAAGAATTTGATATAGTGCCACACAGCAGACTTGTGATCAAAATTCTAGGTCATGGAATAAAAGGGAAAGTAGGCACTTGGATGAGAAATTGGCTGAGTTACAGGAAACAGCGAGTAGTGACAAATGGTTGTTTTTCAGATTGGAGAAAGGTTTGTAGTGGAGGTCCCCAGGGGTCAGTGTTGGGACCCTTGCTCTTCCTGATATACATTAATGACCTAGATGGTGGTGTGCAGGACATGATTTCAAAATTTGCAGATGGTTTGAAGATTGGAAATGTTGTCAACTGTGATGGGGATAGTCTTGAACTTCAAAAGGACATAGACATGTTGGTGGATTGGGCAGACAGGCGGCAGATGAAGTTCAATGCAGAGAAGTGTGAGGTGATTCATTTTGGCAGGAAAGATATGGTGAGACAGTATAAAATAAAGGGAGAGCCTCTAAAGGAGGTGCAGGAACAGAGATACCTTGGTGTATATGTACATAAGTCATTGAAGATGGCAGGGCATGTTGAGAGAGCAGTTAATAAAGCATATAGTATTTTAGGCTTTATTAATAGAGCCATTGAGTATAACAGTATGGAGGTCATGTTGAACTTGTGTAAGACACTAGTTAGGCCTCATCTGGAGCACTGTGTCCAGTTCTGGGCACCATAGTTGAGGAAGGATGTAAAGGCATTGGAGAAAGAACAAAGAAGATTCACAAGAATGATTCCTGGGATGAAGAACTGTAGCTGTGAGGATAGATTGGAAGGTTGGGACAGTTTTCCTTGGAGAAAAGAAGGTTGAGAGGAGACTTGAAAGAGGTATTCAAGGTCCTGAGAGGTATGGACAGGGTAAATAGTGAGAAACTGTTCCCACTCAAGAGTACGTCAAGAACTAGAGGGCACAGATCTAAAACAATAGGCAAAAGGAGTAAATATAATGTGATGAAAATGTTTTCACCCAGGGGGTGGTTGGAGTCTGGAACAAACTTCCTGAAGAAGTGATGGAGGCAGGTTCGATCGAGGTATTCAAAAGGAAATTGGATTGCTACCTGAAAAGAGAGAATGTGCAAGGTTTTGGGGATAAGGCAGGAGAGTGGGTGCCAGTGCAGACTCGATGCCCCAAATGGTCTCCTTCTGTACTGTTTTCCTAAGATAATTAGTAACAATTATAGGAACAGGAATAGGCCACTTAGCCTCCTGAACCTGTTCTGCCATCCAGTTAGATCATAACTACTCCATGTCTAACTCCACTTACATGCCTTTGTTCATTATTCCTTAATATCCTTGCCAAACAAAAATCTATCAACCACAGTTTTGAAATTTTCAATTGACCTAGTATCAACAGCTTTTTGGGAGAGTGAATTCCAGATTTCCACTATCCTTTGTTCCTGTCATCACCCCTGTATGGCTGAGCTCTAATCTTAAGGTTACATTGACTTGTTCTGGAGACCCTAGCAGAAATAGTTTCTCGCTATCTACCCTATCAAACCCTACATCTTGAACACCTCAGTTATCTCACCCTTAACCTTCTATACTCAAGGGAATGCAAATCTAGTTTATGCAATCATATCCTCATAATTTAACTCTTTTAGTCTGAGTATTATTCTGGTGAAGCCATGCTGCACCCCCTCCAAGGCCAATATATTCCTTTTGAGATCCAGTCCCCAGAATTGAATCAGTACTCTATGTAGGATCTGACCATAACTTTATGTGGTATAATGCCCATCCTTTTGTAGGTCCCATAGGTGAAGGCACCTCCAATAGCCTGTCCACTAGTTCTTAGTGATTTCTGTACATGCACTTGTAAACCTCTCTACTCTCCACAATTCCAATTCCTCATCATTTAGAAAATATGTTAATCTACCTTTCTCAGGCCGAAACGGGATGGCCTTGCAATTACCCACATTGAACTCCATCTGCCACAGTTTTGCCATTCACTTAAGCAATCAATGTTATTTTGCAACTTCCTACTCCCATCCACGCTGCTTACTGTGCACTCAAAAAACTTGGATATATGGCTCTCTATTCCTTTATCAACTTACTTAGGCTTAGACTTAGTTCCTCCTATCCCATGCAGGACAATGGGCAGTAAGACTCCATGACCAGCCCTGATCCATCTCAATCTCTTTTGATCCAGCCCAGATGGTGTGCCCCTCTTGGAGGTCTTCCTTAAATGTACTTTGCCAAGTCTTCCTTGGCCAGCCCTGTCATCTTCTTCCATCAGCTGGTGTCCATTCTATTGCCACTCTTGCAGGGTGTATGTATGGGAGGCGAAATACATGTCCTGTTATCCTCTGTCGTCTCTACATCATGATATCCTGGAGACACCTCTGACCAATCCTCTGTAGTACTTCTTCACTGGTGATGCTCTCTCTCCACGTGATACCCAGGGTCTTAGGTAGGCACCGCTGGTGAAAGACTTCCAACTTATGTGATGCCTTTGCTCTAATCTTCCATCTGTGGGAAGAGAAACAGAGTTACTCTTACAGGTTGGTGACCTTTCATCAGCACTAAAAGTTGACCCATCAATTAAGAAATGTGAAAAAACATTTGCTTTATCTCCCAACTTCTGTAATGCTGAAAATAAATCTATAGGACTAATAGTTCTAGCCTTGGAGAAAATTTCAAAATTATTT
The DNA here is from genome assembly GCF_017639515.1 of Carcharodon carcharias. Taxonomy (NCBI): domain Eukaryota; kingdom Metazoa; phylum Chordata; class Chondrichthyes; order Lamniformes; family Lamnidae; genus Carcharodon; species Carcharodon carcharias. The sequence goes on along the minus strand of NC_054467.1, from coordinate 61,626,880 downwards.
CAATGCCACTCCAAAGACAGAACAGTGGAACAGAAAGTCAGTCACAAAACTGGATAAATCAACTAAATAGAAACAATCAAGAGATATGCCCTAGTTTATGGATATATTGATAGTTATATGACAGGAATAGATAGTTCCTGCTTGCAACAATTAGAAGCACGCATAAATTAATTATGTCAGCCTAAACTAATACATTGAACATTTATGTCCCAGGATGGAATAAGCTTAAGCATTCGTGACGGAGTTTCATTCCCATTGCATCAGCAATAAATGGTGCTATTTCCATGAATGTGTCGCTGCCAATTGGTGCTATTGCCATAATGTGTGGTAGTAATGTTATTTAGAGGCATACAAAACAGAACAAGATGTTCATCCCATTCAGTTTTGCTCAAGAATTTATATGCCACGTTCCTTGTAACAATTCAAAATATTTGCTTGTTTTTCAAACTTGAGGATCAGCTTTTGCACTTTGCTTTGATGCTATTTCAGATTGGTTTGCTAATTTCAAATGCAGAGGGTTGCAATATTGTAAATAGCAAGTGTTTTCCCAAAAAAACAAAACAAATTGTTGTCTCTTTATAATGAATATCTTCTTACATTTAGCTAACAAATCAGGTTGTCTGGGAATGTGAAATATATGGACCTATTTTTCTTCTGTATATTTATGATATGTATTCAACTTTTAAGTGCATTTAGGTAGGAAGCACTGTTTGAGTCTGATCAGGAAACTACTAACAAACCATTTTTATGCAAATCAAAATGCTTGGCTTATTAGTTGAACAATTATTATTTGAAATTATTGTTTGACTTGAGAAAAGTATTGCTGTCAACCTGAGCAACATCTTATGATACAATACAGGAAGCTGAAACATACATCGGATGGGAATCTTGTACTGTTGCTGATGGCAATCTTGGAGGTGGGAAGGACATTTATTTCAGCAGGCTCATGTAATACCAGAACCCCTTCTGGGCGGGAAGGCCCATGGTCGACCTTGCCATCCTGCCACCAACTGAGGCCCTTAAGTGGCCAATTAAGGGCCTGATCCCACCAACACTGCTATTAACCCAGCTGTAGGCAGTCTTGTTGTCATGCAACGTCCATGACAGGTAAAAATGTGCAGCCAGCTTGACACCTCCAGGAGTGACCCTCAATCAAAGGTACTGAGCGCCTGATCGAGGGAATGGACATTGGGAAGGGGTCTGCCACCCTCAGGTCCTTGCTGCCACCCCCCCATAACTCCTATCCCCGCGACCCCCAGTCTGTAAACCCCCAGTTCCTACATTACTTACCTGTAGCCTGGTTAGCTCCATGACTCTGGGACTTTGATGCCTGTCCTTCCGACAACAGGTATATCCTCTCCAGTGGCACTGCTGAGCGTAAGAGCTGCTGGCCTCTGATTGGCTGGCAAATCTCAGTAGGTGAGACTTCCACCCTAGGGGACTTGATTCTAGGAGAAAGCCTGCCGCCAGCCTCGCCACTGCCTTTTTGGTGTGTGTTTTGGTGGACCTTCCCGAAAAGGGGCAACACGGGTCTCTTGCCAGCAAGCAAGATCCCTGATGCCCCATCAAGATTCCTCCCATAATCTGCTGTCCATAAACAGAATTTTGTTTCACTGTTGAACGTTTTATATTTCTTTTGCAGTCATGCTTATGAAGAGAAATTAGCTCATAGTAGAATCACTTTCCGTAGGTATGTTTATAAATAGCAGCAATTTTACAAGTACGTGTTACCATTGTAGTGCTTCACCTACAAGGTCACGCCAATTGTACAAGGCAAAGACTGAAGCGGTGCACATGTTTAGATACAACTGAGAGGTTGTTACAATTCTAGCTATTTCCCAACAATTCTTACTTATGTTCATTGCAAATGGCAACTTCCAAAGTACTCCTCTTACAACCCAACATTTAAACCTCCTGCATGTGATTAGTGGGTTTTAGTATGCTTTGGGGCAAGCAAATTACTCTTTCATTGCAGAGCTATACCGATTTTTGTATTCATTGTCCGCCATATACTCCTTATCTCTCCAAGAAGTGGGACAAAGCAGGCTGGTAGACCAAAAATTGCAGACTAAGTATGGAATATTTATTGCAAGTAAGGAATATGTGCAGAAGCAAATAAAATGAGCAAATAAGAAAATATTACTACAACACTTAACCTTCCATAATGCCAAGTGTCTGAGTCCGAAATAACGAATAATTTCAAGGTCACATTTTACAGAGTCCTTTAGGTAAACTTTTTATATAAGCGTACACCTTTACAGTCACAATGTTGTGTCTCACCAAAGGTATATGGCAATACAGTTTGTCTCACTGAATTGAAATAAATGGTGAATGCTTTCATTTGGATTTCAGCCTGAAGGGCCTCTGGATATAGAACTGTCGCGTGAAACTGATCAAACACACAATGAGTGTCTGGAGTGTTAGATACATCTGATGAGTAAATGTTTGTACCTCATCTAGGGCTCGCTTACCCAGGAACTGATAAATGTTGCATCACATGCTCTTAAATAATTAATTGCCTGATCAAATAATCTAGTATAACTTCTCATAGACAGTCTAGCTCAATTCTCAGCAGGTGGTCCCATCGAGAAAGATAGTTTCTGCAAGGAGCTGAGTTAATTTAAAATCATTCACATAATCCTAATATAATTAAAGTTACAAAATAAAAACACATATAATACCACAATTTAATAATAGGCAGCAAGATGAAGGTCAGCTTCTGTTAGATTTTGGTTTCTTACCCTATATCATTACTTGGGCTCATCATCAGTGGCAGCCTAATAAGTGAATAAGCCGACTGCATGTTCCCAGTGAAGCAGAGTGCAACTTCACCTGCTCAAACCTGGATAAATATAGCAAGACCTAAGGGTTGAACAGAAAACTCATACTATGTTGCCATGATCTCCATATCTTTGGAATGTAGAAACATATATGCTCCATTAAATCATGCTCAGCCTTTAAAGCAATTCATAATATTTTGTAAACATTAAATAGGTAAATGAACAGTGTCCAGTAAACGCTAAATGTTACTAAAACAAAAACAGAATTACCTGGAAAAACTCAGCAGGTCTGGCAGCATCGGCAGAGAAGAAAAGAGTTGACATTTCGAGTCCTCATGACCCTTCAACAGAACTGGGTGAACCCAAGGAGAGAGGTGAAATATAAGCTGGTTTAAGGTGGGTGGGGGGAGAGAAGTGGAGGGGGTGGTGTGGTTGTAGGGACAAGCAAGCAGTGATAGGAGCAGATAATCAAAAGATGTCACAGACAAAAGAACAAAAGAACACAGAGGTGTTGAAGTTGGTAATATTATCTAAACGAATGTGCTAATTAAGAATGGATGGTAGGGCACTCAAGGTACAGCTCTAGTTGGGGTGGGGGGGGCATAAAAGATTTAAAAATAATGGAAATAGGTGGGAAAAGAAAAATCTATGTAAATAATTGGAAAAAACAAAAGGAAGGGGGAAGAAACAGAAAGGGGGTGGGGATGGAGGAGGGAGTTCAAGATCTAAAGTTGTTGAATTCAATATTCAGTCCAGAAGACTGTAAAGTGCCTAGTCGGAAGATGAGGCGCTCTTCCTCCAGTTTGCGTTGGGCTTCACTGGAACAATGCAGCAAGCCAAGGACAGACATGTGGGCAAGAGAGCAGGGTGGAGTGTTAAAATGGCAAGCGACAGTGAGGTTTGGGTCATTCTTGCGGACAGACCGCAGGTGTTCTGCAAAGCATTCGCCCAGTTTACGTTTGGTCTCTCCAATGTAGAGGAGACTGCATTGGGAGCAACGAATGTAGTAGACTAAGTTGGGGGAAATGCAAGTGAAATGCTGCTTCACTTGAAAGGAGTGTTTGGGCCCTTGGACGGTGAGGAGAGAGGAAGTGAAGGGGCAGGTGTTGCATCTTTTGCGTGGGCATGGGGAGGTGCCATAGGTGGGGGTTGAGGAATAGGGGGTGATGGAGGAGTGGACCAGGGTGTCCCGGAGAGAACGATCCCTACGGAATGCCGCCGGGGGTGAAGGGAAGATGTGTTTGGTGGTGGCATCATGCTGGAGTTGGCGGAAATGGCGGAGAATGATCCTTTGAATGCGGAGGCTGGTGGGATGATAAGTGAGGACAAGGGGCACCCTATCATGTTTCTGGGAGGGAGGAGAAGGCGTGAGGGTGGATGTGCGGGAGATGGGCCAGACACGGTTGAGGGCCCTGTCAATGACCATGGGTGGAAAACCTTGGTTAAGGAAGAAGGAGGACATGTCAGAGGAACTGTTTTTGAAGGTAGCATCATCAGAACAGATACGACGGAGGCGAAGGAACTGAGAGAATGGGATGGAGTCCTTACAGGAAGCGGGGTGTGAGGAGCTGTAGTTGAGGCCCTCGACCAAGCTCCTCACACCCCGCTTCCTGTAAGGACTCCATCCCATTCTCTCAGTTCCTTCGCCTCTGTCGTATCTGTTCTGATGATGCTACCTTCAAAAACAGTTCCTCTGACATGTCCTCCTTCTTCCCTAACCGAGGTTTTCCACCCACGGTCGTTGACAGGGCCCTCAACCGTGTCTGGCCCATCTCCCGCGCATCCGCCCTCACGCCTTCTCCTCCCTCCCAGAAACATGATAGGGTGCCCCTTGTCCTCACTTATCAACCCACCAGCGTCCGCATTCAAAGGATCATCCTCCGCCATTTCCGCCAACTCCAGCATGATGCCACCACCAAACACATCTTCCCTTCACCCCCGGCGGCATTCCGTAGGGATCGTTCCCTCCAGGACACCTTGGTCCACTCCTCCATTACCCCCTACTCCTCAACCCCCACCTATGGCATATCTCCATGCCCACGCAAAAGATGCAACACCTGCCCCTTCACTTCCTCTCTCCTCACCGTCCAAGGGCCCAAACACTCCTTTCAAGTGAAGCAGCATTTCACTTGCATTTCCCCCAACTTAGTCTACTGCATTCGTAGCTCCCAATGCAGTCTCCTCTACTTTGGAGAGACCAAACGTAAACTGGGCGAATGCTTTGCAGAACACCTGCGGTCTGTCCGCAAGAATGACTCAAACTTCCCTGTCGCTTACCATTTTAACACTCCGCCCTGCTCTCTTGCCCACATGTCTGTCCTTGGCTTGCTGCATTGTTCCAGTGAAGCCCAACGCAAACTGAAGGAACAGCACCTCATCTTCCGACTAGGCACTTTACAGTCTTCTGGACTGAATATTGAATTCAACAACTTTAGATCTTGAACTCCCTCCTCCATCCCCACCCCCTTTCTGTTTCTTCCCCCTTCCTTTTGTTTTTTTCCAATAATTTATATAGATTTTTCTTTTCCCACCTATTTCCATTATTTTTAAATCTTTTATGCCCCCCCCACCCCAACTAGAGCTGTACCTTGAGTGCCCTACCACTCATTCTTAATTAGCACATTCGTTTAGATAATATTACCAACTTCAACACCTCTGTGTTCTTTTGTTCTTTTGTCTGTGACATCTTTTGATTATCTGCTCCTATCACTGCTTGCTTGTCCCTACAACCACAACCCCCCTCTACTTCTCTCTCTCTCTCCCCCCGCCCCCCCCGCAACCTTAAACCAGCTTATATTTCACCCCTCTCCTTGGATTCACCCAGTTCTGTTGAAGGGTCATGAGGACTCGAAATGTCAACTCTTTTCTTCTCTGCCGATGCTGCCAGACCTGCTGAGTTTTTCCAGGTAATTCTATTTTTCTTTTGGATTTCCAGCATCCGCATTTTTTTGTTGTTATCTAAATGTTACTATCTTCCTCAAAATGCAAGTAGGAACAAAGGTACTTTTACTTTCCTAACGATCAACATTAAATCAATCCTGTAAATACAGTTGCTTACTTTTTATGTGACTACCTACTATCATGGACACTTCCAACTAACTTTATAACTGCTAGTTACAGATCGACTGTTGACTTCAGGCAATACCAGCGATAGACATAGCTCCAAATCCATTTGAAGAAATCACAGAACAAAATATTAAAAGCTGTGGAGCAAATTTTCATCTTCACTGCCTGGGCATAATCTGGAGAGTGGATTACATACTCCTTACAGAATCTACCTGATTTTCGTTCCATTGAAATCAATGGAAAGAAGATGAGGCAGGTTTTATAAAGGGCGCACGATCCACTGTGCCACAAACCTGTGTTCTCCTATAAAATAAACAAATATACGTGGTAAATAACCCCACAGAATGCTTGCCCGACCTTTACTGTAGAGAGATTTCCAAGTGTGGGGGGAGAGGTTTTTTGATTGGGTCCCAGAGAGCTAACTTTTTTTCATCAAAGATCCTCGCCTGGAAGCTATGCTGATTGACAGAGTTGGCCCCCAGTGGAGTGGAGAATGCTGCAAAGGGACCATAGCCCAGAAATGGTTAGTGCTGCTGGGATAGGGATCAGGTGGTTGGTGGGGAGTGGGGTTAGAAGTAGGGTGAATAAGCATAACTTAGAGGGTATCCGATACTTACTGGGGGAAGAGGTAGGAGGTTGGGGATCAGTGGATCACAGAGGTTTCTGATCGTGGGGCTCAGTGATAGCTTTGGAATGGTCAATGAACAGGAGGGATCCAACTGCAGGAGTATCTAAACTCATGGAGAGATACAGGTTAGCTAGGGGATGTGGGGAAAGTATTTCGCTCCTCCTGGTAGACAAGCAGTGTTGGAAATGCACTTACCTTTTCCATGCTGCAGTCCTTGCCTCCTTTTAGCTGCCTGGTTTCCGAAGGCCTGGGAAACCGGGCTGGCAAGCTGTAAACATGAAAGAAAGATAAAATCTGAGGCATGCAGTCTCACTCAAATATAACTCCTTGGAGTTGGTTGATGCCCACCCCAACTTGGCTCCATCAAAACTGGAAAGGAGTGGGTTCAAGGTGGGGTTGGGTTAGGGTTTGAGATTTTTCAAAAAAATTAACATCCCACATTGGCCATTAGCATTGCACTCATCTTGCCAGAGAAAATAAAGGCCATTGAACATTTTTGTGTGCACGCTGCGTCTGCTCACAGTATAGGTGATCTTGATCCAAGCCTATTGACTGGGAAGGTGGCCTCCTCCTGTCACCCTCTAGGAAGAGATCATCACTCCTCTTCCTCACTGCCTTGAGGAGAAGATTAAAATTCCCCTCTTTTGTCTGAATTAAATGGCTTGAATCAATGGTCTATTGCATTAACTTTTATTGATAATTTAGACAGGTTCCCATTGATGGTAAGAGGTAGCACTGAAGAATTTTGACCAGGTGCCAGTTGGTCTTGCATATTCTCATAGCCCTGCAGAAACAGGCAGCATTTGCCAATTTTAATCATGTGCATGTTGTCATTTTCAATAAAGAACCCAATAAAGAACCAATAAATACAATTGACAAAAACATGATTTTTGACAGTTTCCATCATACCATCAGCGTAAGAATAGTTAATTGGGGGAAAGCCAACTTCAATGGGATAAGAACGGATCTGGGTTGAATGAATTGGAGTCAAATGTTGGGAGGAAAAATGGTAGCAAAACAATGGGCTACCTTCAAATAAGAAATAGTTTGGCACAGTCAAGGGATATTCCTTCAAAAGGGAAAGGTAGGGCAAACAAATCCAGAGGTCCCTGGATGACAAAAGACTTTGGTCTGGGAAGAGTGTCCTGCAGTCAGCATCGTGGTGAAGCAGTGCTGGGAAGAGTGTCCTGCAGTCAGCATCACGATGAAACAGTCTGGGAAGAGTATCCTGCAGTCAGCATTGCGGTGAAGCAGTCTGGGAAGAACGTCCTGCAGTCAGCATCGCGGTGAAGCAGTCACTTCAAAAAGTGATGTCAGCGCAAAGGTAAGAACTGATTGGTGAGTAGTAGGTAAGTGTTTTTCTTCTGTTTAGAAAGATAAAGCTAAGAAAGGTAAGCGTTCTAGTTTTTATTTAAAGTACATAAATAATTTAACTTTTTTTTACTGTATTTAACTTTAAAGTAAGGGTTTTTTTTTCAACTATAGTCATGACAGGGCAGCTCAGTCCCGCCTGCAACATTTTGGAAATCCTAGATGCTCCTTGTGCACTGACCAATCACATGTGCAGGACGTGTCACCAGCTGCATCTACTTGAGCTCTGTGTTTTGGAGCATGAGTGGTGGCTGGAGGCACTGAGGTGCATCCACCAGGCTGAGAGTTCCATGAATAGCACATTTTTAGATGTGGTCAGCCCATAGCTTACAGAAGTGTAGACAGAGAGGGAATGGGTGACCATCAGTCAGAAGAAAGGTGTCAGGCAGGTAGTCAGGGAATCCCCAGGACGCATATTGCTTGAGAACCGTTTTTCTGTGTTTGAAAACGGTGAGAGTGACGGTTCCTCTGGGGAGTGCAGCCATGCTCATGGCACTGTGAGTGGCTCAGCTGCATGGGGGGTGGGGGCGGGGGGGGGGGGGGGGGGGGGGGGGGGGGGGGGTGGTGGTGGGCGGAGGGGAGGGGGGGTAGGGGAAGAGCAATAGTGGTAGGAGACTCAATAGTAAGGGGAACAGACAGATGTTTCTGCAGCCGTAGACATGGCTCCAGGATGGTATGTTGCCTCCTTGGTGCCAGGGTCAAGGATGTCATTGAATGGCTGCAGGGCATTCTAAAGGGGAAGGGCAAACAGACAGAGGTTGTGGTACATATTGGAACCAACGACATAGATAGAAAGAGGGATGAGGTCCTGCAAGCAAAATTTAGGGAGCTAGGAAACAGATTAAAAAACAGGACCTCAAAGGTTGTAATCTTTGGATTACTTCTGGCGCCATGCTCTAGTGAGCATAGAAATAGGAGGTTAGTCTAGATGAATGTGTGGCTGGACAGATGGTGCAGGAGGGAGGGCTTTAGATTTCTGGGACATTGGGACCATTTCTGGGGATGGTGGGACCTGTACAAGGTGGACAGTTGCACCTGAACCAGAATGGGACCAACATCCTTGCAGGGAGGTTTGCTAGTGCAGTTGGGGAGGGTTTAAATGATCTTGGCAGGGGGATGGGATCCTGAGAGGAGGTTCAGGGGGAGATGAACAGCCAAAGTTAGAAGAAAGAACAAGTGAGTCTGGAAGGCATAGAAATTATAGGCCAGTTAAGGCACAAGGGAGTTTGGCAAGGTTGGATGGTATTTATTTTAATGCAAGGAGCCTGACAAATAAGGCAGATGTGTTGAGGGCACAAATTAACATATGGAAGTATGATGTCATTGCTGTCACAGACACATGGTTGAGGGAGGGGCAGGATTGGCAGCTCAATATTCCAGGATATAGGGTCTCCAGGCGAAACAGGGAAAAAGGTAAAAGGGAGGGGGTATTGCAATGTTGATCAAGGAATCAATTACAGCAGTAAGGAGGGATGACATCTTTGAAGGCTCCTCAAATGAAGCCAAATGGGTAGAACTGAAAAACAAAAAAGGAGCAATCACATTGCTGGATGTGTACTACAGGCTCCCAAACAGTCAGAGAGAAATTTCAGAGAAGCGTAAAAATAATAGGGTAATAATAGTGGGGGATTTCAACTTCCCCAACATTAACTGGGTTAGTCATAGTGTGGTAGGTTTAGAGGGAATTCTTAAAATGCATCCAGGAGAGCTTTTTAAGCCAGTATGTAGAAGGTCCTACAAGAGAGGGGGAAGTCCTGGACTTAATTTTAGGGAATGAAGCCGGGCAAGTAGTAGAGGTATCAGTCGGGGAGCATTTTGCAGATAGTAATCATAATTCCGTCAGATTCAAGGTTGTTATGGAAAGGGACAAGGATGGGCCAAAAATCAGAGTTCTAAATTGGGGGAAGGCCGATTTTAATAAGATCAGATATGATATGGCCAGAGTGGACCGGGACAGCTACTTTTAGGTAAATCTGTGTCAGAGCAGTGGGAAATTCATTCAAGAAGGAAATAGGGAGAGTACAGGGCTAACATATTCCAGTAAAGACAAAGGGTGGGACCATCAAATCCAGGGAACCCTGGATGTCGAGGGATATACAGGATTGGATAAAGAGAAAAAGGGAGGCTTACGGGAGACACCGAGGGCTCAAAACAGTGGAAGCCTGAGAGGAGTATAGAATGTGTAGGAGGGAACTTAAAAAGGAAATTAGGAGAGCAAAAAGGGGGCATGAAAAAACATTGGCAAGTAAAATAAAGGAAAATCCAAAGTTATTTTACAAGGACATTAAGAGTAAGAGGCTAACTAGGGAAAGAGTAGGGCCCATTAAGGGCAATAGTGGTAATTTGTGTGTGGAGCCAGAAGACGTAGGTAATGAATACTTTGTGTTGGTGTTCACAAGTGAGAGGGACAACGTAGGTATGGAAATCAGGCAGAAGGACTGTGATATAATTAAAGAAATTAGAAAGGGACGAGGTTCTAAGTGGTCTGGCAGGCTTAAAAATAGATAAATCTCCAGGCTCGGACGATATGTATCCCAGGCTGTTAAGTGAGGTAAGGGAGGAGATAGCAGGGGCGCTGGCAATAATTTTCAATATCTCTTTGGCCACAGGAGAGGTGCCAGAGTACTGGAGGACAGCCAATGTGGTACCGTTATTCAAGAAGAGAGGAAGGGATTAACCAGGGAACTACAGGGCATTCAGTCTAACCTCAGTGGTGGGGAAACTATTGGAAGCAATTCTGTGTGACAGAATTAATCTACACTTGGAGAGGCAGGGATTAATCAAGGACAGCCAGCATGGATTTTTTAAGGGGACATCATGTCTGACCAATTTGATTGAATTTTTCGAAGAGGTGTGTAGATGAGGGCAATGCATTTGACATAGTCTACTTGGACTTCAGCAAGGCTTTTGATAAGGTCCCACATGGGAGACTGATATTGAAGGTAAGAGCCCATGGGATCCAAGGCAATTTGGCAAATTGGATCCAGAATTGGCTAAGTGGCAGGAAGCAGAGGGTGATGGTCGAGGGGTGTTTTTGTGACTGGATGCCTGTGTCCAGTGAGGTTCCACAGGGATTGGTGTTGGTTCACTTGCTGTTTGTGGTACTTTTAAACAATTTAGACTTGAATGTAGGAGGGCTGATCAGTAAGTTCGCGGATGACATGAAAATTAGTGGGGTGGTAAGTAGTGAGGAGGTTAGCCTTAGATTACAGGAGGATATAGATGGGCTGGTCAGATGGGCTGATCAGTGGCAAATGGAATTTAATGCGGATAAGTGTGAGGTAATGCGCTTGGGCAGGACAAACAAGTCGCGGGAATACAGGATGAATGGTCGGACCCTGGGAAGTACCGAGGATCAGAGGGACCTTGGTGTACATGTCCACCGGTCCCTTTTAGCTAAATTTTCAGATGACACCAAAATTGGTGGAAAAGTAAGTTGCAATGAAGAAATAAGAAATTTACAAATGGATATGGACAGTTTAGGTGAATGGGCCAAAATGGCACATGGAGTTTAACATGGATAAGTGTGAGGTTATTCATTTTGGTTGGAAGAATAAAAAGGCGACTTATTATTTAAATGGAGAGAAACTTCAGAATGCCTCAGTGCAGAGAGATCTGGGTGTCATCATGCATGAATCGTTGAAAGCTAGTATGCAGGTACAGCAGGTAATAAGGAAGGCAAATGGAATTTTGGCATTTATTGCTAAAGGAATAAAGTATAAAAATAGGGAAGTGTTGTTGCAACAGTAGAAGACATTGGTGAGACCGCACCTGGAGTACAGTGCACAGTTTTGGTCCCTTTACTTGAGGAACAATGTAGTTGCATTGGAGGCAGTTCAAAGGAGGTTCACTAGATTGATTCCAGAGATGCGGGGCTTGTCTTATGAGGAGAGATTGAGCAGTTTAGGCCTATACTCGCTAGAGTTTAGAAGGATGAGAGGAGATCTAATTGAGGTATATAAAATGCTAAAGGGGATAGACAAAGTAGACATAGAGCGGATGTTTCCCCTTGTGGGGCATTTTAGAATGAGAGGCCATAGTTTTAGGCTAAGGGGTGGTAGATTTAAATTAGAGATGAGGAGGAATTACTTTTCTCAAAGGGTCGTGAATCTGTGGAATTCACCACCTCAGAGTGCAGTAGATGCCGGGATGCTGAATAAATTTAAGGAGATAGACAGATTTTTAATTAGTAATGGGTTGAAAGGTTATGGGGAGGGGGGCGGGAAATTGGAGTTGAGGCCGAAATGAGATCAGCCATGATCATATTGAATGGCGGGGCAGGCTCGAGGGGCTGAATTGCCTACTCCTGCTCCTAGACCTTATGTTCTTAAGGTAGCAGGACAGGTAGATAAGGTGGTTAAGAAAGATACTTGCCTTTATTAGCTGAGCCATAGAATATAAGAGCAGGGAGGTTAAGCTGGAACTGTAAAAACTGCTGGTTAGGCCACAGCTGGAGTATTGTGTGCAGTTCTGGAATCTGCATTATAGGAAGGATGTGATTGCACTAGAGAGAGTGCAAAGGAGATTTACCAGGATGTTGCCTGGGCTGGAGAGTTTTAGTTATGAGGAGAGATTGGATAGACTGGGGTTACTTTCCCTGGAACAGAGGAGATTGAGGGGGGACATGATTGAGGTGTATAAAATTATGAGAGGCATAGATAGGGTAGGCATGAAGGAACTTTTCCCCTTGGTGGAGGGATCAATAACTAGGGGGCGTAGATTTAAGGCAGGAGGTTTAGATGGGATGTGAGGAAGAATTTTTCACCCAGAGGGTGGTGGGAATCTGGAACTCACTGCCTGGAAGGGCAGTAGAGGTAGAAACCCTCATAATGTTTAAGAAATATTTGGATGTGCACTTGCGATGCCATGGCATACAAGTGTATGGGCCTAGTGCTGGAAAATGGGATTCGAATAGTTAGGTACTTGTTTGACTGGCGCAGGCTCAATAGGCCGAAGGGCCTTTTTCTGTGCTGTAGACCTCTATGACTCTATGGCAATGACTATAAAAATTGAGATAAAGAAGAAAAAGCGTGCCTTTAACAGATGCCAGTTAGAAAGTATAATTAAAAATCAGGCTGGATATAGAAGGTTCAGAGGGGAGAGAAGCAAAAGGGAGTATGAAAAGAGAGTGACAGCCAACATAAAAAACACATAAATAGTAAGAGTGGTAAAATGAGGAGTGGCGCTGATCAGGGACCAAAAAAGGGGATTTTTGCATGGAGGCAGGGGGTATAGCCGAGGTATTAAATGAATACTTTGCCTCTGTTTTTACCAAGGATGATTACCAGGCCATGGTGAAAGAAAAGGTAATTCAAACACCAGGTGGGTTCAAAATTAATGAAGAGGAGGTATTGGATAGGCTGTCTGCATTTTGTTGATAAGGCAGCAGGGCTGAATGAGATGCATTCAAGGGATGCTGAGAGAAATAAGAGTGGAAATTGAGGAGGCATTAGCCATAATTTTTTAGTCTTCTGTCGACTCACGGTGGTGCTAGAGGACTGAAGAATTGCAAATGTTACACCCTTGTTCAAACAAATTGTGTAAAGATGAATGCAGCAACTATAGGCCAGTGAGTTTAACTTCAGTGGTGGGGAAACTTCTAAAAACAATTATCTGGGACAAAGTTAATCATCACATGGACAAATGAGAGTTCAATAAGGAAAGCTAGCATGCATTTGTAAGGAAAATCATGTTTAACTAACTTGCTGGAGTTTTTTGAAGAGGTAACAGAGACGGTTGATGAGGTCAATGCTGTTGATATGGTGTACATGGACTTCCAAAAAGCATTTAATACAGTGCCACACAACAGACTTGTGAACAAAGTTATAGCTCATTGAATAAAAGGGACAGTAGCAACATGAGTATGAAATTAGCTGAGTGACAGAAAACAGAGAGCAGTAGTTAATGAATGTTTTTCCAGCTGGAGGAAGATTTATGGTGGAGATCCCTAGGGGTCAGTATTGGGACCCTTGCTTTTCCTGATATATATTATTGACCTAGACCTTGGTGTAGAGGATACAATTTCAAAATTTGCAGACGATATGAAATTTGGAGGCATTGTGAATTTTGAGGACGATAGTGTAGAACTTCAAAAGGACATAGACAAGTTGGTGGGATGAGTGGGCAGGGAGTAGAGGGTGTTCAATGTGAAGAAATGTGAAGTGATTCATTTTGGTGGGAAAAAACGTGGAGAGACAATATAAAATAAAGGTGTTACTGTGCAGTTATATAACAAACTTTAGGAAAATTGTTTTGAAGATCACATTTTATAAACCTTGGACTGAGTTTAAAGACTGTTTCCAAAATGGACTCATAGGGTCACTTGACTTCCTCCTTGTGGATTTGGGCTGGACCCCTTCAGTCAAAGTGGAGACATCCTCAGACATATGCATGTAAACTTCAATGTATGTTCCAAAAGAGGAAACAGAAACTCATTGACTTGATGGTTTTTTCTCCAAACACTGATAAGCCACTATATGGTGTGAACAACCTTGATCCTTTTGATCACTACATGGGGTAAGAAGACTTTGGATAACTGTAATGGAATTACCAATTGCCTCATATGGAAAGCGACTTGGTATTCTTCTACAGGTCACATGATATTGGTGACCATCTTGCCTAACCTGCAAAAATCATTGAAAAGGGCAGGAAGCTGGCAGATCCACAGGAAACCATCTTGAAGGAGCTTGAACCCAGGGAGAGACAGAGAAAGGCATCTAGAAATAGCCATGCCTTCTGCTGCAAGTAACAAGGCAGTTTGAAAATGCCATGCCTGCAGAACCGGAAGAAAGGGACCTTCTCTCCTCCCTGTAAACCTAATTTCACCTACTAAGCTTACCTGTTGAAGCAACCTCCCGCTATTCAACAGTAGAAGCTATTGCAGCTGCCAGGACAATCCTGCAACTTCAAAACCTTCACTTCAGACAACTCAACATTTTGACTTCAAAAATATCAGGCCGGCTTTAAATATGGACTAAACTGATTTAATTTTATAAGTGTCATGACATTTTCATCTGTAATAAATCTTTGTGTGTGTATGTGTTAGTAACATTATCTTTCCTTAAGTAACTTCCAGAGCAATAAAGTGAAATAAACTAACCTTTTTTTTAAGTAAATAGGCTTTGCAACTGAGTTATTTTCAATTGAATTTCTCACTCCATGGGCAAGAAAGTACACACACTCATACAAATACATTGTTCACGGGTTATTTTGTGAAAACATCTTCCAAAGCATCAGTGACAAAGGGTACAACTCGAAAGGGGGTGAAACAGCAGAGGGACCTGAGTGTGTGCATAAGGCATTGAAGGTTATAGGACGGGTTGAAAGAGTGGTTAATAAAGCATACAGTATCCTAGGCTTTATTAATAGGGGCATAGATTACAAGAGCAAGGATGTTATGTTAATCTTATATAAGACACTAGCTAGGCCTTGGCTGGAGCATTACGTCCAGTCCAGGGTGCCGCACTTTAGGAAGGATGTGAAGGCATTGGAGAGACTGCAGAAATAATTCACAAGAATGGTTCCAGGGATGAAGATAGATTTGAGATGTTAGGACTGTTTACCTTTGTTACAGCCATGTGAGGAGGGGTAAAATATGACTCCCCTGTCCTATCACACCAAGTCTGCCTATAACAGGGTTTGTTGTGAAGTTAGAAGGATGAAGGTAGTTACTGACTGTGCTTAACTATTTATGTGTTGATTGCAAAGAGACAAGTCTGGCAGGCTTTCTTGAGTTTAAAACAAAAGGGTTTAGTTTTTTATTGAGTTTAAAAACCCACCCAGCTAAAGAAAGCAAAATATTTAAAAAGGTAAAAAGGTAATCCCACGCATCTCAAACTTTTACAACCCACATTAACACACACGCACAAGCATGCAAAAGTTAAAAGTTATAATTTGGGTAGTTACTTTCTTAGCCATATTAAAGTTCAATGCTGAAAGGTAAAAAATTGAGAGTTCACCCGTGTATGAGTCCTTTGCTGGTCTCTGAGACTGCAGTAGAAATTTTTCACAGTGATCTTGAAGTTTCAGGCATTAATTTAAAGCCCATGTAACACTGCAATCACCAGAGCCAATTTATTTTCCAAAAATTCGATGATTTTTGCACTTTAGGTTCCTTTGGATGGTCATTTATTATCTTTGCACTGGATTTTTAAACTAACAGAGATAGGGCCTTGACTTGAGGGAGAAGAGAACGGAACTCTTTACTGCTTCATTGGCAGCTTTTCCAGACTACTGACCACTTCTGTCTTTAGCAGCTGTATTAAAGAGATTTCAAAATGGTTACTTCAGTCACATGACCTCTCTTTCCCCATAATGATTTTAGAAGGAGGTTGCTGGAGTGAGTAGACTCTGTAATGTCCCAGCCATTAACCCCCTGAATGAATCATTATCCATCTTGATGAGATAGGAAGACATATTTCCACATAACCATTGTTCTATCAGACTTTCTGTCTCCGCTAGAAAGGCAGTCTTATACAAATGCATATGTTATGTCCAGTACATTTCATTCAGTCCTTTTTGAAGTAGTTCTTGATATCCTCAGGAGTGAAACTCCAGAGAAGGACATGTTGTGGCATGTCTGAATTGTATTCCACATTGGAACTTTCCAAAAACCGGTCACTGTCAATACCAAATGTCAGATGACTTGTGGCAGCCATGTTTAGTTAGAGTCTTTTCTTGTTTTAAAAAAGTCCTTTTTAAACAGTTCAGTACATGTTTAGTCAGCCAGTAAAATTACAGATTGCTATCACTTATGCACAAGTCATATCATCATGACCTCCTTAGAGAAAAGAAGGCTGAGAGGAGATTTGATGGAGGTATTTAAAATCATGAGAGGCCTGGATAGAGCAGATAGGGACTGTTTCCAAGTCCCAATCCCATCTCCAAAAAGCAGACCCAGCCCTCGATTTTCACAGGGGTGAACTTGCTAGATGGCAAGTTGGGCAACCAATGACTGGCTGCCAGGTGGGATCAGAGGTGGAACTGCAAGGGATCAGGGCCAATTTAAGCAGACCATGGTAGTCATTACTGTGGCTGCCATTTCATTGCATTACCTGCTGGTGAAAAGATGTCTCAGGAGAGGCAGAGGCTTGAAACCCGAGGCAGGGCAGCCTTTCGTTTCCCAAGTGCAGACCTGGAGGTCTTCCTCGAGGCAATGAGGGAAAGGAGGGAGGTCCTCTTCCCAGAGGATGGCAGGAGGAGGCACCTTCCCAGCCAAAGCAGTCCTGGATCGAGGCTGCTGACACTGTGAGCAGATAGAGTGTGGTGCACAGAAATTGGGTCCAGGTGTAGAAAGAGATTCAATGATCTTATTCACTCTGGCAGGGTAAGTGCAATGCTAAACCATCAGGACAGGCCTCTAGGTGTTTACCCTCCAGCAGGTACTCAGTGAGGACCCTGAGGGTGCCTACTGCTCCTGAACATGGGAATGAGTGTCCAGGTCACTTACCGGCCTCAGAATTGCTCAGCACCATAGTGCTGTTGAGGACCTGAAACATGCAGTTTCTAACAAATAGGAGTAGCCGGCATTGGCCAAGGATGGCAGCAGTGCTTTATCTCTCTTTTATCCTTGCAGGAGAAACTAGCATATAATGCTCAAGAGAGGGCCCAGATGGGTTGAGGAGTTCCATACCTGCACTTCATCACCAAAATGGAGGAGGGAGCTATGGACATCACCAGGGTTGCTGACCATGAGGAAGTTCAGCAAGTCAAATGGGCAGCTGTGGAGGAGCTGGTGAGTGGAGAGTGCAATGCGTTGATAAGAGGGAGCATTGTATTCCACCCCATCCAATAACATGCTGAGAAATGAGTTGCATTAAGAAACCTCAGCACATAAAGAGGCTTTAGCCCTCCAAGGCTAGTCTTCATGATCTCAGCTGGAGTGGAACTCAAACAAAGCATTATTGCATCCTATAAGCACAACCTCCACCAGTGCAGATAAACTCACCTCAGTTGGTCCTTGAGAACAATTGGAGAGGGTGGCACTGGGTGATGAGCAAGTCACATATGTAGGAAGAGCATGAGCTCCTCCACTAAGAGAGTAGCCAACCTCATGGAGAGTCATATGAGGCAGCAGATGGATACATGCAGCAACTGCACACTGATGTTCCCAGAGTGCATGCCACGCTATATAGCCTTTATTGGTCAATGGCACTGATGGCAAAGGGATATCTGGAGGAAGTGCCAGTTGCACCCAGGTTAGTGCTCACCCCCACTCATCCGTACTACCAGCCAAGGGCTGAGACAGTCAACAAGAAGGATGAGGGTGCCACTCTTCATGGGCCGCCATCACCATCATCATCATCAGCTTCCTTGGCACCTCTGACTGAGGGAACATCTTTGCAGGGCCTAGAGACAAAGGATCCCCTGTAATAATGCTAGAGAAGCGGCCTCTGGAGCCTCTGATGTTAATTGCCTCCTGGCGAGACGCTCGAGCCTCACACTGGCCCTGTCCACCTCTTTATGCAGCAGGCCACCTCTGTGTTCTGCATTTTCCTCCTCCTCCTTCTCTTCTTCCTCCTCTTCCTCCATGAGCTGTCTCCATCCAGCACTTTGCTGTCTTCAAATCCACACCTCTGTGAAGTGCCATGTTATACAGAGCGCAGCAAACCACTACCATGTGCAAGACAATTGCAGGAATGTTATCCAGGGTGCCACCTGACTAGATCAGATACTGCAGCTTTGGAAGCCTGATGACCTGCTCAAAGGTTGTGCTGGTGAGCAGATGGCTGCAGTTGGAGCGCATCTGCACCTTCATCTCAAGGTCACTCAAAGGATTGAGTAGCCATATTTTCAAGGGATATCCCTTGTCCCCTAGAATCTATCTGCAGAGCTTGGGGAGTGTAGCAAAGAGCTACAGCACCCTGGACTGCTGAAGGATAAGGAAGTCATGGCAGCTGCCAAGAAAACAAGCGCACACATGCAGGAAGCGCCTCCTGTGGTTGCAGACCAGCTGAACATTAAATCAATGGAAGCTTTCCTATTGATGAATCTCACTGGCTGGTCAGTTGATGCCTAGATGGTCATATGGGTACAATCAATGATGCCCTGCAGCTGAAAGAATCCAGCGGTGGAGGCAAAATCCACTGGATTCTGTGAGCCCCCATTTGTCAGGAATTCATTGTACTGCCCAGCTTTTGCAAAGAGGGCTTCAGTAACCTATGAGACACGGGGCATTCAGCTGCTTGTTCGATGCCACCAAGATCCGCATCTGATCCTTGAAAGGAGCTAGAGGTGAAGAGGTTCAATGTCACAATGACTTTGCAGCTACTGCTGGAGCATGATGAACAGTGCTGCGAGTTGTGAGGTCTCCCATGACGATGGCATAAACCAGGCTTGTCCAACCTTTTCCCTCATTGGTGGTGGGGGCGGTGGGGGTGGGGGAGTGGTGCGTTTTGCACTTTTTTCTCACCCAAGGGACCTCTAAGCAAATTTCAGAAAGATAGGGTTTGGCACAACAATAAACTGAATTTCAAAAAAAAAAGTTGAGGTATTAAGGAAAGAAACAATTCTTGAGCAAAAGTAAAGCAATGCCATAACAACAAATTGTTAAGTTAAGAAGGGTAATTCATAAAAATGACCAGAGTGTGAGAGGGTCGGTGTGTGTGATCTGGATCACTCCCACTCTCAGGGTGCTTGCTCACTCACCTTCACCCACTGTGAGTGGCTGTTTGTGTATGTGCTGGTGTATGTGTGAGTGTGAGAGAAACCTGAGACTGGGAGTAAGGCAAACTCATTCACTCTCCTTCTCTCACTCCCACACACATACACACACTCACTCTCTCACTACCCCCTCCCCCCCACCCCCCGACATACACACACACTCACTCCCAGCAGTGTCACTCAGTCACACTCCCACATACATACACACTCTCACTCCCATACACACACACACACACACACACACATTCATTGACTCATCCTCACACACACACACTCTCTAACTACCATACATACACACTCACTCCTCCCACAAACACTCTCACTCCCACACAGAATCACTCAGTCACACCCCCACACACACACACAGACACACACATACCCACACACATACACACACACACACACACACACACATACTCCCTCCCTCACTCTCACTCCCCCCACATCCCACACACACTCACACTCTCACTCCCACACAAAGACTCACTCAGTCACACTCCCATACACAGGACGGAGTTTTAAACGGATGGGATTTTATGGTCCCGCCGATGTCAATGGACTTTTGAACTGCTTGCTGCAATTTATGGCTCCTCCCCCGCTGCAACACGGCTGTAAAATTCTGAACACACACACACACACACGTGCTCTCACTCCCCCACCCACCCCCCAAACACACACACTCTCACTCACACACACTCACTCTCCCACTCCCACACTCACTCACTTACTCTCCCACTCCCACACTCACTGCGGCACCATCTCCTTCAGGGGCCCACTGCGATATTTGCCACCCTGAGCCCATTGCAACATTTGCCCACCCTTAGCTGCCAAACTTCATCACTCTGGGCTTGCCAAAACGTCGCCCTGTTTGGCCTGCCAAAACATTGCCCTGTGCCAGCCCACCAAAATCTCTCACTGCCTGGGCCCTCCAAAACGTTGCCCAGCCCAGGTTCCAGCCCTGTTGTCCTTCGCTCCTCGGGCTCCAGCCCCATTGTACCTTGGCTCCCTGGGCTCCAGCTCTGCCGTACCCTAGCTCCCTGGGCTTGAGCCCCACTGTATCTTGTCTCCCCAGGCTCCAACCTCGCTGCACCTGGTCTCCCTGGGCTCCAGCCTCCCTGTTCCTTGTCTCCCAGGGCTCCAGCCTCGCTGTTCCTTGTCTCCCAGGAATCCAGCCTCGCTGTTCCTTGTCTCCCAGAGCTCCAGACTCACTGCACCTGGTTTTCCCGGGCTCCAATCTCGCTGTTCCTTGTCTCCCCGGGATCCAATCTCACTGTATCTTGTCTCCCTGGGACCCAACCTCGCTGTACCCGGTCTCCCCGGGCTCCAACCTCATTTGTATCTTGTCTCCCCGGGCTCCAGCCTAATTGCAACTTTGCTTTCCTTGGGCCAGGCAGCAGCCTGCATACTTACTGCCAGCAGTATTCTCTGCTGCTCCAATCAGAGACTGTTTCTCCCCCTCATTAGCTGCTGATAGGCTCAGCATATGCAGGAAATGAACAGCCTGTGATTGGGGGAGCAACCCCTTGCAAATTTTGAATTTCACTTACCTGCATTTTGAACTTACTGGCCTGCCTTGCCAACTTTTGAACAGTGGTTCTACAGGCCACAGAGGGGCTTCTGGCCCGTGGGCCCCAGTTGGACAAGCTTGGCATGAACCTTTGTAACCATCTGCTGGTTAGGCACAGTCTCCTTTGGCACTGGTTCTCAATCATCCTGAGTTAGCTCAATCTTTGGTGGCTGATTCTATGCTGAGGATACTGCCTCCATTGCCATCCTACCCCTTGTCCTTCTCGTCTGTCCTCTTGATGCCTTGGGCACTGCCCTTCTTGTGAGAAATGTTGCTGTTCATCGCCGCTGAACCCGAAATCTGAGAGTTGTGCTCCAATTGCCAGCTGCTGCCTTCCTTGCACTGAGGAGATGTCATCAAGCAGGGTACGCAGCCAATCACATTGAAATATTTTCTAAGACAGGAAACTGGGAAGTAAAATGCACTGAAATTTTCATTTGTAATTACAAATTTTATAGAGAGAAAAATAAATGATTGGAACATACGTGGATTGGGATGAATTGTAATATCATTAAAAAATCCCACTTTTAATTTTTTTTATCATAATTTTGAAATTTGGCATTCCACAAACATAAGGTTATTTTTTCAGAGACAGTGAACTGTTCAGCAGTAATTAGTACAATGTTAAAAACTCAGCTACACCATATTCAAAACAATGAACTTGCTCAAGGGTTTTTATAGCTAGACTAATGGCGCAAAAGGGCACGTTTTTGCTTTCTAATTGATTGCAGTCCGGGGACTTAATTAGCCTGCCCTGAGGGGAAGGGTCACAAAAGCAGCTTCCGGATTTTGTTAACAAAAACAAAAATAAAAATAAAAATACCTGGAGAAACTCAGCAGGCCTGACAGCATCTGTGGAGAGGAACACAGTTAACGATTCGAGTCCGTATGACTCTTCAACAGAACTAAGGAAAATTAGAAGAGAGGTGAAATATAAGCTGGTTTAAGGGGTGGGGGGTTGGGGGTGGTGGGACAGGTAGAGCTGGAGAGAGGGCCAGTGATAGGTGGAGATAGCCAAAAGATGTCATAGACAAAAGGACAAAGAGGTGTTGAAGGTGGTGATATTAGCTAAGGAATGTGCTAATAGGTGACTTTAAGAGTAGAAAGCAGGGCGAGCAAGGTACAGACAGCCCTAGTGGGGGTGGGGTGGGGGGAAGGGATCAAAATAGGCAAAAAGGCAGAGATAAAACAATGGATGAAAATACATTTAAAAATAATGGATATAGGTGGGAAAAGAAAAATACATATAAATTATTGGAAAAAAGGGGGATTGGAAAGGGGGTGGGGATGGAGGAGAGAGCTCATGATCTAAAGTTGTTGAACTCAGTCTTCAGTCCGGAAGTCAGTAAAGTGCTTAGTCGGAAAATGAGGTACTGTTCCTCCAGTTTGCGTTGAGCTTCACTGGGACATTGCAGCAGGCCAAGGATGGACATGTGGGCATGAGAGCAGGGTGGTGTGTTGAAATGGCAAGCGACAGGGAGGTCTGGGTCATGCTTGCGGACAGACCGAAGGTGCTCCACAAAGTGGTCACCCAGTCTGCGTTTGGTCTCTCCAATGTAGAGGAAACTACATTGGGAGCAACAAATGCAGTAGACTAAATTGAGGGAAGTGCAAGTGAAATGCTGTTTCACTTGAAAGGAGTGTTTGGGCCTTTGGACGGTGAGGAGGGGGGAAGTAAAGAGGCAGGTATTGCACCTTCTGTGGTTGCATGGTAAGGTGCTGTGGGAGGGGGTTGAGGTGTAGGGGGTGATGGAGGAGTGGACCAGGGTGTCCTGGAGAGAATGATCCCTGTGGAATGCTGCCAGGGGAGGTGAAGGGAAGATGTATTTGTGGTGGCATCATGCTGGAGTTGGCGGAAATGGAGGAGGATGATCCTTTGAAGGCAGAGGCTGTTGGGGTGATAAGTGAGGACAAGGGGAACCCTACCATGTTTCTGGGAGGGAGAGGAAGGTGTGAGGGTGGACGCAGGGGAGATGGGCCGGACACGGTTGAGGGCCCTGTCAACCACTGTGGGTGGAAAACCTCAGTTAAGGAAGAAGGAAGACATGTCAGAGGAACTGTTTATGAAAGTGGCTTCATCAGAACAAATGCGACGGAGGCGAAGGAACTGAGAGAATGGGATGGAGTCCTTACAGGAAGCTGGGTGAGAAGATTTATAGTCAAGGTACCTGTGGGAGTCAGTAGGCTTATAATGAATATTGGTGGACAGCCTATCACCAGAATGTGAGACAGAGAAGTCAAGGAAGGGAAGGGAAGTGTCAGAGATGAACCATGTGAAAATGATGGAGGGGTGGAAATTGGAAACAAAATTAATAAATTTTTCCAGGTCCAGACGAGAGCATGAAGCAGCACTGAAGTAATCATCGATGTACCAGAAAAAGAGTTGTGCGAGGGGGCCGGAATAGGACTGGAACAAGGAATCTTCCACATACCCCATAAAGAGACAGGCATAACTGGGGCCCATGCGGGTACCCATAGCCACACCTTTTATTTGGAGGAAGTGAGAGGAGTTGAAGGAGAAATTGTTCAGTATGAGAACAAGTTCAGCCAGACGGAGGAGAGTAGTGGCGGATGGGGATTGTTTGGGCCTCTGTTTGAGGAAGAAGTGGAGAGCCCTCAGACCATCCTGGTGGATTGGATTGGCCGTCCATGTTGAAGAGGAGGCGGTTGGGCCCAGGGTACTGGAAAGTGTTGATATGATATAGGGTGTCAGAGGAATCGCGGATGTCGGTAGGAAGGGACTGGACAAGGGGAGAGAGAATGGAGTCAAGATAGCAAGAAATTAGTTCCATGGGGCAGGAACAGGCTGACACGATCAGTCTGCCGGGACAGTCCTGTTTGTGGATTTTGGGTAGGAGATAGAAGTGGGCTGTCCGAGGTTGGGATACTATGAGGTTGGAAGCTGTGGAAGGAAGATCTCCAGAGGAGATGAGGTCAGTAACAGTCCTGGAAACAATGGCTTGACGTTCAGTGGTGGGGTCATGGTCCAGGGGGAGGTAGGAGGAAGTTGACGCTCAGGATTTCTTTGTTTAGCTGCATATATGCAGATTCTAGAAGTTGTTGTCAGCAAGTAATAAGAAGGCAAATGGAATTTTGGCCTGTATTTCTAGGAGGTTGGAGTAACCAGCTTATATTTCACCTCATTTCTTTAAGAGGTCACTAACATACTGGAGTAGGCAGGAGGGTCGTAAAAAGCCATTCAACGCTCTAGCCATACACATATGGAAAATAGTCAGGCCATTGTGAAACCCTTGTGGCAAACATGTCCAGGTACAGCCCTGGTCTTCGAGGGTAAAGGCAAACTTAAACTGGTCCATTTGTTTCACTGGGATACTCCAAAAACCATCTGAAATGTTCAGAATAGAAAAAACTGTGCTACTGCTGGGAATCTTGGAGCATAGGGTGGGAGTTTCCCGCACTATCAGGACACGAACTAGTGTGATTGAGTTCAGTTTCCGGTAATCAATAGTCAGATGCCAACTGCCGTTCGGTTTTTTATCCAGCCAAATTGGGGAGTTTGTGGTGAACGTGCCTTTGCAGACAACACCCTGTTTTAATAATGACTCAATAGTAGCTTGGATATATGGTACACTATCGACTGGGCAGGTGTACTGTTCCATGGAAGCATGTACCGGTCTATTAATTTTCCCGGATCTGGTCATGCTTCCACAATCCTGCTTGCTAGTTGCGAACATGCCTGGTATCGACTCGGGGTTCCCCAAGGTGACTGGCTCGTACCTCTCTGTGATTTATTAATCATGGATACCGAATGCACACTGGACACCGAAGTCAGGGGTCTGTTCTTAAGGGTTCCACCTTGGCTTAATCAATTACTGCTCTGTAACACTTGAGCACGTTGCTACCCAATAGGCCCTGATCGTCATGCAGGGCTCGGATCCCGTCCATGTTTAGTTCTACAGGGAGGGAGCCCTGTATTGATATCTGAACTGAATTGTCGAACCCTGTTAAAGTTTGCGGTGGGCCCTTCGTGGGGTCCGGTTGGACGTTGTGGTCAATGATGGCGTAGGAGTTGGAGTCGACAAGCATTTAATGCTGATGCCTCCACTATCAACAGTGTGGATTACTGGTCTCCCATGGCCATCGTATCGGAGAAGAGAAACCTCCTCTCCCTGAGAGGCTGGTTGGAGTCACAGTGGAGGCTGAGGTACTGATCTGGACTGCTGAGATACAGCTGCAGCTACCTGCCAAGTCCCATTTCCAATTCACATGGCCTCTAACATGGTCCCTACTCTCTCTAGTCACTATTCAAATGGGTTGGGACTCGTCCCTTCTGGAGGAGGAGGCAGAGGGAAGCAGAGTTCATCATTCTTGCCTGCCCCTGCCCCCATACGCTTACTACAGCAATTGCAGGCAGAATGCCCCGCACAATTACAATAGAAACAATGGACTTGAATGCCCCTCCTTTGCATGGAGTTCTTCTTAGCATGCCCAGATTTTTGGTTGGGCAAGGGTCCCTCGGCAGCTGCTATCTTAGCTTTTGCAGGTGTTCGAGGAATGTTATTACACACTTGCCCCCAGACTATGTTAGCGTAGAGGATTAGCACATCCCATTCAGCTGTCTTACTATTATAAACCCCCAAAGCACTCCAGACCAATAGCTGGAGCCCTTTCAGGTAAAGGCTCTTGAAACTCGGGGAGCTATAGTATGTTCTCTCCTCCTCTGAATCACCTCCCTCCTCCGACTGTGTCTTTTGGTAACAGTCATGAAGTCTCTCTGCAAATACACTCAGTCTTTCGGTGGGGGTCTGTTTGATATTGACTAGGACCTCATGAAAATCAATGTTCTCCTCCCCAAGGGCCCTTCGTAGGTCATCCTCTAGCTCCTTGAGCAAACCCTTTGCCATAATATTTCGGTTCACCTCTCTTTTTAAATCTAGGAAGTGTGCAACCAAGAGGATCTGTTTAAAATCCTCATTCTCTAACTTTGGGTGTGAGGCTTTAAAAATTCCCCACTTCGGCATTAGGAGAAGGAGGTCAAAACTCATATCCATTTTAATCCCCAGCTGTTCCCTTAAAGTCCTAACCTCCCTGGGGCCAAGGAGCCTGTGCACGGTTATGGCCTCCTCCCTAAATGTGCCCAGCCAGTGAAGCCCATATCCCATGAATGAATTTAAAAAAAATTGCTCTATCTGCTTCTTTTGGTAACGTGCCTTGTCATATGTCTCCTGTTCTCAACGTAACTGAGTATGTGAGCTGTCACTTTCCTTCTGCAGCTTGTTAACCTGTTCCTTGACTCCTTATACTTTTTATTCAGCTGTAATGCACACACATGGGCACCGTAAACCAGCCCATTTTGGACTATTTTTAATCTCACCTTACCCTCCTGAATTTCTTTAGAAAGCTTATCAAAAACAGATTCATAATCTCTGTCACTTTCCTCTAGCAGCCCCAGTGCTTCTCTTGCTCCTGATGTGCCTGTCTTCACAGTCAAACACTCGATCAGTTGCTCTTTAGCATATGCCAATACTATTGTAATGTCTGGTTTCACTTAAGAACTACCCACTCATTTACCTACAATCTAACACTGTTGCTTCTCAAATTCCAAGCCCATCTCGACGACTGTGTATCCCACTTCTGACACCAATTGTAAGATTTTTGGATTTGGGACCACAGATACCTAAATAGGCAGCCGATTAGTCATAAGTAATTTTATAGTGGTTTATTAAGTTGATTAAGAAGCAACAGTTTAGATATGATGCATTAATTAAGTAGACAGAAAAAGTATATGACCTGTGACAGTTTACCAGTCCCAGAGGATGGACAAATTGATGCAGCTGATCTCTGCAGCCCCAGGTGGTGGGGGTGACAGTCCTTCACTGATTGCAGACAGCAGTCTTCCTCTCTTTCCTTGTTTTCCTTTCCTTCTGTTCAGCTGAGGTATCTGGAGGCTCTTGGTCTTCTCCCAGGCAGTAGTTCATCTCCCCTTCTTCCTGTGTTCCCATTGATATACCCTAATTCTGCAGGCTGGTACCTTACTTGGTGTCAATTCCCTGTCTCAACCTTTCAGACCAATAGATATGGGGCAGGTACCCGGACTGACAGGTTGGATACCACCCTTCCCCTGTTTGTCATCCTGCTGGAGGTCGACTTTTTGGTTTACATCTTGCTGAGGATCATATTTTGGTCTTTTCTAAACACTTGGGAGATAAGGGGTTGCACAGGGCACCATCTAACAACTCAGGAATGTCAACATGACAGCCTAAAATAAGACTGTTTAGAGATCAAAGTGTTTAGGAATTATTTTTCCAGAAATAAAATCAATGTTGCACAGCTAATCCCATAAATGCAGAAAATACCCACCAATTTCTCACAGCTCCCCACTTTGAGAAGGAAATATACTTATTGACTTCTCACAATGAATTTTGCGGAAAATATCTTTTTTCAAGGCCCCAATTTCTTGCATAAGGGTGTCAATTGGGCCAAGGCTGGGTGGCAGCCTAGGTCTTGCCCATCTCACTGTAAAACTGCAGAGAGGTCAGGGCGGGCAGGAGCCCAGTGGGAAGGCCATCTGAGGAATTTTACACCCCCATACGCAATGGT
The DNA here is from genome assembly GCF_017639515.1 of Carcharodon carcharias. Classification (NCBI taxonomy): domain Eukaryota; kingdom Metazoa; phylum Chordata; class Chondrichthyes; order Lamniformes; family Lamnidae; genus Carcharodon; species Carcharodon carcharias. The sequence continues at coordinate 61,599,246 of NC_054467.1, read as the reverse complement.
GGGGGAATGTAAATTCTGTCCTATATGTAGAGGCCACGAGCAGAATTTTGACCTTTGGGCCAGGACCTCATTGTCAGGGTCAAATGGAGGTCACAACCCCGTATCATGTGGGAAACAGTTATGCGGCACTTATTTTCCCCAAATTGGACAATTTGTGGCCTGAGGGCGGGCTCGCCATCCAATTAAGGACAGCGACTGGGCTCTTGAAGCTGGAAGGCCAATAAGATGCCATTCCACTACAGGATGAGCAGCAGGCTGAAGTTCAGGTAAGAGAGAGAGAGTGGACACCTCTATTTTGAGGTACACTTTCTCCAACTTTTTACATTTTTAAATTTTAAAATATTTTCAGCAGCCGGGCCACCAGTCTGGAAGGGAAACCACTTCACAGGGCAGTCTGTGGCTGCAACTGAAGAAAGGCAGGTGGGGAGGGCCTAAAGGCCTGACTGGAGCACTGGTACCTCCCAGATTTGCTGTTGGGAGACTACTTCCAGGCAGCTGACCTCATCCTTGAGGCTTTGAGGAGCTCAAAGACTGACTGGAAAATTTTTGTTGATTTCTGACAATGGATTGAGCCAGAAAACTGGCACCCAGGCTGGCAGCATGAATTTTCGCATCTGCCCGCCTTCAAACCCACCCTTATCGGGTCTAAGATTCCTGCCTCACATGTTTCATACTAAGCTACCCATTAGACAAAGGACGCACATAGCAGCAAGTTAGATCAGGAAATATAATATCAGTAAAGTATTTAATGTTCACTGGTACATCAAGCAGTTTTCTAAATCCAAAGCAACTAATACTTTCACAGTTATTAGAGTCCTACATGAGCTTTTTGCATAGGCATAAACCTTTACACTTTGGAATTCTGTCTCACCAAAGAGGCACGATAATATAGTTGGTCTGAGTAAACTAGAAAATTGACTAAACCTTTAATGTTTACCTCCATCTGAGGAACCCTGGATCTGAGCTGTCATTCAACAAAAACTTAAATTTATTTACTTGCCTTTAAGTAAAAAAATGTTTTGTGATGCTTTACAGAAGAGAAAGGAAGAATAGAAGTAAATAAGGGAACAGATACCAAACCATACTATAATAAATTAGCAGGACTGACTAAAAAGCAGGATGGAAAAGATGGTTTTTGAGAACATTTTTAAAGTTGATGAGAGAAGAAAACAGAAAGAATGTATTAAGGAGGGAGTTTCGAAGGTGGCTGAAGGTTCTGTCACCAGTGGTGGGATGAAGAATAAGGGATCGCAAGATTAGAGTAGAAAGTGCAGGATTGCATTTAAGGCTGTAGGAAGCTGCAGAGATAGGGTGGAGCAAAACCATGGAATAATCTGATGGAGAAGACAAAGAGTATAAACTTAATATGGGGGACTGGAAGCCAATAAAGGTCTCTGATGATGCCAGTGAACAGGATGGAGGGGATGGTTGGATAGTGATGGTGGGGTAGTCTGAGGGCCAAATTGGACTTAATTTGAGGCATGAGGCAGACAGATCTTGAATGTAGAGGTACCTGAGCAAATGCTTGCAAGTCTTAAATATCCAAAAATCACTAAATATTGAAGACACTGCATGACTTGCCCCTAAAATGATTAATTACAGGATCAAACAATCTGGTCACCTTTCCTTGCAGAAATCCAGATCTTATTTTTAGCTGGTAGTCTCATGAGGAAAGTCAGTTTCCATTTTAAGCCAAGTTAGCTTAAAATCATTAATATTTCCCTATAAAATTAAATTTATTAAAGAAAAAACATTACGCTGCAATTTTATAATTTGCAGCAAGATGGAGCTTCATTTCTCCATCACAAAATTCAAAACAAGTCATTAACAAGGAATTGGAAGAGTTCCAGCAGGTCGAGGTATCTCAGGTACATTGCAACCAATTATGAAAAGTAACCCACATCATTTCATCCACTGAATATTAAGAAATAAAGCTCACATTAATTCTCAAGAAGCAATGTATGGAAAGATCACTGCCTTACAGAATTATCTCAGGAAATTGCATAACAAACTTGAGACTTGTGATAGGTTTCATAAAGCACGATCTCTGTATGTTATGGAGTTGTAGAAGATCCAAAACATCATGAGATTTCAGTCAATCTGCCACCAGATTTCTGTATTTGTTGCCTTACTAGGACATTTGGCTAGAAATTGGAAGGGACCAACTTACTAGTATGATCTAGGTACAAGGTTTGCAACTTTGGGCCTCAGAGCTCATTTACATCAAACAAGCAAGCTGCAGGTGCAGGATGAGCATCCAAAGCAGCTCAGTGGTGAAGAGGATTTAACTTTAAAGCCATTGTATTGCTGATAGTGGCTCTTGGGTACATGTTTGGAAAAGGGGGATCTGATTAAGAAGACAGCAATCGAGAGGGAGAACACTATTGGAGGGGAAGAAGCATGGCAGAGCAGTGACTAATAACAGTGGTTGGTTTTAATATGGAGCTGGGAAAAACACATATGGACCTGGGTATGAGTGTCAGCTACATTCAGCACAGCCTAATTTTACAAAGGGTGCTCCAAACAGGCATCAGGCCCTTTATTTTCATGTGCAAAGGACCTCATTTTACACCTATAAATGGCTTGCAGCACCAGTGAATTACTTGGCCATTATTTCTGTTATTGAATACTATTAAATGCGTTTTGATTTGATTGCACTGTTCTCTTTTGGATACCTGATACAGTCTTTTAACAGCTAGGAGGTGAATACTAGGAAGTGCATCAGCTTTTGCTGGTGGTCCCATAGTGTGTGACAATGTTTACAGGGGGCTTTTGTCAGTGTTTCCAGGGGTGCTTGTAGATACCGGGCAATCCCAAGATTGTGTCAATATTTGCAAAGTCTTCCCTTATGGAAAATGTTGAAATTCATTGATGTCGCTGGACTATACATTCAGGTATTTGGACATAGAAGCACTCATGCTCGTCAATGCAAAAATTGTTTTCTATAATGTTTCATTTGTTTGGGTTCCAGAAAATCTTGTTCAGCCAAGTGTAACCATTATGTTCCAATTTGTCATAAATATGAATGCTGAATTTACTGACAATTTGTGTTGATTATAGAGCTTTTATACAGAAATCCACTTTTGCGGACAAAAATTCTAAGTTAAGGAATGACTTGAATACCTAAGCCATGCACAAAGATTCTAAAATCCCAGTATGAGCGAAAAAAAAACCCAAGAATACCAAAGAAGGCGAAAGTTCTAGTTTAGTTGTCAATGGGCAATACAGATAACAGGTATATTGGGTAGCTCTTTACATGATGATGGACAAACAAAATAATAAGAATTACATGAACAAGATTCATCTTGGGGGCATGAGCATCGTATGCACTATGTTGCATTGGCAAAACTTTGCTTTGACTTAGTTTTTTTGTGCTGTTTTCCCTGGAGGAGGATAAAATAAAGAAAAAGAAAATCCCTTGGTGGAGAAAATGATTTTGCATAGCATGTAATGGCTGAACTGATCCAATAAATTCCAGAAATGCACGATCTTAGATTGCACAACTCCTCAGGTACTGAAGCAGTCCGTGACCATATGCAGCAAGACTTTGACAACATTCAGGCTTAGGTTGAAAAGTGGCAAGTAACATTCACACCAAACAAGTGCCAGGCAGTGATCATCTCCAACAAAAGAGAATCTAACTGTGTCCCCTTGACATTCAACGGCATTACCATTGCTGAACTCCCAACATCAACATCCTAAAGGTTACCACTGTCCAGAAGCTGAACTGGACCAGCCATATAAATACTGTGGCCACGAGAGCAGGTCAGAGTCTTGGAATTCTGTACAGGGTAACTCACCTCCTGACTCCTCAAAGCCTGTCCACCATCTACAAGGCACAAGTGATGGAATACTCTCCACTTGCCAGGATGAGAGCAGCTCCACCAACACTCAAGAAATTTGACATCAACCAGGACAAAGCAGCTCATTTGATTGGCAACCAATGCATCACTTTCAGCATCCATTTCCTCCATCACTGACACACAGTAGCAGCAGTGTGTACCATGTACAAGATGCACTGCAGCACCAAGGATCCTTCAACAGCACCTACCAATGCCACGACCTCTACCACCTAGAAGGACAAGGGCAGCAGATGCATGGGAACACCACCACCTGCTAGCTCTCCTCCAACCATCCTGACTTGGAAATATATTGCCATTCCTACATTGTCGCTGGGTCAAGATCCTGGAACTCCCTTCCTAACAGCACTGTGCGTGTACCTACACCACATGGACTGCAGCGGTTCAAGTCGGTGTCTCACCACCACTTTCTCAAAGGCAATTAGGGATGGGCAATAAATGCTGGCCTAGCCAGCGACATCCACATCCCATGAAAAAATTAAAAAAAAATCTCAGCTCATGTTTTTTGGTAAAGACAGTTATTAATGGCACACTTATCTAGTGTCTTATAATATACACATAGCATAACAAAGGCAGGGAATGCTAGTTGGAAGTCTTTCAAAGAGCTTGTTGTACTCATTCATAAGGAGGGTAAGTTTACAAGGTGCTGTGTTGGTTATGAGAGATTGACTGATTGAAAAATGTCCCAGGTTGCAAAAGTTGCTTTGTTACTTGGAGCTAAAAGATGTGAGACAGCATGGCTTGACTGATTGATGTTCAGTTTGTCTCTGTGGGAATCTACTTGGCATTTGTATGTCTATTTGCCTTCTCTTTTTGACACTGTGGCTAAGATCAGGCACTTGTATCTCAGCCTCATATTAATATGTAAATAAGACCAGTCTTGTTCAGTGTTCTATCTATCCTGACAAAATACATCAGTGCAGCAACAGGCCATGATACCATGATAAATTGAAATAATCATCCTTCAGCAGGTAATTGTGTTTCACTATTGAATAAAATAAAAATTTAATGTTACCAGGGATGAAATTGGTCTTGGGTGATAGCTGTTTTACACACTTCCCAACTTTCCCTTCATTGGTGTTCAAGACCAGTATCATACCCGAAGCAACAGTATCAGCACCAATGCTAAAATTATTGCTACAACGAAGTATGCAATTGTGCATTCTGGGCTGAACTTTAACTCCCCAAAAATGGGCGGGCTGAGCTTGTGTCAGAGGATAAAACCTTGTGTTGGAGGGTAAAATCTGGAACAGGAGTGTGGAACAGGAATGTGCCAGCAACCCAGACACTTTCAGTTTTAATGGAGGTTGAACGAGTGGGCAACCAAGCCACTCGCAGGAGGTGGATTGGTCATTTACATATTAACGTGAGGCTGAGTGCCTCCATTTTAACAGTCATTCTATTTTTTAATTAATTTCTGGCAGGGCTCCCAGACTTTGGGAAATCTAACAACCCAAAGGAGGTGAGAAGGGCTAAATCCATAAGTATTGATTGTGGACCTGGAGGAACCAGGAGTGTTTCTGTCAGGTTCAAATTATCCAGTAAACCTCACACACCACCCCTGATATCTGTCTACCCCCACCACTAGAAAACCCCTAACCACAATCTACCCCACCCCCACCAAACCCCGACCATCATAGGATCCACCCGACCAGTGTCTGCTTCTCACCCAACCACCATTGGGCACCCCTACCCACAATCTGGAACCTTACACCAGCAGGACCATCCTTCCCACCCTATGGTCTCTCTTACTGCCCAATGGACTAATCCACCTATTTAATCCCATAGGCTTTGGGCTTATGAAGCAGGATTCACTACAGAAAGGCCATTACCTGTCAATCAGGCTGCTGTAGGGAGAGGGGCAAACGCAACAGAAAAAAAATTAAAGAGTATTAAAAACTGCAGGGCAGTCAGAAAATGTGTTCTTCTGGGTTTCTTAAACCACAACAGCCTACCAGCCCCACATGGAACTCACCTGCAGGCTAAAATCCATGCCTCTAATAAATGCACAATTAGATTTAGTGTCAGTGTCTCCCTGATGATTTCAGTTTGCAAGTTTAGTGCCCAGTGTGGAATAGAACCATATATAAACTAAAGAAGTGTGTGGTTTGATCCCTTTGCTAAATTATAATTGGTCTTGGCACTATGGGTTCTTGTTACTGTTGCAATTTCAGTGATCACTTGAAACGAGCTTCGCTGGGCAGGACATGTTGTTTGCTTGCCTGACATTAGACTCCCAAAGCAACTGCTCTACTCAGAACTCAGTCACGGCAGGAGACTCCCAGGAGGACAACAGAAGTGCTTTAGGGATGTCTTCAAAGCATCCTTCAAGAGGTCAAATATCCCTGCCGACTAATGGGAGTCCATAGCTTTTAATAAACAAATTTTTTAAAAATTCTTTCACGGGGTGTGGACGCTGGCTAGGCCAGCATTTAATTCTCATCTTTAATTGCCCTTGAGAAGGGGGTGATGAGCTACCACTTTGAACTGCTGCAGTCCATGTGGTGTAGGTACACCCACAGTGCTGCTTGGGAGGGAGTTCCAAGATTTTGATCCAGCGACAGGGAAGGAAGAGTTCCAAGTTGGGATGGTGTGTGTTTTGGAGGGAAACTTGAGGATGATGGTGTTTCTGTGTATCTGTTGCCCTTGTCCCTCTTGATGGTAAAGGTTGAAAGTTTGGTAGGTGCTGTTGAAGGACCCTTGGTGAGTTGCTGCAATGCACCTTGTAGATGGTACACACTGCTGCCACTGTGTGTCGATGGTGGAGGGAATGAATATTTTTGAGAGTAGATGGGGTGCCAATTAAGCGGGCTGCTTTGTCCTGGATGGTGTCCAGTTTCTCAAGTGTTGTTGGAGCTGCATTCGTCCAGGCAAGTGGGGAGTATTCCATCACACTCCTGGCTTGTGCCTTGTAGATAATGAACAGGTTTTAGAGAGTCAGGAGGTGAGTTACTCACCACAGAATTCTCAGCCTTTGATCTTGTGTTGTAGCCACAGTATTTATATGGCTGGTCCAGTTCAGTTTCTGGCCAATGGTAACCCCCAGGATGTTGATAGTGAGGGATTCAGCAATGGTAATGCCAATAAATGTCAAGGGGCAATGGATAGATGCTCTCTTGTTGGAAATGATCATTGCCTGGCACTAATGTGACACAGTTGTTACTTAAATAGAGAAGAAGATTTGTTCAGGAAGGGAACGAACATTTCGAGTGACTTTGTCGGAAACATGCAGAGGCAAAGTCAAGGCACCGGAGAGATTGCACAAACCTCCAAACAACTCATCTACCTGACTCTTCAAATGCCACCTGCTTCACATTGGAAGAATCTGCAGATCACACTTTGGACTTATCAACCATTGCAGAACCCATCAAACCGGAGTGGAGGCAAGTCATCCTCAATCCCGAGGGACTGCCTAAAAACAGAAAAGAAGAAGAATCATACACCATCATCAGTCAGCACCTTCTGAAGAGGAGAGGTGAGGAAAAAATTACAGTGAAAATAAATCGTTTTTGAAGAAACAAAGATTCTATCATTGCTCTCTTCCTGTATTATTATGTAGCTATTTATTATGGACGGCTGGGGTCTGTGGCAGGGGTAGTCCCTTCTGCAGGAGTCAGATGTATCCTACTTCAGAGCTAGATGGATAACTGCACCTGGCCCTCGAGACTCACCCAGCTCTCACCAATGGATCCACGTAGCAGCTGGTGCACAGCAGGGCCACACCCCGGTAACTGCATTGGTTCATATTTTGTCACACTCTGAGCATGGCCTTCAATGAATAATAGACTATTTTTAAAAAGTTGCTGGCAACTATGGGCAAACCATCAGCTTAAGGTAGACAGAGATACTCCATCATCCATTGTGACTATACCCAACCTACTATAACTATCAGCGACACAACTCTAGAAGACTGTGGATAACTTTACATATCCTGGAAGCACAGTCTCCAGAAATGTCTCTATTGACAGTGAGGTGGCTAATAGAATTGCCAGAGCAAGCTCAGCATTTGCACATTTATGCAACAGACTGTGGAGGAAATGAGTTATCAAAATTACAGCAAAAGTTGCCATGTACAAATCTGTGGTAATATTAACCCTCCAAATGCCTGTGAGACATGGACTACCTACTCCAGACACTAACTACTCCAGTCATATTTACAGGTTCCAGATGAGATACATTTGGAACATCATGGACATAAAATGGGAGGACAAAGTGCCCAACGCAGAGATAGTTCAAAAATCAGAAATGTCTGGAATTGAAGCAATCATCATTAGAGCTCAGCTCAGATGGAGCAGACATGTAATGGATAAGACTGAGGATAAAATTCCTATGGCGGTCAAGTACTTACAATTTAAACTTGGACACAACTTGTGAGTTAGACTGAGACTACAGTTCAAGGACTCCTTGAAAGACAACCTCAGGAAATGTGGCATATCCACAATGGACTGGGAATAAAATGCACAAGAAAGAACTACCTGGAGAGCGGTCTTAAGTAGTGGTGTTGCTTCCTTCGAACAGCAGGAATACAGGCAGCTAAGGACAAAAGGCAAGCTAGAAAGACTGGGAAGCCCCAATAAAATTAGATAAATCATCTTTGACTGTACTTTGGAAAGCCATAGATATCTGCAATCAGGCACCATAGAAATGGCCATCTTTGTTGATGAAGGGAAACCAATGATGACGGTGATTATGGGTGGCCCTTATTGGAAATATGTATGTGACTTATTCAATAAATGAAAAGACAACAATGACTAGGTGAGATAAAAACAAAAAAACTGCGGATGCTGGAAATCCAAAACAAAAACAGAATTACCTGGAAAAACTCAGCAGGTCTGGCAGCATCGGCGGAGAAGAAAAGAGTCGACGTTTCGAGTCCTCATGACCCTTCGACAGAACTTGAGTTCGAGTCCAAGAAAGAGCTGAAATATAAGCTGGTTTAAGGTGTGTGTGTGGGGGGCAGAGAGATAGAGAGACAGAGAGGTGGAGGGGGGGGTGCTGTGGTTGTAGGGACAAACAAGCAGTGATAGAAGCAGATCATCAAAAGATGTCAACGACAATAGTACAATAGAACACATAGGTGTTAAAGTTAAAGTTGGTGATATTATCTAAACGAATGTGCTAATTAAGAATGGATGGTAGGGCACTCAAGGTATAGCTCTAGTGGGGTTTTTTTTATAATGGAAATAGGTGGGAAAAGGAAAATCTTTATAATTTATTGGAAAAAAAAAGGAAGGGGGAAACAGAAAGGGGGTGGGGATGGGGGAGGGAGCTCACGACCTAAAGTTGTTGAATTCAATATTCAGTCCGGAAGGCTGTAAAGTCCCTAGTCGGAAGATGAGGTGTTGTTCCTCCAGTTTGCGTTGGGCTTCACTGGAACAATGCAGCAAGCCAAGGACAGACATGTGGGCAAGAGAGCAGGGTGGAGTGTTAAAATGGCAAGCGACAGGGAGGTTTGGGTCATTCTTGCGGACAGACCGCAGGTGTTCTGCAAAGCGGTCGCCCAGTTTACGTTTGGTCTCTCCAATGTAGAGGAGACCTCATTGGGAGCAACGAATGCAGTAGACTAAGTTGGGGGAAATGCAAGTGAAATGCTGCTTCACTTGAAAGGAGTGTTTGGGTCCTTGGACGGTGAGGAGAGAGGAAGTGAAGGGGCAGGTGTTGCATCTTTTGCATGGGCATGGAGTTGTGCCATAGGAGGGGGTTGAGGAGTAGGGGGTGATGGAGGAGTGGACCAGGGTGTCCCGGAGGGAGCGATCCCTACGGAATGCCGATAAGGGGGGTGAAGGGAAGATGTGTTTGGTGGTGGCATCATGCTGGAGTTGGCGGAAATGGCGGAGGATGATCCTTTGAATGCGGCTGCTGGTGGGGTGATAAGTGAGGACAAGGGGGACCCTATCATGTTTCTGGGAGGGAGGAGAAGGCGTGAGGGCGGATGCGCGGGAGATGGGCTGGACACGGTTGAGGGCCCTGTCAACGACCGTGGGTGGAAAACCTCGGTTAAGGAAGAAGGAGGACATGTCAGAGGAACTGTTTTTGAATGTAGCATCATCGGAACAGATGCGACGGAGGCGAAGGAACTGAGAGAATGGGATGGAGTCCTTACAGGAAGCGGGGTGTGAGGAGCTGTAGTCGAGATAGCTGTGGGAGTCGGTGGGCTTGTAATGGATATTGGTGGACAGTCTATCACCAGAGATTGAGACAGAGAGGTCAAGGAAGGGAAGGGAAGTGTCAGAGATGGACCACGTGAAAATGATGGAGGGGTGGAGATTGGAAGCAAAATTAATAAATTTTTCCAAGTCCTGACGAGAGCATGAAGCGGCACCGAAGTAATCATCGATGTACCGGAGAAAGAGTTGTGGAAGGGGGCCGGAGTAGGACTGCAACAAAGAATGTTCCACATACCCCATAAAGAGAAAGGCACAGCTGGGGCCCATGCAGGTACCCATAGCCACACCTTTTATTTGGAGGAAGTGAGAGGAGTTGAAGGAGAAATTGTTCAGCGTGAGAACAAGTTCAGCCAGACGGAGGAGAGTAGTGGTGGATGGGGATTGTTCGGGCCTCTGTTCGAGGAAGAAGCTAAGGGCCCTCAGACCATCCTGGTGGGGGATGGAGGTGTAGAGGGATTGGACGTCCATGGTGAAGAGGAAGCGGTAGGGGCCAGGGAACTGGAAATTGTTGATGTGACGTAAGGTGTCAGAGGAATCACGGATGTAGGTGGGAAGGGACTGGACAAGGGGAGAGAGAAGGGAGTCAAGATAACGAGAAATGAGTTCTGTGGGGCAGGAGCAAGCTGAGACGATCGGTCAACCGGGACAGTTCTGTTTGTGGATTTTGGGTAGGAGATAGAAGCGGGCCGTCCGAGGTTGGGCGACTATCGGGTTGGAAGCTGTGGGAGGGAGATCCCCAGAGGAGATGAGGTCAGTGACAGTCCTGGAAACAGTGGCTTGATGTTCAGTGGTGGGGTCATGGTCCAGGGAGAGGTAGGAGGAAGTGTCTGTGAGTTGACGCTCAGCCTCCGCGAGGTAGACTAGGTGAGTGCTGATAAAGCAGCCAATAATATCAATTAAAGTGCAAACCTTTTAAAATGAACCAATCTGTGCTGACTCAATTTGTGCAGCTTAACTGGTGTCTCTTCTAAACATGGAAGGAATAAGCAGGTGAGAAAAATTCTAGACATTTAAAAATGCCTTTTAAAAGCAGATATTAGATGCTTTTGTTTTTCGGTCAGTGAGCTGAATAACTTCTGATGTAGTGTACTTTGTCATCCACTCTGATTGAGAAAACTGCAGGCTAATGGCTACAGACTTGAATGACTTCAAACTCTACTGAAGTAATTTTGTACCATTTCAGCTGCACCACAGAGAAAAACTATTCTCAAAATGATCAGCTGGAAATTTAGCTTCATTTCCTGTTGAACACATTCAGGTTAAATAAAATAAAAACTATTGAATGAAATGTTCATTTCGTTTGGAAAAACGGTTTTTGTCTAGTTTATCCATTTTCTTGGGAAATAACTGCTGGAAATGATATTTCCCTTTATCCTTGAGCACTCAACACTAATGTGTAGAAAGAATAGGCTTTTAATGGAAGGTACAGATATTAATCTGCAGTTTATGACTAAATATCCTATATCAAAAATCAAAAATCATCCAACCAACTGATAAAAATTCAGGGGACCAAAGGTGCATTTGAAGAAAATGGTTTGATGAACTTGAGTTTTATTGTGAGATAAGAGTATTTTAGGGAAATTAAGGGTTGGATTTTTTGGGGGTTGGGAAGACTATGAGAACCTTTAAAAATGGCAGGTGGGACCTGGATGCGCAAGTTTCACCTCCCATTTCTGAAAGATCCAATTTTTGCCTGTAGTGGAAAGGGGGGCAAGGCACCATTCACATTGCAGGGAAACCTGAACTCAGCGGGGCCATTTGAACTTAGTGCTGAGTTCAAACAGATCCCATTTTTGCTGCTGCAAGGCCTTAACACACAATGCCGGAATTAGATAATGTCTAACTGGCATGATCTGAAGTTTTGAAACTGCCTGCTCTTTAAACTGTAAAGAAACATTGATTGCAGCTGTCAGTGATTGCTAATAAAATCTTTGTTGGACTGATTTGGTTGACAGATCGGTCGGTGTAGCATATTTGAGCAGTTGCAATAGAGTTCTTTGTAGACAATATTCTAAGAGCTATTCATCACGAATGTTTGACTGAATTTCAAAAAGCTACATTAGCTGAACTTATTCTCACACTGAACAATTTCTCCTTAAACTCCTCTCACTTCCTCCAAATAAGAGGTGTGGCTATGGGTATCTCCATGGGCCCCAGCTATGCCTGTCTCTTTATGGGGTATGTGGTACATTCCTTGTTCCAGTCCTACTCCGGCCCCCTCCCACAACTCTTTCTCCGGTACGTCGATGATTACTTCGGTGCTGCTTCATGCTCTCGCCTGGACCTGGAAAAATTTATTAATTTTGCTTCCAATTTCCATCCCTCCATCATTTGCACATGGTCCATCTCTGACACTTCCCTTCCCTTCCTTGACCTCTCTGTCTCAATTTCTGGTGATAGACTGTCCACCAATATCCATTAAAAGCCTACCGACTCCCACAGCTACCTCGACTACAGCTCCTCACACCCCACTTCCTCTAAGGAATCCATCCCATTCTCTCAGTTCCTTCGCATCTGTTCTGATGATGCCACTTTCAAAAACAGTTCCTCTGACATGTCTTCCTTCTTCCATAACCGAGGTTTTCCATCTACAGTGGTTGACAGGGGCCTCAACCGTATTCAGCCCATCTCCCGCACATCCGCTTTCACACCTTCCTCTCTCTCCCAGAAACATGATAGGGTCCCCCTTGTCCTCACTTATCATCCCACCAGCCTCCGCATTCAAAGGATCATCCTCCACCATTCCATCAACTCCAGCATGATGCCACCACCAAATACATCTTACCTTCACCCCCCACCACCACCATCCCCCCCCCCACCCCGCCGCGGCAATCCACAGGGATCATTCCCTCTGGGACACCCTGGTCTACACCTCCATCACCCCCTACACCTCAACCCCCTCCCACGGCACCTTCCCATGCAACCGCAGGAGGTGCAACACCTGCCCCTTCACCTCCCCTCTCCTTACCATCCAAAGGCCCAAACACTCCTTTCAAGTGAAACAGCATTTCACTTGCACTTCCCTCAATTTAGTCTACTGCATTCGTTGCACCCAATGCGGTTTCCTCTACAGTGGAGAGACCAAACGCAGACTGGGTGACTGCTTTGCAGAATACCTTCGGTCTGTCCACAAGCATGACCCAGACCTCCCTGTCGCTTGCTATTTCAACACTCCACCCTGCTCTCATGCCCACTTGTCCGTCCTTGGCCTGCTGCATTGTTCCAGTGAAGCTCAACGCAAACTGGAGGAACAGTACCTCATTTTCCGACTAGGCACTTTACAGCCTTCCGGACTGAATACTGAGTTCAACAATTTTAGATCATGAACTCTCTCCTCCATCCCCATCCCCTTTCCGATTCCCCCCGTCCTTTTTTCCAATAATTTATATATATTTTTCTTTTCCCACCTATTTCCATTATTTTTAAATGTATTTCCACCAATTGTTTTATCTCTACATTTTAGCCTTTTTTGATTCCTTCACCCCGCCCCACCTCCACTAGGGCTATCTGTACCTTGCTTCTCCTGCTTTCTACCCTTAATTAGCACATTCCTTAGATAATAGCACCACCTTCAGTACCTCCTTGTCCTTTTGCCTGTGACATCTTTTGGTTATCTCCACCTATCACTGGCTCTACTTGTCCCACCCCACCCCCCTTAAACCAGCTTATATTTCACCTCTCTTCTATTTTTATTTAGTTCTGTTGAAGGGTCATTCAGACTCAAAACCTTAACTGTTCCTTTCTGCAGATGCTGTCAGACTTGCTGAGTTTTTCCAGGTATTTTTGTTTTTGTTTTGGATTTCCAGCATCCACAGTTTTTTGCTTTTAGCTAAATTGTGTTCACAGTTTGACAGCTTAAAGAAACTATTAAAGGATTAGGGGTATGAACAAATCCTTAATTGTTTTTATAAGAGGTTAACCACTTGAGGAGATTTAACAACTTTGATGGTTTAAGAAATGAAAGTTTTTTCACCAGCAAGTCTGTATACTGACTGCTGTATGAGACTTTTAAAAGTTTATTTTATTTCACCTCCACGTGGCTCTTGAGGTCTGCCCATGGTGGATACTGGGTGAATGGCTATGGAGTTGGCATGAGGGTATGTGGGGCCGTGAGGGGTGAGCGGGGGCATGAGTAGGCATTGAGTTTGAGATGTGGCATAGTGGTAATGTCACTGGACTATTAATCCAGAAGCCCAGGCTAATCCCCTGGGAGCATGGGTTCAAATTTTACCATGGACGCTGGTGGACTTTTAATCCAATTAATAAAAATTTGCATTTGAAAGCTATTCTCTGTAATGGTGACAATGAAACTATCATCAATTGTTGTAAAAATCCATCCATTCGGGAAGGCCATCTGCCATCTTTACCTGGGGCAGAATTTTCTGCCTGTCATGCAGATGGGCCCAACCCAATCTCCGGTGGGTAGGGAGCAGATCCCCACCGGAGAAGCGGGCCGCACTGCCATTTTACGTGGGCGGGCCAATTAAGGCCTGCCCAGTGTGACATCCGGCGGGAAGTGCTATGTGCTTCCTGTGCAGACGGGTGGGATTCCCTAAAAGTGAGTGTGTGCTCTTTCGCGCATGCGTACGAAAGAGCACACATCTCCCTGAGGCAAAGTGCAGCCTCAGGGAGATCGCTTCCACTTTGAAAAAGATTAAAAATAGAAAAAAAATTCCCCAACATGTCCCCCTAATGTGACAATGTCACGTGAGATGGAACATGTTCATAATTTACACTATTTTATTAAACTTTTTAAAATTCTGCATGAAACTTCATCCTGCCGGTCGATGAGGTTTCATGGGCAGAATTTTGTCCTAGGTTGGTGGGCGGGCCCAACCGGCTCGGCGGTGGGTGGGCAGCTGACCCCCGCCACCGAAATGGGGCTCACCGCCATTTTGAGTGGGCGGGCCACCCTACAGGAAGCCCTATGCGCTTCTTGTGCAGGGGGCGGGGGGGGGTAGGGAATCCCTAACTGTCAAAGTGTGCTCTTTCGCGCTGACAGTTTAAAAAACTTTAAAATAGAAAAATTAAAAAATTATTAACATTTCCCCCTCATGTGACAATGTCACACGAGATGAGACATGTTAATAAGAAGCACAGAAACTTTATTAAAGTTTTTAAAAACGGACATGAAACCTCATCCTCAGTGGATGAGGTTTCATGTTTTTTCAGAAGCCCGCTGGGGCTCCTGGCCTGCCCACCAACCTTAAGGTTGGACGGGCAGGTCTTTAATTATCTTAATTATCCTGTCAATGGCCTCAATTGGCCATTAACAGGTCGGCGGGCCTACAGCTGATTTTGCTGTGCTCCCGCCTTCCTGAAAACTTAAATGGGGCGGGATGACGACGGGGGTTCTGCCCGACATCATCCCGCGTCATTTTACATGTTGCGAGCGGGCCCCACCTCCTGCTCACCGACGGCAAAATTCTGCCCCTCGTCTGACCTCCATGTGACTCCAGCCTGATAGCAATGTGGTTGACTCTTAACTGCTCTTTGAAATAGCCTAGCAAGCCACTCAGTTCCAGGGCTATAGAGGATGGGCAACAAATGCTGATCTTGCCAAAGATGCCCACACCCCTTGAAAAAATAAATGATAAAAAGCCAAATATTCCACTTCTCATATATGTTGAAGAAGAGACTCATGAATATGTTGAAGCCTTCCCATACTTTATTAGCCACTTCTCTCAAAAGGCCACCATTAATGAAGACATCCAACACCCAATCAGCTGTGCCAGCTAAGCCTTCTACAAACTATTGCATAGAGTGTTTGACAACAAAGACTTCCACAAGTCAACAAAAATCCAAGTGTATAAAGCAGCTGTCAACACTCCTTTATTGCAGTGAGACCTGGACTGTATATCAGCAACACATAAGAGAGCTAGAGAAATTCCATCAGCAGTGCCTCTGCTGCATCCCCCGGATTCAATGGGAGAAGAGTCAAACAAATGCTCATGTCCTTCTTGAAGCCAGCTCCACAATCGTTCAGGCAAAACTCCTGCAAAATCAACTTTGATGGACAGTACAACATGCCTGCATGGCTGAAATGTGTCTCCTCTGTCAAGTCTTGTTTTCTCAACTCTTAAACGGCCAATGTTCCGGGGAGGACAAAGAAGCCAAATCAAAGACACTCTGAAGCTCTCCTTGAAGCGCGGCAGCATTAACATTAATGACTGGGAGCAATTTACTACCAATCATTCAAAATGGCAACAAATTGTCACTATTATGCTTTGAGTCGCAAAGTCTTAATGATGAGGCAGAGCAGCAGCAAAGAAAAGGAAGCAAATCCTGCACTCTGGATCTCACTACCTTGTGGGACATCCTGCCCCACGTGCTCAAAGATCTGCGAGTTGAGAATCGGTCTGTTCAGTCACATGAAGACCCATAGCACACTCGTGCCACTGAGTAAATATCATCCTCAAATCAAGGGACAGCTGGTGACAACCCAAGGCTGTGCACTACTGATGACATATTGTCAGCATTTGGTTACAGGAACAGATGGAAATGACCTAACAAATCACACTGCTCAAACAATTAAGCACCTGTGGAGCATCGAGCCAATTTAGAAAGCAACGGTGGGATAAAGAAGGGTTAAATATGGAAATCTAGCCTTCCTAATGATTTTGGTTGCAAGAGGATGTAACTCTCAGTGTCCCTGCTTTGAAACAGAGGGTGCTAAAATTTGTGGCGACTGCAGGACAGGTTTCATGGGTTTGTCCCAGGTGTACTGGATCATCTGGGCATAGTAGGGCAGCAAGCGCACTTACAAAAAATCCACAAGATTTTCATTCCCTTTAAATTGATGGAAGGAAAATTGATCGGTCTTTAAAAAGTATTCACACAGATCTTCCCAAAACTCTGATTTTCACTAAGCCCAGACAATCCAGTGGCCTGCACACAGACCGAAGAAAATTTCTCCTTGTATGCATTGGTTGGAAGAGTCAAACAAGTAGTTTGTCACTGGTACATCTGACCTGAAAGACATCACTGTAAAACATTTAGTTGTTCTGCAGCCTTCCAGTGACCCCATGAAATGACTATTGGAATCAGCAGTGGCAACATCTAAGATGCACTGTGCCAACACCTCCTTGGGCAGCCACCACTATGGATGTTTCAGGGTCAAAGATCCAAACAAGTATTAAGACAAATTTACCTTGCTAGATGATAGACTTAAGCCCTGATACTGTAATGTCACAAACATTGGGGTTCTGCATGCCGATGTGTGGAGAATAGGGTGCACTGAAATTTGCAATCTAAAATTGGCTATGTCATTTGCTTAGGCTCTCAACACATTAAATATATGTATAGAGTTTAAGCCTGTAAACTTGACTGGGTTCTGGTTGCAAAACCTGACTGGCCAGCAGCAATGAAAAGGAGAATGCACATTTGAACCTCTATATCATGGATACGGAGCATTGTGCACTAAACTACCCTGTTCAATTATGAAGTCTTAAAGGTCCTGCTGTAGGACCGCACAAAAGAGTATGGCTCTTTGAAGGGAAAAATTTTGTTTGCCACCTTGCAAATGCAATGGATGAAGCTGCATGGAAGAAGTGGCAAAGTAGATCAAACTCATCTCCCAAGTCCAGTGAATCCGAAAGCAAAGGCGAGGAGTTTTCAGGCATCTGCAAAATGTGTCACGATAATTGGATACTCCCTTACTCAAATGTTGCCCATCTCATCATGGAAGTTGTGACATACAATTTGGAGCTACCCCATCCGTCAGGGATATAGAATGAGAGTAACATGTGGAGGCCTTTTTTTGCAAAAATGTACTTTATTCATAAAATATGTAAAAGAAAATGACAAAATAGTTCAAAATGGTCATCACAGAAATGCAATGATATTCAAATTTTCTGCATAGATCATGCTGCTCTCTGAGGTGCTTCAATATAATTGTGACACATGTAATATTTACTGTATACATTCAATGTGAGTCATGCAGCCCGAAGGGATCTATAGTTTCCAGCCCCACGGTGCACTATAGCTGAAAGATCTTAGACAACGACCATTCCCCATTGCGCCTCTGCGGTGGCTGCCCCAAGCTTTAGTGCATCCCCCAGCTTGTATTCCTGGACCTTGGAATGTGCCAGTCTGCAACATATGATTGAGGACAACTCATTGCACTGGAAGACCAACAAGTTTCGGCAAGACCAAAGAGCTCTCAATAAAGGAAAGCTAACCTGTTTGAAGATCTTTGAAGCCATCAATAACATGAGCACTGAGGAAATACAGCTGAGATTGAATAGTTAGACGTCAGATAAAATTTTAGTCATAAATATATGGGTATTTAATTCTTAACTTCAGTGTAAACTTACAACTCAAAGTTGGCTGGTCTTCATATGTTTACCAAAGGGTTGAAATTCCCTTTGGATGCAATCAGCGAAATGGGTACAAATTGTGCCCAAAGTTGCACTAGTTTTGAGATGCTTTTTGTTCCCTCAGGTTTCCGCTCAAACTCGTTTCCATATCGTTGAAAGCCAGCACCATCGGGCAGCACTTTAGAACATAACATAAAATATGAGGAACAGTTCAGGTGTGAATCACAATTATGCATGAGATTAATTTGCATACTACTACAATTTATGTTTGTTGTATTTTCAATTTAAAGTTTTGAAACTAATGTTACAATATTTTCAATGAACTTTCTGTACATACATAGCATAGAATCATATAATCAAGTCCATGCCAGCTCTCTGGAAGACCAGTTCAGCTGGTCCCACTCTCTGCCCTTTGTAGGGGGTGGTGGTGTGTGACAGCTCCACCTCTGACTTCTGAGCAGTTCGAATCGCTCCCACTCCCTGGGTTCTAGACCTCGGACTTATTTGGAGGTTGTGACAAAGTGCAGCAGACAACTGGTTTTGGTGCAAGAAAAAAGACTGTGTTCATTGAAGTCACAAATGAACTTACACATTAGGCTTACACTGGAATTATAAGACTTACAAAGTACACTTAGTTAAGAATGGGGAACACATGGCATAATGAGGGAAAATCACGCTACTAATTCCCTTATCCTTGTCCCACCCTCAAAACCTAACTAAATTGAACTAGGAGAGGTCAGGGATCATGCTCACCAACCAGGGTTCCTTGACAGTTTGAAATCCAACCAGGTAAGCCGGTTGCAGTTTTGGGGTAAGCTCTTTGTGTCCTCTGGGGCCTGCTGTCCCCACATGGTCCTAGTATGTGGAATCTGCGAAGGTTCTTCAGTTGGGTGGAGGGCGCGGTTGTGGGTAGTCGATCTTCGTGGAGGGCTGCGGTCGTGGCATTGTTGTCTTCGGTTGAGCCTGCCACCCTGTATCCCTCGCCGTGATGTTGCCTGCGGGCCTGCAAACCTCCAGATCTCCTTCCTCTGCTTGGCTCAGCTCCCTGCTTAAACTGCTCACTACCCAAAACTGCTCACTTCAGATCTCCTGGCCCAGTTATACTGTTTTTTTTCGAATTTCTTATCTCAATCCAAATCAAGGTAGTTCTTTGTTTGATTTTGGTGGGCTTCCCCAGGTGTTCGTTGTCTCATTGTTTTTAATGAGCTCACATGATGTTTATCATTGTCTTCCTGACCCTGTAACTGTCTTGAACTGAAGAACTGAAAGCCATTGTATGTGTGGAGTATGGATGGGTTCGCATAATTGCATTGATTGTTGTCTTCCTGCCCCCGTAGTTAGTAGCGATTATTTATGCAAGATTTTGATGGGTTTTAGTTTCATGTTGATTGTTTTAAAGGGAAGAATGCATATTCTGTCCCCTCTCGTTGCCTGGTTTCAGGTAAAGGTCCAAAAGTCATATCCTTGATGATATGAAAAATGTGGGAATTTTGAGAACCCTTCAGCACCCCCTGTGATACTTAAACCTTGCTTCAAGTATCATACTGAAAAAAAAACAAAATTCCCGACCCTCCATAGGCAATCTTCCCCTATAATTACCTATCTAAGATCTCAAGACATATACATTCCCCATTCTTTAAAATATGGTGTACGTAAGCATGCATAAGCAAAATACAGTTATTTACATACATCCAAACATTTAGGGGGGCTAACACTCCAAAAGTCATATCCTTATTGATGATATGAAAAATGTGGGAATTTTGAGAACCGTTCACCTTTCCCCATAACCTTGCATTTTTTTTTAATCTTCAAGTGCATATAGAATTCCCTTTTGAAAGCCACAATTGAATCTGCATCCACCATTCTCTCAGCCAGTGTATTCTAGTTCCTAACTACTCAGGGCGTAAAAAATGTTTTCTCATATCATGTTCTTTTGCCAGCCATCTTAAATCTGTATCTTCTGGTTCTCGATCCTTCTGCCAAAGGGAAATTTCTCTTTATCCACTCTGTTTAGACCCCTCATGATCTTGAACATCTCTATCAAATTTCCTCTCAACCTTGTCTCCTCTAGGGAGAGCAACACCAGCTTCTCCAGTATCCATGTAACTGAAGTCCAACATCCCAGCAACCATTCTCATACATATTTTCTGCACCAATTTAAAGCCTTTGCTTACTTCCTAAAGTGTGATGCCCAGAATTGGACACAATAATCCAGTTGAGGCCAAACCAGTGTTTTATAAATGTCCATCATAACTTCCTTGCTTTTGTACTTTATGCCACAATTTTTCAAGCCCAGGATCCCATATGACTTTTTCAACCTGTCCTGCCACCTTCAATATTTGCACAACATAACCGTCAGATCTCTCTGTCTCTGCATCGCATTTTGAACTGTCCCTTTTAGATTATGTTGCCTTTCCTCATCCTTCCTACCAAAATGTATCACTTCACACTTCTCTGCATTAAATTTCACCTGCCACATGTCCACCCATTACACCAGACTATTTATGCTTATGCTTGTGGGTGCTACGTCTTGGTGCCGCCCCATCGCTCAGAGTGGCTTGTGAGACAGCCTGCTGACTCTGCTGTCCTGTTGGCCTCGATGACCTTAGCGGCCGTCCTCTGGTCTGTGGAGCCTGTGCTGGTCCCGCCTGGGAGGGAGTGGCCAGTTCCAGAACTGGCACCTCCCCAGTTGTAGCAGCCTCAATGGATGCAACGGTGACTGGCAGAGGAGCAGCACAGCTGGTGCCCTCATACGGAGCGCCCTGAGAGGAACTCGCAGCGACGACAGGCAGCTTCTGCGCGACGTGAGGTCACTTTGGACCTCCCTGCTCAACCCTGGACGGATGGGCACCGAGCTGCAACATTTGGTGCCCAGAACATTTCCCACATTGGGAATAACTACCTGTGGCCATTAGCGCTGTGAGGGCTTGCAGTTCCGAGCGTAACCCAGTCAGAAGATTCTCAATCCGCTGGAAGCCCCTCTCCATGAGAGTCGCCAATCTCTCAATGGAGGAAGCCTGAAGCTCTGTCCTAAGGTTCATGTCATCACTGACACTCTGCCTGGACTCTTCCACCACAGAGACTAAGTGAAGCACACCCTCATGCAACCCTGCCAGATGCTCCCACGCATCCTGCCATTTGTCCTGCAGCTGCTGCATGGCTGACATCTCCAGAGGCACATCATCACGGCCCAACTCAGCATGTACCTGGTCCCCTGCAGTCCTCTGGCCGCTGGCGCCACCAGCACTCTGTCCATGCCATCTCCTCCAGCAATTGTGAAGTGCCTCTCCACTGTACCCCAGGACACTAGCTGACGTCATAATCCCCACCGATGTGGTAGTCGCTGCGCTGATGCCTGGCTCGCTGAAATGACATGACACAAGTTGCAAGTGATGCCCCTCAGGTGTGGAGGAGGGGCTCTGGACTTGTTCCTAGCGGCCATGTGGTGGTGATGCTGAAATTAACAACAAGGACAGTGCATCAGTTAGCGTTCAGTCAGTAACACCATTCATCCCTTTACCCCCCCCTAGGCTCATAATGCACTCAACCTTCAAAAACCTAAGGAGACGAACATTGGTGGGGGGTAAATAGTAAAGAGGATGCCCAAACATTACACGCACATATAGACAAGCTGGTCAGATGGCCTAAGGAATGCCACAAGGACTGTTATGTGGATAAGTGTGCAGTTAAGCTATTGGGCAAGACAAACAAGATACAAGAAAAATGAGTAATGGTAAGAAAGTGGAACGTCATGACGATTACAGGGACCTTGCTGGGCAGACCTGTTAAGGTAGCAGAACAGGAACATAAGGGGTTTAACAAGGTCAAAGCCAGACTTGCCTTTATGAGCCCAGGAATAGAATGTAGGAAAAGGAGGTCATGTTGCAAGTACAGAAAACGCTGTCAAGGCCACAGCTACACTTCTGCGTTCAGTTGTGACCTGCGCTTCATGGGAGGGATGGCACTGGAGTGAGGAGAGTGCAGAGGTTCCTGACCTGGATGCATGCTGGCCTGGAGAGTTGGAGTTATGAGGAAACATTGCATACACTTGTGACATTTGCCGTGGAGCACAGGAGATTGACAGGTCACATTATTGACCTTCATACCATTATGAGGGGCATAGAACGGGTGGACAGAAGGCAACATTTCCCCTTGCTGCAGGGATGACTAACATGGTGGCATTTATTTAAGCTGAGTGCCATGTGGTTGACAGGTGAGGTGCTGAGGACCTTTTGGACAGAGTAATGTGGGACGCACTGGCTGAAAGGGTGGTGGAGGTACAAACCCTCCTAAGATGCAATAACTTTTTGGATGTGCAGCAGCGAGACCATGGGGATAGTGGTCAGAAATGGGATAAGGCGACTTTGGAAGGTGCTAGGGACGCGCATCCTCAAAGGGCTGAGGGACTTTTGTGTATGATCCACACGTCTGACTGTATCAGTCTGTGAATGAGCAGTGTTGCAGCATTAACGATTGCAGCAACCATCAGTGCTTTGGATGGTGAGGAGACAGAGTGGATGGGACTGTGGCCGTCAAATACCTGGCTGCTGCACCCCAGCCTCGCCGACACCTGCTGACCTGGCTGCTTGCCTCCTCCCCAGCTCCATGGCCTGCTCCTCATATGTGGTGAGGTGCTGCAGCACAGCGTGCCCACCACCAGTCTGCACACGCTCCCAGCTATTGTTCTCTGTTTTTGCCTGCAGAACAGAGAAGAGCATTTATTGGGGCTGATCGCTCATGTACTCTGCACGCGCATGCTGCATGCCAACCACAGTGGCCTATCTGTGGCCTCCAGCGGCTCCTGTCCACACTACTGGTGATCAGCCACCGGTGGATAGTACGGCTGCTTCCAACCCCCTCCCCCAATGGCCACCTTGGACACATTTGGCGTCCATCACTTTGAATAACAAACGGTCTTAGCACCCATGGCAAGGAGGCGCAACTAGGTGCGGCGCCGAGGCCAGCAGATGGCACTTGGCCATGACGCCTTGAGGCTCCCCTTCCACCATCTCATCACCATCAATAAGATATGTGTTGGAGTTCTGAGTATGTGTCTAGCTGCCTTCCCTGCGGGTTGCCCCTAGACTACTCAAATGTGACAAACACCAACATATGCTGCGGGGAGAAAACATTTTCTCCTCAACCACTAAGGCTGATGTAAGCATGGTCACTATCTGTTTGCCCACCCAGCGTGCGCCAAATGCCCAATGCAGTAACGACACTAAGATGTGGAAGGGCGGTGGGGGGTGGGGGGTGCCTCAAAGGCCAAGGCTACCTGCTGGGTAAAATGGCCAAGGCTGACATGGTACTCACCCTTCCAGAGCGCAACAAATCATTGAAGCCCTAGTGACACTGGGTTGCTGTGTGCAGCACAGCATCTTGAGAGCTTACAGCCTCCGTCACCTCCTGCCACACCTGCCTGGTCACGTGGGAGGCCCTCCTCCTCCCATCCTCCGGAAACAACACCTCTCGATGATTTGACACCTCTTCGAGGAGGGCAGCAAGGCGGGCATCGGAGAACCGAGGGGCACATTGGCCCCCGCTAGCCTACCCTGCAGCCTGCACCCCCTCCTCTGGAGCCCAGTCGCTGGCCATGGTGAACAGCCTAAAGGAGGCTGCCTGGCCTTTCTTAATACAGACTGCCGGTTCCCCATTGGAACCGGCGGGCGTGTTCAGACTGCACATTTGAATTTCCTGCTGTACATGGGAGTGTGAAACGCGCTGGGCAGGCCTTAATTGGCCCGTCCGCGCAAAATGGCAGCACGGCCCATTTCGCCAGTGGCGATCAGCTCTGCGCCTGCCACTGATTGGGTCGGGCTCACCCGCCCGACAAACATCAAATTCAGCTATTGGTGTTTGGACACTGAGGTTCTATGCACAGCTTAATGCAGCCACACACAAAAAAGGTGGCCATCCGGATGCCAGTGATGTTGGGCACGTTTCTTCTCCCTGGTGCCCCTGTGAACAAGCTCCATTTTTGACTTCCAGATAAAGCTGAAGATGGCACAGGTGATTGCCACAGCGCAGGAGTGAGGAATGGGCCAGACCTGCCCCACATACAGCAACACCAAGAGTACTTCACATCTGATGGCCCGGTGTTCATATGAATTCCAAATGTGGTACTCAGGTGCACAGACGACAATCTGTGTGTAGCCAGTCACACCTTACAGCATGAGAAATCATCACAAATAAACAAACAAAAGACAAATAAAAACAGAAAATGCTGGATATATTCAGCAGGCATCATTGTCAGGGAAAACTGCTTTTGCTTTATATGATACTGTTTGGTGCTGTATGGGGACCCAAATCAACCCTCTCTGTTACCCCATCAAGAAACTCAGTCAAGTTAGTTAAACACATGCAGCTGCAATTCACAGCCTCCTGGTGGTGGCTCTTCAGGCAGGAGAAGGCCCGTAAGATGCCATGTGCGCCATACCTGCCATACCTAGCAATTTTACCAATGGAGGCCTGCTGCCTGTGGGCCAACTGAGGCTTTATAAGTGGCCAACTAAGGGCCTCATCTCACTGCCACTGGAATTTAACCAGCGACAAAAAAGGTCCATGCCAAGTATCCAGCCTGGCAGCTTTCACTGCATGAGCTGGTGGGGCAAGTGAAGTGTGCCTCCGTAATGGGCCCCCTGAGCCCAACGAAGGCCCCACCCCCTCTCCAATTCCCCTCCACCCTGGCCTTCTATTCCAGCCTGCACCTCCCTGGCTGGGACCTTCTGGTCTGGCCCTGCCAAAATTTTCCCTTCCTCACCTACCTTTGACTTTGGCTCAGGCTCCGGCTCCTCATGGTTGGGGATTGGATGCAGTCTCAGTGATAGACATTGCTCCTAGTGGTGGTGCTGGGATCAGAGAGCACCCTAGATGGGGGCAAAGTCCCGCCTTAAACCAATTAATGGCTAACCACCATTAGACCCCTAAGGCAACCTGCCGGAGCAGGACCAGTCTACCCCAATGTTTTTGTTGGGGAAGTGGCAACACTGAAAAATCCAGCCCAATTTGTCTTTAATGTATTTGTACTGGTTTTCCTTAATGAATCTGTCTTGTCCAAGTAATTTTGTTCCAGCTTATCATTTCTAAAAGTTTTACCACTGCTGATGTTAAACTGTCTAGCTTGTAGGTGCTGCAATTATCCTTAGACACTATTTTGAACAAGGGTGTAACATTTGCATTTCTCTGGTCCTCTGGCGCCACCCCTATATATAAGAAGGATTGGAAGATTATGGCCAGTATTGCTGCAGTATCTTCCCGACCTCCCTCGGCGTCCTCAGATGCATTCATAAAAACATAAGAAATAGGAACAGGAGTGGACCATTTGACCCTCAAACCTGCTCCGCCATTCAATAAGATCATGGCTGATCTCCTTGTGTTTCGATTTCCCGTCTAACCCCGGTAACCTTTGATTCCCTTGCCTAACAAGAATCTCTCGCCCTCTGCCTTAAAAATATTCAATGACCCCGCCTTCACCACCTTCTGAGGCAGAGAATTCCAAAGTCACACAAGCCACTGAGAGAAAAAAATTCTCCTCATCTCCGTCCTAAAAAGGTGACCCCTAATTTTAAAACAGTGCCCTCTAGTTCTGGACTCACCCGCAAGAGGAAACATCTTTTCAACATCCACCTTGTCAAGGCCGTTAAGGATTTTGTATACTTCAATCCAATCACCCCTCACTCTTCTAAACTCCAGTGAAAACAAGCCCAGTCGGTCCAACCTTTCCTCAGAAGACAACCTGCTCATTCCAGGTATTCCTCTGAACCACCTCCAATGCATTTACATTCTTCCTTAAATAAGGAGACCAAAACTGCATACAGTATTCGAGGTGCGGTCTCACCAATGCTGAAGCATAACGTCCTCATTTTTATGTCCAATCCCTGTCATAATAAAGGATAGCATTCCATTAGCTTTCTTAATTACTTGCCGTACCTGCATACTAACTTTTTGTGACTCATGTACTAAAACACCGAGATCCCTCTGCACCTCAGAATTATGCAGCCATTCTCCATTTAAGTAATACCTTGCTTTTTTGATCTTCCTGCCAGTGAATGACTTCACATTTCCCATATTAAACTCCATTGGCCAGATCTTAGCCCACTCACTCAACCTATCTATATCCATCTGCAACCTCATGTCCTCTTCACAACATACTTTCCTACCTATCTTTGTGTCATCTGCAAATTTAGCTACCATGTCTTCACTCCCCTCATCTAAGTCATTGATGTAAAGCGTAAAAAGTTGAGGCCCTAGTACAGACCCCTGTGGGACTCCACTCGTCACATCCTACTAATCAGAAAAGACCCATTTATGCATACTCTCTGCTTTCTGCCAGCCAGCCAATCTTTTCTCCATGCTAATATGTTACCCACTACACAATGTGTTTTTATTTTTCGTAATAATCTTTGATGTGGCACCTTATCAAATGCCTTCTGGAAATCCAAGTACAGTACATCTACAGGCTCTCCTTTATCCACTGCACATGTTACTCCTTCAAAAATCTCCAATAAATCGGCTAAATATGATTTTCTTTTCACAAAACCATGCTGACTCTTCCCGATTGCCTTGAGCTCTTCTAAATGCCCAGTTATAACCTCCTTAATGATGGATTCCAATAACTTGCCCACGACAGACGTCGAGCTAACTGGCCTACAGTTTCCTGTTTTCTGCCTCCCTCCCTTCTTGAACGGAGGGGTTATATTTGCTACTTTCCAATCTGATGGAACCTTTCCAGAATCTAGGAAAATTAACACCAGCGCATCGACTACCTCATTAGCCACCTCTTTTAAGACCCTAGGGTGTAGTCCGTCGGGACCCAAAGACTTGCCAGCCAGCAGCTCCATTAACTTGTTCAGTAACGTTTCCCTAGTGATTTCAATTTCATCACGTTCCTTTCTCCCATTCACCTCCTGATTTGCAGCTATTACTGGAATGTTTTTTGTATCTTCTATAATGAACACAGAAGCAAAATATTTGTTCACTTCTTCCACCATTTCCTTATTATCTATTATTAACTCCCCACTGTCACTCTCTAGAGGACCAAGACTCACTTTACTTTTCCTTTTTAAGTACCTGTAGAGACTCTTGCTATCTGTTTTTACATTTCTAGCTAGCTTCCTCTCATACTCTAATTTCTTTCTCCTGATTAACCTTTCAGTCATTCTCTGCCTTTCTTTATATTCTGTGCAATCATCTGTCCTGCTGTGATGGCCTAGACAAATAGGGAACGCACTTAGTACTGAAAGGGTTAATGGAGAAATTGAATTAAATGGTTAGGCCTAAGAGAAAAATACTGCAACCTTGAAGAACAATATCATCTTGTCTGACCACTGTTGTAGGATGAGCCCATTCCATGTTGTTCTTTCTCAGGCCGAATGTAATCAAAGTTGTGATAACCAAATGTCTAGGCACCACACCACGCCCATATATAAGTTTAAAATACCCATCTTAGACCCACTCTTCTCCCTTTCAAACTGGATGTAAAATTCAATCATATTGTGGTTGCTGTTACCTAGTGGTACCTTTACTCTGAGGTCATTAATTAATGTCATGTTACACAATAACCTGCTCTCTGGTTGGTTCCAGAACATGCTGCTCTAAGAAAGCATTCTAAGAACTCCTCATCCAGGCTACTGCTGCCAATCTTTTCGAGTTTACGTGTAGATTAAAATCACCCATGATCCATCCCTTTATCATAAGCACACAGTATTTTCTCTTGAATACTTTGTCCTACACTGTGGCCACTGTTAGGGGGCCTGTAGGCCACTCTCACTAATGACTTTTTCCCCTACTATTCCTCATCTCCAGCCAAACCAATTCTACATCTTGACCTCCTGAATCAAGGTCATCTCTAACTATTGCATCAATACCTTCTTTGATTAACAGTGCTACCCCTCCACCTTTACCTACCTTCCTATTCTTCTTGAATGTCATGCACCCTTCAATATTAAGGACCCAATCATTGTTGTCCTGCAGCCATGTCTCCATAATTGCTATCAGATCATATTTATTTACTTCAATGTGGCCCATCAATTCATTTACTTTGTTATATTATATGCAGTTTTGTCTTTTTGTTACCTGTGTAACATCGAGTCTTGACTGTTGATGTATTCTTAGCTTTTTTCTCTCTGTCCCTGCCTGCCATTCTCTGACCCTCATTTTTCACATTACTATTTTGCTCTCCTGTCTTGACTCTACACCTTGAGTTGCTGCCTCTACCCAAGCTTGATCTCTCACCGCTGTTGTTTAGTTTAAAGCCCTCTCTACTTCCCTAGTTATGCGATTGGCGAGGACACTCGTCACAGCATGGTTCAGGTGTAAACTGTCTCAACGGTACAGCCCCCACTTTCCCCAGTACTGATGCCTGTGCCCCACAAACTGGAACCCACTTCTCCCACATCTGTTTTTGAGCCACACATTTGTCTCTCTAATCTTATTTGCCCTATGCCAATTTGCATGTGGCTCAGGTAATGATGCAGAGATTATTACCTTTGAAGTTCTGCTTCTTAATTTGGTACCTAGCTCCTCATACTGACTTCGCAGAGCCTCTTTCCTTGTCCTACCTATGTCATTGGTACCTATGTCATTGGTACCTACATGGACCACGACAACTGGATCCTCCCCCTCCCACTGCAAGTTCCTCTCCAGCCCTGAGCAGATATCCTGAACCCTGGCACCAGGCAGGCAACATAGCCATCTGGATGCTCTCTTTACTGCAGAGAACAGTGTCAATCCCCCTTACTATACTATCCCCTACTAGCATTACATTTCTTTTTCTTCCCTCGCTAGAAAGGCTTCCTGTACCACAGTGCCATGGCCAGCCAGCTCATCCACCTTGCAGACTTCGCTTTCATCCACACAGGTTGTGAGCAACTCAAACCTGTTTAACAATTGCAAAGCCTGAGACTCCTCCCATACTGTTGCTCATTCCCATTATCTGCCTCACTGACAGTTACATCCCCTGTCCCTCACTGCTGACCAAAACAGATGACCCTCTTCTAAGAGGTGTGACTGCCCTCTGGAACAAAGAATCCAGGTGTTTCTCCCCCTCCTTTATGTTGCACAGTGTCTGCATTTCGGCTTCCAGATCAATAATCCAGATCCGGAATTCCTCAAGTTGCTTACACTTCCTGCAGGCATATTTGTTATGGATCGCCTTGACAGCCAAAAGCTCCCACAAACCACAGCTGCAACATGACCCCTGTCCCAGATTTCATCCAGCCCTGTTGACTTATCAGGCTTAAGTACAGCCAACCTGTCCAATACCTCCGTTTTATCAATTTTTATCCCAGTCAGTATCTCAACTACCTTCTCCTTCACTATGACTTTGGCAGTAAATTCTTCTTTGGTGACAGATGCAAGGTACTCATTTAGTACCTCAGCCATGCCCTCTGCCTCCAAGCATTGACTCCCTTTTTGGTCCCTAATTATCTCCACCATTCCTCTGACTACCATTTTGCTGTCTATATGCCTATAGAGGACTTTTGGATTCCTCTTTATGTTAGTTACCAGTCTCTTCTCGTGCTCCCTTTTTACTTCCCATTCACCACAGTATTTTGAAAATTATAATGCTGAAGGTGTACAATTGGGCTGCCATGATTATTACACACTTCATTGATCCTAAAGTACTTTACATTTAATAGGAGGAGGCCAGTTTAGGTCTGACAGGGATGGTCGGTTTGGGTCTGCAGGGCACTGGTGAGACCACATTTGGTGTACCGTGTACATTATTGGTCACCTTATTTAAAGAAGGATGTAAGTGCGTTGGAAGCAGTTCAGAGAAGGTTTACGAGATGAATACCTGGAATGGGTGGGTTGTCTCATGAGGAAAGGTTGGACAGACTAGGCTTGTATATGCTGGAGCTTAGAAGAGTAAGAGGCGACTTGATTGAAACATATGAGATCCTGAGGGGTCTTGACAGAGTGGATGTGGAGAGGATGTTTCCTTATGTGGGAGAATCTAGAACTAGGGGTCACTGTTTAAAACTAAGGGATCACTCATTCAGGCAGAGATGAGGAGAAATTTTTTCACTCAGAGGGTAGTGAGTCTTTGGAACTCTCTTCCTGAAAAGCTGGTGGAAGCAGAGTCTTTGAATATATTTAAGACGGAGCTAGATGGATTCTTGATTAACAAGCCATGATCTTATGGAATGGTGCAGCAGGCTCAAGAGGCTGAGTGGCCTACTCCTGCTCCTAATTCATATGTTTGTATAATCCAGGATGCTATGGAGCTGAAGCAAAGGGTAAATAGAGCTATTCAAAATCCCTGCATGCCTGGAGGGATGAAGTGTGGTAGACAGGGACTATCACCTCAAGGCCTGGCTGATGACACTGGTCTGAAACCCTCAAAGTGTCATGATGTCTAGTGAGAAAGAAATAACTCACACTTTTATATAGTCCTTCACAACTTCAGGCCATCCAAAGAGCCTTATGGCCAATGAAGTACCTTTTTGAAGTGTTGCCACTGTTGTTATGTAGGAAACACATATCCGCCAATTTTTGCACACAGCAAGATCCCTCAAACAGCAATACAATAATAACCAGGCAATTTGGGGGTTGAGGAATAAATATTGGCCAGAACCCCAGAGAAAAAAAATCCTTTCTCATTTTTTTGAACCAGTGCGATGGTATTTTTTTTTACATTTTCCGAAGTAAGCCGACAGGGCCTCGATTTAACATTTCACTGGAAAGATAGCACCTCTCAGTACCTCACTGAAGTAACATTTTATGCTCAAGCCCCAAGTGTGGGTCTTGAATGCACAACCTTCATAATTCCGAGGCAAAAATGCTACCGCATAGCCACAGCTGACACTAATCAGGTGCCCAAGTCAAGTCTGTACCTGTATTTCATCATTAGTTTTGTTTTAAATCAAGAAAGAAACATCCAATGCAGGATTTATTGATTTTCTTGCAATGTGGGGATGGGGTTATGGGGCGTGGGGAAGGGGTTGGCGTAGGAGAAAGCATTTGAAATGTTAGTTCAGACAAGATGTTGCTTATTGTTAGTTTATAATATAAGGAGGCCCAGCAAAAAAAACACCTATTATTTAAATACAATAATTGCTTATAACTTTCACTGCTACAATAAAATCAATTAGTTAATCCCCTAAATAACACATTCCATTGGGGCAGGCTATGTTTTTTACTATGACAAATCAAGTTTATCAACAAGTAAAGACTAACACTGTGCTATTATTAGCTTTAATCTTCAAAGAACGATAAGTCTTAGCAAAGTAGTCGAGGAACATGACAGCTAGTAAATATGTGATGCTGACAACTTGTAAATGTGCTACTTTGCCTTTAAAGGGATTTTTTTGGTTTTCCCTTAGGGACCTCCTGAACTATTTCTTCAGTAGTCCATGTTATATAAATTAGTTACCGTGCAGGCTAATAAAGTAAAATGGCTCTTTAAACGGTCTGTTTTACTTTGCTGTCTGTTCTATCTGTTAATACAGCTTTTCTGTTTGTCCTGTTGTTGATGATTGTATTTTATTGCTGTCCACACACTTCCAAGCTAATTGTTCAATTCATTGTTGGATTCAAAAAAAATCTGATGTCTGATGTACAATCCAAATTTCATTTTAACACTCTCCAAAGGCTTTTTAAAATCCATTCTGTACCTCTCTCTCTGTAAAGACTGGCTGCTTTTTGTAGGTCACGACTGTCGAGACTTGCCTCAGCTCTCAGCTTCAGTTTTCGTTGGTGAAAACAATTATACAATGGCTTGCTGATTGCAACCTCAAACTGTGCCCTTCCACCTGAGGAAAATCTAGTCCTTAAGTTCCATTATTTCTGACTTTCACAAGCTGCTTCTAGCTACACCAGGCAAAATGGAAGAGCACAATACTCATGCAGTACCTACTTTCCACTGACTGACTTCAGGAAACCTGATCTGACACAATCTAGGAAATTAATCTTTTCAGTGCATGCTTAATACTTAGTTAAGGTTAACAGTTCCAGGGGCTTTTATCTTTAGAAATTTAATTTCCTCTTTTTAGTGATATTTTGAATCATAAAGAAATGACTTATTTGGAGCACACAATAGAATGAAGTAACATTTTTCATCTTTATTTTTCAAAGCAGTTCAACATATAAAAAGGCCAAAATTGTATTAGTCCCAGAAGATACATATTCTTAAGGACAGCAGTGCATTACAGATAAGACTGAGCTACCTGTCACTCCATAGAGGTTCCAATTCCACAACAGAATCATAGGGGGTCATTTTGATTTTGGATAATAATGTAAAACAGGCAATATTGGGTTAGTTACCTGTTATGCATCACTCCCAATATTCGTTTCCATTTTACATATTACATAGAATCTGCAGCACAGAAGCAGGCCTTTCAATCCAACTGGTCTATGCTGCCATTTAAACTCCACATGAGCTTCATCCCATTCTAAATTTTTCTTCCCACCCTCGCCATTTATCTTTCTGTTCCATCCTCCTTCAGTTATACATCAATTCTCCCCTTAAATGACAAAATATCCCTCTTTGTCCTTCTCAACCTGTCTGTAGCCTTTGACATGGTTGGCTGCACCAGCCTCTTCCAGCGCCTTTTTACTGGGTGGGACTGTTCTCACCTGGTTCCATTCTTAGCTATCTCATCATAGCTAAATATCATTTGCAATGGCTTCTCTTCCTGCTGCCACACTGTTACCTCTGGTGTCCCCAAAAGATCTATCTTTCACCTCTCCTATTTCTTATTGACATGCTGCACCTCAGCAACGTCATCCAAAAGCGCAGCATTGGTTTTTAAATATTCTTTTTATTCATTCATGGGAAGTGGGTGTCACTGACTGGGCCAGCATTTATTGCTTATCCCTCATTGCCCTTGAGAAGGTGGTGGTGAACTGCCTTCTTGAACTATTGCAGTCTATGCATTCCTTATTAACTTTCTAGTGGTTTGATGCAGCTGAGTGGCTTGCTAGACCATTTAAGAGTCAACGACATTGCTGTGGGTTTGCAGTCACATGTAGACCACACCAGGTAAGGACAGCAGATTTCCTTCTCTAAAGGACATTAGTGAACCAGATGGGTTTTTATGACAATCGACATTGGCTACATAAAAACAAAAAAACTGCGGATGCTGGAAATCCAAAACAAAAACAGAATTACCTGGAAAAACTCAGCAGGTCTGGCAGCATCGGCGGAGAAGAAAAGAGTCGACGTTTCGAGTCCTCATGACCCTTCGACAGAACTTGAGTTCGAGTCCAGGAAAGAGCTGAAATATAAGCTGGTTTAAGGTGTGTGTGTGGGGGGCGGAGAGATAGAGAGACAGAGAGGTGGAGGGGGTTGGTGTGGTTGTAGGGACAAACAAGCAGTGATAGAAGCAGATCATCAAAAGATGTCAACGACAATAGTACAATAGAACACATAGGTGTTAAAGTTGGTGATATTATCTAAACGAATGTGCTAATTAAGAATGGATGGTAGGGCACTCAAGGTATAGCTCTAGTGGGTTTTTTTTTTAATAATGGAAATAGGTGGGAAAAGGAAAATCTTTATAATTTATTGGAAAAAAAAGAAGGGAGAAACAGAAAGGGGGTGGGGATGGGGGAGGGAGCTCACGACCTAAAGTTGTTGAATTCAATATTCAGTCCGGAAGGCTGTAAAGTCCCTAGTCGGAAGATGAGGTGTTGTTCCTCCAGTTTGCGTTGGGCTTCACTGGAACAATGCAGCAAGCCAAGGACAGACATGTGGGCAAGAGAGCAGGGTGGAGTGTTAAAATGGCAAGCGACAGGGAGGTTTGGGTCATTCTTGCGGACAGACCGCAGGTGTTCTGCAAAGCGGTCGCCCAGCTTACGTTTGGTCTCTCCAATGTAGAGGAGACCACATTGGGAGCAACGAATGCAGTAGACTAAGTTGGGGGAAATGCAAGTGAAATGCTGCTTCACTTGAAAGGAGTGTTTGGGTCCTTGGACGGTGAGGAGAGAGGAAGTGAAGGGGCAGGTGTTGCATCTTTTGTGTGGGCATGGGGTTGTGCCATAGGAGGGGGTTGAGGAGTAGGGGGTGATGGAGGAGTGGACCAGGGTGTCCCGGAGGGAGCGATCCCTACGGAATGCCGATAAGGGGGGTGAAGGGAAGATGTGTTTGGTGGTGGCATCATGCTGGAGTTGGCGGAAATGGCGGAGGATGATCCTTTGAATGCGGAGGCTGGTGGGGTGATAAGTGAGGACAAGGGGGACCCTATCATGTTTCTGGGAGGGAGGAGAAGGAGTGAGGGCGGATGCGCGGGAGATGGGCCGGACACGGTTGAGGGCCCTGTCAACGACCGTGGGTGGAAAACCTCGGTTAAGGAAGAAGGAGGACATGTCAGAAGAACTGTTTTTGAATGTAGCATCATCAGAACAGATGCGACGGAGGCGAAGGAACTGAGAGAATGGGATGGAGTCCTTACAGGAAGTGGGGTGTGAGGAGCTGTAGTCGAGATAGCTGTGGGAGTCGGTGGGTTTGTAATGGATATTGGTGGACAGTCTATCACCAGAGATTGAGACAGAGAGGTCAAGGAAGGGAAGGGAAGTGTCAGAGATGGACCACGTGAAAATGATGGAGGGGTGGAGATTGGAAGCAAAATTAATAAATTTTTCCAAGTCCTGACGAGAGCATGAAGCGGCACCGAAATAATCATCGATGTACCGGAGAAAGAGTTGTGGAAGGGGGCCAGAGTAGGACTGCAACAAGGAATGTTCCACATACCCCATAAAGAGACAGGCATAACTGGGGCCCATGCGGGTACCCATAGCCACACCTTTTATTTGGAGGAAGTGAGAGGAGTTGAAGGAGAAATTGTTCAGCGTGAGAACAAGTTCAGCCAGACGGAGGAGAGTAGTGGTGGATGGGGATTGTTCGGGCCTCTGTTCGAGGAAGAAGCTAAGGGCCCTCAGACCATCCTGGTGGGGGATGGAGGTGTAGAGGGATTGGACGTCCATGATGGCATGCTCCTTAGAGTGAGTGAGGAGCCTAATGTGGGCCACTCCATCCCTGGTCTGGGACCCTTCCTTGCTGATGTGAGCAGGCTTCTTCTGCATGGGTACAGATGGAGAGAGTGTGAGCAGGACACATGGCACAGCACAGTTTGTGTGGTGAGCGAAGCCATGGATAGGATGTGGACACAAGCTCACAAGGATATGAGCCTGATGGATGTGTGAAGAGTTTGTGAGTGTGTGAGTTGAGAGTGATGAGAAGAGTGACTTACCCTGGCGGAATGGATGAGACCATTCATCCTGTAGCGGCACTGGGTGGCTGTCCTCTGTTGCAGGGCTTAGGGGCTGACCAACGCTGCCACCATCTCCCATGCTGCATTGGTGATGCTGCTGCCCCCCCCTTGGGCCAGAGCGGGGGTAGAGGACATCACAGCGGGCCTCCACAGTGTCCAAAAGGCGCTGAAGGGACGTGTCACTAAACTTGGGGGCTGTAGTCTTTTTCCTTTCAGGGCCATCCTATCTTCCATGCAGCAGTTGTGGGCATAATTGGACTTCAAATATGGCACCCAGCATGATGAAGCTTCAAGATGATGGCATGGTGCGTGAATGAGAGCTTGCCTGCCATGGACATGTGTGTTTCCTGGGAATGCATCATTAATGTGACGGGTTTGGGATGATGCAGCATTAAAAGCCGCCTTTGCAGTTGGCAGGTAAAACATGATTTTATAGTGGAAAGGATGGCAGCTGTTGTTGGTGATCTTACTATTCCCATTTACACCTCTATACACATCGGCCAGAATTTTTTCACAAGGTAGATACTCCAACTGCTGGAGGAGAAAGCGAGACTCAACCCTGCCCGGGTGGGCTGTGGGCAATGGGACCCAGGGTGGCACTTACTGACATCCAATTAAGAAGCTGCTGCAGGAACTCTGGAATCCACACCCGATTGTTGGTCAGTAGCATGGCAGTGCCACCACTAGAAGTAGCCTTTGCTGAGGCAGCAGGAAGAAAAAGAACGTGCCTCCATGGTGATGCAACCTCAAAGGCCAGGTAAAATTTTTGACTTACTATGCTGAGGCCGCAGTAATCGGGATGTGATGGAGAGGGAATACACACTCCAGCAGCATGCCATAGCAGTGGGGGCAGGGGACCCCTTTGTGGGCTATGGAGCAACCATAACAGAGGCCACCACCCTTGGGAACCTGCTGGGAGACCGCTAGGCCTGGCAGTCTTCCACATAGCAGTAGCTTCTCCTGCCACTGGTGAGATGCCAATGGGAACAGCAAGTGGCTGTAATTGGTTCAGCTGGTCACCTGCTTCTGGTCAGTGGACTGCTGCATTGCTGAAGTTCCTGCTCCTACCCCCTCCCACTTCCAATGCCTTCCACTGTCATTTCACAAGACCTCCCTCCTCCCAGCCCAGAGGGTTGGTGAAATCCAACCCATCTTTTGTTTTTTTTATTTGCCCCATTAGCCTCTCTTTTGCCTTGACTATCATGACTTGGCTAATTTTATCTCTCCTGTCTTCTGCTCTTTCACAGACCTTCCTGTTTGTTCTTTCCTCCACTTCCTCCTCACGCGCACCATTTCCCTGCTGCCCTTAAAAATAATTACATCTCTAAGCACTCCCAGTACTGATGAAGGGTCATCAACCTGAAACATCAGGCTTTTACCTTCTCGACCCTGTAGAATTATGGGGTGGGGTGGGGGGGAGGGGGGAGGAGCTAGGGGGATGCACAATGCGGTGGCAGCAGCTCAGGAACCTGAAAGTTCAGGAAGGAGGCTTTGCTGTGAATTTTTAAATCAGCCACAGCATTAGCCCCTCTGACTGCTATGGAGGAGGAGGCTATGGAAGTTGGCAGGGTGGAAGAGTACCTGGCCATTAGCGATGGAGAGATATGGGTCTCCCAGATGCCTGGTTATTATATCTATCATACTTCCACATGGCACAAAATAATTACTCATATTGTTTTGTTGCCATTAACTGAAATATAAACATCTGCACATGGGTGACTTTGAACACTCTTCCCACATCAGTTTTAATACATGTCTTCCA
This sequence comes from Carcharodon carcharias, assembly GCF_017639515.1. NCBI lineage: Eukaryota > Metazoa > Chordata > Chondrichthyes > Lamniformes > Lamnidae > Carcharodon > Carcharodon carcharias. Next base: position 61,561,926 of record NC_054467.1, on the reverse strand, counting down.
TCTCCAACAGGTCTTTCAAACATGATCCAGAAGCTGGAGTGTGAGGAGGTCAAAGGTTCCTTAGCGCAGGTTGCATTTATTGAGGAGACACCGCCTCATGGCTCATGTGCACCTTTCACCAACTCAAATACACAAGCATCGGTGGGTCCTCCAAAGAGGATAGTTAAGTTGCCACTTGATGATACGAACCTCACCACAAGTGAGCAGGAGTAGCAATTGGACCCAGGGACAGAAGTGGAGAGACCCCATCAGAGGACACAGGACCCTCCAAGTTCTGCTCAACTGGGTGTAAATGGTGAACCGCAGAGATCAGCCTCGAAGAGGATTATTCTGAAGCAACAATGGGATATGTTTGAGGTTTTTTCAGCCTTTCCAGAGGCACTGTACACCATTAGGGCGAGATTGGAGGAATCCATCTCCAGCACGAGTGCCATGATGTTTCATGCCTTTGTGCTGATGTTTACTTCCATGAAAACAGATTGTGAGATCCGGCAATTGTCAACAGCAGATACCTGGAAGGAGCCAGTGGTGAAGAAATTCAGGGCTCTGGTGACCTTGATGGCCATTGGCAATGTGCACCCACCTAGTCCACTGGGAAGAAATTCTTGTTCCAGGAGCCTGCAGTGTTTGGAACAACCTGTGGAGGAAGTCTTATTGTTAAGTTTAGAGCAGTAATGGAAAAGAACAAGGAAAAATCAAATGCGAAAATACCCAACTGGAGGGGCTAATTTCAACATGTTGGAACAGGAGTGAGTGCAGGATTGGAATCAAAGTTTTGCAAGGAAAACAGTAAATGAGCAGTGGGAGGCCTTCAAAAAGGAGAGAGTTTTTGTACAGACTAGATACCTTCCCTTGAAATGTAGAGGAAGGGCATCAAAATCTGGAGCTCCCTGAATGGTTAAAGATACCCCGACTAAAATGATACCGAGAAAGTAGGTTCACAATAAAATAAATTCATAATTCAATCGAGAATCAGATTGCATACAGAATATAGAGGAGAGAACAAAAAAAGGAAACAAAAGAAATGTATGAAAAAAATTAGCAGACAAAATAAAGGGGAACCCAAAATATTTTATAAATATATAAATCGTAAAGGATAGTCGAAGGAATGATGGGAGCCAATTAGAGACATAAAAAGAGATCTTCTTGTGGAAGCACAGGACATGGTTGAAATACTAAATGAGTATTTTGCATCAGTCTTCGCTGAAGAGGTGGATGTTGCCAATGGTACAGGAGCCGAGGGAGTAGTAGAGAAGTTGGATAAGACAAAAATAAATAGAAAGGAGGCAGGTTCAGAAAAGGGTCAGAAAAGTTCTCTAAAGTTTGCTGTCTGAGTATTATATTTTTATATCTTCCTCCGGGAAGGGAGAACAATTAAAGACCTCTGTCTCAGGATTGCTCTGGATGAACTGAGAGAATGTTAAATATTCCTTAATTAAACCTTTCATCTACTCAAATTGCATTGTAACTAGTTTGGTGTAATTAGTTTTTTTTTTCTATTTGCTCATGGGATGTGGGTATCACTGGCTAGGCTAGCATTTATTGCCCATCCCTAACTGCCCTTGTTCAGAGTGAATTTTTTTTATGAGTCAACCACATTGCTGTGGGTCTGGAGTCACATGTAGGTCAGACCAGGTGAGGATGGCAGATTTCCTCCACTAAAGGACATTGTTGAACCATTTGGGTATTTACAACAATAGACAATAGTTTCATGGTCATCATTAGACTTTTATTTTCAGATATTTATTAAATTCAAATTCCACCATCTGCCATGGTGAGATTCAAACCAGGTCCCCAGAACATTAACCTGGGTCTCTGGAATACCAGTCACAACACCACTACTTCCCCTTAGCAAACTATATTTCAAGTTTTCAGTAGAAAAGTGCAGCTAAATCTGCCTAACATTAGAATCAATTTTCCTCATTCCCATTCATAAAACCTGGATATCTCCAAGGTCCTCAATATTAGAATTGACCAATCATTATACAAATCTGTCAAATCTTATTGTATTGGTTATCTCTTTAGTTCCACTTAATGCTCAATTAGAGGTTATTTCCTTCTGAAACAAAACAAACTACTTTTTATCCTTAGGACACGAAGGATGCTATACAAAAACAATTCATTGTTTCCTTTTTATTCCCTATGAAGCAGGGAAAATGTTAGAAGCTATTATTAAACAAGTTATAGTAAGGCACTTGGATAAGCTCAAGATCATCAAGCAGAGTCAGCATGGTTTTGTGCAAGGGAAATCATGTTTAACCAACTTTTTGGAGTTCTTTGAGGAAGTAACATGTGCTGTAGACAAAGGGGAACTGGTGGATGTTCTGTACTTAGACTTCCAGAAGGCATTTGATATGGTGCCATATCAAAGGTCATTGCGGAAAATAAAAGCTCATGGTATAGGGGGCAACATATTTGCATGGATAGATAATTGGCTGGCCAAAAAGAAGTGGATAAATGGGCCTTTTTCAGGTTGGCAAGATGTAGCAAGCAGCGTGCCACAGGGATCAGTGCTGGGACCTCAACTGTTTAGAATTTATATAAATGACTTGGATGTAGGAATTGAAGGGATGGTTGCCAAATTTGCTGATAACACAAAGATAAGTAGGAAAGTAAGTTGTGAAAAGGACATAAGGAGGCTGCAAACAGATATAGATAGGTTAAGTTGAGTGAGCAAAGACCTGGCAGATGGAGTATAATGTGGGAAACTGTGAAATTGTCCATTTTGGCAGGAAAAATAAAAAAGAAACATATTATCTAGATGATGAAAGATTGTGGAGCTCTGAGGTGCAGAGGGATCTGGGTGTCCTAGTGCATGAATCACAAAAGGCTAGTATGGGAAGTACAGCAAGTAATTAGGAAAGCTATAGAATGTTATCATTTATCGCAAGGGGAATGGAATACAAAAGTAGGGAGGTTATGCTTCAATTGTACGAGGCACTAGTGAGACCACATTTGGAGTACTGTGTACAGTATTGCTCACCTTATTTAAGGAAGGATGTAAGTGCTTTGGAAGCAGATCAGAGAAGGTTTACCAGACTAATGGGAAGGTTGCTTTATGAGGAAAGGTTGGACAGACTAGGCTTGTATTCGTTGGAGTTTAAGAAGAGTAAGAGGCGACTTGATTGAAACATATAAGATCTTGAGGGGTCTTGACAGGGTGGATGTGGAGAGGACATTTCCTTTTGTGGAAGAATCTAGAACTTGGGGTCACTGTTTAAAAATAAGGGTTGCCCATTTAAAACAGAGATGAGGCGAAATTTTTTCACTCAGAGGTTGTGAGTCTTTGGAACTCTCTTCCTGAAAAGGTGGGGGAAACAGAGCCTTTGAATATTTTTAAGACAGAGAAAGGGGGTGATAGGTTATCGGGGGTAGGTGGGATGCAGATTTCAAGTTACTATCAGATCAGCCATGATCTTATTAAATGGCGGAGCAGGCTCAAGGGGTTGAATGGCCTACTTCTGCTCCTTGTTTGTATGTTTGTACACCTAAGTTCAAATGTGAAGATATGAAATAGGAGCAGGAGCAGGTCATTCAGCCCTTTGAGCCTACTCTGCCATTCAATAAGATCATGGCTGATCTGACTGTGGCTTCAATGTGGCTTCACATTCTGCATAACCCCGATAACCTTTGACTCTCTTGTTAGTAAAAACTGTATCTACCTCTGCTTTAAAAATATTCATTGATCCTGCCTCCACCACACTCTGGTGAAGAGAGTTCCAAAGATTCACGAGCCCCTGAGAGAAAAAATTTCTTCTCATCTCCATCTTAAATGGGAGACCTCTTATTTTTAAGCTGTGTCCCCTAATTCTAGTCTCTCCCACAAGGGGAAACATTCTCTCAGCATCCACTCCATCAAACCCCCTCAGGATCTTACATATTTCACCTGTCAATAAGATCACCTGTCAATCTTCTAAACTCCAGTGAATACAGGCTGAGCCTGTCCAACCGTTCCTGGTTAGATAACCACCCCACCCCCCACCCCATCCCAGGTATCACTCAAGTGAACCTTCTCTGAACTCCTTCTATAACGCATTTATATCCTTTCTTAAATAAGGAGGACAAAACTGTACACAGTATTCGAGATGTGGTCTCACCAGTGCCCTGTACAACAATAGTAAAACATCCCTACTTTAATGTTCCATCCACCTTGCAGTAAGCAACAACATTCCATTTGCCTTCCTAATCACTTTTTGTTTCTGCACGCTAACTTGTCCTGATTCATGCACCAGGATACCCAGAGTTCTGCAACCTTGCTCCATTTATATAATATGCTGCCTTTCTATTCTTCCTGCCAAAGTGGACAAGTTCACATTTTCCAATGTTATTCTCCATCGCCAAATATTTTTGCCCATTCACTTAACCTATCTATGTGCCTTTGCAGAATCCTATGTCCTCTTCATAATTTACTTTCCTACCTATCTTTGTATCATCAGCAAACTTAGCAACCATACATTCATCCAAGTCATTGATACAAATTGTAAATAGTTGAGGCTCCAGCACTGATCCCTTTGGCACTCCTCTTGTCGCATCTTGCCAACCCAAGAAAGACCCATTTATCCCTACTCTCTGCTTCCTGTTAGCTAACCATTCAAGTATCCATGCTAATATATTACCCCTACACCATGAGCTCTTATTTTATCTGGTAACCTTTGGGGCAGACTTTAGCCCTTGGCTGGCGGGTGGGCCCCACCAGCTCGGTGGTGGGTGGGCAGCTGAACCCCACTGCCAAAATGGGGCCCTCCGCCTTTTTGAGTGGGCGGGCCAATTAAGGCCCGCCCAGCGGCCTGCCTGATGCTTCCTGTTCCGGGGGGGGGGAGGGAATCCCCAACTATCAAAGTGTGCTCTCGCGCATGTGCGCGAAAAAGCACACTGCTCCCTGAGGCAAAGTCCTGTCTCAGGGAGTTTAGTGAAAGGTAAGTAAAGTCAAAAAATAGAGACATTTTAAAATTATTAACATCTCCACCTCATGTGACAATGTCACACGAGATGGGACATGTTGATAAGAAACTCATAAACTTTATTAAATTTTTACAAAATGGTAATGAAACTTCATCCCGCCAGTGGATGAAGTTTCATTAATAATCTACAGGCCGCTGGGGCTCCTGGCCTGCCCGCCAGCCTTAAGGTTGGCTGGGCAGGGCATTTAACTATCTTAATGAGCCTGTCAATGGCCTTAATTGGCCATTGACAGGTCAGCCGGTGGACAGCTGATTTCACTGTCCGCGCCTTCCTTAAGATTTAAATGACCCAGAATAACATTGGAGATTCCTCCCAACGTCAACCCTTGTCATTTTCCCTTCGGCGAGCAGGCCCCACCCCCAAATCGCCGAGGGTAAAATCCTAGCCTTGATGTGGCACCATCAAATGCCTCCTTGAAATCTAAGTACCAGCATATCCACCGGTTCCACTTTATCCACGTTGCTTGTTAATTCCTCAAAGGACTTCAATAAATTGGTCAAACATGATTTCCCTTTGGCAAAGCCACATTGACTCTGCTTGGTTACATTGAGATTTTCTAAGTGTCCTTAATAATAGATTCCAGCAATTTCTTAATGACAGAGGTTAAGCTAACAGGTCTGTAGTTTCCTGCTGTCTGTCTCCTCTCTTGAATTGAGGAGTCACATTCACTATTTTCCAACCTGATGGGACCTTTTCAGAATCAAGGGAATTTGGGAAATTAAAACCAATGCAACTGCTATTTCAGCAGCCACTTCTTTTAAAACCCCAGGATGAAGTCCATGAGGACCTGGGGACTTGTCAGCTTTTAGTTCTAATAATTTTCTCAGCACCCTTTCCCTGGTGATCACCATTGTTTTAAGTTCCTCGCTCCTTTTCACCTCATGATTCATAATTTTTTCTGAGATGTTAATTGTATCCTCTACAGTGAAGACAGATGCAAAACATTTATTCAATTTATCCACCTTTTATCCAATTTCCTTATTTTCCATTATTATTTCCCCAGAATCACTCTCTAGAGGACCAACACTCACTTTGCTTGCTCTTTTCCTTTTTAAATACCTGTAGAAACTTATTATCTGTTTTTATATTTCTAGCTAGTTTACTCTTCTACTCTAATTTCTCCCTCCTGATTAATCTTTTTGTCATTATTTGCTATTCTTTATATTCTGTCCAATCTTCTGACCTGCCACTCATCTTTGTGGAATTATATGCTTTTCCTTTCAAATTAAACGTACTATCTTTAATTTCCTTAGTTAGCCATGGATATGCGTCCTTCCCTAAGAGCCTTTCTTTCTCACTGGAATGTATCTTTTCTGAGCATTTTGAAATATCTCCTGAAATATCTGCCACTGCATCTCTACTGACCTATCCTTTAACCTAATATCCCAGTTGTCTTCATGCCCTCAGAATTGCTCTTATTTAGTTTAAAACACTGTCTTAGATCTATTTTTCTCTACCTCAAATGGAATGTGAAATTCAATCATATTATGATCACTGCTACCTAAGGGTGCCTTCGCTATGAGGTAATTAATTAATCCTGTCTCATTGCACATTACCAGACCTAACAGAGCCTGCTCTCTAGTCGGTGCTAAAACATGCTGCTCTAAGAAACTGTCCTAAAAAAAGTATGAATTCATCATCCAATCTACCTTTGCCAATCTGATTTGAGCAATCTATATGAAGATTAAAATCATCCATGATTATCGTCATACCTTTCTCGCAAGTCCCCATTATTTCTTCCTGTATACCCCATCCTACAGTGTGGTTATTGTACTACTCCCACAAGTGACTTCTTGTCTTTACTATTTCCCATCTCTTCCCAAACTGATTCTACATCTTGACCTTCAGAACTAAGGTCATCTCTCTCTTTTGTACCAATTTCATCCTTAATTAACAGAGCAACCCCACCACCTTTTCCTAGCTTCCTGTCCTTCCTAAATGTCATATACCCTTGAACATTTAGGTCCCAGTCTTTGTCACCATGCAGCCATGTCTCTGTTATGGCTATCAGATCATACATATTTATTTCTATTTGTCTTTTGATGTGTTTTGTTATGAATGCTATGTGCATTCAGATACAGAGCCTTCACTTTTGTCTTTTTACTTTTTTAGTAACCTATAGCTTTATCTGCTGGTACATTCTTAGGTTTGTACGTACTCACCCTTCCTGCCATGCTCTGATCATCATTTCTCTTATTCCTACCTTGCTCTTTTGCCTTGTCTTCTCTATTTAATTTAATACATTTTTTTCCAAACTTGATCCCTTGCCCCCACTATTTAGTTTAAAGCCCTCTCTACCTCAACAAAACCTCTTTCCAGGTTGTACCTATGTCATTGGTACCTATGTGGACCACAACCACTCGATCCTCCCACTCCCAATGCAAGTTCCTCTCTAGCCCAGAGAAGATGCCCAGAACCCTGGCACCAGGTAGGCAACACAGCCATCTGGACTCCCACTTCTGGCTGCCGAGAACTATGTCTATCCCCCGACTATACAACTACCACTACATTCCTATTAACTCCCCCCGTTTGAATGGCTCCCTGTACCATGGTGTCATGGTCAGTTTGCTCATCCACCCTGCAGCCACCACTTTCATCCATACAGGCTGCAAAAACCTCGAACCTGCTGAACAATTGCAAAGGCTGAGGCTCCTCCACTTCTACCTTCTGGACCCCTTTGCCTGTCTCATTCACAGTCACACCCTCCTGATCCTGACCATTGACCAAATCAGAAGACCCTATCCTAAGGGGTGTGACTTCTTCCTGGTACAAAGTGACCAAGTAACTTTCCCCCTCCCCCTCACAATGTCTGCAGCTCCGCCTCCATCTCAATGAATCTGAGTCGAAGGTCCTCAAACCACGGAAACTTACTGCAGATGTGTGTGCCCTGGATCATCCTGGTGTCCAGGAATACTTGCATTCTGCAGTTGCAACACATCATCTGCCCTGCCATCTTTATTATGAGTTCATTAATTTATTCTTCACTAATTTATAATTAATAAATGCTGCTATTCCCAATAACCTTTAGATTGCTGTTAAACCTTACTGCAACTAATAAAACCTTACAATTACTAATAAATTACACAAGTTTTGAAGATAAAAGAGCAAACTTTTCACCACCCAATCACATATGTTTTTCTATGATTTCTCTCAGTATGTGGCAACTCTGCGCTGAAGCCACAAACTGGACTGGATTGGTTTGGATTGAATAGCTCTTCTAGATGTTAATTGCTGCCTCTGGGTCCTCTTTTTGCCCAATCCTTTAGGCACTGGTTACTGCCTCTGGGTGCTCTTTTCACCCAGTCGAATCATCCATATATACTGAGCAAAAGCTGGACCTTGAACTAACCTCTTCTTCAGTTTAAACAACACTATTTACACAAAATCTTTGTTTGGTGTTCATCAGCCAAACCTTTATCCATGCTGTTACATTTCCTCTTGTACCCTACACCTGAATTTTTCAAACTAACTTTTGTGAGACACCTTATTGAACAGTTTCTGCAAATCCACATATACTGCACCCACAGTATTCCTTTTACCTATCTAACTGGTTACTTCTTTAAAAAACTATTGACCTTGACAAACACAAGTTGCCTTTAACACATTGTGCTGGCTATCTGAGCCAAATGCTCAGTAATTTGCATTCCCAAGTAAAGTTCTAAGAGTTTGCCCACAGATTAACAGGGCAATAGTTACCCAATTTATTTTTCTCCGCTTCCTTGAATGAGTGTACTACATGAACTTACCAGGACCTGATCAAAGTCTGGAATGTCGCCTCACGACGTAGCTCTCCCCCGTCAGGAGTAGCGGCCATCGTCAGAGAGCCACTGCTCAGGAATCCGCCCCTCCATCCTTTTCAGTGGTTGGCGGAGAGGAGGGCTGTGGCCGCAGGGGTGACCAGGATCGGGGACATGCTGGGTGGTGGAGGACTGGGCTGGATGCTCCCACAGGAGTTGGCGCGTCACGCGTCTGTGAGTGTCCAGGTCACAGCCGATGCCACCCAAGACCCGAGAATGGTCGTGCTCGGACCCGACGTTATTTTGGGTCTTGAGGTGGCCCAGGTGCGCGGTGGTCTTCCGTCTGAACGTTCCCCTGTTCAGACAGAATTCCACATTGGCCCTAAGCCCCGAACCCTCCCTCGGGTGCTGGCACCCCGCAATATGAGCCGCCTCGGGGACATGCCCTCTGTGCCTTTTGGCACGGCAAAGAGGAGCTTTTTGTATGGACTGCTGCTGCCCACCTTCCATTTTCTCGTCCTTGTCCGCCACCCGGACACACCCTGGCATGCCTTGTTGCCGTCCGGCGGTGGAGGCCCCCGATGGGAGGCCCTCTATGGAGGTGTCCTCCCCCTTTCTATCGGGGACCTGGGTTGGAGGGTGTTGCATGCAGCAGTCCCATATAATAAGAGAATGCATAGGTTCACGGACTCTCAGGACACGTGCCCTTTTTGCGGTCTTGTGGAGTCCGTGGACCATGCATATATAGGGTGTTGTAGGCTGCACTCCCTTTTTAGTTATTTGAAAAACCTTTTACTGATGTTTTGTTTGCACTTCAGCCCCACGCTCCTGATCTATGGGCACCCGGTGCGGAAGGGGGTCAGGAAGGAGGAGGACCTCCTCGTGAACCTGCTCCTGGGCCTGGCCAAGTTGGCCATTAACAGGTCCAGGCAGCGGGCGATCGACGGGGGAGTCCCGCCCGATTGTTTGTCCCTCTTCCGTGGCTATGTTCGCTGCCGGATGTCCCTGGAGAGGGAGCACGCGGTGTCTGCTGACACGCTCGAGGCCTTCCATGCTCGGTGGGCACCGCGGGGACTGGGGTGTTTTGTTGACCCCTTTAATCACATTTTGATTTAAAGTTTGTAAGGTTCCTTTAAATTTTGTTCTTGGTTTTACAGCTGACCTGAATTAGGGGCTGTGCCTGATTTATCCCAATTTTGTTGATTTGGTTTAATTGGTTTCACTTAAAAGATTATGAACTTCTCTCTTGTTCCATGGTACAACTTGCACATTTAAGGTGCTTTGAAAAATGATGGACAGAAACTTGCTATCTCCTCTCTGGCTTCTTTCAATAGCCTGGGCCAGGAGACATTTCCACCTTATTTTTATTCCAGAACCCATTCCCTTTCAGTTTTCTCTTTGCATTAGCAATGTCTTTTGTTTTTATTTAAGATTTCCAGCAAATGCAGTTTTTCTTGTTATCTCTTATGTGACATATCTTATTGCCTGAGAATATAGGCTAATGGAAGGCCACTTCCTGGGTTTCTATCAATGCTGCTAATAGATGGCTGACTGGGAAAAATTGAATGACAGAAGACCAGGTAATCCTTTGATTTATCCTTTCTCTCCATTGGAAACAGCTCAGTGCCTTTCAACCAAAGCTAACTTTTTCAAAGTTGGACATGTTGGTGATGGTTGGTGAATGGAGGACAGTATGTGGCTTTGAGGCAGGGTCGTTCTCCAAGACAGCTCTTCCTGGATGGATGGCTTTCACTCACAGATGAATGGCAATAAAAAAAATTACTTGAATTTTAAACCCAAGGACAGAAATTAACTAAAATGCAGATCCAGGGATGAACATTAAGAGAGAAACAGTGCAGCTGCAGAATGATAACTTCGTATAATGAAAGTTAAACTGAAAAGTATGCCTTATTACATAAGAACACAAGAAATAGGAGCAGGTGTAGACCAAACAGCCTGCTCTGCCATTCAATATGATCATGTTTGATCTTGGGTTTCAGCCCCACTTTCCTACTTGCTCTCCATATTCCTTAATTTTCAGAGAGACCAAATATTTGTCTATCCCAGCTTTAAATGTATTCAACAATGGGGCATCCACAACTCTCTCAAGGGTAGAGAATTCCAAAGGTTTACAACCCTTTGAGTGATGTTAATTCTCCTCACCTCAGTCCTAAATGATCAGCCCCTTATCCTGAGACTGTGCCCCGGTGTTTCAGATTCCCCAACGGGCGGTGTTTCAGAGTCCACCCTATCAAGCCCCTTCAGAATTTTATAGAGTTCAATGAGATCGCCTCTCATGCTTCCAATCTCCAGATAATATAAGCCCAATCACTCAGCCTCTCAACAACAACAACTTATATTTATACAGTGCCTTTAATGTAATGAAGCGTTCTAAGGCACTTCACAGGCGCATTATAAAAATGACACGGATCCACATAAGGAAATATTAGGCTAGATGGTCAAAAGCTTGGTCAAAGAGGTAGGTTTTCAGGAATGTCTTAAAGGAGGAAAGTGCGGTAGAAAGAGGAGAGGTAGAGGGAAGGAATTCCAGAGCTTGGGGCCTAGACAACTGAAGGACAGCTACTAATGGAAGAGCAATTTTCACAGGGTATGCACAAGAGGCCAGAATTATCGGAGCGCTGATATCTTGGAGGGTTGTGGCGCTGGAGGAGATTACAGAGATAAGGAGGGACGTCAGCATGGAGGGATTTGAAAACAAGGATGAGAATTTTAAAATCAAGATCGTTGCTTGATCAGGAGCCAACATAGGTCAGAGAGCACAGGGATGATAGGTGAACGGGACTTGGTGTGAATTTAGACATGGGCAGCAGAATTTTCAAAGAAATAAAAACAGAAAATGCTGGAAAAACTCAGCAGGTCTGGCAGCAACTGTGGAGAGAGAAACAGAGTTAATGGGCTGAATTTTCCCAGAATTGTACTAAGTACGGTAGCGGGCGGGTAAAATGGAGTCCTACCCACCAATGACAATGGCGGATTTTCACATTGTATCTTCCCGAGCCCACCTCATTATATATTCCATGACGGGCAGGCTTTCATTCACCTGCTCACCATCACCCCACTGTTGCATTACCCCGGCCACCATCTTTAAAAGGCAACTGCCAGCAAAGCGCTCATCGCCACCAGCTTACCACAACTACCTGGGAGACATGGCCAGCAAACACAAAAAGACTGCAGCCCCCCACTTCAATGACAGGTCCCTCAAGTAACTGCTGGATGCCGTGGAGGCATGCGGGGATGTGCTCTATCCCCATTCTGGTCGCAGGATGGGTAGCAATGTCACCAACCTGGCTTGGGAGGCGGTGGCAGTGGTGGTCAGCGCGAACGCCCTGCAGAGGAGGACAGCCACCCAGTGCTGCAAAAGGATGAATGATCTCCTCCATTCCATCAGGGTAAGTCACTCTTTTCATCACTCCCAAACCACACACTCACAAACCCATCACACATCCACAGGGCCCTCACTCAATGCCAATGCAAGGGACATCACCATTCACTCTCACACACACCATCATTGTCCTCAGCCCATCCATGGGACCACTCACCACCCACACAGGCCAGGCATACTTAATATCTGGCCCGGCAGGCATCCTGATACACTGTCCCCATCTCTATTCATGCAGGACAAACTGGCTCACAACAGGAGGGAAAGGTTGCAGATGGGTAGAGGGATGCTGGACAAAATTCGAAAACAGAACCATCCAGCTGGCCGGCGATGACCGAGACTGGCTCTGTACTGACAGTGATGTCAGTGCTGCTCTACCAAGTGAGGATCCATCAGATAATCATGCTGTGAGTGATGTGTCCTCTTTCACAGGCCACTGCCATGCACTAATTATCTCCCCTTGCTTTCACAGGCACATCTGAGAAGCAGCCGACGGATTCCACGGCCCAGAGCCTTCAAGCAAGCTCCGAAGAAACCTCTGAAGAGGAATCTGAAGGCACCCTCCCTGAAGTCCCATCACAGCGCTCACCAACACCCTCCACCAGCACAGAGACACATACCCCGATGGAACCTAGCTTTAAAGTAGCCTTGGGATCAAAATCGTTTGAGCATATAGCACTTTCCGATCCACAGCAGGTGGAGGCAGGGACTTCCCAGGTCCCCAGCACTCGGAGGACTGCAGGAGGCCAGAATGTAGCTGAGTCCAAGTCAGATGACAAGCCTCTGGACTCAGTCGTGTCACAGCTGCTGGAGCTGCAAAGGCAAGCTCAGGAACGGCAGGAAGGGACGTCCGTTGCACTCCTCAGATTGCAAGGCACGATGGAGGAGTTCGTCCAATTTCAGGCTGAGGTGATAGCGCTGGCATTGTAATGCACCGAGGTGAACACTGGAAGGATGGTGGCCACCATGAAAACCTTGGTCCAGGACATCACTCCTGCACTGCTGCGCGGGGTGAACTCCATTGCTGATGCCATAGTTGGCCTCCAATAGTGTCTATATGAGTGTGGTGTTGGACAGCTCGATCTCACTCCAGCTGCCACTTCCGCTCACGGAGTCAGCCAGGGGCCCTCGGGCACTCATAGGGAGGAGGATCAGCTGGTGCACGCTCCGGGGCCATCCATCCAGGTGACTCTTCCTATGACCTCCGCAGATCCAGCTTCACAGGGCGAGGAGGGTGCCACTGCCACACAGCAGGACCCCAAAAGCAGGCCGGAGCCCTCCAAGTCTCGGCCTTCCAGAGGACACCTGCCAAAGTCATCACAGACAGGACATCACAGTCAGCAGGCTGCCTCCACCTCCGCTATGGATGTCCGGGGAGCACCAAGACATAATGGCAGTGTTAGGACAGTTAAGGAGACTTAGTTGCACAGCCTGGGCACGGGTGTTAATCACTTGTACCATAATGTTTACTATTGTCAACAAACTCCTAAGAATGTCTCCCTGCCCATGGCTCCTTGTTCCGATGAGCAGTGTTCTTGTCACTCAGATGTGAAACCATTCTGCACAAGATAAAAGGCAAGTGTCTCAGTCCAGGGCCTCTTCTCTGTGCACTGTGCAGCCTTCTGGCCTAGGTGATGGTCCAGCCTCATACTCACTGGAAACATTACTGATGCCTGCACCTCAGCAGTGCTGATCATTGCTGCCAGAATGTAGTGGGCAGGCACCACAGAGTTCTCTCATAACCTCTATGTGCCCTCAGTACCTTTAAGGTGGGGCTGGCCCCCATCACACCAGCATCTACGACCAGTGATGCTGTGCACCAACTCCTGAAGGGCTGAGGTGCTGAAGGCGGACACAGCATCAGATGCGTCTAAATTTTCATGGCTGCATCTCTGAGATGGCCCTGATCATGGAGTGCAAGTGAGCTGCCCTTGGCCAGACAGGAGTAAGACACTCTCAGAGGGTATGTGAAGATCAATGGAGTGTCCTCACTGCATGTTGTCATCATCCTCCTGCGATTGAGCAACTATTAGGGCCTCCACTGCATCTCCATGACAGGGGCATTCTCACAGAGGGTATTGGTCTGCGATAAGCCAGACTGGAGTCAAACGTTCACAAATACAATGTGAGGATCTACGGGGACACCTCACTGCATGTCGTCATCATCCTCCACAAATCTGGCAGCCTCCCAAGTGTGCCTGCCTCATCTAGCCAGTACAAGTGCCTCATTCTTGTCATCGTCACCACTGAGGACCCCCTCACCCTCATCCACGTCGGCGTCCTCCTCATTGGAGGAGACATGCAGCTCCTCTATCTCCTTCTCAGCCAGCTCCTCACCCCATTGCAGCACCAGGTTGTAAAGGGCGCAGCAGATGATGATGATGCATGACACCCTCTGTGGACTGTATTGCAGGGCTCCACCAGACCGTCCAGGCACCGGAACCGCATCCTCAGCATCCTGATAGTCTGCTCCACCAAGTTGCGAGCTGCTGCATGAGTCTCATTATAGTGTCACTCTGCTGCAGTCTGAGGCTGCCGCACGGGTCATCAGTCATGGCCTCTGCAGATAGCCCTTCTCTCCAAGGAGCCAACCCTGCAGTCTTTGTGGACCCTGGAAGACTGCAGGGATCTGCGAGCAACTCAGGTTGTAGGCGTTCTGCACAATCTCTGGAAATTGGGCACATACCTGCAGGATGTGTTTCTGGTGACAATGAGAGGAGATGCAATCCTAGACCTAGTCGTGGGGAACGAAGAAGGGCAAGTGGGTGAAGTGACAGTTGGCGACCATATCAGGGACAGTGATCACAATTCAGTTAGATTTAGCATTACCATGGAAAAAGACAGAGATAAGGCAGGAGTAAAAGTCTTGAACTGGGGAAGGCAAATTTTGCAGAAATGAGAAGGGACTTGGCTGAGGTGGACTGGACAGCACTGCTGGAGGATAAAACAGTGGAAAGCCAGTGGGAAGCCCTAAAAAGCGAGATCCTAATTGTACAAAGTAGACATGTCCCCAACAAAAATAAGAGTGGTACTGCCAAATCTACACCCCCCTGGTTGTCTAGAGGAATACAGGGGAAGATCAAACAGAAAAAGAAAGCATACGATAGGCACAAAGAACTAAGCACTGCAGATAGCCTAGACGAATATAGGAAGTGCAGGGACAAAGTAAAAAAGGAAATAAGGAAATCATAAGAGAGGGCATGAAAAAAGATTAGCAAGTAAAGTTAAAGATAACCCAAAGAAGTTTTACCAATACATTAACGCTAAAAGTTAGTTAAGGAAAAAGTGGAACCTATCAGAGATGAAGATGGAAACTTGTGTGTAGATGCAGAGGCTGTGGCAAGGGTTTTGAATGAATATTTTGTCTGTGTGTTTACAAAGGAAAGGGAGGTGTAGATATAGTAGTCCAGGAGGAACACTGTGAGATATTGGACGGGATAGTCGTAAAGAGAGAGGAAGTACTCGAAGGGTTGAAATCCTTGAAAGTTGATCAGTCACCAGGGCCAGATGGATTGTTTCCAAGGCTGCTGAAGGAAGTCAGGGAGCAGATAGCAGATACTCTGAGGATGATTTTCCAATCTTCACTAGATAGAGGGGAGGTACTGGAGAACTGGAGAAATACAAACGTAGTTCCATTGTTTAAAAAGGGATCAAAGGAAATGCCAAACAATTATAGGCCAGTTAGTCTTACATCGGTGATGAGAAAATTAGTAGAATCAATCCTGAGAGATAGGATTAACTGTCATGTGGAAAGACATGGACTAATCAGGGATGGTCAGCATGGATTTGTTAAAGGAAGGTCTTGCCTCACAAATTTGATTGAATTCTTTGAGGAAGTGACAAGAAGGGTTGATGAAGGTAGTACAGTGGATGTTGTGTACATGGATTTTAGCAAGGCATTTGACAAGGTCCCACATGGCAGATTGGTCAGGAAAGTAAAAGCCCATTGGATTCAGGGTAATGTGGCAAACTGAATAAAAGGTTGGCTTTGTAACAGGAAACAAAGGGTAATGGTTGATGGATGCCCTTGCGAATGGAAAGTTGTCTCAAGTGGTATTCCACAGGCCTCGGTGTTGGGACCTCTGCTGTTTGTGTTATTTATTGACGATTTGGACGTGAACGTGGGAGGCATGATTGGGAAATTTGCAGATGACGCAAAGATTGGCCGAGTAGTGGATAGTGTCGAGGATAGCCATAATCTCCAAAATGATATAGATGGGTTGGCGGAGTGGTCGGTAAAGTGGTAGATGGATCTTAACATGGAGAAGTGTAAGGTCATACATTTAGGGTGATCAAACAGTTACAGGGATTACACAATAAATGGGAATATACTAAGAGGGGTAGATGACATCAGAGATCTTGGCGTACAAGTACACAAGTCCCTGAAGGCAGCAGTTCAAGTAGACAAGGTTGTAAAGAAGGCATATGGAATGCTCTCCTTCATTGGCAGAGGGAGAATATAAAAGTAAGAATATAATGTTGGAATTGTATAAAACACTGGTGAGGCCACAACTGGAGTATCGTGTGCAGTTCTGGTCACCACATCACAGGAAGGACGTAATAGCTCTGGAGAGAGTGCAGAGGACGTTTACAAGAATGTTGCCAAGGTTAGAAAAGTGTAGCTACGAGGAGAGATTGGATAGGTTGGGCTTATTTTCCTTAGTAGGTTGGGCTTATTTTCCTTAGAACAAAGAAGGCTGAGAGGTGACTTGATTGAGGTGTACAAAGTTATGAGTGGAATAGAAAGAATGGACAGGATAAAATTGTTTCCCTTGATGGAGAATTCTAGAACCAGGGGACATAGATTCAAGATAAGTGGCAGAAGGTGTAGGGGGGATATGAGGAAGAACATTTTTACACAGAGGGTAGTAGGTATCTGGAATTCCCTGCCTAAGTGGTAGAGGCAGAAACTCTAAACTGTTTTAAAAAGTACCTGGATCTGCACCTTAAGTGCTGTAGGTTGCAGGGCTATGGGCCGGGTGCAGGAAGGTGGGATTAGAAAGGGCACCTGGTGTCCTCGAGCTGGCATGGACAAGATGGGCCGAATGGCTTCCTTCTGTGCTGTAACTTTTCTATGGTTCTATGGTTCTATGGTGGTTGCATACCAGCATGTTCAGTGAGTGGATGCCCTTGCGGTTGATGAAGTCCACTGAGTGTAGAGATGGAGACCTGAGCACCACATGAGTGCAGTCAGTTGCACCCTGCACCTGTGGGAATCCTGAGATCAGGGCAAATCCAATGGCCTTTGCCTCCTAGCTGTCTTAGTCCTGGGCAAAATGCACAAAGTTGTGTGCCATGGAAAAGATAGTATCCGTGAACTCATGGATGCATTTGTGGGTGGCAGATTGTGAAACCCCACAGATTTCACCTGTGGAGCCCAGAAAGGAGCCACTGGCATAGAAATTGAGCACCGCAGTCACTTTTACAGCCACTGACAGTAGATGCCCTCCATGTCCCTTTGGTGCCAAGTCCTGCAGTAAGTGGCAGATGTGAGCCACCAGGTACCTAGACATGCGCAGTTGTCTGGTTCTCAGTCATCTGCAGGAATGGCAGGTGGCGTCTTTAGACCCTGGGTGTCACTAGATGCCTGCCAGCCATGCTCACTCTCGCTTCTGGGCAGTGTGTGCGGGAGCCCCTGCTGCCTCTTCTTCATGAGGTTGCTGCTCCTGCCTTTGTGCAGCCAAGTGCCTCAGTCGCTCTCTCCTCCATCTTCCACGGTCTCTGTAGGCCATCAGGCATACCGCTAGGTCACCAGGATCCATGATCCTGACGTGGTCCTCCTGCAACATGAAAGAGAGAGAGAGAGAGACGAGGTTATCATGGATGTACTTAGCACCTTTCCTGTCCCTGTGTGACTGCCCCTTAATGCTTCCCAGAGATACTGGTCACCCCTCGGATGGCCAGAGACGAGTGCGCTGCATGGCTGCCCTGTCAACCTGCAACATGGGGGACACTGGTCCAAACCAGGATGCCGAGATTGCAAGGGGCTATGAGTGCCTCCAGCAGTGACTGCTACATGGCCAGTGTTGGCGAGGAGATTGTACAACGTGTGCAGTACAACTGCTCCATGGTCCAATAAAGTGGTGGCGCACTTGAAGTCTGTGCCAGGGGGGTGGGGGTATAAGGTATGGAGTGCTTGGTGGCCCTTTGGTGCTTCCACGATGCTTGCATGGGCGGGCAGGATAGGTCCCTGACTCCAATCATATCACTGTGGCTCTGCCTGATCTGTCTTAGTTGCAGAGGCATGGTCAGTTTATACAGGTGTCCCTAATGCGTGGCCACTTCACTCACTTACCCTGTCCTCACCACCTTGATTGCCTGTGCGTGGGATGCAGCGTCAAGGCAGCACTTGACAGCCCCCCTGTCAGCAGTTGCCTCTGAGGCTAACGAGCGCTTGCCCCCGGACAAACCCCCTCAGCAGTCGCCTCTGAGGCTGGCCAGCACTTGCCCCCAGACACACCCCACCCCTCAGCGGTCGCCCAGGGGTCCAGGCATCAGTTTCCCCTGCCCCCACGCCCCCCCAGCGTCCCTGAGGCCTGCAAACAACAAGCGAGCTAAGGAGAACGCTGCTGCTCACTCACCTCAGTTCCTCCAAAGTGAAGGCCACCGAGTGCACATCGCCTGTGTGCTGTTGTGAAACACGTCAGTGTACTTTCCTGCCAACGTGGACGGACGATATAGCGGGGTTCCAAGAGCCTGGCGGGATGGCCTTTTAATTATATGCTAACATATTACAATTAGCTCCCCGCTGACTAATGGTGGGAAACACAGTCCCCTGTCAGCGGGCTGAGCAGAAGACTTCACGCCGTCACGAAGTGAGTCCTGCCATATTTTCTGCGCATACCACCTATCACGCCTGCTGCCAGCAGGTTTGGAAAATTCCGCCCATCATTTTGAGTCCAATATGACTCTTATTTGGAACTGGAGTGAGGCAGAATTATGATGGGTTTGATGCTGTTGAAAATGGGGGAGAATCAGGTGGAGCAACAGGGAAGGTCAGGGATAGGTTAGAGGGTGGGGGAGATTAAAATACAAAGATGTCATGGAACAAAAGGCAAAGAGAGTGGGAATGTTAGTAGTAAAGGAACAAAGCATGGTCCAGAGTAGGTGTTAAAAGCAAAATAAAGGTCATTGCTGTCTGAAAGCAAAACATGAGAACAAGGTACAGACTGGTACTAGCGGAAAAAAACTACAAAATGGGGGACAGATTCATGTTTTGAAGTTGTTGAACTCAATGTTCAATCACAGAATTGTTATGGTGTAGATGGAGGCCATTCGGCCCATCGTGACTGCACCGGCTCTCTGAGCATTTTAACTTAGTGCCAATCTCCTGCCTTTTCCCTGTAACCCTGCACATTGTTTCTATTTAAATAGCCATCCAATGCCTTCTTGAATGCCTCAGTTGAACCTGCCTCCACCACACTTCCAAGCAGTGCATTCCAAACCCTAACTACTTGTTGTGTGAAAAAGTTTTTTCTCAACTTGCATCTGCTTCTTTTTCAAAACACTTTAAAACTATGCCCTCTGGTTCAGTTTCTCCCTATCTACACTGTCCAGACCCCTCATGATTTTGAAAACTTCTATCAAGTCTCCTCTTAGCCTTCTCCCCTTCAAGGAAAACAGTCCCAACTTCTTCAACCTTTCCTCATAACTGAAGTGTCTCATCCCTGGAACCATTCTCAATAAACCCCTTCTGTGCTCTCTCCAATGCGTTCACATCCTTCCTATAGTGTGGCACCCAGAACTGTACACAATACTCCAGCTGAGGTCCAACCAGTGTCTTATATAAGTTCATCATAACCTCCCTGCTCTTGTTCTCCATGCCCCTATTAATGAAGCCTGAATACTGTATGCTTTAGAAACAGCTCTCTCTAACTGTCCTGCCACCTTTAATGACTTATGTACATATACACCCAGGTCTCTCTCTCTCCTGCACACCCTTTAGAGTAATACCCTTTTATTTTATACTGTCTCTCCATGTTCTTTGTACCAAAGTGTATCACCTCACACTTCTCCACATTGAACTTCATCTGCCACCTGTCTGCCCACTCCACCAATGTGTCAATGTCCATTTGAAGTCCTACACTGTCCTCCTCACAGTTCTCTCAAGTTTTGTGTTGTCCATAAACTTTGAAGCTGTCTTCTGCACACCAAGAGCTAGATCATTTATATATATCAGGAAAAGCAAGGGTCCCAATACCAACTCCTGGGGAACTCCACTACAAATCTTCTTCCAGTCTGAAAAATACCGATTAACCATTACTCTCTGTTTTCTGTTCTTCAGCCAATTTTGTATCCACGTTGCTGCTGCCTCTTTTATACCATGATCTATAACTTTCCTCACAAGTCTGTTGTGAGGCACTGTATTGACACCTTTGGGAGTCCATGTACACCACATCAAAACCTTGCCCTCATCAACCAATTCTGTTACCTCTTCAAAACACTCCAGGAAGTTAGTTAGACACAATTTTCCTTTAACAAATCCATGCTGACTCTTCCAAATTAATCCACATTTTTCCATGTGACTATTAATTCTATCCCGAATAATTGTTTCTAGAAGTTTCCCCAACACTGAAGTTGAACTGACTAGTCTGTAATTGCATAGCAGATTGAACAAGGGTGTAACGTTTGTAATTCTCTAGTCCTCCGGCACCTCCCCTGAATCCAGGGAATATTGAAAGATTATTGCCAATGTCTCTGCAATTTCCACTCTCACTTCCTTCTATATTCTTAGATGCATTTCATCTGGTCCCAGTGCCTTATCAACTTTAAGTACAGACAGCTTATCCCATACCTCCTCCTTATCAATTTTAAACCCTTCTAGTGACTGAGTTTTCTCCTCTGTCACCATGGCCTGGGCAGCATCTACCTCGTAGGTAAAGCCAGATGCAAAGTATTCATTTAACACCTCAGCCACGCCTCTTGCCTCTATGTGTAAGACCTCTTTTTGGTCCCTAATTGGCCCCACTCGTCCTTTTACCACCCTTTTACTATTAATGCACTTATAGAATACTTTGGGATTTTCTTTTATGTTAGCTGCCAGTCTTTTTTCAGAATCCCTCTTTGCTTCTCATATTTGCTTTTTCACATCCCTTCTGAACCTTCTGTATTCAGCTTGGTTCTCAATTGTAGTTGCTACCTGACACCTGTTGTAAGCACACTTTTTCTTCTTTAACTTAATTTCTATCTCCTTTGTCATCCAGGGAGCTCTGCATTTGTTTGTCCTACCTTTTCCCTTTTGAGGGAACATACCTTGACTGTGCCCAATCAATTTCCTCTTTGAAGGTAGCCCATTGTTCAACTACAGTTTTTCCCGCCAACCTTTGGTTCCAGTCTATCTGGCCCAGCTCCGTTCTTGCCCCATTGATGTCCGTTCTCTGCCAGTTGATTATTCTTACTCTGGATTGACCAATGTCATTTTCCACCATCATTCTAAACCTTAGGATACAATGATCACTGTCCCCTAACCGTTCCCCTGATTGCAGGACCACACCCCCTTCCTACCTATGTTGCTAGTACCAATGTGGACCACAACTTGATCTACTTGGCTCATCTCATTCCCAAGAACCAGCACCTCCTTTCTTGTTGAACTGGACACATATTGCTGTAGGAAAATCCCCTGAACACAATCTAGGAACGCTTGTCCCTCACTGCCCTTCACAGTACCACTATCCCAGTTGATATACGGGTCATTAAAGTTCCCCATTATAGCTACTTTAAGATGTTTACACCTCTCTATAATTTCCTTGCAGATTTGTTCCTCCATATCCTTCCCACTAGCTGGTGGTCTCAGTATTACACTGAGCACCCTTCTTATTCCTTAGCTCTAGCCAAATCAATTCTGTCCTTGAGTCCTCTGACGCATCCTCTTTCTCCAGTACTGCAATACTCTCCTTAACCAAAAACGCCACCCTTTTTTCCCTTTCCTATCTTTTCTGAACGCTTTGTAACCAGGAATATTTAACATCCAGGTCTGCCCTTCCTTAAGCTGGGTCTCCGTTATTGCCACAACATCATAATCCCACAAGGCAATCTGTACCTGTGGCTCTCCAATTTTATTACCTATATTCCATGCATTAACATACATGCAGTGTAACCCTGATTTAGATTTCATTACTTGCTCCCTTACTCCGACTTCATCTATTAACTTACTATTCTGTATTTTAGTGCTATCTGCCTCTCCCAACATTCCATGCACCCTGGTATTACTTTCCAATATTCTCTTCTGGTTCCCACACCCATGCTGAGTTAGTTTAAACCTTCCCTAACAGCACGCACAAAACGGCCCACAATGAACTCAGTTCTGACTCTGTTCAGATGCAACCCGTCCAGCTTGTATAGGCGCCATCTCCCCCAGAGCCCAGGAATCTAAAACCCTCTCTCCTACACCATCTTTCCAGCCATGCATTTATCTGTCCTGTCCTCTTATTTCTGTACTCGCTAGCATGTGGCACTGGGAGTAATCTGGAGATTACTACTTTAGAGGTCCTGCTTGCTAATTTTCTACCTTGCTCCCTAAATTCTGATTGCAGGACCACACCCCCTTCCTACCTATGTTGCTAGTACCAATGTGGACCACAACACCTGGCTGTTCACTTCCCCCATAAGAATGTCCTTCCTTGACCCTAACACCAGAGAGGCAATGAACCATCCTAGAGTCACGTTGATGGCTGCCAAAATGCTTGTCTACTCCCCTAACTAAAGAATCCCCTATCAGTACTGCCCTTCCGCTCTTCTTCCTCCCCTCCTGTACAGCTGGGCCACCCATGGTGCCATGGGCTTGGCTCTTGCTGCACTCCTCCAAGGATCCATCACCCTCACCGAAATCCAGAATGGAAAACTGGTCAGTGAGCGGGACCTCTGGGGGTCCATGTACTACCTGCCTGTTTCTCTTGGGCTGCCTGGCGGTCACCAATTCCCTATCTGCCTGCTTGCCTCTAACTTGCGGTGTGACCACCTCTCTGAACATGCTATCCACGTAGTTCTCTGCCTCATGGATGCACCTCAGTGACTCCAGCTGCTGCTCAAGTTCTGAAACATGGAGCACAAGCTTGTGCAGCCAGTGCCACTTCCTGCGCATGGGCTTGTCTGGGTCATGAGAAGTGTCCATGACTCCCACATGTCACAGGATGGGCACTCTGCTTGGCTGAACTGTCCTACCATACCTTAACCTTAAATTACTTTTTACTTAAGCTTTAGTTACTTTTACTTACTTTAACCTTACTCTTGTACTATTAACTATAAACTGGAGATTAATAGAAAGTAGAAATTCTTTGTCTTTACTCAAAAATCAGTTCCCTCCCCTGTGCCTATAAATTCTTACTTTCCCTGTGCTTGTTTAGAAATTTACGTTTCTGTACTCACACTGTTTTCGATCTCCCGACTGTCTTTCCACTCTCGCTGTTTTATCTCCTGAACTCTCGCTGTTTTATCCCCTGAACCCTCACTGTTTTATCCAAGCGGAAAATTATTTTAGTTGGTCCCACTTAATAAGCCTTACCAAAAGTGCCGTTGCTCTTCATTCTAAACCTTATGAATAGAATAAATCTTAAAATCTTACTAGATGCTCACCAGATACTCACCAAACAACTAGCTTCTTCTCCAACCAATCAAATTGATTCTTTCCTGTGATGTCACAATTTGTTTTTTTTTCACTCTACTTTTGAACTCAGTGCGGGCTGGTTCCAAGCAGCTGACATGTCCATCTCTCCGACTGCTCTTCCCACAGGTCCGCCTCTCCGACTGCTGTTCCCACAGGTCCGCCTCTGTGACTGCTCTTCCCGCAGGTCCACCTCTCTGACTTCTCTTCCTGAAGGTGAGTGATGTCGGTCGCACTCCCCGGGCTGCATTTATTTTCTCCCCGCTCCGTGTAACTCCCACAGATCTGTCTCTCTGACTGCTCTTCCCGAACGTGAGTGTAGGCCGTGCTCCCCGGGCTATATTTATTCTCTCCCCGCTCCGTGGATCTCCCGCAGGTCCGCTTCTCTGACTGTTGTTCCCAAAGGTGAGTCTAGGAGGCTGTAAAGTGCTTAATCAGAAGACGAGGTGCTGTTCCTCCAGCTTGCATTGGACTTCACTGAAACTTTGCAGCAGGCCGAGGACAGAAATGTGAGCATGAGAGGAAGGTGGTGAATTGAAATGGTTGAGGTCATGCTTGCAGACTGAATGTTATGCAAAGCGATCACACAGTCATAATTTGGTCTCCCCAGTGTAGAGGAGACCACATTATGAGCAGCGAATACAATAGACTAAGTTGAAAGAAGTATAAGTAAATTGCTGCTTCACCTGGAAGGAGTATTTGGGGCCTTGGACAGTGAGAGGGAGGAGGTGAAGGGGCAGATGTTACACCCCTTGTGATTGCATGGGCAGGCGGTGTGGGCTGAGGCATTGGGGGCGAGAGGAGTGGACAGGGTGTTGAGGAGGGAACAGCCTCTTCAGAATGCTGACAGGGGAGGGGAAGATGTGTTTGGTGGTTGCACCATGCTGGAGATGGTGGAAATGGCGGGGGATAATCCTTTGAATGCAGAGGCTGGTAGGATAGAAAGTGAAGACAAGGGGAACCCTATCATGGTTCTAGGAGGGGTGGGAAGGGGTGAGGGCAGAAGTGCGGCAAATGGGACAGACATGGTTGAGGGCACTTTCATCCACAGTTGGGTGAAATCCTTGGTTAATGCTCTATTGTGGAAAGTAGCATCATCAGAGCAGATGTGACAGAAATGGAGAAACTGGGAGAATGGAATGGAGTCCTTATAGGAAGCAGGGTATGAGGTAGCTGTGAGAGTCGATGGCTTGTAATGAATACTAGTAAACAGTCTATCCACAGAGATAGAGAAGTAAAGGAAGGCAAGGGAAGTGTTGGAAATGGACCATGTGAAGGTGAGAGGAGGGTGGAAATTGGAAGCAAACTTGATTAATTTTTCCAGTTCTGGATGAGAGCAGGAAGCAGCACCAATACAGTCATCGATGTACTGGAAAAAGAGTTGTGGGAGGGGGGCCTGTTGAGGGAGTAGGACTGGAACAAGGGATGTTTCATATACCCCAGAAAAAGACAGGCATAACTGGGGCCCATGCGAATACCCATAGCCACACCTTTTATTGGGAGGAAGTGAGTCAAGTTAAAGGAGAAAATGTTCAATCAGGGAACAAATTCAACCAAGCAGAGTAGCGGAGAGTCCTCAGACCATCCTGGTGGGGGATGGAAGAGTTTTGGAAAACCTGAAGTTTACTGAGGGTAGGTACAGTCCGGTACACTAAGTTTGTATTAATGTCCAAACAGCAAAAAAGAAAAATAATTCAGCTTTAACATTAAATTATCTTCCCGCTCAACCATAATTATACATAGGAAAGAGATGATACCATCTTTATTTTAAAATGGGTTTCAACAATCTATTCCTTCCCTAAAACCTAATAGAACTAGTGTAAGAGAAAGCCAAGCATCACAAATATGCTCTCTCCCCCCAAAATTGATATAAATAAATATAGAATTGCTTACAATTCATACTAATTAAGATGAAAGTTAGTAATGAAATTATGATTTAATGTAGCATCAAAAGAAAACTATTGAAATCATATTAAAGTTTTCTTGTGGCTACCCCATCAGCCTAATAGGTGAAGGAAATCATCTGCTGCAGTACCAAAACATATAGTCCAGAAAGTCTCAGATATGAATCCTGGATGACGATGACTTGACTGATTCATTTGCTACAGCAATATGCACTTAGCTCCTTCAGCAACAGAACAGAATGTCTGGTTGGGCAGAATCTTCTGTTCTGAAGTCTAAGTCCAATGGCGAGCGGGGAAGTCAGAGTGATTCCAGCTGGGTGGTGGGGCGGCTGAACACACGTGATCTTCTGCTGTTCAGCTCATTAATTATGCATCTACGAGGAGCAAGGCTAATCTCGTGACAGGGTGGACAGGAAGTTGCACATCCTGCCATTACCTCATGGGGTTGAAAGCCCTGGCGCCATATTTAAAAGTCTCCTGGACAGCCATTCACTTACCGCAGGCCAAGAGTGCCAGATCTTAACATGTCAAAGAGAAGAAAGCAATCTTCAGCCCTGCGGTTCAGCAATACTTTCCTGATGACTCAGCTCCAGGCTTTCAGTGCTGTTTCCAAGGAATGGGAACAGAAGACCCTCCCATTTGACCACAGCAGTCTGGGAAGAGGTTGCCGTGGTGGTTAGCGCCTGTGGGGTCCAAAGAAGGACCGGTCTGCAGTGCAGAAAAAGAATGAATGATCCGCTGTGCTCTGCCAGGGCAAGTGCATCATCTCTCACTGCAAACCCACACTCTCATAAGGGCATCAGGCAGTCTCAGGGTTAAAATCCACAGGGATGCCACA
This sequence comes from Carcharodon carcharias, assembly GCF_017639515.1. Classification (NCBI taxonomy): domain Eukaryota; kingdom Metazoa; phylum Chordata; class Chondrichthyes; order Lamniformes; family Lamnidae; genus Carcharodon; species Carcharodon carcharias. The sequence continues at coordinate 61,535,486 of NC_054467.1, read as the reverse complement.
CACAAACAGCAGATTGGATATAAAAACAAAAAAACTGCAGATGCTGGAAATCCAAAACAAAAACAGAATTACCTGGAAAAACTCAGCAGGTCTGGCAGCATCGGCGGAGAAGAAAAGAGTTGACGTTTCGAGTCCTCATGACCCTTCAACAGAACTAGGTGAATCCAAGGAAGGGGTGAAATATAAGCTGGTACAAGGTGTGTGTAGTGGGGGTGGTTTGGGTGGGGGGAGAGAAGTGGAGGGGGGTGGTGTGGTTGTAGGGACAAACAAGCAGTGATAGAAGCAGATCATCCAAAGATGTCACAGACAACAGAACAAAAGAACACATAGGTGTTGAAGTTGGTGATATTATCTAAACGAATGTGCTAATTAAGAATGGATGATAGGGCACTCAAGGTATAGCTCTAGTGGGGGTGGGGGGAGCATAAAAGATTTAAAAATATTTTAAAATAATGGAAATAGGTGGGAAAAGAAAAATCTATATAATTTATTGGAAAAAACAAAAGGAAGGGGGAAGAAACAGAAAAGGGATGGGCACCCCCTTTCTGTTTCTTCCCCCTTCCTTTTGTTTTTTTCCAATAAATTATATAGATTTTTCTTTTCCCACCTATTTCCATTATTTTTAAATATTTTTAAATCTTTTATGCTCCCCCCACCCCCACTAGAGCTATACCTTGAGTGCCCTACCATCCATTCTTAATTAGCACATTCGTTTAAATAAGATCACCAATTTCAACACCTATGTGTTCTTTTGTTCTGTTGTCTGTGACATCTTTGGATGATCTGCTTCTATCACTGCTTGTTTGTCCCTACAACCACACCACCCCCCTCCACTTCTCTCCCCCCACCCAAACCACCCCCCATACACCTTGTACCAGCTTATATTTCACCCCTTCCTTGGATTCACCTAGTTCTGTTGAAGGGTCATGAGGACTCGAAACGTCAACTCTTTTCTTCTCCGCCGATGCTGCCAGACCTGCTGAGTTTTTCCAGGTAATTCTGTTTTTGTAGCAGATTGGATATCATCACTGAATGTGTGCAGCTACTTTAAGCTTTCCATCTCATATTAGTTCCTGGTCAAACAGCTTCTTAATCACTTACTGGGGAGGGCTCAGCAGCAACAATAGGCATGCATGCAACTGACCTGCTCATTTAGCCAATTGTCTCAAATTCAATCCTTCTGTCCACAGGTCAAGATAGCGCATAACAAAAGAGAGCGGGCCAAGACAGGAAGGGTTACTTGAGAACTTTGACCCCTCAGTACATATGAGGCACAGGTCACAGAGCTGGTCGAAGTGTGAGCCCATGCCAGCGCAGAATGCGAGTTCGGCCTCCCCAATAACCTAGTGAGGATGCATCCAGCTTCCATCTGCAATATGTGGGCATCAACTATGAGTTGTTTTTAATATTTGAGCCTGCTTGCTCAATCACTGAATCTCTCTTTTCTTCATTCCAGGTACCAGCAAGAAACATCAGCCAGGAGATGACACAGCCCCAACCCCTAGTTCACCTCTGAGGAGGAAGCCTCAGTATCCTTTGAGAAAGCACTGTCACGCTGTTCATCTGCACCCTCCACCAGCGCAGATACACGCACCTCGGTGGGTCTGAGTTCTAGGAACTCTCTGGGAAAAAATGTCCTCTCAGAGGTTGGTGAGACTTTGGAATTTTCTTCCTCAAATGGTGGTTGAGGCAGAGTCTTTGAATATCTTTAAGGCAGATGTAGATAGATTCTTGATAAGCAAGGGGGTGAAAGGTTATTGGAGGTAGGCAGGAATGTGAAATTGAGGTTAAAGTTATATCAGCCATGATCTTATTAAATGGCGGAGCAGGCACGAGGGGCCGAGTGGCCTACTCCTGCTCCTAATTCAGATGTTCGAATGTAGCAGATGGTCAATCTGGTGAGTCATGTGACCTGTAGAAGCCATCTTGTGATTCAGCAAAAGCCTATTTTAAAATAGCAAAAAAGCATAAAGTTTTGGCATGCACGGTTTTGATTTATTTTCATCCCATATTGACATGACACATGCCCCTGCCATTTTTTCATTCCCCATGATATTTCTCTCGTCTCTGCTTCTAAGGGACCAAAGTTTACTTTATTTACTCTCTTCCTTTTTATATACTTATAAAAGCCCTTACGATCTGTTCTATATTTCTAGTTTACTATCATACTCTATTTTTTCCCCTTTTTATCAACTTTTTGATGGCTCTTTGCTGGTTTCTAAAATCCTCCCAATCCTCCCAGACTTTCTACTATTCTTTGCAACACCATAAGCCTCTTCTTTTCATCTAATACTATCCTGAACTTCCTGAGTGAGCCAGGGATGGCTTATTTTTACTGAGTTTTTAATTTTCAATGGAATGTATTTATGGTGAACATTTTGAATTGTTTCTTTAAATGTTTCCCACCGTTCATTTACTGACATACCTTTTAATGTGACAAAAGGGGAAAGAATATTATCTGTACAGTAAATAGTAACTTAGTGTTTAGAGTGTTTATAATATTGCAATTTGATGGTATTACAGAAAAATATTACTATGATAATACTTTTTCTAATTTTTAATGGGGAGGTGTAATGCATGTGGGATTTTACAAGATGGTTATATTTTAAAATGTCTTTTCTAATTTAAAGCAAAACAGAATGTCCTGGATGCCGGGGATGGTGTGATCATACCAATTCTCCTGGAGAAAGGTCCATGTGATCTGCAACCAAAACCTGTAGAAAATCAGGTGTCCATTTCCTTACCCTGACACAAAAAAGGGGCAACTGGTTCTCTGGATACAGACACACACAGATTCAAAGACACGGAGATGGAGGTAGAAATAGCTGCTGCTGTGAAAAGTGGAGAAAAAGACTTTTTTTGTGTTAGTCACCAAGCAGGATGCTCTCTGCTCGAAGAGGTGGGACTAGTGGAGACTTAAGAAACAGAGTCACCAGAGCGGGCCTTGCTCGGGGATACACAGAATACTGAGTGGAACGATATTCAAAAAACACTGGAAGATTTGTCCTGATGTGGCAGAGATAAGGGAACCTGCTGAAAGGCCAGGAGATGTTTGGAGCTTCGTCTTCAAGGTTGCATATCTGCTGGGAGCATGGTGTAAATTAAAAACATGTCTTAAGGTATTTCTGATGTGTTAGTCTGTTAATGGTTAAATACCTTATCTGAAGTTTGGTGTGTTAGTTGTCTTTTAAATAATGTTCTATGTTGATTTTAGTTTGTTTTTTACAGTAAAAGTCATAAAATGTGAAATCTTGTCCTGCGATTCTTTCCTTTGGATGCTGGGAAATTCAGCTTTTATTTTATAAGTCATTGATCTATTTGGGGGGATCATTACACCTCTAACAATGTGTGTGGAGCTGATGGATTCTTTTCCACAGGAGAGAGACCAGCTATTTACCTGACTATGCTGCTCACCCTTCATCAAGCCAAAACCTCTTCTAAGTTTCTTCTCACTTTCACCCTGGATCCCTCTGTCTCTAGTTCCTCTTCCCCGCATGCTCTCTCCAAGTTCACGTCATCCATGAGATGCACTGCTTGCTCCATTAACTGCTAAACTGCTGACCACCTATCTTCCCATTCAGGATATCATGTTATCCAACATTATAAATGATTCTCCTTAGGCACTGTCTTTACGATTTTTAAAAATATTGTGATTACCCATTGTTTCATTGTTTAAGAAGTGTAGGAGAGATAAACCAGTAAATTATTGGCCTAGTAATCTAATGGTATGTCAGTGGTTTTACCACAGTGTGATATTATGCGTCAAGTGCAGTTGCATGATCCACTGCTGCTGGCTAGCTTAGTGTGAAGAGGGAGCAGAGTGCATAAGTCTGTCCTGCCAGTATACTGTCTCTGCATCAGCAAGACCCCCTGTAGTGCACATAACATGCACGGCACAGTAGAGTTGGCAGCTCCAGGTCTGACAGTTTTGAGATCAAGAATGGGATGAAACAGGGCTGCATCTTAGCCCCAACTCTTTTGTATATTTTTCTCTGTCCTCCTGACCTGTGCTTTCCCTGCTAACATGGAAGGAATGTACCTCTACACATGATCAGATGGGAAACTCCTCAACAATCTATCAAGACTGAAAGTCAAGGCAAAAGTACAGCATGGTCCTGATCAAAAATGTTCTATATGCTGCATTCATTGCCTAGACAGAAGACCAGCTCCAAAGGCTCATGGATGGTCTATCCCATATCTGTATCATGTTCTCCCTCGCCATCAGTGTCAAGAAAACTGTAATTATGTGGAAGGTTGTTGTGACTCCACCTATGATCAGACTCAACAACACACCACTGGAAGCAGTTGGCAAATTCTGCTACCTTGGATTTTCAGGCACAGACAAGCTGAGTCTTGATGAATAGCTCAGCACACACACTGGAAAGGCAGCCACAACTTTGGCTGACTAACAAAAATGAGCATGGAAAAACAATAAATTGACCTGCACAATCAAGATACTTATCCACAAGGACTTTATTCTCAGCACATTGCTGTATGGCAGCAAAACCTGGATAACTTACACCTACAAAGAAAAAAGACTTGATAAGCTCCATCTCCAGTGTCTATGATGCATTCCAGTCCTACTCCAGCCCCCTTCCACAACTCTTTCTCCGGTACGTCGATGATTACTTCGGTGCTGCTTCATGCTCTCGTCGGGACTTGGAAAAATTTATTAATTTTGCTTCCAATCTCCACCCCTCCATCATTTTCACGTGGTCCATCTCTGACACTTCCCTCCCCTTCCTTGACCTCTCTGTCTCAATCTCTGGTGATAGACTGTCCACCAATATCCATTACAAGCCTACCGACTCCCACAGCTACCTCGACTACAGCTCCTCACACCCCGCTTCCTGTAAGGACTCCATCCCATTTTCTCAGTTCTTTCGCCTCCGTCGCATCTGTTCTGATGCTGCTACCTTCAAAAACAGATCCTCTGACATGTCCTCCTTCTTCCTTAACCGAGGTTTTCCACCCACGGTGGTTGACAGGGCCCTCAACTGTGTCCGGCCCATCTCCTGCACATCCGCCCTCACGCTTTGTCCTCCCTCCCAGAAACATGATAGGGTCCCCCTTGTCCTCACTTATCACACCACCAGCCTCCGCATTCAAAGGATCATCCTCCGCCATTTCCGCCAACTCCAGCATGATGCCACCACCAAACACATCTTCCCTTCACCCCTCCGGCGGCATTCCGTAGGGATCGTTCCCTCCGGGACACCCTGGAACACTCCTCCATCACCCCCTACTCCTCAACCCCCACCTATGGCACATCCCCATGCCCACGCAAAAGATGCAACACCTGCCCCTTCACTTCCTCTTTCCTCACCGTCCAAGGGCCCAAACACTCCTTTCAAGTGAAGCAGCATTTCACTTGCATTTCCCCCAACTTAGTCTACCGCATTCGTTGCTCCTAATGCGGTCTCCTTTACATGGGAGAGACCAAACGTAAACTGGGCGACCACTTTGCTGAACACCTGCGGTCTGTCCGCAAGAATGACCCAAACCTCCCTGTCGCTTGTCATTTTAACACTCCACTCTGCTCTCTTGCCCACATGTCTGTCCTTGGCCTGCTGCATTGTTCCAGTGAAGCCCAATGCAAACTGGAGGAACAGCACCTCATCTTCCAACCAGGCACTTTACAGCCTTCTGGACTGAATATTGAGTTCAACAACTTTAGATCTTGAACTCCCTCCTCCATCCCCACCCCCTTTCTGTTTCTTCCCCTTTCCTTTTGTTTTTTTCCAATAATTTATATAGATTTTTCTTTTCCCACCTATTTCTATTATTTTTAAATCTTTTATGCCCTGCTAGTCTTTCCACCCCACCCCCACTAGAGCTGTACCTTGAGTGCCCCACCATCCATTCTTAATTAGCACATTCATTTAGATAATATTACCACCTTCAACACCTCTGTGTTCTTTTGTCTGTGACATCTTTTGATTATCTGCTTCTATCACTGCTTGCTTGTCCCTACAATCACAGCACCCCCGCCCCACCCCCCCCAACTTAAACCAGCTTATATTTCACCCCTCTCCTTATATTCACTCAGTTCTGTGGAAGGGTCATGAGGACTCGAAACGTCAACTCTTTCCTTCTCCGCTGATGCTGCCAGACCTGCTGAGTTTTTCCAGGTAATTCTATTTTTCTTCTATGATGCATTGTCAGCATCACATGGAAAGACAAATCAAAGCAGTCCTTTCTAAGGCAAAGATGTCAAGCATGCTAATGCTAATCAAGCAAAAAAGGTTACGCAGGCTTGCGTATGTGCATAGGATGGAAGATGGCTGCATCCACAAGGTTATGCTATACAAAGAGGTAGCCCATGCCAAGAGACCAGCAGGGTGTTCAAAGCTTCAATACAAGGATGCTGTCAAAAGAGACATGAAATTCCCTCAGCATCAATCACAAGAAGTGGGAAACTCTAGCTGACAATCGATGAAAGTGGTGACACCAGTTCTGGGCAGGAATTCTCCACCACCATGACATGTGGTTTCAGAAGCTCCAAAGCATATGCCAGCCCTGCAAACAAGGTAACAGCAGAGATGATCCCACATGACCAGTTGGGACAACTTCATCTGTGGCACTTGTGGCAGAATATCCTTCCAGAATCGGTTTGTTCAGCCATCAAAAGAAGTGCAGTGAGTGATCTCATTTGACCTCACCAAAGTTCTGAGGCTGCATTCCCATCATCTTTTGTATATTGAAGGATGCCAAGCAATTTACTAATCAAATGTCAGTTCAGGCAAAGCTGCTGGAATCTATTATTAGTGGCAGAGTGTCTGAGCGTTTGAGCAAATATGAACAGATCAGAAAGAGCCAGCATGGATTTGTAAAGAGTAGGTATTTTTTATTTATTTGTTCATGGGATGTGGGGGTTGATCAGGCCAGCATTTATTGCCCAGCCCTAATTGCCCTTGAGAAAGTGATGCTGTGTTGCCTTCTTGAACTGCGGTAGCCCATGTGTTGTAGGAACACCTATAGCATTGTTAGGAAAGGCATTCCAAGATTTTTGACCCCGCAACAGTGAAGGAATGGTGATATAGTTCCAAGTCAGGATGGTGTGTGACTTGAAGAGGTACTTGCTGGTGGTGGTGTTCCCATGCATCTGTTGCCCCTTGTCTTCCTAGGTGGTAGAGGTCACAGGTTTGGAAGCCATGTTCAATGAACCTAGTTGATTTTTTTTTAAAGCAATAACAAATGTGATAGATAATGAAATGTCTATGAATGTTATTTATATGGACTTTCAGAAGTATTAAACAAGATTCCACGTAAGAGACTGTTAACAAAAATGAGAGTGCATACAATTGGAAGCAAACTATTGGCTTGGATAGAGAATTGGTTCAAAGATAATAGATGGAGAGTAGAGATAATGGGCATGTATTCAAATTAGCAGGATGTGACCAGTGTGTCATCCAGCGATCTGTAAAGAGCTCTAGTATTGCATTCAGTTTTGAGCACTGAACCTCAGGAAAGATATATTGGCCTTGGATTGGGTGCAGCACAGATTCACCAGAATTATACCAGGGTTAAAATGGTTAAATTATGAGGACAGATTGCATTGGCTAGGCTGGTTTTCCCTTGAATATAGAAGATTAAGAGCTGATCTAGTTGAAGTGTTTAAGTTGATCAAAAGAGTTTTTAGGTTAGATAGAAAGGAGCTATTGCCTCTGATGCAAGAGTCTGGAACAAGGGGACAGAACCTTAAAATTAGAGCTGGACCTTTCAATGGTGACGTTAAGCAGCGCTCCTTCACGTAAAGGCTAGTGAAAATGTGGAATTCTCTCCTCACGAAACCTATGCAAGCAAGACCTATTAAAAGTTTCAAAACTGAGATGAATCTACTTTTGTTGGACAAGAGTATTAAGAGTTATAGAACCAAGGCAGGTAAAGCAGTTAAAGTAATTGAATGGTGGCACAGATTTGAGAGGCTGAGTAGTCTACTCCTGTTTTTATATTTCTACTTTCCTCAAAAGCTTTCAACCCCTCTTGCATTTGGCCCATTGTCAACCTTTTTTTCTTGAGTCCCCAAACATGTTACCTCCCAAATTCATGCCCATCCTTCCCACAATCCATGTCTGAATTCCTGCAACTAGGTCATCACCGCTCCTTTGGCACCATAACAATCCTAACCAAAGTCTTAAATGACATTCTCTGTGATGTAACCATAGTGTATTATCCCTCCTTGCCCACCTTGACTTTGTCAACATGGTTGCCCACACCATCCTTCAAAATTAATGTCCCTTTTCCAGTGCTCAGCTCAGTGCTCTCACTGGTTCCACTCTTCTTGTTCTCTCTGAGCAAGAGAATTTTCACCAACAGCTTATCTGTCTAATCCCAGACTGTCACCTCCAGAATCCACCAAGAATATTTTTGGCTCCATCTTCTCAAGCAGCCTCGTGGTAACATTATCCATAAAAATTAAGTCAGTGATGTGCAGTAAAAAACATTTTTATTCTACCTCTCTCTCGATCCCTCCACTTATTCTGTACTGCTAGAGCATTTATCTGACATCCAGAGTTGAATTTTCATTCCAGGGATGCAAACACGATATGGGCACAAGTCCCAGGGCCTAACCCTGCACAGGCACACCATTATTTTTAAAGAAATGGCCAACTAAAGGCCAGGGTTTGGGGTCCTGAGGCTGGGGGGTAAATGAGAGGCCCTCTGATAGTCACAGATTGGCAGCCCCACTGGCTGAGCTGGGAGCTGCTAAACTGAAGGCAAAATACTGTGGATGCTGGAAATCTGAAACGAAAACAAAAAATGCTGGAAAAACTCAGCAGGTCTGACAGCATCTGTGGAGAGAAAGACAGAATTAATGTTTGGAGTCCGTATGAGGTGGGGGAGGGAGAAGGACAGGAAAGTGTTTTTTTTTATTTTTAAAATGACCACAGCTGCATGGCCATGATCTTGGAGGGGCAACCCCTCAACGAGACGGCCAGCCAGCTGTAGCCAGGCAGCCAGCACAGGTGCTGCCAGTGGCGGATTTACCCTGAAACAAACTGTGCGGTGGCCCCCATATGCAGGAAATGTGGGGAGGTGGGCAAAGGGCGAGAAAATAGTGGGGAGCCCATTGGGTTGGCTCCACTACACATACTCACCTCCATGGAGCAGACTGGGAATCAGGTTGGCTGCCTGCTCCACAAAGGAGGGCAGTCAATTATGCTGATGAAGGCCTCCAACAGTCTTAATTTTGCAGCCTCGCTGACCTTCAAATGCTCCGTTAAAGTGTTTGTTTTGAGGTCAGAGCACACCTGAAAAGCTAAGGACTGAATTTACTCGCTGAAGGTGAAGTCCGGTCCCCAGGACTGAAAATGGGAGCTGAGCCAGTTTGCTCACTGACAGGATATTGCTTGGTTGTGGCTGTTGGATGTCCTGGTGGAACCAATGTGTGCATCAGTGAGCAGGTTATTGCCGCTTGACAGCACTGTCGACAACACCTTCCATGAATTTGCTGATAATTCCGGATAGGCGATTAATGCGCCATATAAAAGCAAATTCTTTATTGTTCCTGAGCCTACCGACAAACTTTAACCTCAAAAAATCTATTCGGTCATCTGCATTTCTACAGCTCCTTGTCTATCCGATTTCAAATTTTCAGTACAACTCGAGATTGAATATTAAATATTTCAGTTAATTTTAAATGAAGTTTGAGAATATGAAGTCCAAACAAAGCAGTGAGAGGTTCGGTGCCAATGTGCACAGGAAGAAACCATGGAGTAACTCTTTCGAGTACAAACACATTTTCCATCTGTTCTTATTCAGATGAAGTTACATTGTTTCATAGTTTGCCACAGTGAGATTTGAACGATTGATCTTGGGGTTACAAGCCCAGTACCATAACCACTTGGCTATTGAGGCCAAGCTAGAAACCATTGGAGTAACCTCACCACAAACAGCTAGCGCCTAATTGCTAAGCCCACCGTGTCTCTCACTGAAACTGGCAAATACAGCCACTGGGTTTCCATAGATTATCGTGATTAAATATAGTTTAATCCAAAACTAACAACTGAAGTTATCATCAGAAAGAGTAGCTAAGGATTGTTCAGCCAATTTTTGCACCATCTCAAAGTGTTAATACCTAATGTAGGAGTTTCGACGATTTTGGCAGCGCTGCATGTCGATGCGAGTATGTCAGCGTATTTTCATAGATGCGCATGTGTAAGTGTGTTGTGGAAGTCATCCAACTGAACAAATGTTATCCTGAACTGAGACCTGTAGGTGGAAGTCATTGGCCAAAGTTCAATCATGGAAACCCCGGCTAATTATCCGCTCTCCATAGATGCAAATATTGATGTATACCGTAGTATCACATGACCGAGCTATTAGAAATGAACAACTTTCTGTACACTTTGTGAAATATGGTGCAGCGATGAGATATTCAATCTTACGAACGTGTTTCACCATTTCTGAGATCATCTTTCCGAAAGTGCGGAATAGCCCACGAATCACTTTTGAAGCATAGCTACAGTCATACTGCGGGAAATTTTGCAAATTCAAGGCGGGAACTCTCTAAAGTTCTGAAATGCTCCATCCGCCTCCAGAGCGCCGTCAGGATCGTTTTCAGCGCCCTAAACAAGCAGCATAAATCTAAAAGCTTTCAGTGCCCTAAACAAGCAGCATAAATCCAAAAGTATCATTCTGTGTGTTTGGAGCAAGATTTACAATATGCATAACAAAAATGCAAGTCGTAGGAAGATGAGCATGGGAGAGTGGGCAGCAAATATTCCTGGCGTAGGAGTGTGTCTAATTGAAACCATACTGGGATCTCAAGAAAAAGTGTCCTGGTAATTAAAAAATGGAACACCAAAAGGTGGGATTTTAGTTGAAGGTTCTTTTTGGCATATCTTTGACCCAGGGAAGTGACCGGAGCTTGTGAGCTTTGATAGGAAATATTTTATGTGAGCAATATGACAGGCCTAATTCTCTTTATGTTGCACTAAAATCTAGGGCAACGATAGAAGCAATGCAGCCTGCTCATGGATGTTAGGTGAGGGAGGGAACTACTGCTCATCTGCCTTTAAATCTAGGAAGAATTCTGTGTTTAAATCCAGGGATATCACATGAAAATGGAGTCTGACCTACACCAGCATTCATTTCTCTCCTCAGACTAGATGGTCAGAAAAGGTCTTGCATCAAAACAAGCAGAACCTAAAAATTATTCTGAGTCCTGTGTCCTTGTGAGGGAGCTACACATTTTTTGACTTTGTTAAGTCCCAGGGGGGACCTGAAAATGAAGCTGCGCACAGGGCCCCACTAACTCTAAATCCACCACTGTGTGCGACCCCCAACTTTCCAGACCTGAGCCCACTGCATTGGCCTGCATTGTTCCAGGCCAATGTGGATTGCCTCCATGCCAACTGGAAATCCCAGTTGGTGAAGGAACACGGGTCTTAATAGGCCCCTTAATTACATTAATTTGATCTACATTGGCTAACTGCCACTAGCAGGCAGAAAGCCATTCATGGCTTTGAAAATGGCTTGGGGTTGGCTTCATGGTGCCTCGATGGCTGGCAACACAAAATTGCAGGCCTGCCTGTCTCCGACCCTGATTGCCTTTGAAAATTCAACCCCCAGTCTTAGATGAGCTGCAATTTCTGCCATCTAAACATTGAGAAGACCTCCACCTCATCACTGATTATACCCCTTTCACTGATCACTGCCTTGGGCTGAACCAGACTGTTGTAACCATAGTGTCCTGTACGACCTAAAGTTGAGTTTTCAATTACATATTCTCTATCACAAAGTCTGCCTACTTCCACCTCCATATTATGACTCAGCTATATCCTAATCTTAGCCATTTGTGACTGAAACCCTCATCTATATCTTTTTCACCTCCAGACTGAGTTATTCCAATGCTCTCCTGGCTGGCTTCTCTTCCTTCGCCTAAGCACATCCAAAGCTCTGCTGCTCATAAGCCTTCTTGCATCAAGAACTGGTTGTCCATCTTTTAATATCCCCATTAAAACCCATATGTTTCAACAAATTTTTAATATTTCTTTACATTAAAGATGCTTTTTAATGAATGCAAGATGTTGCTTGTATAACTTACCTCTGCCCACTATTTTACACTGGCATTCAGTGATTTAATTGTCCTCCACCAAAATAGCACACAGAGGAATGGCTCCAAATGAATTAAGCGTTAATCCAATAATATTGGCAGATATTTCTGGCTATGACAACAGCTCATATTTATATGAAATCTTTAATGTAGAAAAACATCCTAAGGCACTTCACAATTGAGGTTTAGGCTAAAGCCTAATCCTGAGCTTGCAGTGAGGAATATATGGACCAGGAAGGTGCTAGGTTCGTTCCCTGGTCTGTTAGTAGATCTTAGTCTAGAACAGGAATTTAATTTCTACAATAGGTGTTTGGCCCCTGAGCTTGCATAATTAAGCCAGGGATTTTAAAAGATGGGCAGTGATTCCAGCTAAAATTTGTCCACATTGGGTGAGGAGAGGATTAGCTTTGGGAGTAAAGCTTTCTACAGTCAAATGATCTCTCAATACTCAGGGGAAGAATAGCCACTTAGACAATGTACCAGTGAGTCATGGTCACCAGCAGAAGCAAATCTTCTAGTAAGGAAAGGTGGGAGTGAGTGCAGCATAATCTGAAAAAAATTATAAATGGTATACAATCTGGTTTCATGAAACAGAAACCTGTTGGGCTGGATTCAATGGCCAGTGGCAAAGCAAGGGTGCTCGCCGCTGGTCACAAAGTAAATCTTGATGAGAGATCCAATGATCTCTCTGACATGAATTTCACCTCTATTGCTATTGAGTGATCAAGTGATTTCAGCTTTCTTTACAGTGGAATTCCCAACATGGAGCTGGAGTTATGTCATCAGGCTGTCCAACCAGCCAATCACATTAAAGGATTTTCACAGACACACAACCAGGAAAAAGAAGCACAAAAATAAAATCATTTAAAAATATTTTCATATGGAGCAAATTAAAGATTGGGCCATACACATGGGGTGAAGGTAGAAGCTAAACTATTCTGAAAAAAATCTTCTTAAAACAATTATTTAAAAAGTTTAGGCTAAATAATCTACTAATTAATTATTTAACAACACTCCACAATTGTACATTTAATTTTCCAGGGTCAGTTCTGTTGTGCATCAAAATTTATCAATCAAACTGATGTTAAAAACTGAATTACACCTGATTGTACAAGGTGTTTTTTTATGGGGTTTCTTGCAGCCATGTGGAAGTCAGAAAGATGAAGTTCTCGTTGATTTTAGTGACTGCCAGCTAATGTTTTGCTGTTGTTGTCACCCCACTGCCTCCACACATCACTGGAAAGTACAGCTGATTACCTTGGAAATTACTGTGGATGATGTAATTTAATTGTATCAAATTCCTCTCGCTCCTTTTTAAGTTTTTATTGAAAAAGCAGTGAGAACAATTTGACATAAACACATCAAGCATTCATATAACTGGCAATGGCAATTTCTATTTTATTGTTAGAAAATAGTTTTCAATAAATACTGTGCAAAATTCAAAATAATTTTATTCTTGTTTGCACTCAGATTTTGCAAAAACTGTTTTCTGTTTAATGGATAAACAAAATCTAAGACCTTTCTTTTTCTACACCTCCTAAAGGTATTTGCTTATTAAATTAATTGACAATTTTGCCCTACCCAAATCTGATTTTCCATTAACAAAATTCTATTATAAGCAAGGGTCCAAAATCCATTTGTGCCTGTTTTTGTCAGCATAACTTGCTGTAGTGACATTAAGTCACAAGGAATTAATGTCAATGTGATTGAGAAAGATTGATGATGAATAGAACTGATTCTGATGAAATCATTTTATATTTGTGAAATACTTTTAGATGATTAATTATTCATTTTTAACAGTTTTTTAAAACAATTTCTTATAAAGAAAATCTGTGGTAGTATACTGCAGGAAATAATTGCTGATGCAAATGTTTTTCCAACTTTAGACACAAGCCATGTTAGAGGCACTTTGTTAGAGAAGAACATCCTCATCTGTTTTAGTACAGGTGACTGCTATTTAGTTATACTCATGAGATGAAAGAACAAAGTTTCAGCAAAATGAATGACCTCATTTGTGCATCTGCCACAAACTTCCTCGATGGTGTCTCTGTTGTTAATTTTCTCAAATCCTATTTTAAAACTTAACAAAATCAATGAAGACTATTAAAAAATATTAATGTTTTCATTAGCTTCTGGTTAAGAAAAAAATATTAAAAGGAACATCTTTCATTAAAGAAATAAGATTGTAAGAGCCTCTGTGATTTTTGCTAATTATAGCTAATAAGATAAATAAAGATCAAGACACAACTGCTTTGATCCTATTATTATTGAAGGTACTCACTGAAAATGCAATATACGCTATTCCTAAGAATATTCAAAACCAAATATTGTACAGTATAACTTGAAGGAGCATATTATGAAAATTATACTTATGATTGTTGTACTCTGCTATATGAGGATTACTCATGCATTTTCTATTTTCAGGTCAATTTTCAGCTGTGATAAATATGCATTACATTAAAGGAGCAATTGCACTTTTGTGTAATGTTTGCAATAATTAAGTAGGATACCTAATTAGTGTGCTTCTGATGAAGCAAATGCAATAGTTCATCAAAAATGCTTTAATTAAGAATGAAGTGGAAGTGCTAAATTGTGTAGCAAGTGATGAGAATAAATATTTTTCATAAATTAACATAATTTCTGCATGAATAAATGGAACATGGAAACAGGAGTAGACCATGAAGTCTGTTAAGCCTGTTCTGCCATTCAATAAGATCAGGCTGATCTGTACATCTCATTTACCTGCTTTTGCTCCATATCATTTGATATCTTTTCCTAACAAGAATCTATTGATCACAGTCTTGAAAACATCAGTTAATCCAGCATCTATAGCTCTTTGTATAGCGAGTTCAGATTTTTACTACCCTTTGTGTAGAGAAGTGCTTGTTGATTTCACTCTTAGATGGCTGGTCTCTAAGTTTAAGATTATGCACCCTTGTTCTGGAATCCTCCAGAAGACATAGATTATCCTTATCTACCCGATTAAATCCTTTTTTTAAAACACCTCAATCAAATCACCTGTCAATTGTCTACACTCAGAGGATTGGTGGATGTAGAAAAACAGAAGAACATGGCATTAACACTTACAATAATACATGAAATCAGTGTTCACAAGGAAACTGATGCCCCCCAGTTCTGCCTGTCCATTACTTTCTTTGATTCCACCACTGCTGCTGTGTTTTTCTCCCGTTAAACTTTGGGAAGACTAAAATTAACATATTTGAGCTCCACCACATATCCATAACCTCAATACCAGTTCCAGCCCTTTCCCTGGTCACTGTCTCAGGTTGAACCAGATTGTTTGCAACATCTGCGTTCTAGTTGATTTTGTGCTGAGCTTCCAACCTCATATTCTCCACCTGTGACTTAGCCTCTCTCCTGCTGAAATCCTTTTCCATGCCTTTGTAATCTCTATATTCAGCTATTCCACTTCTCTTTTGACGGGGCTCTCATCCTTCATCATTTGTTAATTTCAATCCATGCAAAATTGTGTTATTCCTATCCCATTATGCACTAAGACCTGATTACCCATTCTTTAAGACCCTTCCTCAAACCTCCGTTAATTAAGCATTAGAAAAACTAATAAAAAAAACAGCCTAGGTGGCTTTTGAGTATTAAAGAGAAAGTATCCTTTGAGGGGAAATAAATTGAACATTAACAAAGCCTGTCAACCCAACATATATTTGAATTTGAAATGAAAAAAAATGTCAGCAAAATTTAGCAGGTTAGTTTTGAGAAAAAAAAGTTATCTAAAATAAAGAAAAGATAAATAAAATACGTTAATGCCTGGATCAAATCGGAGTTTTTAATACCTGTTTTGAAGTATTATGAGAACAATTTATTGAACAGTAAAATTCCTCCAGGGCTCAAGAATAAGATAGCATGGTAATTAATGGGATGCCCCACATAAAATAGTAGATATAGCCAGGAAAAACACAGCAACAAATGGGAATTGGAAAAATTACCCCAGGCTTAACTCAATGGAATGTATCAACCTGGTATCCATGTACATTTTAGTAAAAGTGTATTTAAGAATTGTAAGTTGATATTTTTCTCTTAGAGATGTTTGTATTCTTGCCTATGACCTTTTGTTTGAAAGAAAACCACATTTGATTATCTGGCTATTACCCAAGGCATCGAGACCATACAAAGGGAGAAAAGTAAAGATCTCAAGACAGACACCCCACTGATCTTCTGATAAGATCACCTGTAAGTCCAGGAATGGCTTGTATTAGATGGTTAGTGTGAAATAGTGACTGTGCTGATGTGATTGGTTACATGGGAAGGTGGTGGCTTAATGGTAATGTTGCTGGACTATTAATCTGGAGGTCCAGACTAATAGATTCAAATCCCATCAGGGTAAGTAATAATTTGGGAATTAAAAGCTGGGGTGAAGTTATCCTGGATCTGTACTATGTGGTAGCAGGCAAGAAAAAGGATGTTTTTACCCGCTTGTTGCAATGGTGGCTTTTCACGTCATTTTGTCCCAATCCCACCTCATTAATCATGCATTCCCAGAAAACACACCATTTCACTGGCTGGGTGCCATATTTAAAATGCAGCCATGCACACACCTCTCAGTGTTTCCAGTCCAGGACTGCTGCACAGAAGACATGGCCCGAAATGAAAGAAGACTGCAGCCCCCTGATTCAATGATGCATCCCTGGAATGCCTTTTGGATGCTGTGGAGGCCATTGCGATGTCCTCTAGCCCCACTCTGGGCAAAGGCCAGCAAGCAAAGTCACCAATCCTGCATGGGAGGCGGTGGCAGTGGTGGTTAGCACCAACACCTTGCAAAAGAGGACCCAGTGCAGAAAGAGGGTGAATGATCTCGTCCGTTCTGCCAGGTTAAGTCACCCTTCTCATCACTCTCAACTTACACAGTCACAAACCCATCACACATCCACAGGGATCTCACATCTCAAGGGACAACACTACTAACTCTCACACACACACCCCACAGCTCCATCAGGCTCATATCCTCTAGAGCTCATGACCTCATCCTGTCCATGTCTCCCCTCACCACACAAACATTCCATGCAGTGCCATGTGTCCTGCTTACACTCTCTCCATTTGTTTTCATGCAGGAGAAGCTGGATCACAGCAGCAGGGAAAGGGCCCAGACCGGGGGGCCCACATTCGGCCCCTCACTCACTTTGAGGAGCGTGCCATCATGCAGACTGGTGAGGACGTGGACCTTGCCTGCAGTGACAGTGAGGTCTGCGGCGAACACCCATGTGAGGATCCTGCACCACATCATCCCTCTCTCAATGAAACTGTGAGTGCTCTCTCTCCTGCTTTTGACTCTGCTGCCATGCACTAACCATCTCTACTCGGGTTAACAGGGAGCTCCACCAAGCAACTGACACCCTCAGCCAGCTAGTCCCTCAGCTCCATTCAGGTCCTCACCTCCAGCTAAGAGGACATCTTCTCCGTTGAAGAGCTAGAAATAAGCATCCTGGAAAATCAGTCACAGCGCTTACCCACACCTTTCACCAGCGGAGACACACACCTCGGTAGGACCTGGATCTAGAGCAGGCTTGGGTTGTCGCTGCACAGACACTTGTTCATAGCAGGGGGAGGCAGGTTCAACCGAGCTCCCCAGCACTTGGGGGGCTGCTGGGAAAAAGGCATCTGTGAGGTCTGAGTCAAATGACGAGCCTCTGAATTCGTCCTTCCAAGTCATCCTGGAGAGTCAGCAGAATGTGGGGGAACAGAATGCAAAGCAGTTGGAAGCCCTCAATAGAGTGGCATGCAAGTTGGAGGAATGCCTTTGTCTGCTCTCTGATGAAGTGGTGCCCACATGTGCGCATATGGATGTCTCCATGGGTATGATGACAGATGCCATGGAGACCCTAGTCCAGCAGAAAGCAGAGATGCATGCAAAGCTACACTCCATCGCAGCAGCTGCAGGTGAGTCCCTGCTGTGGCAGCACAAGAGGGAAACGGGGCACCTCGATGTCTCTCCAGGTGTTCCTTCCTCTCAAGGAGTCAGGCCAGGGCCTTTGGACCTCAAATCCCCAAAGGACCCACGCTGAAGTCATCAGAGGCAACAGGGCTAACCATTGCACAGGTTGTCTCCACCCCTCCTGCGGATGTCAGGGCAGCACCTAGAAGTGGTAGGCCTAGAAAAGTTAATAATTTCTGATCACAAGTGGTTGCATGGGTGAACACATTTTGTCACTTTATAATCTGCAAATATATTCACTTTCACTGAATAATGTCTAATGTTACCTTTCAGCTTCATTTACAGGCTTCATGAGTGCTCCCCCTGCAACCCCCTCCCACTAGTAGTTCAGCTACATGCAGCCGGCCCACAAGTGACACTGTGTGTGGCAGGGCCTTTCGGAGACTCGTACAAACAGTCCCCCACACACGCAGATCCTTCCTCCATCACGCTCGTCTCAATGATCTGAGCATTTTCAGTGCTGCCTGCTGGGATTCTTTTTCAGTTGTCCATCTGAGTTGACCTGCAGCTCCGCCCACCCACTGATCATACTTCCATGCAACACCTGTTCCCACCCAACAAGAGGTTTCTTTCATTTTTGATATTGCGAAATGGTACTGGTGAAGTATGTCTTTAGCTCCCCTGTCCTTTCCCCTCCTCCAGTCACCCATGTCCTTTCCTCCATCACTGCTGACCCCCCTGGCATCACCTTCCTTCCACCTCCCCACCATCACCTACGAGCCAGAACCCTTTTTTTTCTCTAGGATGTCCAGGCAAATGTGCACTTTCCCTACCTTCCTGAGAATCCCACCCCTATCCACACTGATCTCCCTGACCTCCTCCTTTCCACCCCCATGGTCTGTGTCTGCCTCCAAATCCCCAACAACCACCCTCGCCATCCCTTCTCTTACCATTGCACCCTTACCCTCTCACCCTACCGGCTCACTCTACCCTCTCTCATTCTCATCATTCCCTCCTACCACACTCACCCTCATTTTGCTCCCCACGAAGCAGTCATTGACACCACGGACCCCTCCCTTACACATTCACCTGGACATCCCCCACTTTACTCCTTCCTCGCCCTGGACTCCTTCCCGCCGTAAACTTCTTCCTCCTCCTGGACTCCTTAGTCCACCCATACTCTTCCCCCTGCAAACTCCTTCCTCCTCCCAGACTCCCGCCCTCTGAATTCCTTCACCCCTCCAAACTCCTTCCCTCCTCTTTACTCCTTCCCTTAAACCTTCCTCCCCTTACCCTGCCTCCCCAGTTGCCACATTCTCCCCATTATATCCTCCTTTCCCGTAATCCCTCCTCCCAACCAACTTCACCCCTCCCAACCTCATCCCACGACACCTTTGTTCCCCCATCAACCTTGCCCCCCTGACACCTTCCTTCCCCCAATCCCAACCTCACCCCCCCTGCTGGTACACCTTCCTCTCCCTGTCAAATCTAGATCGTCCTCTCCTACCACACCTCCCCCCCTCCCCTGGCACACCTTCCTCTCCCACTCACAGCTGAACTTTCCTCTCCACCCCCATGATGATCATCCATAGCAGACCATGGCCTAGCAGACCATGGCCAAGAGACTGATATCCTAAAACAGACCCTCAATGGTGACCTTCCACCCTCCGTGATCTGCTTTGCGGCAGAGCCATGTACATGAGAATCCACCCAGCATACGATGCACGTTCCTCCAGTGTGCTGTCGCTGTTGGGCTCCAGCATCTTCTGCTCCTTGGTTGTCCGCGATGTGAGCAAGGCCCTGATGGTAAGTCCTGACTTCTGCATGTTGCCCTTGTCAAGACATATTCTGCATCAGCACGTTTTCCCGCGGGCATGGTTGGTAAATTTGATGTGGGGTGTTGATTCTGGCGAGCAGGGCTTATAATGATATGCAGTTGTATTAAAATGAAGTTCCCGGGTCCACCAATGATGGGCAGGGCGGATGATAACAAACTGGTTTCATGACATCGTGAAACTGATTTTTGGTCTTCCCACCCAACGCCAATGTCCACGGAAAATTCTGCCCCTGGTCTCGGTAACAGTGACCGTCAGACTGTTGTTGATTTTCATAAAAACCCAGCTGTTCAGCCCTTTGGAAATTTACCATCTTTACTTGGTCTGGCTGACATGTGACTCCAGATCCATATGGGGAAAGGTTGCTGTCTAAGACCTTTCTGCCATAGTGCACCTAGGGGCTGGGAATTGTATATACCCCTCAGGCTGTATGACTCACAAGGAACGTATGCAGTGAATGCTAAATGTATCATAATTGTATTGCAGCACCTCAGAGTGCAACATGGTCTACGTTAATAACTTGAATACCATTGCACTGTCTGACTGTCTGTAATGACCATCTTAAAATGTCTGTAATATTCATTGATTGTATTGAAGCACCTCATGATCTATGTGGAAAAGTTGAATATGATTGCACTTTTTGTTATGGACATTTTGAAATGTTTTGTAATGTTCTTTAAGATATTTTATGAATAAAGTATATTTTTCCAAACAAAAAAAAAGTGATTCCAGACCCACAACAAAGTGGTTGCCTCTTAAATGCCCTCTGAAATGGCCTAGCAAGCCACTCAGTTGTAAAAGGAATGAAACCGGACAGACTACCTGGCATCAACCTAGACACCAAAAAGAACAATGACAAACTCAGCTCCCTCAACTATGCAAAGTCCTGCTTAATGACATTGTGCCAAAATTGGGAGAGCTGTCTCACAGACTAGTCAAGCAACAGCCTGACATAGTCATACTTAGGGAATCATACCTTACAGACAATGTCTCAGACACCACCATCATCCTTCACCACCCTTCACTGTGGGGGTACAGTGGTATGCAGTTGGGAGGGAGTTGCTCTGGGAGTCCTCAACATCGAATCCAGACCCCATGAAGTCCCATAGTATCAGACATGGGCAAGGAAGCCTCCTGCTGATTACCACGTAATGCTTACCCACCTCAGCTGATGAATCAGTGCCCCTCCATGTTAAACGCCACTTGGAGGAAGCACTGAGAATGACATGGGTGGGGGTCAGAATATACTCTGGGTGGGGGACTTCAATGTACATCAGCAAGAGTGGCTCAGTAGCACCACCACAGACCGAGCTGGCCGAGTCCTAAAGGACATAGATGCTAGGCCAGGTCTGCCACAGGTGGTGAGGGGACCAACAAGGGGAATAAACCTACTTGACCTCATCCTCACCGATCTACCTGCCACAGATAGATCTGTCCGTGACAGTATCAGATGGAGTGACCACGCACAGTTCTTGTAGAGACGAAGTCCCGCCTTCACATCGAGGATACCCTCCATCATGTTGTGTGGCTAAATGAGATAGAGTTTGAACAGATCTAGCAACTCAAAACTGAACATCCATGAGGTGCTGTAGGCCATCAGCAGCAGCAGAATTGTACTCAACCCCAATCTGTAACCTCATGGCTTGGCAGATCCTCCACTCTACCATTACCATCAAGCTAGGGGATCAACCCTGGTTCAATGAAGAGTGCAGGAGGACATGTCAGGAGCAGCACCAGGCATACCTAAAAATGAGGTGTCAATCTGGTGAAGCTACAACACAGGACTGGTTGTGTGTCAAACAGCGGACGCAGCATGCAATCAACAGAGCTAAGCGATCCCACAGCCAAAGGATCAGATCCAAGCTCTAAGTCCTGCCATATCCAGTCATGAATGGTGGTGGACAATTAAGCAACTCACTGGAGGAGCAGACTCCACAAATATCCCCATTTTCAACGATGGGGGTACCCAGCACATCAGTGCCAAAGACAAAGCTGAAGCATTTGGAGCCAGAAGTTTCAGCCAGAAGTGCCGTTTACATGATCCATTTTGGCCTCCTCCTGAATCCCCAACATCATAGATGTCAGTCTTCAGCCAATTCAATTCAATTCACAAGAAATGGCTGAAGCACTGGATACTGCAAAGGTTATGGGCCCTGACAATATTCCGCAATAGAACTGTACTCCAGAACTTGCTGTGACCCTAGACAAGCTATTCCAGTATGCTACAGTGCTGGCATCTACCCGGCAATGTGGAAAATTGCCCATGTGTGCCCTGTCCACAAAAAGCAGAACAAATCCAAACCGGCCAATTGTCACCCCATCAGTCTATTCTTGATCACCAGCAAAGTGATGGAAGGTGTTATTGACAGTACGATTAACTGGTACTTACTCAGCAATAACTTGCTCACTGACACTCAGTTTGGTTTCTGCCAGGGCTACCCAGGTCCAGACCACATTACAGCCTTGGTCCAAACATGGACAAAAGAGCTGAAACTCATGAGATGAATGAGTGACCGTCCTTGATATCAAGCCAGCATTTGACCGAATGTGGCATCTCGCTAAACTGGAGTCAATGGGAACAAGGGGGAAAACTCTCCACTGCTTGGAGTCAAACCTAGCACAGCGCAATATGGTTGTGGTTGTTAGAGGTCAATCATCTCAGTCCCAGGGCATTACTGCAGGAATTCCTCAGGGTAGTATCCTAGGCCCAACCATCTTCAGCTGCTTCATCAATAACCTTCCCTCCATCATAAGGTGAGAAGTGGGGATGCTCACTGATGATCGCACGATGCTCAACACCATTTGCAACTCCTCAGATAGTGAAGCAGTCCATGTCCAAATGCAGCAAGCAGCCCGCTTGAATGGCACAACATCCAACACCTTCAACATTCACTCCTGCACCATTGACGCATGATGGCAGCAGTGTGTACCATCTACAAGATGCGCTGCAGCAACACACGAAGGTTCCTTAGATAGCATCTTCCAAACCCACAACCTCTACCACCTAGAAGGACAAAGGCAGCAGATGCATGGGAATACCACCAGCTGGAAGTTCCCCTCTAAGTCACACACCATCCTAGCTTGGAATTATATCACCGTTCCTTCACTGTAGCTAGGTCAAAATCCTAGAACTCCCTTTCTAACAGCACTGCAGTGGTTCAGTCCACATGGTGTAGGTACACCCATAGTGGTGTTAGAGAGTTCCAGGATTGACAGGGCTGGGTTGTCATTGCTATTTCCGGCGCCTAGGTCCGTCGGGTTTCATTCCTTTTTAGTGGTTTGATATAACTGAATGGCTTGCTAGGCCATTTCAGAGGGCATTTAAGAGTCAACCACATTACTGTGGATCTGGAGCCACATGTAGGTAAGGACCAGGTAAGGAGGGCAGATTTCCTTCACTAAAGGATGTTAGTGAACCAAATCAATTTTTACTACAATTGACAATAGTTTCAGGTTCATCATCAGACTTTTAATTCCAGATTTTTATTGAATTTAAACCTGGGTCCCCAGAGGAAATTTCCTGGGTCTTTGGATTACCAGTCCCGTGTAAATACTGTGCCGCCACACTTACAACTTGCCAATAATTTCGAATTAACAACACTTCTGTAAAACAATAAGGAATGTTAAGGAATATTATTGAGTGAGATGATCTGCACGAGGAGTGCCAATCCAAGTTGATTGTAATTACAGATCATGTTACTGACGAATTCTTTTACCAAATAACCACATGGATAACGGTATTTAAAACAAACAGCATATCTCTCACCATCCACAATCATCAGGGGTGAAAGTCATAGACTTCTTATCAATGGTACATGTGGACATTTGGATCTGAAACAAAAGGAGGAAATAGCACCAAAGTTTGCCCCATGCAGGCGGGTGGATGAAGGGCGGGGGTCGTTGGTGGGGGCTGGGGGTTGATGGTGTGCTGTGATAACATCCCACCATAATGGCTCATAGATTGACTACTACCATATATGCAAAGCGCATGAAGGAACCACGCAGGCAGGAGTACTGCAAGTGTGCTCCAAACTCCCTCTCCACAGTAAGACTCGTTATGAGTGTAAATGCCCAATCGACACTGAAGGACCAACAGACAGATTCACACCTGGGTGCAAATAATTTCCTACCTTGTGGTATTAGTATAGATGGTCATTATTGTATACCTCTTGATAATATTGTGCAGATTAGATGGTGACAAAAGCAAAATCAATGTTGATGGTATGTTAATTATATTGTTAATGTGCACAGGTGAAGGGCATTGTTTAATTAAGTATTTAAAGCATTTACAGAAAGAAATTCCTTCTGTGACCGGTGAGCACCACAGAGGCTGGCATCATCATCAGCTCTGGGAACAACATTTTAATTTAGTTACTTAAGTTTCCTTAAAAAAAAAATTGACTTTTGCTACAGTGCCCCTTTAAGGGGCTATCATTTTAATTGAATTTGCCTATTTGTTTAACTGTTCTCTCAAAAGAGTACAGAAGGAGATTGCTGGGACACTGGGTTTGTGAGTAGGAAGCAGACATATGTAATGCTGCATTCTGTGAATAAACTCATTAGCAAGTAAAATAGTAGTGTCTAGTTTCATACTTCACCAACTAGCTTGGGATTGGATTAACATGGTAGCAGAGGATGGTTGCCTAAAGGTGAATATTGAAAACTAAGATTTTTTTTCAGACAGAAGATTGTAATCTGAGTTACTCTTGCAAAAGAAAATGGTTGAAGGCAGGAATAAAGTGTCAGGGGATGATTACCCACCACTATTCTCTGAATCCGAACCGTATAACCAGTGGAAAAATATAGGAGTTATATGGACATGGGTCACAGCTTTACCGAAGAGAAAACAAAGGATGGCCTCGGCATTGTCATTTGCTGATAAAAGCAAAATCAGCAGCAAAGGTTTTTTATGGACTGGGTGCCCATCAGTCGGACACTCATGAAGATTTGGATATCCTATTCTGTTTCATGGAGAAAATGTATAAGAAAGATGATCTATTAAATGCCTATGAATCATGGTCAGACTTTGATAGATTTAGAAAGATGGATGGTTACTCCATAGAGAAATACATCATGCATTTTAATAAAGTATATAAAAGATTGCAGAAATTTGGAAATTTCTTGTTCAGTGCTCGCTTTCAAATTGTTGGATTGTGCTGAAGTATTGCAAATGGTTAGGCTCCTGGTCTTAACATTCTCAGAAAGATAAGCTTTTGGATCAAATGTCTGATTCTTTAAAAAAAATTCCTGGGAAAGCAGTCATTTCCAGCTGCTTTCATGGCAGAGAAGATGGGGGATTCAATGATCACAGCCTTTTGAGATGTTTAGATCTGGGGCGCAGGCATCAATACATCAAAAGAATCACAGACAAAAGAAATTAAGATGAAGACATTTTTAGCAGATCTCACGGATGATAGGATTAAAGTAATAATAATAGATGATAGAAACCCAGGAATGCCCAGGGAACTGTTAACAGGTGTTTCAGATGTGACTCAAAATATCATTATGCAGTAAATTGTTCAAAGTGGAACAACACGGTTTCTGAGGCAATGTGTGACGTGGAAAGTTTGGAAGTTGAAGATGATATTGATCAGTCTGAGGGAGTTGTACTAGTCACAAGAAGCTTCAGTCCGGTAATAAGTGTACTAGCCGTGGATTCACTTAATTGTGCCGTGTTGGATAGTGGTTGCACATCGACAGTATGTGGAATAGATTGGTTGAAATGTTATTTAGATTCACTCAGTAGCAAGGATCAAAGTAAGGTCAGGGAATATGCAAGTTCTGCTTGCTTCAGGTTCAGGGATGACAACACATTGACAGCACTGAAAAGAGTGGTGATTATGATACAGAAGTGGTATCTAGTGAGATATCCTTGCTGCTGATCAAGCCTTCCATGAAAAGGGCACAAATGAAACTAGACATGGAACATGATAAAGCAATTGTCTTTGGAAAGTCAGTAGATTTGCAATTTACCCAATCAGGTCATTTTTGCATCTCTTTAACAAAACCTTGCATCTCTAATCAGGATATTAAAGAAGAGTTAGTGGCATCAGGTGAGAGCAGTTTGAGAGAAAAAAAGCAAATTGTCTTAAAGTTAAATTGACAATTTGCTTCTATCCCTCCTGTCACAGATCAAAATTCCTACTAAACGATGCAGGGCTGGTTGATGATGAGTACACAAAGCTCATTGAACAAATTAGTGAAAAATGTGATATATGCAACAAGTATCAGAGGACACCTTCACAGTCTATTGTAAGGCTTTAATGAAGTAGCAGCTACGGATTTAAAGGTGTGGGACAAGCACAGAAACATTTTCATCTTGCATGTTATGGACATGACAACCAGATCCAGCCTTTCTACAGTAATACATGGTAAAGACAAAGAAGTGGTTGCAGATAAAATCATGGTAAAATGGACAGGGACCGGACTGGGAGCACTGCTAAATTTCTGACTGACAATGGACAGAATTTGCCAATGACGAGTTTAGAAACATGCGAAAATATGAACATTGTAGTTATGAACACTGCAGCTGAAAGTCCTTTCAGTAATGGACTCTGAAAGAAATCATATGATCAATGAGGTGCTTCATAAGATCTTAGCCAATCAAACTGCTAGCTAATAACTGCCCTGGTGTAGGCAGTCGATGTGAAGAGTTCACTTCAAATCATTGGGGGGCTATAAAACATATCAGTTGGTCAATGGAATCCCAAAAAGCCTTTTGCGTGTGTGAAAATCCCCTGACCCTTGAAGAGACAATAATTTGTATCACATAGATGGATATGTATAGAAAAAGAACTCCCAGATTGACATACAAGGCTGAAAAAACTAGTCTGCACCACTGACGAACAATGACAGCAGTATGTACAAGATGCACTTCAGGAATTCACCAAGGCTCCTTAGGCAGCACCTTCGAAACCCACGACTGCTATCATCTAGAAGGACAAAGGCAGCAGATAGATGGGAAGACCACCACCTAGAAGTTCCCCTCCAAGCCAGTCACCATCCTGACTTGGAAATATATCACCACTCCTTCACTGTTGCTGGGTCAAAATCCTGGAACTCCTTTCCTAACAGCACTGTGGGTGTACCTACACCACGTGGATTGCAGCAGTTCAAGAAGGCAGCTCACCACCACCTTCTCAAGGGCAATTAGGGATGGGTAACAAATGCTGGCCTAGCCAGCAATGCCCACATCCTGTAAATAAATTTTTAAAAAATACAAGGCTAAAGCAAGACTAGTGGCTCAGGTTTTCGAAGAGAGACTTTATAATCAAGATGTTAGCGTGGACTCCCCCACAGCAGGAAAAGTGATCTTGAAACTTTTGTTAGCTCTGTTATCCACATATTCGTAGCAATGTATCAATATAAAAGCCACATTTTTGCAGGGTAAAATATTTCAAAGAGAAGTGTTTTTGAAACCATCTAAAGAAGCAAGTGATGTAGGGGGGAAGCTGTGGAAACTAAATGACATGTTGGGGATATAGCATTTCTCAGTTACATCAGTCTTTTAAAATTTATTCTTTCATTAGGAGTCACTGACAAAGCCGTCCATAATTGCTCTTGAACTAAATAGCTTGCTCAGCATTTCAAAGGGCAGTTAAGAATCAAGCATAATGTGGGCCTAGAGTCACATGTAGGCCAGACCAGGTAAGGATGACAGATTTCTTTCCCTAAACAAAAGTGAACCTGATGCATTTGTAAAGACAATTGATTATTGGAGACCAGCTTTCAATTCCAGATTTAATTAAATTTAAATTTTTCCAGCTACCATGGTGAGATTTGAACCTATGTCCCCAGAGTACTAATCCAGTGACATTACCACCACACCACCATCTCCCTGTTTGGCAGTATCACAAAGAGAAAATCTCAGGCATCTTTATGATCTTTATTGTGCTGTATGGGGAGGCTCTGCAGAATTTGAGCAATTTGTTATAGATAAAAGAGGAATTTAAAATTGGAAGTCAGGCTTCAGGGGGCCTTTAAATATAAAGGCTGAGACATTAATCAGAATAGGTCAGCAATAAACCTTGAATCAACAATCATATCTAGAAAGTGTTAGGTCTGGATCTTGCGATTCAGCCAATGACAGACAACGTCGCAGGCGGGACGGGAAAATTTAGAGAGTGGCCAATTTTGGAGGTTGCGGGTTTGAAGGTGCTGTCAAAGGCGACTTGACAAATTGTTGCAGTGCATCTTCTATATGGTGCAAACTGCTATTACTGTTCTTTGGTGTTGGAAGGAGTGAATGTTTAAGGTGGTGGATAGGATGCCAATCAAGTGGGTTGTTTTGTCCTGGATGGTGTTGGTCTTCTTGAGTGTTGTTGGAGCTGCACTCAACCAGGGAAGTGGAGAGTATTCCATCACATTCCTGACTTGAGCCTTGTAGATGGTGAACAGGCTCTGAGGCATTGGCAGGTGAGCTACTCACTGCAGAATTCCCAGCCTCTGATCTGCTCTTATAACCCCATTTATATGGCTGGTCCAGTTCAGGTTCTGGTCAATGGTAACCTTCCCCCCTACCCAGGATGTTGATAGTGTCAGATTCAGTGATGTTAATGCCATTGAATATCAAGGGGAGATGGTTAGATTCTCTCTTTTTGGAGATGCCTGGCACTTGTGTGGTATGAATGTTCCTTGCCACTTATCAGCCCAAGCCTGAAATGTTGTCCAGGTTTTGCTGCCTGTGGACAAGGGCTGCTTCAGCCGCTTGTGAAAGTCTCATCCATGCCTTTATAATTCCTAGACATGGCTATTTCAATCCTCTTCTGTCTAGGATTCTGTTTTGCACATTTTGTAAATTTCAGCTTATCCAAAACTATACTAAGTACCATTATAGAGATTGAAATAAGCAGTCTTTGTGATGGAGAAGCTAATGGGTTGTATGCTTAGCTTGGGATGAGTAGGATGCAGAGATTACAGACAATCTTATTCAATTTGTAGTAGTGGCTTGGGAGGGAATGGAATCAATGGAAAGGAAAAGGAGTTTATAGAGGGGACCCAACGTGATGACTTCAGTAAGTGGAGTAGTTGAAAAAGACTGTGGAGAGGTACAACTGGGTTTCACTGATGTGCAAGTGTAAACTGACCTCGTGTCTTTAAATTATGTTGCCAAGGGATAGCATTTAGATGAGAAAGATGTCAAAGATAGATCTTTGGTGATTATAAAAGTAATGGATTATGGATGGGTGAGAAGCCATTGCTATAGATTCCCTGGCTATGATGGGATTGGTAAAAGGGGAACCAAATGAGGCAGTCACACTAACCTGGACAATGAAGGAAAGGTTTTGAAGAAAGATGTTGTGGTCAGCTGTGCCAAAGGCTGCAAAGGATGTAATATGTAACCCTGATTACTAGAACCAGGTACAGAGGGACCTGGGGTTTCATATGTATAGATGTTTGAAGGTGGCAAACACATTCAGGGGGTAGTTAGCAAAGCATATGGGAGCTTGGGCTTCAAAAATGGAGGTATAGAGTACAAAAGTAGGCAAGTTATGCTGAACCTTCATCATGTTCTGAATAGCACACATTGAGAGTACAGGGTGCAGAGGAGATTTACAAGAATGGTTCCAGGGATGAGGGAATTTAGTTACAAGGTTAGGTTGGAGAGGCTATGGTTGTTCTCCTTGGAGCAAAGGAGGCTGAGGGGAGATCTGATAGAGGTCTGCAAGATGATGACAGGTTTAAATAAATTAGACAAAGAAAAGTTTTTCCTACTAGCTGATTAGAACTAGGGAATGCAAATTTACAGTTTTGGGTAAGAGAGGCGTGAGGGATGTGAGGAAGAACTTTATAACGCAGTGAGTGGTAAGGGACAGGAACTTGCTGCCTATGAGGGTGATGGAGGTAGAGACGATGAATGATTTCAAAAGGAAATTCGATGGGCACTTGAGGGAAATAAACTTGCAGGGCTATGAGGATAGAGCAGAAGAATGG
The DNA here is from genome assembly GCF_017639515.1 of Carcharodon carcharias. Classification (NCBI taxonomy): domain Eukaryota; kingdom Metazoa; phylum Chordata; class Chondrichthyes; order Lamniformes; family Lamnidae; genus Carcharodon; species Carcharodon carcharias. Next base: position 61,505,749 of record NC_054467.1, on the reverse strand, counting down.
GACTGACTAGATTACTCTAGAGACCCCGCAGGGATTCTTCTGTGGTGTTATGACTCAATGACTCTCAACAAATTAGGGTTGTTTCAATCCTGTGGCAAGGTTGGAAACCTGACTGGAGGAATTCAAAAACAGAGTTGCGGCACGGGTTGGCAACATGTTCAACGACTTTGAAAAGGAAAGGGAAATTGGGGCAGCATTAGCAAGGACAGAGAAATCAGAGGGGTTTTTAAAGAAAAGTTGAAGACGGCAGTTTTTAAAAAGGAGAAGGACATTTCCAGAGGTGAGAGCGCCATTTATAATATCAGAGCCTCCACAACTAAAATTAAACTAAAATACTAAAATAGAAATAAATATTAAATCATCCACATTGTTATTTTGCTCCTATAATATCACACTCATAAGTTGTTCCTGTCAGCTGCAGCCTGATCGTGTATGCACCTGACATCCAAACTTGTACATTTTTACCAGTTGTCAAGGATAGTGATTAAGAAAGACCACTCTGGCCATTTTACACTCCCTAACCTTGGGATACTAAGGCAATTGTGACTCTCTTACTGAAACCCTAACCTAGATTGGTTAACTCAACACAAACTGGATTGAACCTGTATCTTTAGTAGCTCCATCATTCACTGGATGAACTAATTGTGATGTCTGGAGAGCCGTAAAATTTATTTTGCTGAAAATTACAATTGACCATATTTCTATATGGAAGCTATCAGCATTTTCTAATTGGATGAGGTAGTACATCCAGACACTTTAAGTCCTCAAAACACAGCTAAAATACTTTGGTAGAATAACTTATTACCAGCATTGAGGTGTGTGCAGGATTTTCTCCACAGCAATCACACTAGGTTAGAGGTGCTCAGCTACATAGGACTGATCTACAAAGAGAGCATCAAAGATCAATGAACCAAGCCTGACCATAAAACCACTGTGGATAGTTGTAGAGTGGCATTAGAAAGGGCTTTAAACTAAATATTGGGGGCAAAGGATCACATGAGGGAAGATGTGGTAAATTAAAGGAAAGGACAAGGGAAGAAGCAAGGTAGCAACAAGCAATAATCGGATGATCAGAGTGTGGCAGGAAGGGACAGTGTACAAACTTAAGAATGCGACTGCAGATAAGGCCAGAGTTTGCAAAAATAGCAAAAAGTCAGAATTAAAGGCTCTGTATTTCAATGCCCATAGCATTCGTAACAAAACCGATGAATTGTCAGCTCAAATAGAAATAATCTGATCTGATAGCCATTACAGAGCTGTAGCCTGGTGACCAAGGCTGGAGACTTAAATATTCAAGTGTACTTGACATTTCAGAAGGACAAGGAGCTAGGATAAGGTGGTGAGGTTGCTCTGTTAGGTAAGGATGACATTAGTACAATAGTGAGAGATTACCTTAGTTTTAAATTTCAAGATGTAGAGTCAATTTGGGTAGAGATAAGAAACAACAAAGGTAAGAAGTCAACTATGGAAGTAGTTTATAGGCCTTCTAACAGTAACTACATTGTAGGATGGGTATACAGGAAGAAATAACATAGAATGGATGAATTAGATCAGCAAATGTAGCCTAGAAGATGAGTTAATAGAGTGCTTTTGGGAATTTCTTAGAACAGCACGTTCTAGAACCAACCAGGGAGCCGGCTATTCTAGACCTGGTAATGTGCAATGAAGCAAGGTTAATTAATTGCCTTATAGCAAAGGAGTCTCTAGGTAGTAGTGAGCATAACATAATTGAATTTCACATCAGTTTGAGGAAGAGTAGGTCTAAAACTAGTGTTTTAAACTTAAAGGCAATTACAAAGGTATGCACCATCCGTGGATAATTAAGATAGTATAAGATGCAAGAAAAGGTATACAATTCTGCAAAGTGGTAGGTCAAAAGATTGGATGGAATTTTAAACTAGCAAAGAATGACTAAAAAGTACTAAGGAGGAAGAAATTAGAGTAAGAGAAAAGGCTAACTAGAAATATAAAAAGATTATAAGAGTTTCTATGAGTATTTAAAAAGGAAAAGAGTAACTAAAGTGTGCATGACTCCACCAGAGAGTGGCTCTGGGGAAATGATAATGGGAAATAAGGAAATGGCAAAAGTGTTAAACAGATATTTTGTGACTGTCTTCATCGTAGAAGACACAAGTAACATTCCATATATACTTGTAAATCAAGTGGTGAAAGGGAGGGAGGCATTTAAAACAATTGCAATTACCAGGGAAACAGTACTGAGAAAACTTTTTGAACTAAAGGCTGGCACATCACCAGGACCTGAAGGACTTCATCCTAGGGTCTTAAAAGAAGTGGCTGCTGAGGTAGTCAGTGCATTGGTTGTAATTTTCCAAAATTCTCTAGATTTTGGAAAGATCCCATCAGATTGGAAAATAGTGAATGTAACTCCTCTAGTCAAGGAAGGAGGAAAACAGAAAACAGGAAACTACAGGCCAGTTAGCCTAACATCTGTCATAGGACAATCTATTAAGAATGTTAAAGCAGGACACTTAGATAATTTTAATGCAATAAGGCACAATCAACATGGTTAGGTGAAAGATAAATCATGTTTAACTAAGTTATTAGAGTACTTTGAGGAAGTAATAAGTAACATTGATAAAGGGGAACCTGTAGATGTGGTGTACTTGGATTTCCAAAAGGTGCTTGATAAGGTTTCACATCAAAGGTTATTACACCAAAAAGAGCTTATGGTGTAGGGGGTAACATTTTATCATGGACAGAAGGTTGATCAGCTAACAAGAAGAGAGCAGGGATAAATGGGTCCTTTTCAGGTTGGCAAGCTGTAACTAGTGGGGTGTCAAAGGGATCAGTGCTGAGCCTCAACTATTTACTATATATATAAATGACTAGAATGAAGGGACCAAATGTATGGTTGCTAGATTTGCTAATGACACAAAGATAGGTAGGAAAATAAGTTGTGAGGAGGAGATAAAGAGTCTACAAAGGGATTTAGATAGGTTAAGTGAGTAGAATAAGTTTGACAGATGGAGTATAATGTGGGAAAATGTGAACTTGTTCACTTTGGCAGGAAGAATAGAAAAGCAGTACATTATTTAAATGGAGAGAGATTACAGAACTCTGCAGTACAGAGGGATCTGAGTGTCCTGGTACATTTTTTAAAAATTAATTTATGGGATATGAGTGCCACTGGCTAAGCCAGCATTTATTGCCCATCCTTAATTGACCTTGAGAAGATGGTGGTGAGCTGCCTTCTTGAACCGCTGCAGGCCCTGTGCTGTTAGGGAAGGAGTTCCAGGATTTTGACCCAGTGACAATGAAGGAATGGTGATATATTTCCAAGTCAGGAATCACAAAATGTTAGTATGCACGTAGAGCAAGTGGTTAGGAAGGCAATTGGAATGTTTTTGTTTATTGCAAGGGGAATAGAACATAAAGGTAGTGAAGTTTTGCCACAATTGTACAGGGCATTGGTGAGAACACATCTGGAGTACAGTGTACAGTTTTGGTCTCCATATTTAAGAAAGGATATAATTGTTTTAGAAGCAGTTCAGAGAAGGTTAATTCGATTCCTAGGATGAAGGGGTTATCTTATGAAGAAAGGTTGGCTGGGTTGGGCCTGTACTCATTAGAATTTAGAAGGATGAGAGGTGATCTTATTGAAACATAAAATATCCTGAGGGAACTTGACAAGGGTGGATGCTGAGAGGATGTTTCCCCTTATGAGAGAGACTAGAAGGGGACACAGTTTAAAACTAAGGGGTCTCTCGTTTAAGATGGAGATGAGGAGAAATTCTTTTTCTCAGAGGGTTGTTAGTCTGTGGAATTCTCTTCCCCAGACAGCAGTGGAGGCAGGGTCATTGAATATTTTTAAGGCAGAGGTAGATAGATTCTTGATTGACAAGGGAGTCAAAGGGTATAAGAGGTAGACAGGAAAGTAGAGTTGAGGCCACAATCAGATCAGCTATGATCTTATCAAATGGCAGAGCAGGCTCAAGGAGCCAAATCACTTCCTACAGTTCCTAATTTGTATGTTTGAATGTTGTGAAAATGTATTGCTGCTAAGTCTGAAGGCACTTTCACTTTACAGCATGATCTTGAAATATCCTACTACACAATTCTCCCTGATACATTTGCAGACAAAGTAGTTGTGGCAAATTACAGAGATGTACTTTAGGGAAAGGCTGATAAGCATGAGAAAGGAATAGAAGGATATGATGATAGGGTTAGAAGAAGAGGAGTGGATGGAGATTCATATGGAGCATAAACACTGGCATGGACTAATTGGACTAAATATTATCGACTCTATGTAATTTCAGCATTCCCTCTATGTTTTTGTATTCTCTGGTCCTGAAATTCTAAGACGTTCACTCCACTGGCAATGGAGCTCCAGGAAACCAATGTTGCAATCAATCTGCCAAAGCCTCACGTAGTGGCCAGGTAGGTTGATGAAATTGGTGGCAAGGCAACACAATTTGTGGCGGGCTAAAGACAATGGTTATGGCTTCCCAATGTTTAATTGAAGGAAGTTGCAGTTCATCCAGAACTGGGCATCAGTCACGAAGTATGACAACACAAACATCTTAGGCTGCAGAATGCTCCCAAGTTCTTGTGATGGGGTTATTTATATGGGAAGAATGGACTTCTGACAGTTATAGAAGTGCTCAGAGGCACCCACCCTAAACTCACCTTCTAAAATCCCCTGAACCCCTGTGCCCAATGACATAGAAAAAAAAAATTCAGTCTTCTGCCCCAGTTGAAGACACTTATCCTGCAATGTATTAAGGGCTGCTGACCTTCAGAAGGTCTCAAATGAAAATGCAAGTTCCACTGAGGCTTTTCAAGAGTAGAATTTTCCAAGGAAGCTAGGAACTCCTCCCTATCATAAACCCCTTGAACTAGCTATGGCCCCAGAATTGAAAAGGCAGAGAAATGAGACAAAATGCTATATAACCTATAGAGAATTTTCTTTTTCACTTACTATTCATGTTGCACTCTCCAAACATCTCATTTTGGAAATTAAATATGATAACATTTGGATATTCCTGTGGGAGAGTTGTTGCCAAATTTGCAGTTGATGGTGTTCTGTTAAACAAATGGTGAAGACACAAGGAACGGGTAACTCGTGCACACCTCTGGATTCCACCAAGGATTTATCCTTGGCCACATCCTAGAGTCATAGACGTTTACAGTACAGGAGGCCATTTGGCCCATCATGTCCATGCTGGTCAACAAAGATCTGACTACACCAATCCCATTTTCCAGCACTTGGCCCATAGCCCTGGAGGCAAATGAATATCTAAATACTTCTTAAATGTTACGAGAGTTACTGACTCAACCACCCTTTCAGGCAGTGAGTTCCAGACTCCCACCACCCTTGGCGTGAAAAAATTTCTCCTCAACTCCCCTCTTACCATAAATCTATGCCCCCTGGTTATTGACCGCTCTACTAATGGAAAAAGTGCCTTCCTATCCACTCTATCTATGCCCCTCATAATCTTATACACCTCTATCAGGTCCCCTCTCAACCTTTGCTGCGCCAAGGAAAACAACCCCAGCCTATCCAATCTTTCCTCACAGCTCAGGCCCTCCAACCCAGGCAGCATCCTGATGAATCTCTTCTGCACCCGTTCCAGTGCAATCACATCCTTTCTATAATGTGGTGACCAGAACTACACGCAGTACTCCAGTTGTAGCCTAACTAGCGTTTTATATAGTTCCAGCATAACCTCTCTTGTATTCTATGCCTTGGCTAATACAGGCAAATATCCTATATGCCTTCTTAACCACCTTATCAAAGATTGGTCGGGTGGTTAACAGTGAGGTTGAGTGTCTTGGGCTGCAGGAAGATATTGACGGGATGATCAAATGGGCAGATAAGTGGCAGATGGAATTTAACCCTGAAAAGTGTGAGGTGATACACTTTGGAAGGAGTAATTTGACAATGAACGGCATGGCACTAGGAAGTTCTGAGGAACAAAGGGACCTTGGCGTGTGTCCATAGATCTCTGAAGGCGGAGGGGCAGGTTAGTGGGGTGGTGAAAAAGGCATATGGGACACTTGCCTTTATCAATCGAGGCATAGGTTACAAAAGTAGGGAGGTCATGTTGGAGTTGTATAGAACCTTGGTGAGGCCACAGCTGGAGTACTGTGTGCCATTCTGGTCGCCACATTATAAGAAGAATGTGATTGCACTGGAAGGGGTGCAGAGGAGATTCACTAGGATGTTGCCTGGGATGAAATATTTAAGTTATGAAGAGAGGTTGGATAGACTTGGGTTGTTTTCATTGGAGCAGAGAAGACTGAGGGGCGACCTGATCGAGGTGTACAAGATTATGAGGGGCATGGACAGGATGGATAGGGAGCAGCTGTTCCCCTTAGTTGAAGGGTCAGTCACAAGGGGACACAAGTTCAAGGTGAGGGGCAGGAGGTTTGGGGGGGCTGTGAGGAAATCTTTTTTACCCAGAGGGTGGTGACGGTCTGGAATGAACTGCCTGGGAGGGTGGTGGAGGCGGGTTGCCTCACATCCTTTAAAAAGTACCTGGATGAGCACTTAGCAGGTCATAACATTCAAAGCTCTGGGCCAAGTGCTAGTAAATGGGAGTAGGTAGGCAGGTCAGGTGGTTCTCATGTGTTGGTGCAGACTCTAAGGGCCGTAGGGCCTCTTCTGCACTCAGTGATTCTGTGATTATCTATCTGCCCTGCTATCCTCAAGGATCTGTGGATATGCACACCAAGGTCCCTCTGATCTTCAGTACTTTCCAGGGTTCTACCATTCATAGTGTCATCCTTTGCCTTGTTAGCCCTCCCCAAGTACATTACCTCACATTTTTCCTGGTTGAATTCCATTTGCCACTGCTTTGCCCACCTGACCAGTCCTCCTGCAGTTTACGGCTATCCTCCTCAACTACTTACCATCCTACCAATTTTCGTATCATCCGCAAATTTCTTTATCATATCCCCTACAAGTCCAAATCATTTATGTACACCACAAACAGCAAGGGCCCCAGCAGCAAGCCCTGCAGAACCCCAATAGAAACAGATTTCCAGTCACAGAAACATCCCTCTACCATCACCCTCTGCTTCTTACCTCTCACCCAATTTTGGATCCAACATGCCACTTTGCCTTGGATCCCATGGGCTCTTACTTTCCTGACCTGTCTGACAGGAGGGACCTTATCAAAAGCCTTGCTAAAATCCATGTAGACCACATCAAATGCATTACCCTCACCAACACTCCTGGTTACCTCCTCAAAAAATTTGTTCAAATTTGTCAAACACAACCTTCCCTTAACAAATCCATGCTATCCCTGAATAATCCATGTCTCTCCAAGTGCAGATATATTCTGTCCCTCAGAATTCTTTCTAGTAACTTCCCTACCACCGAGGTTAGACTTACTGGCCTGTAATTTCCTGGTCTATCCCTTCCTCCCTTTTTCAATAATGGGACAGTGTTAGCAGTCCTCCAGTCCTCTGGCACGTCACCTCTAGCCAGAGAGGATTTAAAAATTACTGCCAGGGCCCGATATCTCTTCCCTTGTTTCCCTCAACAGCCTGGGATACATCTCATCTGGGCCTGCGGATTTATCCACTTTTAAGGCCACTAAACCTGCTAGTACCTCCTCTCTCTTGTCCCTTGGCGACATCATCTGAAGACATGTCAGGTTCTGTTTGTATGCTGATAGCATCCAGCTCGACCTCACCATTACCCAGCTCAACATCTCCACTGCGTTAGTTTTGTCATTATCCGTGACTGATATCAAGTCCTTGATGAAATGCTATTTCCCCCAATTAAATATTGGTAAGATCATAACCATTGTTTTTAGTTCCAACACAAATATGTTACGTCCCCACCAATTCCATCATTCTCCAGGGCCACTGTGACAAGATTTGGTAGAGTGATCGCAACATTGTTGCCCTATTCTACCCTGAACTATGTTTCCTGCCTCATAACCTCACCATGACAAAGACCACCTATTTCCACCTCCATGACATCTCTCATCTTTACCCCTGCTTCAGTTCATCTGCTGCTGAAAACCTCATCCATACTTTGGATTCCACCAGACTCAAAAATGCCAATGCACCTTTGGAAAGACTTCCGTCTTTCATCCTCTGGAAACTTGAGTGTATCAAAATGTAATTTTCTGGGTCTACTTCAAAAATTAAAATAAATCAACTTAAAAAAACACTAAAAGACTCTCCTCCATCTGGCTGAACTTGTTCTCACACTGAACAATTTCTCCTTAAACTCCTCTCACTTCCTCCAAATAAAAGGTGTGGCTATGGGTACCCGCATGGGCCCCAGTTATGCCTGTCTCTTTATGGGGTATATGGAACATTCCTTGTTCCAGTCCTACTCAGGCCCCCTCCCACAACTCTTACTCCAGTACATTGATGGTTGCTTCAGTGCTGCTTCATGCTCTCGCCTGGACCTGGAAAAATTTATTAATTTTGCTTCCAATTTCCACCCCTCCATCATTTTCACATGGTCCATATCTGACACTTCACTTCCTTGACCTCTCTGTCTCAATTTCTGGTGATAGACTGTCCATCAATACCCATTATGAGCCTACTGACTCCCACAGCTACCTTGACTACAGCTCCTCACACATCGCTTCCTGTAAGGACTCCATTCCATTCTCTCAGTCCCTCGCCTCCTTTGCATCTGTTCTGATGATGCCACTTTCAAAAACAGTTCCTCTGACATGTCTTCCTTCTTCCTTAACTGAGGTTTTCCACCCACGGTGGTTGACAGGGCCCTCAACCGTGTCCGGCCCATCTCCCGCACAGCTGCCATCATACCTTCCTCTCCCTCCCAGAAACATGATAGGGTCCCCCTTGTCCTCACTTATCACCCCACCAGCCTCCGCTTTTAAAGGATCATCCTCCACCATTTCCGCCAACTCCAGCATGATGCCACCACCAAACACATCTTCCCTTCACCCCCCCCCCCCGGCGGCATTCCACAGGAATCGTTCCCTCCGGGACACCCTGGTCCATTCCTCCATCACCCCCTACACCTCAACCCCTCCCACAGCACTTGCCCCTTTACTTCCCCTCTCCTCACCGTCCAAGGGCCTAAACGCTCCTTTCAAGTGAAGCAGCATTTCACTTGCATTTCCCTCAATTTAGTCTACTGCATTCGTCACTCCTAACGCGGTTTCCTCTACATTGGAGAGACCAAACGCAGGCTGGGTGACCGCTTTGCAGAACACCTTGGGTCAAACCTCCCTGTCGCTTGCCATTTCAACACTCTACCCTGATTTCATGCCCACATGTCTGTCCTAGGCCTGCTGCATTGCTCCAGTGAAGCTCAACGCAAACTGGAGGAACAGCACCTCATCTTCTGACTAGGTACTTTACAGCCTTCTGGACTGAATATTGAGTTCAACAGTTTTAGATCATGAACTCTCTCCTCCATTCCCACCCCCTTTCATATCCCCCCCTTTTTCCAAATAATTTACATAGATTTTTCTTTTCCCACCTATTTCCATTATTTTTAAATGTATTTCCATCCATTGTTTTATCTCTACCTTTTAGCCTATTTCGATTCCTTCACCCCACCCCCACTAGGGCTATCTGTACCTTGCTTGTCCTGCTTTCTACCCTTAATTAGCACATTCCTTAGATAATATCACCACCTTCAACACCTCTTTGTCCTTTTGTCAATGACATCTTTTGGCTATCTCCACCTATCACTGGCCCTCTACCCAGCTCTACTTGTCCCACCTCCCCTTAAACCAGCTTCTATTTCACCTCTCTTCTATTTTTACTTAGTTCTGCTGAAGAGTCATATGGACTTGAAATGTTAACTGTGTTCCTCTCCGCAAATGCTTCCAGACCTGCTGAGTTTTTCCAGGTATTTTTATTTTTAAAAAAAGTTGCCTGCATCCTAACCCATCACCCTGTACTTCCTCAGCGCTCTGAAGAAGAATCAGACAGACTCCAAACGTTAACTCTGTTTTCCTCTCCACAGATGCTGTTAGACCTGCTGAGTTTAAGCATTTTCTGTTTTTGTTTCAGATTTCCAGCATCTGCAGTATTTTGCTTTTACCCTGTACTTCCTGACCTATTACGGCTCCCGTGATTGATAATAACTCGACTTTAAAATTTTCATCTGTTTAAATCCTTCCTTGACCTTGTCCATTCCCTTTTTTTTGCAACCTCTTCCAACAGCCCTAGAACCCTCTAAGAACTCAGCATTCCTCGAACGTTGGACTATTGTGCATCCCCAATTTCCAATGCTTCACCATTAGCGGCCACGCCTTTAACTGCCGATGTGCTAAATTCTGAAATTCCCTACCTAAACCTCGCTCTCGTCCTTTAAATGAATCTTTGGAACCGACCTCCATGACTAAGTTTTTGATCGCCTGTGCTAACAGCTCCTTATATGGCTCGGTGTCAAATTTTGTCTGATAAACAATTGCCTTTAAAAACCACAGTCTCGTGGTTAGGCGGGTTTATAATCGATTAAAAGTTTCAATCTTAACATTTAGCTCTGACATAGCCTCTCGCATTAAATACTGCCCTACTCAAATACTTCCTCTTTCTGTTTATCCAGAAATAGCTTTCGCTTTTCGTTTCGTCAGCTTCCGTCGAGCGTCTTCACGTTACGTTATAGTCCTTTGGTGGGCCGGCGCCTGCGTAGGAGGACGAGAGCGGACTACATGACTACATCACCCAGAACGCACCCTGTCAAAACAAATGGCCGCACGGAGTCGGGCTCTCGCTCCAGGACAATCGGATTTCGAGGCTTGGAATTTTGTCCCGGAGCAGAACGCGTTGTTGTCGAGTCAATGTAACCATGTGCTCGCACATCAGGCGTGAGGCGGCCACTTGAGATGGAGAGGGGCGGTGCTGTCGGTAAAGGCAAAGGCTACGAGGCCTCGGAGCGCTGCAACACCAGCCATCCCGGCGAACTTCTGCTGGACGAATACTTGAAAAACCAGGGTCTGTATCGGAAAAGAATTGCGAAGGATGGATCTTGTCTCTTCAGAGCTGTTTCTGAACAGGTTCGCACGTTTAAATAATCAAAACATTGTTTTTTCGCGTTGTATAATTAAATAAGACATGTGTGACTTACAATCAAGACTTCCGTAAACTGTTATTTTCTCAGTTGCCTTGCGCCACTCTTGCCGACAAAAAAGCTGACCACGTTGTGCTTTAGGATTTCTCCAGAACACGAAAGGTGTTGGTTGCTCGTTGGTAATCTACTCGAGCTAAACAAATTTAAATAATTTATATGATATTAAAATATGTTAGTGATGAGATTATTGTTTGTGACTTTCTATTGCAATGTTTCCGCATATCATTAATGTCATAACTTGCTTTCTATTTTTTAACATTTTTAAAGGTAATTTTTAGCCAAATAATGTGAAAGTGTATTTATATTCAGGTTTGAAATACTCTGTGTAAATGTATGAAACAAAGAACTGGCATTTAGTGTCTTTCACAAACTCACGATGCCGTAAAGTGCTTCACAGTCTGTGAAGAGCTTCTGAAGTATAAATAAGCACTTGTTTTGGAGCACCTCATGGTGTGTTCCATTGTTTAGACATTTTTCTGCATCCTTTTGCACAAAATTTTGCACTGTAGGTTGTTGGAAGTTTGATCTTGTAATGGTGTGATGAGGGTAAAAACATATCTGGGACCTTAGTGAATGATGGCACCAATGTTGTATATCCTTAACCAATGATATTTAAGGATTTAGAAGGGAATGATGCTGAAGGAGTGTGAATTCAAATCAAATCATGTACAAAATGAGAGATCGAAGGATTGGTTTGCAAAGAACAGAGTAAAAATGTTGATTTTTAAATTTGACATTTTCAAAAGTATAACTATTGACTAAGTGCAAGAATGAGATTTAAGAGCTTAAGTTGCTCCCATTTTGGGTCAGAAAGGTCGTGTGCATCACATTAAAAATGATTGCTCGTTAAAGTGGAGGAAATTTTGCTGCAATCATACAAAGCCCTAGTTAGATTACATATGGAGAACTGTGCATAATTCTGAGCAGTGCACCTCAGGAAAGATATATTGGCCCTAGAGGGAGCATAGCACAGATTCACTGGAATGTTATTAGTGCTCCAAGAATTAGATCATGAAGAGTGGTTAGATGAACTACTGACATATCTGCTGGAATATAGGATTTTATGGGGTCATTTAATTGTTAATTTTAGGGTTTTGAGAGGAATTTATAGCATTGATGGATAACTTTTTGTGCTGGTGAGGGAATCTAATAAAAGCAGACATATCCTTAGAATCAGACAATGACCATTCACAAGAAAAAACATTAGGAAATACTTCTTCATGCAAAGAATGGTAGAAGTATCAAACTCTCTTAGTGAAAAAGTAGCAGTTGCTAGCTCAGTGACTAAGTTTAAATCTGAGAATTATCATTTTTGCTAGCCATGTGTATTAAGAACAAAAACAGAATTACCTGGAAAAACTCAGCAGGTCTGGCAGCATCGGCGGAGAAGAAAAGAGTTGACGTTTCGAGTCCTCATGACCCTTCGACAGAACTTGAGTTCGAGTGGATTAAGAGTTGAGGAGCCAAGGGGGGTGAATGGAGATAAGATACTGTTCCGCTATAATCATATTGAATAGTGGAACAGACTCTAGGGGCTTAATGGCCTGCACTTGTTTCTATGTTTTGGTGATTTTTTGAACTTATGGTGTATCTCTCAGTCCCCTGAACTCACTGGCTGAATTGCATATTAGTAACAGTGGTGCTGACATGCTGTTAATTTTCCTGAAAGACCAGTGTAATAAAGGGAAAATGGAGCTGAATTTTACCTGGGGGTGGGGAGGGTTGTATTGCTGTTTCTCCCCCCCACCCCCCTGAAGGAAAGTTGATGCCATACCGGCCAACATTCAATAAGATCACCCCGCAGCAAAGGTAAGGGACAGACCTCCACTTCGCAGATGGAGGAAGTCCTGCCCTCAAAAACTTTCAGCCAACAGCACTAGCAGTCCTACAATGCCAGAGCTCAGTAGCGGGCACTGCTGGGACTGCAGGGTGGCCCTCTGTGGGGGTGGGGGGCATTAATGGACCTTGGACTAAGACAAGTCCCAGGCTTTTAGGGTGGGAGGGGATCGAGGAGCTGGGGAGTGGGTTTTGAAGGCCAGGCAGGGAGGAACAAAGGGGCAGTAGTAGATTGGTTGGTGGGGGGGGATGTCTCTGATCACATAGACACCCCCCTTCCTTCCCATCTTTTCCACAAAGTTATTTATAAAACAGCCACCTGAATCTTGCCTGTCTGCCCATGCCAACCATTTTATGCATGGGCAGTGCATTATTTGGGTCAGTTGGCTTGCTAACAAGCTCAATTGTCTGTGAATTATTTATTTAGAAATGGCAGGTTGGCTGCCAATTTTGCTGTACACCTGCCTAGCGTTTTATGGGAACCTGGTTGGGGGTCAGCAGGAAGGCAGTGGACTAGCCACCCGTCATATTTTACAAGCCACCCCGCCCGCCTGCCGCCGACAACCAACCAAAAACATGCCACAGTAGGGACTGTAAAATCCAGCCCATGGTATCCAAATTGTACAAATCAAGGACTAACAAAACAGCAGTCAGATAAATGACCAGTTTTATAGTGATATTGGTAGAGGTATAAATGTTGCCGATGGCACTGGGAGAGCTCCCCTGCTGATGTTCAAATAATGTCTGCAAAACAAACGTACTACAGATTGGTTGTGAAGTAATTTGGAATTTCCCAAGAGCACGTTAGGTGCCGAATGTACAGTTTAACCCATCGTTTATGTCCACCAGAGAGAGCAGACATGGTCTTTGTTTAACACCCCGTCTGAGAGAAGTCACCCCATGTGAGAGAAGACACTCAATAGTTTGGTTAATTGGTTAATGCAGCCTATCCTTCCAAATCGCTCATCAGGTTACATTAGTGGAGTGAATGACCATTACAAAGAATTTATCCAGCTGTTTTTTTTTGTTGGAAAAAACATGGTTTTCTGTTTTTAAATCAATTCCTCCTCACTTTCTATAGAGTGAGGTCTTCTCTTACACCTCGTCAAGGCTTCATCTTGACCAAATTCCGTAACAATCCTCTGAGGGGTTGCTATCCAAAGCCATAGATTGAGTGGACAAAAATACAGCTTGCAGCTTCTGCTTATTACTGGAAATGAAACTGAAACCAACATTTCCAGCCTTCTTAAGAAAAACTTAACTTGACAGGCAAAAGTTATTATTGAAGAAATAATCTTTTTCTTCATATCTTGGCTTTCTATGTTCAACAATCAGCCTCCTATTCTTCAAATTTACACCAGTAATTTTCTACATCTTTTGTGTAAAATGGAGGCTAGCATTAAACATAGTACTCCAGCTATGGTCTGACAAAAAGTGGAGACAACATCGACATCACCTCCTTTAAGTCAGATTCCTTGCTATAATCTCAACATTTCACTAATTTTCCTCAGTCTTTGAGAACACTCAGCTGATTTTCACATTGTTTGGCTATAAAGCATTAATTACAATTTGCCAGCCAATTTGGCCTGGATTTTGCCGTCAGCGGTGAAGTGATAGTGTTCATGGTTGATCTCAAAGAAGGCTTTCCACTAAGATCTAGCAATCTCTGTGGTGTGCGTTTCACTTTTCCCAACATTAGTTTGACTCTGGTACTAGGTCGAGGGGATTTAGTGGCAACAGTGGTATCATCAAGCCAGCTAAGTATCAATCACAAATAAATAATTCTCAAAGTGAGCAAAATGCACTGATTATCATTCATTTTTTAAATAATGTTTCCAGAGAGCAAAATAAAGATTGTGACCTGTGCATGGTAATAAGGTAGAGGCTAAAATATCGAGTCAACTTTTTTTAGAAGTTTAAAAATTCCATAAGTATTTAATTTAATGTGGTAATTCTACAGATATTAGTTTTTCATAACCAGTGAGGTTGTTCAACAGTAGATAGGACTCAGTACACCATTTAAAAACCCAGTTACACCTTATCCACCTAGGCATAATTTTTTCAATGTTTTTTTTAACAGTGATATTGCAATGGAAAAGGGGAAGTTCACATTTGGTTCAAGTGATTTTTAAAGATTCCCATCTGTAGGGACTTCAACAGTGCATCCAGGAGAGGAGCAGACAATCATTGACAGCAGCTTCTGGATTATTAACACCTGATGTCTGCGCACGCAGTTAAACCTAAGCTGTTCTCACTTTTGCATTTGGAATGTCGGTGATCTCTGACAGTTTTGCCATTGTTACAACCGCAAAACTGCTTTCTATTTTTAAATAGTGAAATCTTATTTCTGCTTTAGAAAACAATGACCAACTAGTTAAATCCATTTGTGTATCTGAATAAAATGTATATAATGATCTTTAGGCTTCTGTGTCTACACCATATAACCACACAATATCCCAGAATATTCTGAAATTATTGTGATGTTTCCAATATAAAAAAAAGTCTATCTAATAAAGTATTTTAAAACTGAGTTTGAATATACAAATTTTCTTCCACATATTGACTTATGGACCTCCCTTAATTCATTTGCTGTAAACCATATTTAGTTTATGAAGCAAAGTATATACTCCTATTTTTATATGGTATCATTCATGACCTCAGGATGTGCCAAATCAGTGAAATGCTTTTGAAGTATTGTCACTGTTGGAATATAGGAAACCTGCAGTCAATTTGCATAGAGCATCTCCCACAAATCCCAATGTGATAGTGACCAGATCATCAGTTTTAGTGATGTTGATTGAGGGATAAACATTGGCTAGAACACTGGAGGACCTCCCTGCTCTTCTTTGAATACTGTAGTTCTATGGGATCTTTTACATCCACCTGAGATGGTAGATGGGGCCTCTGTTTATTATCTCTTCTGAAAGTTGACAGATCTGACAGTGCAACATGCTGTATTTCATCAATCCAGATAATGAAGGATAGAACTGGAGACAATCTTTTACAGTTTATGAACATTTATTTACAGAGATACCTCATCACCCAACAACTACAGTTTCACTCACTATCTATTTATAGGTGCATGAGTGAATCCCCAATTAATGCCCACTATCCGATACAATTAAATGCAAATACATACACAATTGACACAGTATTCCCTCAGTACTACACTAAAGTGTTGGCCTATGTTATGGGTTAAGACTCTGGAATGGAGCTTGAACCTATGACTTTCTGGTTCTTGAATTGAGAATGTTACCACTCAGTCAGGGATGTAAAATGAACTGTTAATATCTGAATTACACTTGTTTAGCTTCAGTCAAAGCTTGATTAATTTGCCATTCAACCATCTCCTTTGTATTTGAGATGGGATTTCCTGACTCTTTCTACAGCAGATTTGTCATTTGCTGTTCCCCCTAGTTCCTTCTGTCCATCCAGTACAGGTTAACTCAATGCAGAATTTTTTGAGGTAACAAAATTTGTGCTTCTGTATCTAGAATTATCTTTCCTCCTATAACTCAAATCAGGAGATTCTTTTGTTTCACAGCTTCTGATTCTACCTGTGATCTTTTCCATTACTTTCCATCTCAAAATTCAAGAGCATTCTTCCTGATCCTTTACTTTTCTCAACCGCATGTTGCTAACATCTGGCCATGATTATTCTTTACTTCTGGTAATTGGCACACCCCTAACCTGTAATAAACTTGTTTGTTTTTTCTTGTTACCTAAAAGCTAGAAAATACCTACACAATCTTGGCTTTAGAATATTTGGCAAAATGAGAAATATTTCTTTTATCAGTCTTTGCCTTGGAGAATAGCTGAATCTGCCATTGGAATGTTTCTCCATTTTAACAACCCATATTGCCAACAATCTTAGCTTTTTCAAGCAGTTCCTTTGATGCCTTAACTGTATTTTGTTTTGACTGGCCATAATTTGCAGATGATATAATGTACTCAGTCCCAATCTGTTGCAAATTTCTTGAAATTCCATGCTGAGACCTGAGGTCCGTTATTACAGAATAAGTATTGGCTTTACTGAGGTCTGTGGAAACCCTTCAAGTGTTGGTAGACAGCAGTCAGATTTCTTTTAATTAGTATGGCATAATGGTTACCACACAGAAGGAAGTAACCCAGCCCTCCCAGCCTGTGCTGGCTCTCTGCAAGAGCAATTTAATTTCTTCTCCCTCCAGATACTTATCCAGTTCCCTTTTGAAATCCATGATTGAATCCGTCTCCACCATTCTTTCAGGCAGTACATTCCAGATCCTAACCACACATTGCATAAAGTGTATTCACGTGTTGCTTCTCGTTCTTCGTCAGTCACTTTAAATCTGTCTTCTAGTTGTTTTTTCTCCTGTCAGTGGGAACAGCTCTTTATCTACTCTGTCGAAGACTCCTCATAATTTTGAATGCCTCAATCAAATCTCCTCTAAATCTTCCTTTCTTTGAGGAGAACTGCCCCAGCTTCTCCAGTCTTTCTATATGTACCTGAAGTTCCTAATTCCTGGAAACGTTCTCATAATTTTTTCTGCGCCCTCTCTAAAACCTTCCCATACTTCCTGAAGTGTGGTGCCCAGAATTGGACTTGCTGGACATGTGACTGAACCAGTGTTTTATAAAAGTTCATAATAACTTCCTTGTTTTTGTGCTCTGTGCCTCTATTTATAAAACTCAGGATCCTATTTGCCTTATTAATCACTTTCTCAACCTGTCCTACCACCTTCAACGATTTGTGTACAGAGGTGTCTCTGTTCGTGCATTCCCTTTAGAATTATATGCTTTAGTTTATATTGCCACTATGTTATTCCCATCAAAGTGTACCACTTTCCATTCTCTGCATTAAATTTGTGCCATGTGTTTGCCCATTCCACCAGCCTGTCAATGTCCTCTTGGGTTTGGTCACTATCCCCCTCCCAGTTCTCTACATTTCAAAGTTTTGTGTAATTTGCAAATTTTGAAATTGTGCCAAGTCATTTAATATAGATCAAGAAAAGCACTGCTTCAAGTACTGACCCCTGGGAAACATCGCTGTATGTCTTTCTCCATTCAAAAAAAGAATGACTTTCTGTTTCCTGTCACTACTACACACCCTCTGCTGCCATGTGTAGGTTTCCTTTTTGGCCCCACTCCTTCTCTTACTACTGTTTTAGTATTTATATGTCTATTGAAGACTTTTGGATTCCTTTGTATATTTGTTGCCAGTCTCTTCTCATGCACTCTCTAGGTTCCTCTTATTTCTGTTTTTTATTTTCTCACTGAACTTGCAATATTCAGCCTGGATCTCACTTTTAATATCAACTCTATTCACTCTAAACTTATTGAATCATTGCAGGTTCTCAGCTTCTTTGACTTTACACTGTTTGCATACAGGATTGATGATGAAGCCGATGATACATCTTACACATTTACATGGGACACAGCAAGAGGAAAAGAAGTATGGAATACTAATGAGAAACTTTGCCAATGAGAAAGAGTGTAACAATCTTTAATTCTTCTTTCCTTGTAATACCTGAAGTTGGCTCAATTGGTTCACCTATGCTTAAACTGCATGGTTTTCAATTAGGTATTCGTTATTCAGGTAACAGTAATCCAGGTGTAGCTATTTTGATGCACCTTTGTACCTTCCATCTGACCTTAAGCACCAATTTTCTATGCCTCTGGCCCCATGGCATCTAATATTCACAACGGACTTAGTTTTTCTTCTACTTGCTAACACCTTTATTTCCTCCTCACCAAACCTGCAACCTCAACATGGTGTCTGAGAACTGCTTCAGTCCAACTTTGTATTTAATTAACACTTGGCTGCCTCTTAGACTTCAACAGTTACACACAACTGCCTGGTGTGCATTAAGTAAGCATTGTCTTATCTCATTCATTTGATAGTTTGTTCCAGTGGACAGCCTTGAAAACATAGAAGGTTATCATTAATTTGAGCAATTCTGAATATCAGCAGACTCATAAGTGATTTCCAGTCTTGACTTCATTCCTAGATATTTAAGGGATTAACATTTCCAGTTGACTATATGTTTCAAGCACCCAGATGATGTTGATAGCACGTAAACTGCTTGAGAAGCTTGTCACATGGATTCCCAATTTTTAAATTCTGGCAGACTCCCAATTTATTTGCTCCACCATTGGTGGCCATGTCTTCAGCTGCCAAGACCCTAACCTTTGGAATTTTCTTCTACACCTCTGTATCGCTCTACCTCGCTTCTTAAAATCTACCTTTGGCCAAGCTTTTGATCATCTGCTTTAATCTCGCTTTATTTGGCTCATGTAAAATATTGATTAACATCCCTCTCAAGTACCTTGTACCCTTAAATGTGCCATGTGCACGTACGTTGTTTTCTTACATCCTTGGATGATCCAGCCCTCATCCTTCCCTTCCACTCCTGCAAGTGTCCACCCTGCCTAAAATATCATTAGATCATCTGATCCATATCATTATTAAATCAGCTCCTTCTCCAATATTAGACATAACAATCTCATTATTGTATTTAAAAACAAGCTCTGACTTTGTGTGATTAATGCCACAAGACATCAACTTAAGAAAAGGCCTTGTTGACACTTTGTTGCAATCGTGCAGTGTTTTTCTCACATGGAGCTTGAAGTTTACAAATTATTGTAATTTCCCTAAAATTCACCTTGGGAAGTGACAAGCAGCAACAATTACCTGAATTTGTGCATTTATTATCACTTCCTCACCATCCGTAAAATCTAGGTTGTCACTCCAGTTTTTTGAAAGAGATGTTAAACTAAGGCCTCATCTACGCTCTAGTGTGGATGGAAAAGATCCCCTGGGATTATTTTGAAGAAGAGTAGGGGAATTCACCCTGGTGTCTTGGCCAATAGTTATCCTGAAACCACCATCACTAAAACAGATTATCTGGTCATTATCACGTTGGTGTTATGGGACCTTGCTGTGCGCAAATTGGCTGCTGCGTTTTTGACATTATAAGAAATACACTTCAAAATTACTTCCTTGGTTGTAAAGTGCTTTTGGTCGGCCCGAGGCATTGGAAGGCACTATGTAAATCAGAATTCTTTTTTGATTTAAATGTTGGCCTTAACGAGGCAGGTTAGGTTAAATATTACGGTGTCAGCAGCTAATCATCACAACTGCCCCAACCTCATGTGAACAAAGCCACAGGAGACGATCTGATTGTAAATAATTTATTGAACAACATCAGAGGAATTATTTCAGTTTATTTTTTTTTCAGGTTTTCCACACACAGTCTAAACACCTTGAAGTGAGAAGAGCTTGTGTTTCTTACCTGAGGAGGAACAGAGATAAGTTTGAAGCGGTATGCTTTCTTTGAGGTTTTAAAAAAAGATTTGATTTATGTATCCAAACACAGAAATGGAAAATATCATCCTCTGGGTGGGAAGGTGAGCAGATGACTTACTTTGATTTACATAGAAACAATCTTGAGCTGACTACTGGGTACACAACAGCTAGTTTGTTGTCCCCCTTGTGAAAGAAAGTGTTGCATTAATAGAGGAAGCAACTGTCCTTTGGCACAGTGTTTTGATACAATGCATTGTCCTTTATTAACATTTATTTTTCAGTACCACAATTATTTAGGTATGGAAATTCATGCATATTCAGAAGCATTTCTTAACAAACTTTAGGATAGTCTAAATCTGGAACTCCCCAAAAAAACTGTTAAGGCCAACCAACCAAAAATTTATAAATTCTGATTGTTTTAATACCCTTGCCTAACAAAACTCCACCACGTCACCTTCAGTTTAAGATACAAATCAGCCATGATCTCATTAAATGGTAGAACAGGTTTGAGGGGCTGAATGGCCTGCTTTTGTTTCTATGTACTTATGCATTGCATCAATTGTAAGATTTTATTTTTACTTCATTATTGCAGTTCATCGAAGGATCATTTGATGAATATTTAAAGCATCTTGAAAAGCCGCAGGTATGGTATTTATGTTTTTGAAATGCTGTTTTACATTTTTATCTAAACAAAATGTTATCTGAGCAATCAATGAACAGTATCTAAATTAATAACTGGAAACTTTAGAAGAGAAGCTGAATTTTCAGATCCTAAATGATACTCGAAAGTAAACCTGTTAACTGTTACATTAGTGTCTATGCTTAATTCAAAGTTGCTTAAGTTAAATTACCTGATAATTAAATATTTTTAAACACTGAAATTTCATGTTGCTGTGTTATTTATGTTTCATTCAAATTGCTGGATAACTCAATATTTATGTGCAGAAAATAACTTTGAATTATCAGGATTAGTCTGTAGCTCTAAAACAAAGGTTAGAAAGATTGGGTGTAATTTGAACCTACTTGTTGATTGGAGACCCACAGAATTGGATGCAGAGCTGGTTTTACACACCTGACTTTACTGCCCATGGACTTCACAATTACCCCTATTGTCTATGTTGCATGAAGGTTCGATTTATTAGTAGCTGATCAATGAAAGCTCAGCAAGTAATAACTCCAAAATAATGGTCTGGATCTTCCAGTCAGTGGCAAAGCACAGGCATACGCTGCCTACGTTTAAAAACCACATTCCTACCTTTTTCATAAGCTGCAGTGGGAACTTGCTCTCCTGGCTGCAGTGTGGATCCATTGGCAAGGTGAAAGGTGAGCAGGGAGGCCTAGTGATGAGGTGCAATTCCACCAACGCCATGCCTTTTTTAATATCACAAGCTAAAGACACACCCTTGTAGTTTGTCTTTATTGTAATGACAAGTAAGTGTTTGTAATGAATTTATATTGTTTCTTTTGATTTTCTGGCTTCTTTCAATTCTGGTTGTCCAAACCCTCCACCCCCACCCACACCCACCAACCCCCAGCTCTTCTCTGACATCTGCAATAATAAGGACCCAGGGAGGGAGGAGGGGCAGGAGTGTTTTGCTGCTATTGGAACTACAGGTTTTGGGGCCACTTAATCTCAATTGCCTAAATGTCAGTTTCAGAAATCTGTCATAACATAAGGAAAGTGAAATTCAGCCCTCTAAAGCCCTCTTCCTAGTTTATGAATTTTCTAATCGGATCTTTTGCAATTTAGATGCCTTCCAACATGCTAAATGTTGGTTCAGTTTTTTTAAAAAAATGACTAACTTCTTAAGTGAGAGGAGGAAGTCAGGATGCTTAGCTAGAAGGCACATCTACTTTGGATATGGGATTAAGAGGACAACATCAATGGGAAGTATTGTTAAATATAGTTTGGGTGTGACTTAAATTAGTGTGATTGAAATAGCCATGACAGAAAATAAGCAACCTACAGGAATTGGGTGGATTTGAGTGATTTGTAATGTTTAATAGTTCACATTGCTTATCTTAATACAAACATCTTAATTCATCTTAAATCTAAATTCATTATAACAATAGGAGTACTATGGCATGTAACATAAAACGTATTGAGATTTTATCCTGTTCTTTGGGGATGTCACCTCATGACTTTGCCCATTATTCTGTGAAAATTGCTTTTCTTATGTATATTTCTTTACCATAATATCGTATCTTTAATCCTTAACATTTCTAAAATGAGGTTAGAAGTGAAGATGATTTTTTGCAAGATGGAACAATTTAGGTGGGTGCCTGGCATTTAGCAGTAGTATAGAATAGATCTGAGCTTTGGTCAAACTCTGGGTCATTGGTTTGTAACATCAGTGTGGAAGGCGAAACTGAGGTTTTTCTAAACTGGGGAAGATATTTATGCAACTTTTAAATTCAATTTTCAACACACTTTGCACTCTCTATTTCTGTCTCTCGGTTTGATATGTTTTCTGAAACAAAATGTTGTTACATTGTCAGATTACTTATCCGAAACCCAGTATTGGGCGAGCAGAAATTTCCTCCAGTTAAATATTGGGAGGATTGAAGCCATTGTTTTCAGTCCTCACTACAAATTTTGTTCTTCAGCTACCAATTCTTTCCCTCTCCCAAGACTAAACCAGTCTGTTCGCATCCTTGGTGTCATATTTGACCCCAAGATGAACTTTGACATATCCATGCCGTCTCTAAGATTGGCCTGTTTCCACCTCCTGCAGTATTGCCCAACTTCACTCCTGTCTCTGTTCACCTGCTACTGAAACCCTCATTAATGCCTTTGTTGCCTCGTGACTTGACCATTCCAACATACTGATGGCTGGACTCCCACATTCTACCCTCTGCAAACTCTGGTGCCCGGTCAGGCTCCTGTGCTTGTTGACCTACATTGGTTCCCAATCAAGCAATGCCTTGATTTTAAAATTCTCATCCTTGTTTTTAAAACCTTCCATGGCCTCGCCTCTCCGTATCTCTGTAATATTCCCCAGTCCCACAGCCCTCCAAGATATCTGCGCTCATCGAATTCTGGCCTCTTGCAGCCTGATTTAATCACCTTTGGATGCCTGGGCCCTAAGGTCGAGAATTCCCTCCCAACAACTCTCTACCTCACCTTCCTCCTTTAAGACATTGGTTAAAACTCACCTCTTTGACTAAGCTTTTGGTCAACTGGTCTAGTATCTCCTTATGGGCTGTGTTTTATTTTGTTTTATAATGCTCCACTGAACTGCCTTGGGCATTTTATGATGTTAATGGCATCATATGGAATAATTACTTATGTTTGTATATAACTTTTAATTTGTTCATATTAGTAATGGTATATAAGGGGGTGAGATTAGATATTGCTAGCCATTTTCTGCAAACAGGAGGGAATTTACCATACAGTCTAGAAATTTTAGATATGCACTCTCTGATTGCTGCCATTACATGTGGATGAGAACCCACGCAAGAATTGGCAGGGGAATATTCATGTATGATTTAATTATGTTGTTCCTCCTAAAACAAAAGGTGGTGCTAAAGTACAAATGTAAATTAGGGGTAAATGAGTGGTGCAGTAACTTGCATTAAAGAACAAGATATGAAATTCCACTTACAGGTGATTCAGGTTGGATAGTAAACATCAGATGTAAGACAGCAAAGAATGTCCAACTGTCTGTTAAGGGAAATGCACTTCTATAAAGTCCTACTGAAATAAATCCCATTCACAAATGATTTAGCATTGTACTTTTTGGATTTCTTTCCTCAGAAATCAATTCATCACTAACGATTGAATGCTAGATTTGACTCCCTGGTGATACTTCATGTAAAATGTGATAATCCATTTTCAAGGATCATTGTATGTGTAGGGGATAGCTCAGGGAAAAATACATTTAAAAATAATAATGCATCATGAAGAATAGAGAAGTTTGTAAATTTGTCAGTATAATTGTGAAGTCTGTGCATTTACCTGTTTTGTATTGCATATATTCATATATTGCCATGGAATTGGTGCTGATGTACAATTGGTGGAATGTGCCCAACGCTGTGCTGGTTTTGATGACGTGCAGTTACCTCCCAATTTCCATGCAAATTCATTTGCATAAACTCATAAAATCTCTGAATCAGTATATCAAGTAGCTGTTAATCAATTGGAAGGGATTCATAACAGGAACAAGACACCCTCCATCATCACAAACAGGAAGGGAGATTGCGCACAAATGAGCTATTTAACTGACTGATTTATTGCTCTTGCTCGTATTTCTTAATTGGCTTCAATGTACTATTTTGATCTGCCCTTGATACATTGGACCTGCAGTCGGCTGAGGCCACACAGGTTTTGATCTGCTGTAATTTTGACTAATTTACTTGCAGCAACAGGAGAAGCACAATAAGGTCAGGCTTCAGCTGACTGGCTACTGGAGGTGGTAATGGTGGATTCATGTGACCACAGGTACCTGTGCATCTGAGATTCTGGGTACAATGTATTGAACTTCCCTACATGGGTGTACTTGGCATAAATTCACTGTTCTGACCTGGGGTGCAGCGAGTTTTGTGGGCAGGAACGCTCTAGGCAGATGGATGTTTGAACCATTGTAAAAGATCATGGATAATTGATTAAAGCAGTTATGGATGCGACTCACTTGCATTTATTATTTCACAATCTTTAGCGCTTATTTTGGGCAGAAATCATGCAGAAACTCCAGACCATTTTTGTTTGATTATAACTTGAATCCTAGTCTGATGGTGAATATTCAATTTGCCTACCAAAGAGAAGGAAAAATGGCCTCTTTGTTTAGTACTTGGATCTTGATGTAGCTTATGTAGACATTTTGCAGCTAAAGACACATTCTGGAGCATAAGACATGTGAGATCTATTTAATTGAATTAATTGTTTATGCAGTACCAAAGTAGCATATCTAGTATACAATCCGAAAGGTAACCTTGTATATAGTAAAGAACTTCTGAAAATTATTTCAATACAAAAAGGATTGTGCATTTGAGAGAGGCGGGAGAAGTGTTTAGAGAGACACAGGGAAAGGCAGCCAGTCAATTTCTTCTTTCTTTTCAATTTGAATTTTTAATAATTGAATCTTCTTAGCAAACAAAGCCTTTTTGAGTTGTGTGGCGGGGTGAGGGGGAAGGGCGAAGAGAAATTTGTTGATGACAAGAATGTCTCTTGCCTTTCACAAGGTGGAAATGAAGAGGAGTGGATGGATGCATAAACATGTTTCCAGTGTTAATAGAGCAAAGAGAATACTGGGGTTGAGGTGTGCTTTTTATGGGTAGTGGGAAGGAGAAAGGGCTGTGGGAAGATGTAAGTGTAGTGGATGTGATGGAAGTGAGGGGTGGGGGGAGTTTAAGGGCAAAATCTACCCCCCCCCCCCCCATTGGGGGTGGGGGGAGTGCGGCATGGGGTGGAGGGGGGGGTGCGGCATGATTGGTGCCCCAATTGGGGGTGCACCACCATTTTTTGTGGGCAGGCCTATTAAGGCCCGCCCAGCATGATGTCCGCACAGAAGCATTGCGCTCCCTGTGCTGGCGATGGGGGGGGGGTATGGCAAAGGTGGAAGTGTGCTCCTTTGTGCATGCGTGCGAAGGAGCACTCTGATCTCCCTGAGACTAAGTACTGCCTCAGGGAGGTCGGTTCCCAAAGGGAAAAAGTTATTGTTTCGAAAATTTCATTTACCATCCATGTCCCCTCATGTGACAATGTCACATGAGTTGGGACATGGGCATAACTTTAAGTAAAAGTTAATCTTAATTTTTAACTTCAGTTATGAAACCTTATCCTGCCTGTGGATGAGGTTTCATGCTTTTTCAGGTGGCCTGACCTGCTGGCCAACCTTAAGGTTAGATGGGCAGGTGCACAGTTGACTTGGCTGCGTCCCCACCGACCTGAAAATGCAAATGACGCAGGATGATGTTGGGAGTTCCACCCGACATCATTTTACGCATTGGCGAGCAGGCCCCGCCCCTGGATGCCGACGGAAAAATTCTTGCCAAAGTGATAAAGGGAGTGAATCAGAAGGGCAAAAGAAGCAAAGAGGTGAGAGAGAGAAGTAAATACAAGAGTAAAAGGGAGGGAAGCAGATGAGAAGTAATAGCACAAAGACATGAGAAGCCAGGTGAGAATTAACATATCCTTTGAATTACTGTATGCAGATTGTTCGAGTTGATCTCATGTATTACACACACACACACACACACACACACACACACACACACACACACACACACACACACACACACACACACACACACACACACACACACGATCAAATCCATGTGTAATCTTCAGGGCAAGCATAGTTAGAGGAAAGGGGATAATTAGGCCAAGGTACGATTAAGGCACTTTTTCAAGTTGAATTTTCTGCCCTTTTTTTTTAGTTTCCATTATAAATTTTTGCATTTATATTTATAATAGAAACGGATTCTGTAAAATGTGTCGTGATTTAATTATGCCTTCCCCAGTGGTGGCCGTGCAGTGTTCCACTGGTAGGGAAGTGTGACAAATTTGTATAGTCAGTTTCCATTATGAATGAGAACATAGGAATTTATGACGGAATAAGTTGACAGGAAATACAGTAGATGGACATACATAAGCATCTACTTGATGTGCTTCCAACTGGGGGATCTCATTTAGAAACCTTGAATGTGACCAATTGTAGGAAATGGAAATGTCACACTAATGGCAGAGTAAAGGGAACTTTATCCTGTATACAGCCTATGCTATATCAGATATATAAATCATTTTAGTTAGCTTCAGTTTGTTCTACTGTCTATATTGATACACCTCATTCACTTGGACCATTTGCCTATTCCCTTTTGTATTAGTGTTTGTATTAATCTCTGCTTAAGGCCGGATTAAATTCCCTCGTGTGTCCTTCCTTGACGTACCCTTTGCAACACTAATGATTAACTGTGGTTTTCCAAGAGATTGGTTTCTTCCCCTTGACTCCTGATACCTGGTCTCTGATATTCCTCAATGTTAACACTTATTGTTTAATTTCTGAATAATCGTTGCAATAGGTACAACTCTGAAGTTCTACGGTTTAATATTTATATAAATTTTTCTTAAACTTAGATTTTCCAATTTGGTTTTGCTTCAACACTGACAATAGTCCATTTCTTTTAAATTATTTTGTGTCGGGGTTAAAATAACTGATCAGAAAATCTATGCTTTAAAGTATAAGCCAGAAGGAAAAATACAAGTTCACACTTTGAACTGTGACAAAAGTTCTTAGCACTATTATTATGTAATTTTCCAGATAATGAAGCTCTTTCATAATAAGTGGAATTATTTGACTCTGGCTTTCTACTGTAATATGCATTGTTCTCTGAGGATAGGCAAGCGGCCCTTGGGCCTCTAATTATTGGGTCTGTAAAAAGCTGCAGAAGTGTCCTGGATTGTTCTCCATCTCCATATTTGATAACACCATCGCATTGCCCCCCCACCCCACCACAAACCTGTCTCTGTTCGGCACTCATGCTTGATGGGCCAGCTAGGGATCAGGAGAATGGCATGCTTCCGCTTTGTGGTGCAGTAGTGCACTCCTTGATGTGCTGGAATTATATTTCTAATAGTATTGAAAATATTTAACCTTCATTAATTTTTAATAAGTAGATTCTAAATTGCTTTTTTTTTTCTAATGCAGGAATGGGTTGGACAAGTGGAAATCAGTGCTCTTTCACTCATGTACAAGTAAGACTACTGTGGATATTTATTTTACTGAAAATATTTTGTACCTTACAAATTTAGGCATTTTTACTTTCTATTTGATTCATAGTGACTTGGAAACATACCAAAAGAAAGGACTTGCATTTTATAGTGCCTTTCTTGTCTGGAGGGCATTTCAAATAAGTTGCAATCAATTCATGACTGAAGAGGGCCTCGATTTAACCTCTCATTCAAAAGGCAGCATCTCTGACAATGAAATACATCCTCAGCACAGTACTATGTGGTTTGAGTCCTGCAGTAGGGCTCTCACACCTTCTGAGTCTCGTCAGAGTGCTGCTACTGAGCCAAGCTGGTACTTTGCCACTGCTGAGCACCTGAGACTCTTGGGACATGGTTATTTTTTGAGTCACTGATTTTTCATATACAGTGCCCACCATTTATAGCAAGCATTTTCCTGTGAATACCATTTTCCCACAACACAGTGGCCATGCTGAAAAATTATCAATGAAAGTGGCGATTTAAAACCTCTACCTATCCATTGTGCAAAGAACATCAATAAGCAGCAGCTCGAATGTTATTATTTCAGTCCAGATTCTAATCCTTAAATCCTCGCCAATTATTATTCCAAATCTGTCAAAGATATGATCAGACCATTTAGTTAATCTTAATTCAACTGTCCGCTAAACTAACTTTTCTATCATGGCATCTAATTATATTTAAAATAGTTTCAGATGTTTGCCTTTATTATCTTGCTTATTAGATTATTCCAGGAGCAGAAGTATCCATCCATTGGGGAAACTCGAGAAAATTGCTGCCAGGGCCTACTGCCACCTTTTAATATGACTGCCCAGGCAGTAGTGGTAAAGGGCAGGGGAGTGCATAAGAGAGGAAAATCCTTTCTGGCCCAAATGTTCATTTGTGGCACATATGGATGGAAGAGTCTACAAGATCTTTGTGAGGAGTTGGGGAGTAGCTGGTGTAAATCCAAGACAGGATTGGGCAGTTGCAGTAAGCCCCACCACCCAAATTTTCTATCATTTTCCACCATGGTTCACCCAGAATTTAACTGGAATCAGGGAGGAGCACCACGGCCTTACAACCTGCTGTACAAAGCAGACATGAAGGTATGGTGTGGTTTTATACTGTACAGATCAGAACTGGGGGATGCCAACTCTTGTTGAACGTATTCTTGGAGGTTTCATCACATGATCTGCTATTGCCCCACTTCGCCAAGCCACCTTATTTCCCCAACTCCAATAATTATATAACTATTAAATGAAAATGTTCAAATGAAAAAAACAACGGTGGTTTTACCATTGGGACAGACAATGATTGATCTCACACGGCAACCCAATACCCCTCTCAGTGCCCACTTTCAATGTATGAGTTTGGCAAATATGGGGAACGCCTTGGCTCTGCCTGATCTCACCAGATGACGATAGATATGCATATGTTTTAGCAGAAGTCTACTGAGGCAATCATGATTAAGATTTTTGCTGTTAAATTTTAGACTAAGCAATATGATAACTGAAATGATCCAACAGCCAGCCCAGCTGAGATTAGCTAACTCGGCACAGTTCTGGAACTACACCTGGGACTTTCTGGTCTGTATGGCTATTATATCATGCTTGAAACAATTGAACTGTGATGGCTGTTATCTCATGGTCTGCACAGTAAGACAGAGCATGATAAAATTTGTCATGGGTGCTTCAAGATATTTTTTAATCTGTTATTTTTAATTTCACAGACGAGATTTTATAATTTACCAGGAACCAAATAGACCTCCTGCTCATGTAACTGAAAATGGATTCCCTGACACGGTAAGTTACAGAAGACCTGACACAATCATGTACATTGGCTCTAAGTAAAGATACAAGGAAACCACTACTTAACTCAACTCCAGAGACACAAGCATATCACGTAGGGTGATACTGCAGAGTTTTAGTCCTTCGGATGAGGTGGTATCCTGTCTTCCCCCTTAAGCTGATATGAAAGATCCCATGACACTAATTGATGAAGAAAGTGGAATTCTCCTGAGTGTCCTAGCTAATATTCGTCCCTCAATTAACATCAATAAAACAGATTTTCTGGTCACTAACTCGTTGCTGTTTGTAGAAGTTGGCTGTGCACAAATTTACTAGCGCATTTCCTACATTACGATAGTGACTGTGCTTCAGAACTTTTTTAATCGGCCATAAAGTCCTTTGGAATGTCCTGAGTTTGTGAAAGGTGCTATATAAATCAAGTTAATTCTTTCTACATGTTTACCATTTACAAATTAGAGATGGAACAGCACAGGTGAATTTTCTAAAATGTTTTGCTGTGTTAGAAGCACCAGAAGTTGCAGAGATGCCTGTTAAGTTTATCAGTATTACACATGAAAGCTGTACCTTCGTCACTGAACTCAAGTACTGCTATATCACAACCTTGGTGTCCTATTTGACCTTTAGCTGAGCTTCCAACCCCATGCCTTCAAACCACCTCCATAGCACCATTTATCTCCACTTCTACTTCAGCTCATCCACTGCTGAAATCCTCATCTGTGCCTTTGTTATGTCTCGACTTGATTATTTCTATGCTGTTCTAGCTGGCCTTCAATCTTCTATCCTCCAAAAACTTGAGCTTATCCAAATTTCTGCTACCCCTATCCTCACTTACACAAAGTCTCACCCGTGTGTTTGCTGATCTAGCTTGGCTCCTGGTTGTGCAAGGCTTCAATTTTAAACATTTTCATCCTAGTTTTCAAATCCCTCTAAAGTATGCATCTCGGTAACCCCCAACCCACTCACCTCCAAGATTTCTACACTCTTCAAATTCAGGTCTCTTGTGCGTTCCAGATTTTCATTGTACCACCGTTGACAAAGTTGCTTTCAACTGCTTTGGTCTTTTAAAGATGCTCCTCAAAACCAAGCTTTTGGTCATCTGTCCTAAATCTCCGATGCGGTTCTGTCAAATTTTGTTTATTAACTCTCCTGCGAATACTTTGGGACATGTTGTCATGTTAAAAGAGATAATTAAATGCAAGTTCTTGTTGGTGGAAGAACTTTATAAATTACTAGAGGTGATGACCAAAGTATCTTGACATTGTTAGGTCCTGTACAGAATGGTTTTGAACTTGGTTCTGAACTCTGCCAAGTTAAAATGAAAGTTGAAGAGTTGTTGACTGACAAGTACTTTCTGTTAAGAGAAGCCCCACCTCCACCCCAAATGTCTGTGAAAACTATAAATCTGTTACAGTCTTTTGTTTAATTTACGTATGCATCTCCTGAAGAAAATCTGTCATTTCAGGCCTGTTTTCTTCAGTGACTATACCAGTGTTGTCAACGATGCACCCTGAATTTACTTCAGTGGGAAAGGGAAAAGGGGTGGGGTGAAGTGGGGATGTGCGAATTGAGTGCAAGTGGTGGTCATAACTTGAGCCTGGCCTGGAGTGTTGATCCATTGCTGCTCAAGAGAATTAGCACATCACTGAAGCAGGTCTGAAAGGAATGACAGGTTTTGATTGTGGCAGGAAATTAGAATTCAAATAAAACTAAAATATCCTGAAATGGTATTTGCCACATACATTTTGGGGTTTTGTTCTAAACTGTAAGAACAGCATTATACTTGATTTTCCCCTTTCTTAGCTTTCAAAATTCAAAGATAGAATGTTTTGTATTTTGTAACTTAGTGCGGGATTTTTGCCCTGCCACCCAAAGAGCTGGTGGGGAACTCATTCCCACCAATCACAGTAGCCCAGCAGCCATTTTATGCTCCAAGGAGCATTAATTGACTGGAGACAGGATTTCCACCCTTGACTTGAAGATTTGGATATAGATTAACAATTACTTGATGTCCAATGATGATAATAGGCTAACTGAACAATTTATTTTCTTGACTTGCATTTAGATCTTGTTGTGCTTTTCAAATGGAAATCATTATGACAGTGTCTACCCAGGGACATTTGTGGATGCTGCAGCCTTTTGCCAATGTAAGTACTCTGATTTTAATTTGCAAATTACTTTTGTTGTCTATAATTTGGAACTAGCTATTCAAAATTTCCAATCATGCATTCCTTAAAAACAAAAACCCTGTGTTTTCTTTTTTAAAGAGCTCTTTAAAAGAGGTTTTAATTCACGCAAATGTATCCCTACCTTCAACTGAATGTCTGGATACAAACTTCTATTTTGCCCCATGATTCCTTTTGTGCCATGCATTTCTTCATTTAGCTATCCTGCTTAAGAGAACTGGTTGTACATTCCAAGTGAACACTGGATGTCAATGTGGAGGCTAAAGAAAAGAATCGTGTACTCTTACTGGATGCGCAAGCAGTAGCTGTTATCTAAAAAGTTATAGGACTGGTTGCAGAGTACATAATTATGATGATTCTATTTCAAGATTGCCATGCATATACATTGCAGCATGTAGAAGTTACAACATGAAAGGAGAATATTGAGCCCAACTTGTCCATGTCAGTATTTACCGACCATGCAAGCAAATAATCCTAAACTGGTTTATCTGCTTTGCTTCCATATCCCTTCAACACTTTGTTCTTCATTCAGTTGTCTGATTTAATGTTGAAGGTTCACACAGTTTTTGCCCAACTAACATGGCAGTGAATTTCAATGTCTCATACTCCGTCAAAAAAAGTTATTATCGACCCTGTCCCATTCTTGCATAGTTTTTAAACACTCCTGTTATATTGCCTCATAATTTTCTTTGTTCTAAAGCCAAAGCCCAAATTCTTTAAGCCTTTCTTCATATTAGTATTTCCTCGTACCAGCCAGCCTCCTAATAGGTCTGCCCTCTCTAAAGTCTCAATATCCTTCTGTAGTACAGAGCCCAATGCTGCAGAGTGTTGTAACTGATATCTTAAGGTTTTAATAGGTTCATATCACCTCTTGGATTTTATGTTCTATGCTTCTTGAGATAAAACCTAGAATTTGATTAGGTCCTTTTGGCATTACCAATTTTAATGAATTTGCTTTAATGTTCCACGAAACTCCTTCTATCTCTGCAATCTATCAGAGTGTAATTACTTATGTGTTTTTAACAAAGTATATCATGTATCAATAACGTTGAATTCCACCTACCAATTTCCGCACATCAATTAACTACACCTTCTGATTGATATCATTTACAAATTTCAATGTCATTCCTTCCAGGCCTGAATTCAAATCATTGATATAAGCAGTAACATAAGTGGTACGGAGTTGAGCCATGTGATAAACTCATATATATTTAAACACTCTGGGGAAAAATTGACCATAATTCCTACTGTTATCCCCTTTCTAACCATTTTTTCAATCAGATTGTTAACCTTCCCTGGAAATCAGCAATGTGGTCCCTGTCAAAGACTTCCCTGACGTTAAAGCACATTGTATTTCCTCCTATGTATTGTGTCTGAAATTTGTTATGAATAGAATCCACCTATGCTATTTCCAGTTATTTTCTTTATATTTAGATACCTGATAATTTCATTCTTAATAAAAGACTATAACATTGTCAATACCACAGATGTGAAGCAATTGAGCTTGTATTCATTTTCCATTCTCTCTCTATTCTCCCAACACATACCCACATTCAGTAGAACCCAAAAATTAATTATTAAGCTCTCAACAGTTTCCTGGCTCATCTCTCTCAGGATCCTAAGATGCATTTAATCAAGCACTGGCATTTTGTCCTCCAATCTATCTCCTTAACTAAAATTTTCCTTTTAACTATCATAATGTTGCTCATCTCATTCTCCACAACTTCTTCAGGATTTGCCTCCTCTCTGACATCCTTCTATTCAATAAAGACTTATGTAAACAAGTTATTAAATACCTCTGCCATTTTTTGATAATCTACAAGTTGACAATCCTCTCCTTTTTGTGGATTATGCTTATTCTGTATCTCTGCAATCTCATTTTTTTAAGAACATACATAAGAAATAGGAGCAGGATTAGGCCATTTGGCCCCTCAAGCCCGTGCCCGCCATTCAAAAAGATAATGGCTGATCTGCTCCAGGCCTCAACTCCTCTTTCGTGCCAGCTCTTCATAGCCCTCAACTCCTTGATATTTCAAAAATTTATCTACCTCTTCTTTAAATACTTTGTGATCTAGCCTCCACAACTCTCTCGGGTAGAGAATTCCAGACATTCACTACCCTCTGAAAGAAGAAATTCCTTTGCACCTCAGTTTTAAATAAATGTCCCCTTATTCTGTAATTATGTTCCCTAGTTCGAGATTCCCTCACTAGTGGAAACATCTTAACATTCTACCCTGTCAAGCCCCCTCAGAATCTTGTACGTTTCAATAAGACCGCCCCTCATTCTTCTAAACCCCAATGAATAAAGGCCTAACCTGTTTAGCTATTCTTGATAAGTCAGCCCCTTCATCCCAGGAATCAGCCTCATCAATCTCTTTTGAACTGCCTCCAATGCCACTATATCCTTTCTTAAATATGGAGACCAAAACTGTACACAGTACTCCAGGTGCAACCTCACCAACACCCTGTACAGTTGTAACAAGACTTCCCTATTTTTAAACTCCTATCCCCTAACAATACAGGCCAAAATTCCATTTGCCTTTTTAATTACTTGCTGCACCTGCATGTTAACATTTTGTGTTTCATGCACAAGAACACCCAGATCCCTCTGTGCTGCACTTTTTTGGAGTCTATCCATTTGAATTGTTGTCTGCCTTTTGATTCTTCATAACAAAGTGCATGACCTCACACTTTCCTACATTAAACTCCATCTGCCAAGTTTTGCCCACTCACTCAACCAATCTAAATCCCCTTGCAGATTCCTTATGCCCTCATCATAACATGCCCTCCCACCTCTTTTTGTATTGTCAGCAAATTTGGATACATTACACTCTGCCCTTCCTTCAAGTCATTAATATAGATAATAAATAATGGAGGCCCTAGGACTGATCCTTGTGGCACTCCACCAGTTACATCTTTCAACCTGAAAAAGCCCCATTAATCCTGACTCTCTCTCTTCTGTGTGTTAACCAATCCTCAATCCATGCTAATACATTATCCCCAATACTGTGAGCTCCTATCTTGTGCAATAACCTTTTATGCGGCACCTTATTGAATGTCTTCTGGAAATCCAAATACACTACATCTACTGGTTCCCCATTATCAACTCTGCTTGTTATATCCTCAAAGAACTCTAGCAAATTTGTCAAACG
This sequence comes from Carcharodon carcharias, assembly GCF_017639515.1. Lineage (NCBI taxonomy): Eukaryota > Metazoa > Chordata > Chondrichthyes > Lamniformes > Lamnidae > Carcharodon > Carcharodon carcharias. The sequence continues at coordinate 61,470,754 of NC_054467.1, read as the reverse complement.
TGATTTCCCTTTCACAAAACCATGTTCACAAAACAATCTGTTTGATTGCGTTAAGCTTTTCTAAATGTCTTGCTATTTCTTCCTTAATAATGGACTCTAGCATTTTCCCAACGACAGATGTTAGGCTGACTAGCCTATAGTTTCCTGCTTTTTGTCTCCCTCCCTCTTGAACAGGGGCGTTACATTAGCAGCTTTCCAATCCGCTGGGACCCTCCCAGAATCAGTGAGTTCTGGAATGTTTTGACCAACGCCTTCACTAATCTCTGCAGCCACTTCCTTTAAAATCCTTGGATGCAGACCTTCAGGTCCTGGTGACTTGTCTGTCTTTAGTCCCATTAGTTTGTCAAATACTTTGTCCCTCGTGACAGAAACTGTTACAAGATCTTTCCCTCCCATTAGGTCCTTGCTTATTTGATATCTTTGGGATGTTTATAGTGTCCTCCGCTGTGAGGACTGATGCAAAATATTGGTTTAAATTATCTGCCATTTCCCTGTTCCTCGTTATCAATTGTCCAGTCGCATCCTCCAAGGGTCCCACGCTCACTTTAGCCACTCTTTTTATATACCCGTAGAAACTCTTGCTGTTTGTTTTTATATTTTCTCCCTCTTTATTAGTTTTTTAGTCATCGGCTGCTGGTTCCTGAAAAATTCCCAATCCTCTGGCCTTTTTGCTGTTTTGTATGCCTTAGTTTTTGATTGGATACTCCCCTTGACCACTTTTGTTAATCACAGGTGGTTCGTCCTTCTCACCGAGCCCTTTTTGACCGGGATAAATTTTTGCAGAGCGTTATGAAATATCTGCTTAAATGTCTACCACTGTTCAGTTACTGTATAGTTCTCATGACAATTTCCCCTTCCACTTTACCTTGGCTAGCTCGCTCCTCGAATTTTTAACATCAGCCCTTATCCGAATGTTCTAGTTTATTGTATTTTTTCCATTTCTAGTTGAATTTTGTCTTATTGTGTTCTACTCCCAAGTTGTTTACCCACAGTTAGTTAGTTTACATAATCTATTTCATTGTTCATAACAAGATCGAACAATCCTTCCATCCTAGTAGTTCTAATATACACACCAGTGCCATTTGAAATCATAATGTTTGCTTCAGGTGCCACCTACTTCATATTGTATGGATTTGGGGAGATACTTGAATTCAAGTTGCAGGCAATATTTACACACAAGAATTGATCATTCATTGAATCTGTGTGAATTCAAAGTTCTGATTTAAGCAGAATCAGCCTATATTGTGCATATCAGGTGCTACAATTCAATTCAGTTAACATTTCAAAGCTGTAGATTTTATATACTGAGAAGGCTCCCACATGAAAGAAAATTGGTTTAGCTCAAAGTTGTGGGGATTGATCTGACTAACTTTGGCAGGGTCATCATCACTGGTGGGCGTAATCATAGAAAAATCGCTGGGGTCTCATCCCATGAATTTTTAGGGCCAGTGTGTATAGAAGTGTAAACTTGAACCTTGTTTTATTTTGCAGCCATTCTGTATGAAATGCTTTACCAGAATGTATTCAAGGTTGATGTTGCTGCAATAATGCCTGCAATGCTGGATGCAAACAGCGAAGTAAATGAGGAACACCTCAATGCCAGTGAAGATTCCAATTCTGATACAGAAATAGTAATGTTTGGGTAAGCAGTCAAATTGAATACAGATTTTACAGGACAAATGTAGAAATTTTAAACAAAGAATAGGTTCAGGGGAAGTCAAAAATAGGGACACAGTCAGATATACAATACCTGAAAATTTTACCAAACCTTTTTACCAGAGAAAAATCAATACCATGGCCTGCATCTGCAGCATTTTTTGAATGAAAATCAATATTCTCAATTGCACTCTGGTTGATCCTGTGAAGGCATTGAACCCAGGTGGTGGAAAATAGTTGATGATGATCTCTACTTCTTTCTTTCTGCCCCTCTCTCTTGCTCTGTCGCACACTGCTGCTCTCTCTCATTCATGCACGCACACGTGTACGCTGCCAGTGTGCATCTTCCCTTGCGATACTGCCTGTGTTTCTGGAGTGAAGTACACATGTCAAACCTTGTTTTGTCTAGTTTTTCAGTACAGAAAAAGATCCACTAGACCATCCCAAATAGCTGTGATGTCTAATGGATCACATTGCAAACTCCTCCCCACTTGCCTGGAGCCATTTAATCTCCCGGGAGAGGCGAAAAGCCTCACGCTGATCCCTGTGCTGGTTCCTAACATTAATCCCTTCATAAGCTTTTTTAAAAGAAACAGGGAAGAAGTAGGCTTGCTGAATGTGGGACCAGTTGAGGGTCTGAACCTGATGCTACACAGGCTGCAAAAGTGCTAAATAAGATTTTTGTCCCAGTTTTAACCATGGAGGAAACAGGTAACTAATTAGATCTGGAAAAGAAACTGAGTGAGGTAGGCTGTGACACTATTCACATTATGACCAGCATGGTTGCAGGACAGCTGTACAAACCTAAGGCGCATAAGTCTCGGGCTGGATAAAATGTATTCAAGGATCTGTAAGGAATAAAGGAAAGAAATTTCAGGAACACTGGCACAAATCTTGCAGAAATCATTGAATGCTACAGTGACTGGAGAAAGAAAGATGTTATTCGTGCTTTTCAAAAGGCATTTTGATTTTCAAAAGGCATTTTGATTTTCAAAAGGCATTTGTTCCAGTGCCATGCAACAGACTTGAGAAAAATTCTAGGTCACAGAATAAAAGGGAAAGTAGGCACTTGGATAAGAAATTGACTGAGTGACAGGAAAAGAGAGTAGTGACAAATGATTGTTTTTCAGATTGGAAGAAGGTTGGTAGTGGAGTTCCTCAGGGGTCAGTGTTGGGACCCTTGCTTTTCCTGTTACATATTAATGACCTAGACTGTGGTGTTCAGGCAGGGCATGATTTCAAAATTTGTAGATGATAAGATTGGGAATGTTGTCAACTGTGATGGAGATAGTCTTGAACTTCAAAAGGACATAGAAATGTTGGTGAATTGGGCAGGCAAGTGGCAGATGAAGTTCAATACAAAGAAGTGTGAGGTGATTCGTTTTGGCAGGAAAGATATGGTGAGACAGTATAAAATAAAGGGAGAGCCTCTAAAGGAAGTGCAGGAACAGAGGGACTTTGGTGTATAAGTACATAGGTCATTGTAAAAGGCAGGGCATGTTGAGAGAGCAGATAATAAAGAATGGAGGGTTTATTAATAGGGACATTGAGTACAAGAGTAAGGAGGTCATGTTGAATTTGTATAAGACACTAGTTAGGCCTCATCTGGAGTACTGTGTCCAGTTCTGAGCACCAGACTTGAGGAAGGATGTGAAGGCATTGGAGAGAGTACAGGGGAGATTCACAAGAATGATTCCGGGGATGAAGAACTGTCGCAATGGGGATAGATTGGAGAGGTTGGTACTGTTTTCCTTGGAGAAAATAAGGTTGAGAGGAGACTTGATAGAGTTATTCAAGATCTTGAGGGGTATGGACAGTGTAAATAGTGAGAAATTGTTCCCACTCAAGAGCACACTAAGAGCTGGAGGGCAGATTCAAAATAATTGTCAAAAGGAGTAAATGTGATGTGAGGAAAAATTTTTCACCCAGAGGGTAATTGGAGTCTGGAACAAACTTCCTGAAAGTGTGGTGGAGGCAGATTAGATTAAGGTATTCAAAAGGGAATTGGATTGCTACCTGAAAAGAGAGAATGTGTGAGGTTACAGGGATAAGGCAAGGGAAGTGGGACTGGGTGGAATGCTCTTTCGGAGAGCCAGTGCAGACTCAGTGGGCCAAACGTACTGTTATACTGCGCTTTTCAGCAGGTCACAAAACTAATCCCGGAAGCTACAGACCAGTGAGTTTGAGATTAATTTTTGGTAAGATTATGGAAAACGTTATTAATAACTAAGTTCATGTAGCAGCTGGATAGAAATAAGATCAAAAAAGGTGAAAAATATGGCTTCAAGAAGAGGTCTTGCTAAACCAACTTAATGGTTTTCTTTGAGGGTTTGACAAATGAGTTTGATAGGTGTAAGGTACTGGGTGCGGTGTACTTGGATCTCAGTAAGATCTTTGATACAGTTCTCCAGAAAGTCGAGAACTAAAAATAAAGCAGAAATCAGTGGAAATATTTTACGATGAAAGCATAGTGAGTTGACTGAGGGTACTGTTAAGGGATTGTCATCAATCTGTGAGAATGTTATCACTGGATCTAGGAGTCACAAGCACAGTGATTAAATTTGCAGATAATACAAAGCTACTGAAGGTTGTAGAGTCCAAGGGCAGAATTTGTCCCTCGTCGGGCAAGCATGCACCTGACCCAACCAAGAGTAAAATAGTGCGTGATGCCGCTGGGCGAGCATCCTGACATCATTGCACACATTCGCAATATTTCACTCAGCAAGTGCTACAAGAGGCGGCAGCGCACCTGCCAACAGTTAAGAGGCCCATTAAGGCCATTAATTAATTAAATCTGATTTTTCGCTGCTTGTCCAACCGTTCAGTTGGTGGGTGGGCGAAAAGGCCAGGTGGCCTTTTAGAGTTTTGAAGAAACCTCATCCACAGGCAGGACGAGGTTTCTGACGTTAATCAGAAATAAAACTATAATGTTCAAATCTCGTTTATAACACGTCCCTGCTCATGTGACAGAGTCTGTGCCTTCAGGGAGCTTTCAGCGTGTGTACCTGTGCGCATGTGCAAACCTCCGCGCTCACTCTCCTCCCGCCCCCAACCCAGCAGCGCTGAGCATTGCAGTGTGCGATTCACGCTGGCTGGCCGTTAATTTGTCAGGCAGCATGAAATCACACTCGGGGCCCGGTTGCGGCTGTGTTTGATTTCGCGGCCGTTCCCAGGCCTGCTCAACAAGGCAAAAATCCTGCCCCAAAGCTGAACAGGGGAAATTACAGGAGGATTTGAGTATAATTGGGAATTGGACAGGCAGTTGGCAGACCAGATTCAATGTAGAGAGAAGCCAAGTGCTTCACACGGGAACAAAAATTCAAAGAAAGGATTATTATTTAAATGGAAAGAAAATAAGGTGCATAAAAACTAAGAAATCTGAGGGCCATGATTGACAAATTGAAGCTATTGCAGCAATTCTCAGTGGCAGTAGGTAGAGAAAACAGTGGGTTGCCACAATATAAAAAAAATTGCATATTTTAAAAGAATACAGAAGAGCAGCCAGAATGATTGCAGGGATGAAGGAGTTGAATTATGAGGAACAATTATGTAAAATGAACATTTACTGGACAAGAAAAAGTTTAGAGATGATAAATTTGCTGTTTTGAGGATTTTAAAGTTACGAGCTAATGTGATATTATAAGCTCTATCGCCATGTCTAAAGTAATAGAACCAGAGGACACAGTCAGTGCTTAGATGGTAAATTCAAAACAAATCCACGGAGATAATATTTCAGTGTGCAAGTGGTCGATTTATGGAACAAGCTTCCTAGGGAGATATTGGAAGCATGGTGGAAGAGTGGATTTATTCAAATATTTTCGAAAAGAAACCTATCTAATTTGTAACGTTTTTGAATATCCATGGTAAGTGTAATGTGATTGGGCAGTGACTTTACTAGTGTCAGCCGTACCTCAGTTGATAGCATTCTGGTCACTGAGCCACGAGGTTCTGAATTCAATTCCTGCTGCAGGACTTACACCCAAAAGACAAGGCTGACACTCTGATGCAGTGCTGAGGGAGCATTGCACTGTCAGAGTTGCTGTCTTTTGGTGAGACATTAAACTGAGGCCCCACTTGCCTAACTGGGTGGATGCAGAAATTCCCAAGCCATTTTCTCAAAGAAGAGCAGTGGAGTTATCCCTGGTGTCCTGGGGAGTATTTATCCCTCAACCAACATCACTAAAACAGATTATCTGGTCACTGTCATGTTGCTCTTTGTGGGACTGTGTTGTGCACATCTTGGCTGCTGAGTTCCACACATTACCACTGTGACTGCACTTCATTGGCTGTAAAATTACTTTTGAGACATTTGGTGGCTATGAAAAGCGCTATATAAATGCAAGTCTGTCTGTCTTTCCTTGGACCCATGGTTCCCAAAGCTCTTTCCAGTGGATTTTCCTTGAATCATGCCTGAATCTGTTGTGAACTAATTGATATAGAGGGAATGCTGTAATTGGTCAACGATTCCATATTGTTATATCTTGTGGCTACCAGGGTGATCCCAGTGAGTTTGATGGACTTCAGTTTTTTTTCATTTAGCAATCTTCTGTTTAAATTCACTGACTGCAACTTTCTACCTCGAGGCATAAGGCCAGTTCTGAATCCAGTGAAGCAGATTATCATTAATTTCACAACACTGTCTCTTATAGAGAAACCTCTTGAGGTACTTTATTGAAAGCTTTCTGAAAATCCAAGTAGACAATGGGTTACAGTTCAGTTAATCTCGCATCCTGGGATCTACCACTGCAGAAAAACAATAAACTGTTTGGACTCCAGAAGTTTTAAAATCAATGTGCCCATGTTAGTTGGACTTAATCTGAGTTCTTTTTAAAAAGAGATTAAGAGGACTGTGCTAATCCTTGGCTTTACCCATTTTTAGGTTTAGACTTTCAGTATTTGTTTGCTTTCTTACTTTCCATTGCCGTACATCGATCTTTATCTTTTCCTTGGTCTGTTTTGCCTGAAAGCATCATTTAATGTTGCTCTCACTTTTTCTCAGACTTGTACCTGCTCTATGCCTATGTCATTCTTGTTTTTTAGTTAAAAACTAGGCAGACAGTGAATAAAACAAAAGCATGGTTGATTTAAGAAATGACTATTGAACATGCTGATGATATCATTAAGATCTAATTATGCTTTCAATAAATCCCTCTTAATTGATAGTGAAGCATGCTTGCCTGTTTTGCATTATATGGATTACCAATAGGAATGTAAGGAGATTTCAAAACTGATGTACAAAAATACCCTGCACATATTTTTAAAAATGTCCTGCACACAGCTAGAGACGATGACTTGCTATTTACAGTTCATTCCTTCAGTGTTGGTGTCCTGTACAGAAAAATTATTAAACCACATTTCTCACAGAGCGGTTACCATAGTGATCATTATTTCAACCTTGTTAATCTGTGAGTTTTAGTCAGAAAAGACCAGTATCCATGACAGCTCATTAGGAACTATCACCTGCGGATGCTGTTAATGGACAAGAACATCCTGACCCGTGGTAGGTGGTAACTAGGAAGTTAATTAGATTCTCATACTTGTTTTTTTAGCTGTCTTGGTTCCTTGCAAGAGTTTTAACCCAATTATTGTTTTGGAAGTTAATGTTAATTTAAAAACTAATCTGATTATTTGTCCTAGTGGTGGGGATGTTAATATATCCAGCATTTTACATTACAGTATCCCCATGTGAAAGTTAATCTCATGTGGAAGAGTGAACATTTAAGCATTGTGCTAAAACATTTGCTTAGAAGGTTTAATTTCTTTTGAAACTGTAAAGGGTTAAGTTTAAATTATAATGTTTCTCAGGTCATTTTGGTGAATTTTCTTTGCAATTTTGCTGCTGTCTTATTGCTGCTTTAAAACATGTATTATTCTAGCATGTTCATACTTTAATATCCTTTTACAATCTTTAACAGGGGCAAAACTGCTAATGAGGGTGACATGAATGGATTCAAGCTCCAGTCATGTAATAAAGCCCAGAAGGTAATGCTTAATTTATGTAATATTGTAAACTTTGATATATGGTATTACAAGTTTAATGTTTTCCTGAAAGATAGCACCTCCATCAATTCAGCACTCCCTCAGTATTACGTTGAAACATTGACACAAATTTATGTGCACAAATCTACGATGATGCCTGAAGTCATTACCTCCTAACTCAGTGGTGTGAATGTTATTGCTTGAGCCAAACTGACACTTGAATACACACTGAATTGGCTTAAACCAAATAGATGCTTTTTTAACAGCACAAATCTATTGCTCATTACTGATGGAGCACATTCAAATCATACCACTTAGTAAATACAATCAAACATCATTATTACAAAATTGGCAACAGTGAAGTCATACTTGTTAAGGTCCTTAATGTTTGGAATTGCTGCCTGAAGAAGCAAATGAGATGTATAATGACTTTATTTGTAATAATTGGTTCCACTGTATAGCCAATTTATAGGAAAATTTACTCTACGAAAGCTTTTTTAAAGCTGTAACATTAAGGGGATTATTTTTTGGCAAGCCCACAGACTCCACCAATCCCAGACATAAAGCTCTAATCCTCCTTTAGCTTACTTTTGGACAATATAACATTTTCTGACACAATTATATCGTGGTTAGCAGAGAATTCTTTTTAGCTTAGACTATCTATATCTCATTTGTTTTCTTTTCACCTTTGTGGGGGCGCAGATCCTTGCTAGGTACCTTTCTATATTTCTATCATTGTCTTGGCTGAGACGGCTAACTTGGAGAAATGAGGGATCAAGCCCAGGACCTGTCTCCATCTAAATTTCTGTGACTTACTAGCCTTAACTGTAACTTGCTTGTGTCGTGGAAAATTTGAGGATCCGTGATGTCATGTGCCACAGAGTAGTAGGAAATGAGTTTGCATCTGAGGTCTCCCCAAATGAAGTGGGGTTTTAACATTCTGACACGCTGGAAGCAGAGGGACCTGGTAGTGCGCAGGAAACCCACAAGTCCAAATTTCCCTGATTGCCTGACTGGAAGCCAAGCCTGACAGCAAACGCTCCAGAGGAGGCCAAATTACCAATTAGGCCTGATTCCCTGATCCAAGGGTTTGGGGGGGAGCGGTTTGGTGTGGTTGAGTTGATGGTGTTCTCAAAGGGGCTTTGATTCCTGACCCCATGTGGAGGTGCTTTGATGGATCAGAGATAAAAGGAAGTACTCCTGTTCCCCCTGGCCCACAGGCTGTGCTGTGAAGGCACTTAACCTTTTTTCTGAGGCTGTCCTCACTTTGCTGCAACTGCCAGGTTTCTCAAGGCCTGAGAAATCTGACCAGCCACGGTTAATGTTGAAGCTTCTAGCCTCATTAATAGATTTAAAATGCCAGCTTGGGAACAGGTTGGCTGCCTGCCTTTTGTCTCATCTGACTAAAGCCCAGAAGCTTGTGGGTTGGCATTAGTTTCCTGAAGCACTTGCCTTTTTTTCTGCCAATCCACCCACTCACCTGTGTTAAAATTCATCCTGATGAGTCCATATAGTAAAGTACTGCAGAGCAGAGGCCAAACACCCCTTGACAAGGAAGGGAAGTGGGTTAGAGAACAGCGTGTCACTTCCCTGGGCTTTTCTGCACAAGCAGCTGGTTATAGCGTAGCATTGATGGAAATTCTTGGGTTAGAAAACCAAGGTAGGAGAAACATTTGGAATTTGTTACCACATGGAGCAACTGAGGCAATTAACATAGGTACATTTAAGGGGAAGTTAGTTAAGTACATGATGGAAAAAGAAATAGTAGAATATGCTGATAGGGTGCAGTGAAATAGGGTAGGGAAGGTTCATGTGGAGCATCAATACTGGCATGTGACAGTTGGCCTGAATGGCCTGTTTCTGTGCTGTTAAATCGATGTAAAAATAAGTTTTTTTTTAAATTAATTCATGGGATGTGGGCGTCGCTGGCTAGGCCAACATTTATTGCCCATCCCTAATTGCCCTTGAGAAGATGGTGGTGAGCTGCCTTCTTGAACCACTGCAATCCATGTGGTGTAGATCCACCCACAGTGCTGTTAGGGAAGGATTTCCAGGATTTTGACCCAGCAACAGTGAAGGAAGGGCGATATTTTCCAAGTCAGGATGATGAGTGGCTTGGAGGGAAGTTTACATCTGTCTGCTGCCCTTTATCTTCCTAGATGGTAGTGGTCATGGGTTTGGAAAGGAGCTGTCTAAGGAGGCTTGGTGAGTTGCTGCAGTGCATCTTGTAGATGGTACACACTATTGCCCCTGTATGTCAGTGGTGGAGCGAGTGAATATTTGTAGATAGGGTGCCAATCAAGTGGGCTACTTTGTCCTGGAGGCTGTCAAGCTTCTTGAGTGTAGTTGGAGCTGCACTCATCCAGGCAAGTGGAGAGTATTCCATCACACTCCTGACTTGGGCGTTGTAGATGGTGGACAGGCCTAGGGGAGATGGGATTTGAGTTACTCGCTGCCGGTTTCCTAACTTCATACCTGCTCTTGTAGCCACAGTATTTATATGGCTAGTCTGGTTCAATTTCTGGTCAATGGTAACCCCTAGGATGGTGATAGTGAGGGATTCAGCTTTGGTAATGCCAATAAATGTCAAGGGACAATGGTTAGATTCTCTCTCTTGTTGGAGATGGTTATTTCCTGGCACTTGTGTGGCAAGAATGTTACTTGCCACTTGTCAGCCCAAGCCTGGACATTGTCCAGGTCTTGCTACATTTGGACATGGACTGCTTCACTATCTGAGAAATCGCGAATGATGCTGAACACTGTACAATCATCAGCGAACATCCCCACTTCTGACCTTATGATGGAAGGAAGGTTATTGATGAAGCAGCTGAAGATGATAGGGCCTAGGACGCTACCCTGAGGAACTCCTGCAGTGATACCCTGGAACTAAGATGGTTGACCTCCAGCAACCGCAACCTTTGTGCTAAGTATGACTCTGTTATGGCACAGCAGATGGTAAATGCTAAGCTGTTCAAATCCCAGAGGGAAACTTGAAGCAGCTGTCACAACTATTTGCATTTGTATTTATTTTGAGGTGCGGACTTTGAATTCAGTAAAAAGAAGGCCACCGAGGCTTAGAGGGTTTTTACAAAACTGAATTAAACATTTATTAATAAAATAAATAATGTTAAGCACATACATAGGTCTATAAATTACTACTATAATAACTCCTAGCTCTCCTAATTAATCTAAAACTCAGTTACACCTCCATTAAGGCAACAGTAAAAACGCATAGATTTTAAAAGAGCCGGGTAAAGTAACTTGATAGCCTGAACAGTTGAATTCAAAGTGAGTTTTCTTAACTTAAGTCCTTGCAGACAGCAGTTTGGGCACAGAGGCTGGGGGCTTAACAAAATTGTTAGATCTTAGAATGCCTTTCCTTACACATAGCCTTCTCTCCTTTATACATATTTTCCCCTTTGAATGCAAATTCCCATTGTTTCACTATGTCTTTGGACTTTACCCTTCTAATATTAAAAATCAATCATAGTACCAATTTTACCACTTATCTTTGGGAAAAATAAACACACTGTTTCTTAACAACTTCTGACTAGGTGAAACATTTCACCCCCTCTTTTGAATTCAAACTAGTCTGGTTTATTTAAAAATGCAAATGATCACTTTACACCTCACATTCTAAAACTTCGGCCATGTTTACCTACTTAGCATTTCAAACCTAGTTTCCCATCTGATGCATCAAGGCACCCAGACCAGCTGTCTAATTCAATTAAAACCCACACGCATACACGCGCGCATACACAAGCAGACCCATAGACACATACTATTTCTACTTTACCATAAATTCCAATAACATTATGAAAATTATTATATTTTCCTGACACTCCAGTATTAAATACCAGCTGTTGTGTATAACTGGTGGCCTATCTAATACTGTCTATTTGTGCCACTGCCCCCAAGATAAATATTTATCCCTACATGTTTTAATGTTCAAGCAAATCTTTAAAATATTTCAAACTTTTGTGTTTATCATCTCTTGTGTTCTCAGAAACAGCAAATGAAAAGTGAAAGCTCTGCTCACATCACCTTTCCTAGAAAGGTCCTCCAAGCACTCAATCCAAATGTTTACAGAAATATTGAGTATGAAGTTTGGCTGAAATCAGAACAAGGTGTGTGGCTTGTATTACTTGCAACCGTTTGATTCTGAGTTGGCTATTTCACACATTGCTGCTTTTAAATATTTATGTTTAAACTACTTTTCAGCTCAGCAGAAGAGAGATTATTCTATTGCTGCTGGAATGCAGTACACTGTTGGGGACAAATGTAAGGTAAGCATTGGTGCATAATGTTTGTTTTTTGATGTTTCAATTTTGAATTAAGAATTCTGGTGATTTTTTTTTGTGTGTGTGCACAAAACTTGCTGTTTGTTCTTGGCCTTTTGAGAAGGGCCAAAGGAGAGGATTGGTACTGAAAGAGCAGAAGATGAGGGATAGGAGTTTGGGCTGAAATCTGAAACTCAACCCCAAAAATGCCCTGGTTGCTGCAGGAAAAGGCTCAAGCTGCAGGCCTGAAAATATGTTCGGAAGGTGTGGAGATGAAGTTGTAATCTCAAAACATGCTTGGAGGAGGATGGGGTCATTTGCAGAAGATTATGGTATAGGCCTGAAATATGCCCACATATTTCAGGTAAAAGATCAGGCCTCAGTCCAGGAACTTGCTCAACAGGGGTAAGGGGTAGGGAATTGTGGTGTTTTCGCCATGGCCTAGAAATGGACACAAGGCCCTCAGCACACACAGCAGGAGGGCAATGGAGTATACCAGAGTGGATTTAAAGAAACACCTATTTGAGGGTGGGGGTTGAAGAAATAATACTAATTAGGGTGTCATAACAAACACTTGCTTCAAGAGGAGAGATGGTAGCATAGTGTTAATGTCACTGGACTAACGGCCTGGGCTAATGTTCTGAGGATAGTGGTTCAAATCCCACCATGACAGCTCAATTGATTAATTGTAAGCTAGTCTGAATAATGATGCAATGAAATTATCAAATGTCAAAAAACCCAGCTGTTTCACTGATTCCCTTTAGGGAAGGAAATCTATTTTTATCTGATCTAACCTACATGTGACTGTAGACCCACAGCACCCTCTGAAATGACCTTGCATGCTGCTCGGTTCAAGGGCAATTAGGGATGGGCAATAAATGTGACCCTTGACAGGCCCACATCCCAATAAAGAATAAAAGGAAGTACACAACAAGTTACTTGTCTAATTGATAGGCCTTTGGTTGGTGGATGTTCCTGCTGAGCCAACCTCCTGAGCAATGGGAAAAATGCATTAAATATTCCAATGGACACTTCATTTGGCTTTGTTTAAAAGCCGGAAATGTTGCAATGCTTAACCACAGTGCCATCTACCAGTGTAACAAGTACTGTGTGGGTTGTTTCAATCTATATTTCATTTATATTTTCAAACTATCCTGTCTTCCTTGTGCCAGGCCAGTCAGAAAATATTATAAAAGCAAAATATTCCAGATGCTGGAAATCTAGAACAAAAACAAAAATACCTGGAAAAACTCAGCAGGTCTGACAGCATCTGTGGAGAGGGATACAGTTGATGTTTCGAGTCCGTATGACCCTTCATCAGAACTAAGGCATATAGAAATGAGATTAAAAACAAGCTGGTAGAAGGGGGTGGCACAGGAGAGCTCGATGGGGGCCAGTGAAAGGTGGAGGCCAAGAAGAGACTGCCAAAGATGTCATAGACAAAAGGACAAAGCGGTGTTGACGGTGGTGATATTATATAAGGGATTTGCTAATGGGGACATTAAGGGAAGCAAGCTAGTGGCAGATGGCCATTGTGTGGGTGGGGTGGGGAGAAGGGATTGAAATGGGCTAAAAGGTAGAGATGAACTATTGGATCGAAATACATTTAAAAATAGGAGGGAAAAGGGAAAAACAGTTCTAAAAAAATTATAAATTATTGGAAAAAGGGGGATCGGAAAAGGGGTGGGGATGGAGGAGAGAGTTCATGATCTGAAATTGTTGAACTCAATATTATGTCTGGAAGACTGTTAACTGCCTATTTGGAAGATGAGGTGCTGTTCCTCCAGTTTGCGTAGAGCTTCACTGGAACATAGCAGCAGGCCAAGGACAGACATGTGGGCATGAGAGCAGGGTGGTGTGTTGAACTGGCAAGCGACAGGAAGGTCTGGGTCTTGCTAACAGACAGACCGAAGGTGTTCCACAAAGCGGTGACCCAGTCTGCGTTTGGCCTCTCCAATGTAGAGGAGACTGCATTGGGAGCAGCGAATGCAGTAGACTAAATTGAGAGAAGTGCAAGTGAAATGCTGCTTCACTTGAAAGGAGTATTTGGGCGCTTGGACAGTGAGGAGGGGGGAATTAAAGGGGCAGGTGTTGTACCTTCTGCGGTTGCATGGGAAGGTGCCATGGGAAGGGGTTGAGGTGTAGGGGGTGATGGAGGAGTGGACCAGGGTGTCCCGGAGTGAACGATCCCTGCGGAAAGCGCTTCACTTGCACTTCCCTCAGTTTATCCCTTCCCCTATCACTGGCGCCCTATCGAGCTCTCCTGTCCCACCCCCTTCTAACAGCTTATATTTCATTTCATTTCATTTCTATATGTCTTAGTTCTGATGAAGGGTCACATGGACTCAAAACATCAACTTTATCCCTCTCCGCAGATGCTGTCAGAACTGAGTTTTTCCAGTCAGAAAATATATTAAATTTCTGGTAGCTATAGGTATCTGCATGCGTCTGAGCCATGTGTGCCTTTTTGTGGGATATGTGGAATATTTTTTCCAGTTCAACTCAGAACCCTTTTTCTGGCATGTTGTTAACTACATTGGTGCAGTTCCCTGCTCTTGTCTTGAACTGGAAAATTTCATTGACTTTGCTTCCAATTTGAACCCTTCCCTTCCCTGATGTCTTTGTCTTGGTTTCTGGCGATAGGCTATCAACCAATATTCATTAGAAGATCATTGACTCTTACAGCTACTTTGCAACACTTCCTCACACCCAACTTCTTGATAGGACTTCATCCAATTCTCCCAATTTCCCTGTCTCTGTCACATCTGTTCTAATGATGCAACAATCCATTTTGGTGCTTTTGAATGTCCTCCTTTTTCCTTCAGCTGAAGATTTCTCCTCCACCCACAGCCCCATGGTTGTTGATAGGGCCTGCAGCTGTTCTCGCCCCTTCCCCTCCTAGGACCATGATAGGGGTCCCCTTGTTCTCACCTTCTACCCCACCAGCCTCTGTATTCAACGGATCATTCTCTGCCATTTTCACTTCCAGCATGATGCCACCATTAAACACATTTTCCTTTCCCACACTTGCAACATTCTGGGAGAACCGTTCACTCCACGATATTCTGCACCAATCTTCAGTCACCCCCAACAGCCACTCCTCTTCCTACCCTTGCTGACTTTTCCCAGTTCTAATAAAAGGTCATAGGCCGAAATGTTAACTCTGTTTCTCTCTCCACAGATGTTACAGACCTGCTGAGTATTTCCAGCATTTTCTGCTTTTATTTCAGATTTCCAGCATCTGCATTATTTTACTTTCGTATTAATGTTCACTTCCTTACCTTTCAGTTTTTATTTTTCTGATTTTTGTCTCCCCCATCCTGCTTCTATCTCTTTCTCTTAATCTGTTACTCTCACGTATACTACTTTTTGCATCTGTCTGTTTTTCTTTCCTTTCGGATTAGATTGCTGATGATGTGGTTTGGTGACGGGAAGGAGCTATTGAATATTACAGGCTACTTTCAGCGTTGGAGTTGTAGGGGAAAATGTAACTGTCTGTGACTCCCTTTCTATACCCTCTTCCTCCAATTACTTGAGCTTTCTCCCACAACCTCATTACCAGCCCATCCTCTACTCCTTCACTTTTCCTGTTACTTACTGACCTTCATACCACCCTCAAATACCTATCACTATTACTGCCTCGTTTTCTTTGAACAATCCACTGGACTGTTGTCCCCAATCCTCCCCCTTGTTCCACTGTCACTTACTTCATCCATAACACTCTCTCCGGTCTTCCACAGACCCAGTCATCGAGCCCGGGGTGGGTCCTGAGAAGCCAGAGCCCTTTTCAGTTTTGACTAGTTTCCCTCCTACACTACCTCATTACAATTTCCCTAAAGAGGGCTTTGTTTGCATTCTGAATGCAACTCATTTTAAAAATCAAATTAAAATAAAGCTACCCTTCTACTTTTCTCTCAGAAATTCTCACCTTCTCAAAGGCAATTAGGGATGGGCAATAAATGCTGGCATAGCCAGAGATGCCCACATCCCATGAATGAATAAATAAAATTGGCATCTCTGTCTCACAGGTATAAGCCAGTAGCTTTGACTTTTTTCTGTCAACAAAACACAGGTAGAGATAACCAAGTGGCTTCAAACTTCAGCTTGTGTTCTTTGAAAATTGAAGTAACATTAAGTGAAGAAATCTCCCTCTCTCCCTTCTCAGCGCAATGCACTTAAAAAAAAACTGCAACAAGTGTGGAATTGGGCACTCGTATTTTTGTCAAACGTGCACACAGCTGCTTTTTCTTTAAGAACACTCCATATAAAGCTTACCTCTGTAAAGCTTTGACGTTTATCTCTTGTTTATCAAAATTATTTGAAGACAATCTCATGTAAGGAACTGTTGGGAGGTAAACAGAAACATCCCAGAAGTAAGGTTAACTAAACAGTGCTAATGAATCCTGTGAAATTAGGTACATTGCAAATGCTCAAATTGCACAATCCAAATTCAGCTCACAGTATCACAGGCCATTTTTGGGTTTTGTGTTTTTGTGTGTTTCATGCACAAGAACACCCAGATCCCTCTGTGGTGTACTTTTTTGGAATCTCTCCATTTAAGTAATAGTCTGCCATTTGATTCTTCCTACCAAAGTGCATGACCTCACACTTTCCTACATTAAACTCCATCTGCCAAGTTTTTGCTCACTCACTCAACCTGCCTGTATCCCTTGCAGATTCCTTATGCCCTAATCACAGAATGCCTTCCCTTCTGGAAATCCAAATACACTACATCTACTGGTTCCCCGTTATCAACTCTGCTTGTTATATCCTCAAGGACTCTAGCAAATTTGCGAAACATGATTTACCTTTCATAAAACCATGTTGACTCTGATTTGCGTTAAGCTTTAAATGTCCTGCTATTTCTTCCTTAAGAATGGACTCTTGCATTTTCCCAATGACAGATGTTAGGCTGCCTGACCTATAGTTTCCTGCTTTTTGTCTCCCTCCCCCCCTTGAACAGGGGCGTCACATTAGCGGTTTTCCAATCCGCTGGGACCCTCCCAGAAACCAGTGAGTTCTGGAATATTTTGGCCAATGTCTCCACTATCTCTGCAGCCACTTCCTTTAAAACCCTTGGATGCAGGCCATCAGGTCCTGGTGACTTGTCTGCTTTTAGTCCCATTAGTTTGTCAAATACTTTGTCCCTCGCGATAGAAACTGTTACAAGATCTTTCCTCCCATTAGCTCCTTGCTTACTGATATCTTTGGGATGTTTCAAGTGTCTCCCAGTGAAGACCAATGCAAAATATTGGTTTAAATTATCTGCCATTTCCCTATTCCTCATTACCGATTCTCCAGTCGTATCCTCCAAGGGTCCCACGCTCACTTTGGCCACTCTCTTTTTATATACCTGTAATAGCTCTTGCTGTTTGTTTTTATATTTGCCAATTTACTTTCATAATCAGTTTTCTCCCTCTTTATTAGCTTTTTAGTCATCCGCTGCTGGTTCCTAAAAACAAATTCCCAATCCCCTGGCCTTTCACTAGTTTTCGCTGCTTTGTATGCCTTAGTTTTTGATTGGATACCCTCCTTGACCACCTTTGTTAACCATGGGTGGTTCATCCCTCTAATCTAGTCCTCAGTTTTGACCTGGATAAATTTTTGCAGAGCGTTATGAAATATCTGCTTAAATGTCTGCCACTGCTTATCAACTGACATTCCCCTTAATCTATTTTCCCAGCTCGCTTTAGACAACTCCTTCTTCATACCTCTGTAATTGCCCTTATTTAAGTTGAGGACACTGGTGTGGGAGCAGAGTTGCTCGCCCTCGAACTGAATTTGAAATTCTACCATGTTGTGATTGCAACCCCCTAGAGGACTCTTAACTCTTTCCTATTAATTCTTCCTCATTACACATTACTAGATCTAAAATAGCCTGTTCCTGAGTCAGTTCTGCAATGTATTGCTCTACGAAATAGTCTCTGATGCACTCTCTGCATTCGTCTTCCACTTTACTCATGCCAATCATGATTTGTCCAGTCAAGATGCAGATTAGAATCACCCATGACAACTGTAGCGCCCTTCTTACACGCCTCCATTATTTGTCGATTTATAATTTGTCCTACAATGAGGCAGTTCCTCAGGGGCCTATAGACGACTCCCACCCATGATTTCTTCCCCTTCCTATTCTTCATTTCTACCCAAACTGATTCCACATCATGGTCTATTGCATCTATATCACTACTCACAACTGCAGTCATCACTTCCTTTATTAACAAAGATAAGCCACCTCCCTTTTTGCCTATTTTTCCGGAACATTGAATACCCTTAATTCCCACTCTTGGTCACCCTGCAACCACATCTCTGTAATAGCTATCAAGTTGTATTCATTTATTTCTATTTGTACTGTCAATTTGTCTATCTTGTTACAAATGCTGCGTGCATTCAGATAAAGAGCCTTAAGCTTGACTTTTTACCATTTTTGCTCATTCTGGTTCTGACTTCTGCACTTTTCTGCTTATATTTTCTGCCCCTTCCTGTCTGCCTCTTCACTACCCCATACCTCTGATCTCTCGTTTCTTTTTGATTTTTTAAACTTCCTTTCATTTGAACTCTCCCCCCGCAACTAATTAGTTTAAAGTCCTATCTACAACCCTAGTTATACTATTCGCTAGGACACTGGTCCCAGCATGGTTCAAATCAAACCTGTCCCAACGGAACAGCTCTCTCCTTCCCCAGTAGAGGTGCTAGTGCCCCATGAATCAGAACCCATTTCTCCCACATCACACTAGACCCTTGCTTCCCTATTTTTCTGGGAGATTATTTGTGTTTTCTTCCATGATGACAGAACTGAAGTAGTTGTTTAATTGCTCTGCCATTTCCTTGTTTTCTATTATAAATTCTTCTGTCATGGCCTGTAAGGGACCTACATTTGTCTTCATTAATGTTTTTCTTTTTACATATTTATAGAAGCTTTTACTGTCTGCTTTTATGTTCCTTGCAAGTTTACTCTCACACTCATTTTTCCTCTCTGTATTAATCTTTTGGTCCTCCTTTGCTGAATTCTAAACTGCTCCCAATCCTCAGGTTTGTAACTTTTTCTAGCAACTTTATATGACTCCTCTTTGGATCTAATACTATCCTTTATTTTATTGGCCATGGTTGGGCTGCTTTTCCTGTTGCATTCTTGTGCCAGAAAGGAATGTATAACTGTTGCAATGCACATATTCATCTCTTAAATATTAGCCATTGCCTATCCACCACCCATGTCTTTTAATGAAGATCCCCAATCTATTTTAGCCAACTCATGTTTCATACCATCGTGATTCCCTTTTTCAAGATTTTGGACCCTAGTTTTAGATCAGCCTACTTCACTTTCCATCCTAATGAAGAATCCTTTCATGTTATGGTCACTGTCCCCTAAAGGAACCCGCATAACAAGATTATTAATTAACCCCTTCTCATTGCACAATACCAAATCTAGAATAGCCAGTTCCTTAAGTCAGTTCCTTGACACACTGGTCTAAAAAAACCATCTTGTACACACTCCAGGAATTCATCCGCCACAGTTTTATTGCTAATTTGGTTTGCCCAGTCTATATGTCGATTAACGTCACTCATGATTACTGTAGCACCCTTATTACATGCATCTCTAATTTCCTACTTAATGCCATGCCCTACCTTATCACTACTGTTTGGAGGCTTGCAGACAGCTCCCACTAATGTTTTCCACCCCTTCTTCTTAGCTCCACCCAGACTGATGCTACATCTAGATTTTCTGAGTCAGCATCCTCTCATTATCGTACTGATTTCATCCTTAACTAATAACACCACGCCACCTCCTTTTCCTTCTTGCCTGTCCGTCCTTAATATTGAATACCTTTGGTCACCCTCCAGCCATGTCTCCATAATTGCAATCATATCGTACCTGTTTACATCTATTTGCGCTTTTAATTCGTCTACCTTATTGCGAATGTTTGGTGCATTCAGATACAGTGCCTTTAGACTTGTCTTTTTAACATTTTAACATTTTTTTTGTACCACGGTCCTATTTGCTATTAGTCCTTGTTTCCTCTGCCTTCCACTTTTGCTTTCTACTTTTCTGCCTTTCATTCCTATCTTTGTTTCTCTCTCTTGTGTCTCCCTGCTCAGATTCCTTTGCCCTTGCCACTCTTGTTTAAACCCTCCCACAGTGTTAGCGAATACACCTGTGAGGATATGGGTCCTGGACTCCTGGGATGCAACCCGTCCAGCTTGTACAGATCCCATCTTCCTCAGAATCGGGCCCAATGCCTCAGGTATCTAAATCCCTCCCTCCTATACCATCTCTCCAGCCACGCATTCATCTGTTCTATTCTCCTTTTCCTGATCTCGCTAGTACATGGCAATGGGAGTAATCCTGAGATTGATCCCCATATTCTGCTTTCAAGACCTCATCCCTCTTTTTAACTATGTTATTGGTACCGATATGGACCATGACCTCTAGCTGTTCATCCTTCCCCTTCAGAATGCCCTGCAGCCGCTCAGTGACATCGTTGACCCTGGCACCAAGGAAGCAACATACCATCCTGGTGTCATGTCTGCAGCCGCAGAAATGTCTACCTGTCCATTACGATAGAATTCCCTATCGCAGTTGTTCTTCCACTTTTTTTTATCTCTCCCCACCCCCCCCCCCACCACACACACACACACACACACACACACACACACACACACACCCCACCACCACCCCCCTGGCAGCTGAGCCATTTGTAGTGCCACGGACTTGGTTCTTGCTGCATTCCCCCGAGAAATCATCTCTCCCAGCAGTATCCAAAATGGAAAATCTGTTGTAGAGGGAGATGGACCCAGGAGGCTCCTGCAGTACCTGCCTAGTGCTTTTACTCTATCTGGCGGTCACCCATTCCCTTTCTGCCCGTGCACTCTTTACCTGCAGTGTGATCACCTCACTGTGCTATCCACGAAGATCTCGTCATTGCGGATGCTCCACAGTGACCCCAACTGTAGCTCCAGCTTCGAAATGTGGATTTTGTTTTGAGTAGCTGCAGCTGGGGACACTTCTTGCACACTTGGTCACCCTGGACCTGGAAGTGCCTCTGACTTCCCACATTGCACAGGAGGAGCATTCCACTTGGCCCAGCTGCCCTGCCATGACTTACTTTTAAATTACTCCCTTTACTTTTACTTCCTTTAGCTTAGAGAATATTAAGGACAGAAGAAATACTTACCAGGTGCTACTTACCAAGGCCCTTCTTACTGAGGAAAGGTAGAAAATGAAAGGATCCCTCCCATCTTCTCACCAAACTTCAACTGAAGCATTCTGATCCAGCCCAAAGCAACATTCCAGTGCAGCCTAGGAATGATTTGGTCACAATATTCATTTACATTCTAGGGAATTATATTTATTACAAGAAAGCCCACTATCAGGTTATTTTTTAAAAATACAACAAATATGAACAGCCAATGAGATACTACCTTGGTCAATTAAAGTCTTGAAAACCAAGTTGTTTTCACATTAGAGGCATTTTTTGAACACTGGAAAACGTGAGTGTCGGTGGGGTTGGTAATTGGCAAAGCTCATTGGTCAGGACTCTAACAATATCTAAAGCGTAAAGGCAGTGGGCAAGAGCAAAGGAGCCAAAAAGTTGGAAGTCTAATGAGTGTAGGAACTGTTATTGGATCACTCCGAATTTGTGGAATGATCAGTTAATTATTGGGAAATTACTGAGAAATAATACAATATAATTTTCTTTTCGACTGTGATTTTTTTTTCCCCCCTTTTTAATTCTTCCTCTCCTGAAGGCAGTGACTCATTAGAACATAAAGCCTGGAATAAGAAAAGGCCCATCACTCTTCCTCACCCCGTTACTTCTACAAACTGTGTAGTCCATTTTGGACTCTTTAACCCACACATTCTATCTCCTGAAGAAATGTTCTGTCTATCTATATGGATATTCCCAAAATCAAACTACCACGGAATATGCATCTGTTTGGGCCAACTGCCGTCTACAGAGAACATTACTCTCTGGTCCCTGCTGCAGCCGATCAACATGTCCTATGGAATATTTCATCGCCTCAGCCCATGTCTTTCCCCAGTATTTTCATCCCATTCCCATGGTTTCTTTCACTGAAGGTCCTGGTTGGATTATTGCTTTGAAACACACTCTGGTTTGCTTGTTCTTGTGGATGCATGCATAGGTAAATAATAAAGACTATTAGAAAGTTTATATACATATTTTAAAACATTCTTTCATAACCCCTTAGGTATGCCTGGATAATGGTAAGTGCTACAATGCACATATTCAGGCAGTCAATCCTGATAATGGACCTGTTGTTGTCTACATAGAACAGCTAGGAGAAAAGTAAGTTTGGTGACTTTAATTTTAACTATTCTTACATTGTCCTTTACTTCTTCAATTTCTATTTAATAGAATTAGATGACTGCTTTGCATTTTGGTCTAGATTCAGTATATCAGCAAAAGCAAAATATTGCAGATGCTGGAAACCTGAAATAAAAATAGTAAATGATGGAAATACTCAGGTTTGACAGCATCTCGGGAGAGCGAAATGGAGTTAACGTTTCAGATCAAGGACTGTCATGAATGTACAGAGCAGCAAATGTCACTGTGCAAGTGTAATTGGACTGTGCACTTGCAGGGGCAATAGATTTCCAGTTTCCCAACTGATCTACTTTAGGGAATAGTGGCTATGAGCCCCTCTCAAAACCAGATTCAGATCCTGATTTTTTACAAAAAATAAAGGACCTTAAAATGCTCTTGAGGGTTGGGAGAAGGAAGATGAAGACTTTACAAAGGGATACTTTTTAATGGAAAGAATCGGGTAATTTCATCCAGACTGTCGATAAGAATATAGGCCATGGAAGTGGTGGTGGAGTTGGAGGAAAATCAAATAGACATCCTGCTATTGATTTCTCACCACTGAACTCCACTGAAAGGTGTATACATGCGGGTGTTGGTTGAGAATAGGATCTGGCAGTGCTATAATGCTCCTATGATTGGAAAGTCTTCTGACGCTCACTGGTGGGTCCCATGCATGAAATATGGCATCTACCTGGAGGGAAGGAAAATACTTTTTCACATACCTTCTCCTGTGAACGCAGTTCTTAATGGAATGTTTTGGTGCAGATTTTGCTGGAGCAGGGAATCTTGCGGCGTACCGTATTACTTATACTTGTTTGTGCATGTTAGATTTTAAACATATTTTTTCCCAAACAGTTGCTGTAAGTGCAAGCTGATAATAGGTGAAGGCAACAGGGCATCTGGGACCTTGGTGAAAAACAGGACAGTGTGTACGTCCTTAACCAATGAGATATTAAGGATTGAAATAAACCGTGAAGGAAGGTGAATTAGAGCATTAAATTGGTACAGGAAGAGAAATAAGAGAGAGAGTGCTGCGATTCAGGGAAAGAAAGAAGACAGAAAAAGTATTTAGAAAATAAAATAAAATTTGAAATTTCGAAAAATCTCTAACAACGATTCATACCCGAAGAAATGAAACCCCACTTTTTTTAATTGTTCACTTCCTGGGTAAGGTAGATTAATTGACAGTCACATACCCTAGATTCTAGAATGGTCCCAGCTTTTGGAAGGTAGCAAATGTAACACAACTATTCATGACAGGAGGGAGAGAGAAAACAGGGAAACACCGGTAGTTAGTCTCACATCAAATATCAGGAAATTGTTGGAATATAACATTAAGGAGGTGTTTACAAGGCACTGAAGAAATCATATGATTAGACCGAGTCAACATAGTTTAATGAAGGGAAATCATGTCTTACAGCCTCAAAAAACTAGTAAATTTGTAACCAGCAGATTAGCTGAAGGGCATCCAATGTATATAGTTTATGTTTATATTTATTTCTAAAGGCATTTGACAAGGTGCTGCATAAAAGGTTATTAAAAAGGATCATGGCACTTGAGGTTGGAGGTATAGCGGAATGGTTAATGGACAGAAAACATTGGGGATAAATGGCGTATTTTCAAGTTAGCAGGCTGTAACTAGTGGGGTGGCACATGGATCAGTGCTGAGCCTCAACTATTTACAATCTATATTAATGACTTGGATCACTCTCATCCAATAGGATTTTGATGCTCACCAAACTTGTGATCAGATCACCATATTTACCACATGATACAAAATATATGCAATATTAATAAAACATGTGCATTTTTAAAAAATTTTTTTTAAATTAAACCGGAAGTAATCAAACCTGGGCCAGCATCTTCCTGTTGGCGAGTGGGGGCGGGACCCGCTTGATGATGCGTAAAATAACGCGGGATGACACCAGGCGTGTGTCCTGATGTCACTCCGCGTCACTTAGATTGTCAGTTTGGCGGGTGCGCATCTGGCTCGGATGCTGACCTGTCAACAGCCTATTAAGGCCATTAAAAAAAACAATTGAACTCATTAATGGATCTGCCCATCCAACCTTAAGGTTGGCGGGCAGGCCGGGAGCCCAGGCGGGCTTCTGAAAAGACATGAAACCTCATCCATGGGCGGGATGAGGTTTCATGAGTGTTTTAAAAAAATGCAGAATATTTTACAGTAAAAGTTATGCACATGTCCCAGCTCACGACAGTGTCACATGAGGGGACATGGCAGGGAAATTTTTTTCTAATCTTTATTGAAAGTTTTATATCGGTGCCGATCACCCTGAGGCAGTGCTTTGCCTTGGTGATTTGTGCGCTCTTTCTTGTGCATGCGCAAAAGAGTGCACTCCCAGCTGAGAGACCCCCCGCCCGCATAAGGAGCGCATAATGCTTCCTGGCGCACGTCACACTGGGCGGGCCTTAATTGGCCCTCCCATGTAAAATGGCGGCGCGCCCCCGATCGAAAGCACACCTGCTCCCGCACTCTCTTCCCAGCCCCCGTGGATGGAGGGGAAATGTTGCCTCTGATTATACTCACTGCTAGAGCCTGGAGAATAGCTTCAAAAAGGTTTTGCAATCCAATTGTTTAGTAAAGCAAGCCTACTGTATGCACAATCAAACAGTGGTGACAATCTGTTAACTGAGGTATTCTGTTTTTGACAGTGTGCTCCAGTTTTTCAAAAATGCAAATCTCTTGAGTAAATTGTCTCTGTTTGATCAGAGTTGATATATCAGGTGACTTAGGGAGAGAAACTCTGTGTATTGGCTTCTGCGCTATGATTCTTGCCTTGCTTATATTCTGTCGTCTGCCATGTCCAGACATTTAATAGACCTTTGGATCATGCCTAACCTCCTGTAATTTCTCCTTTGGACCCAATAGGGCCCTGTTCCTTTCAATTACACATTTCGACATACCAATTAAGATGAAAGCTGAAAACATTTGAATGTTGCTGCGCCAGCCCAGCTTGTCAAAGTGGCACATTTAAACCTTCATTGGCAGCTATGTAGTGCTCTCTGTTGCTCATGCAGCTCAACCATTTTGTGAAAACTACCAACTAAACAAAACCAAGTTCTTAAGGGACGCAGGTGATGTTAACTGCATTCCCCAATAAAATCTTGGGAACAGTTGGACCTTCCGAAGGTTAGTCCTGCATTCACAGTATTCCACAGAATGGTTCTACTGATCTAAATATGTCTTAATTTTGAGACACCCGGAAAGATTAGGAACAGAGTAGGTAACAAATGGCAGATTATTTTTCTTGTTTCATTGAGCAAGTGGCCCTTCATTGCCCAGGTTGCTATAAACCTGACAACTGAACTATATTCTGATCAACATAGTCACACTCTGACCAATGTGTAACTCCTGCTTAACAGCAGCGTGGTTGATTGTTCCTTTAGGATGGATGACAAATAGCTGTCCAGTATGTGACACCCATACTCGTACCCACCACTGCAACTTTAACACAACTCGGTATTATGTGGCTCTAAAAATGAACAGCATGAATTTGTCATGTCTGACTGATTCACCATATGTGGTGAGCCTATTGATAACACTGACTTGGATGAAGGTGCCAAGAGTAATGTATCCAGGTTTGCTGACAATACAAAGCTAGGTGGGACAATAAGCTTTTGGGAAGACTAGGAGCCTGTAAGGGGAATATAGCCAAGTTAGTTAAGTGGGCAGTTGGAGCATATGGCATATGGAGCATAATATGGGGAAATGCGAGGTTATTCACTTTGATAGGAAAGCTAGAAAACCAGAATTTTTTTACGTGATGAGAAATTCGTAGATGTTCATGTCTAGAAGAATTTTGAGTGTCCTCGTGCAAGAAACATGAAGTTACCGTGCAAGTATAGCAAGCAATTAAGAAGGCAAATAGCATGTTGGCCTTTATTGTAAGGTGCTTGGAGTATAAGAATAAGAAAGATTTGCTACAATTGTCTGGGGCTTTGGTGAGATCACACCTGGGGCACAATGCGCAGTTTTGGTCTCCTCTTAGGAAGGATATACATTCGTTGAAGGTGATGCGGTGAAAGTTTACTAGATTTTTTTTTGGGATGAGAGGTTGCTCTATGAAGAGAGGTTGAGTAAAATAGCCCTGAAGCCTCTGGATTTGGGAAGAATGAGAGGTGATCTCATTGAAACATAGAAGACCCTGAGGTGGCTTGACAGAATAGATGCTGAGAGATTGTCTTCCCTTGTTGTAAAGACTAGAACTAGTGGCCATAATGTCATTATAAACGGCCAAACATTTAATACTGAGGTGAAGAATTTCTTCACTCAGCGGGTTATGAATCTTTGGATTTATCAACACCAGAGGGCTGTGGATACTTTGTTGTTAAGTATATTCAGGGCTGAGCTCATTAGATTTCAGGACTAGGGGAATCGAGGAATGTAGCGATTGGGTGAGGAAATGAAATTGAGGTGAAAGATTGGCCATGATCTTAATGGCAGAGTAGCCTTGAGCGGCCTTACGGCCTCTGCTCCTATTTAAGTTCTTATCGTCTTTCTTAAAAGGGTATTTACATGTTAATTACCAGACCTAACTTTCTGTAGTGAGACTAATGCACAAATGCAGCAACTTCATGAAAATTCATGGGGAGATTAAGGATGAGATCCTGTTTTTTTAAAGCTAACGGCAAAGCACCACAAATTACCAAGAGCTTGTGACTTTGCAATTCACAAGGCCCCTCTTCCTTGCTACAGGTTGCTGGCTGCCTTGCATGTTAATACCATTGTAAAACAAAAACAGAATTATCTGGAAAAACTCAGCAGGTCTGGCAGCATCCGCGGAGAAGAAAAGAGTTGACTTTTCGAGTCCTCATGACCCTTCGACAGAACTGGGTGAATCCAAGGAGAGGGGCGAAATATAAGTTGGTTTAAGGTGGTGGTGGTGGTGGTGGGAGTGGTGGTGAGAGTGGAGGGGGTGTGGTGTGGTTATAGGGACAAGCAAGCAGTGATAGGAGCAGATAATTAAAAGATGTCACAGACAAAAGAACAAAAGAACACAGAGGTGTTGAAGTTGGTGATATCTAAACGAATGTGCTAATTAAGAATGGATGGTAGGCCACTCAAGGTATAGCTCTAGTGGGGGTGGGGGGCATAAAAGATTTAAAAATAATGGAAATAGATGGGAAAAGAAAAATCTATATAAATTATTGGAAAAAACAAAAGGAAGGGGGAAGAAATAGAAAGGGGGCGGGGATGGAGGAGCGAGTTCAAGATCTAAAGTTGTTGAATTCACTATTCAGTCCGGAAGGCTGTAAAGTGCCTAGTCGGAAGATGAGGTGCTGTTCCTCCGGTTTGCGTTGGGCTTCACTGGAACAATGCAGCAAGCCAAGGACAGACATGTGGGCAAGAGAGCAGGGTGGAGTGTTAAAATGGCAAGCGACAGGGAGGTTTGGGTCATTCTTGCGGACAGACCGCAGGTGTTCTGCAAAGCGGTCGCCCAGTTTACGTTTGGTCTCTCCAATGTAGAGGAGACCACATTGGGAGCAACGAATGCAGTAGACTAAGTTGGGGGAAATGCAAGTGAAATGCTGCTTCACTTGAAAGGAGTGTTTGGGCCCTTGGACAGTGAGGAGAGAGGAAGTGAAGGGGCAGGTGTTGCATCTTTTGCGTGGGCATGGGGAAGTGCCATAGGTTGAGGAGTAGGGGGTGATGGAGGAGTGGATCAGGGTGTCCCAGAGGGAACGATCCCTACGGAATGCCGCCGGGGGGGTGAAGGGAAGATGTGTTTGGTGGTGGCATCATGCTGGAGTTGGTGGAAATGGCGGAGGATGATCCTTTGAATGCGGAGGCTGGTAGGATGATAAGTGAGGACAAGAGGACCCTATCATGTTTCTGGGAGGGAGGAGAAGGCGTGAGGGCGGATGCGCGGGAGATGGGCCGGTTGAGTGCCCTGTCAACGACTGTGGGTGGAAAACCTCGGTTAAGGAAGAAGGAGGACATGTCAGAGGAACTGTTTTTGAAGGTAGCATCATCAGAAGAGATGCGACGGAGGCGAAGGAACTGAGAGAATGGGATGGAGTCCTTACAAGAAGCGGGATGTGAGGAGCTGTAGTCGAGTTAGCTGTGGGAGTCGGTAGGCTTGTAATGGATATTGGTGGACAGTCTATCACCAGAGATTGAGACAGAGAGGTCAAGGAAGGGAAGGGAAGTGTCAGAGATGGACCACGTGAAAATGATGGAGGGGTGGAAATTGGAAGCAAAATTAATAAATTTTTCCAAGTCCTGACGAGAGCATGAAGCAGCACCGAAGTAATCATCGACGTACCGGAGAAAGAGTTGTGGAAGGGGGCCGGAGTAGGACTGGAACAGGGAATGTTCCACATACCCCATAAAGAGACAGGCATAGCTGGGGACCATGCGGGTACCCATAGCCACACCTTTTATTTGGAGGAAGTGAGAGGAGTTGAAGGAGAAATTGTTCAGTGTGAGAACAAGTTCAGCCAGACGGAGGAGAGTAGTGGTGGATGGGGATTGTTCGGGCCTCTGTTTGAGGAGGAATCTAAGGGCCCTCAGACCATCCTGGTGGGGGATGGAGGTGTAGAGGGATTGGACGTCCATGGTGAAGAGGAAGCGGTTGGGACCAGGGAACTGGAAATTGTTGATGTGACGTAAGGTGTCAGAGATACCATTGTGTTGTTCAGACATTGTTATTTTCTTAGCAAATTCTGGGCCTGTGTTTCACAGTTTACTTGTGTAATGACCTGTAACAGGATGTTATGACCTGTTAGATATTTTGAGTGCTTGTTCCTATGGATCCGAAGCTAATTAACATTAATATTACTGAATCACTTTAAAAATGTAAGTGTATATGTTTTGAGATGATGACTTATAGTTTGAGGCATATGTCCAATAATATGCCTCAAGCTGTTGCTCATCGTCTCAAAACATACATGATACCATTAATACAATAAATAGTATACCTATTAGTAATGAGCTGATGTTGGAGATTTTAGACCAGAAACTGCAAAATTTTTCTTGTGTTTCACTCTAATGCATTATTGATCTTTCAAGGAGCAGTTATTTTAATTGTAATAAATGTATCCTTCTGATTTAGAACTTCTTAACAGCACGTGCTGTAGTTTTCTGGTGTGCTACAGGTTGCAATTTGGAGTAACTGGCCCTTAGGGGAATAAATTAGCAGACCAACTGATTTCCCTAGGACCGGAAAATGTATCCTTTGGAGAATATGTTTTTAGTGCATTCAGAGATGGCACATCAATTCTGTGCCTAAATTTTGAGATTTCGCAAAGAAACCGATCAAGTTGCCTTGCAGCTTTTACTTATAGCACTTAATTGGTAATGACTGTAAAATCTGACTTCCTGACATAGTGAAGAATCTACCTAGCAGTGTAATTGTACTGAAGGTTACAAAGGCTAATGTGGGCTGATGTTTGCCTGTATATTCTGAACTGAGTCTGCAAAATGCAACCCTCACTGCTACAATTAAGGAAATGCGGCTTCTGTGTACATTTGGCCTCTAGTTTTGCTAAACTTTATCTACAGCAGTAACATCATTGCAATGTTCCTTCTGTTGGGTTGCTTTGCTCAGTGAACACGGTTGTACACCTATCTACTGGTGAGTGAGTTGGTAAACAAGATACTGCAGACGCAGAGACCAATGTAAGGTGAAGCGCATGCTGTTTATTATCACAAGTAACAGAGCACTAACACGTGTGCTTCTCCAACCAGACCCTATTCTAAACTACCGATTAACATTGTATCCCGCGCTACATAGCAATTGGGTAATGCAATTGCGTGGTCAATCTGCTCACATTCTCTTAAAGGCATATTGTACCTCAGATTACCACATCCCTCCCCATTTACTCGAAAGTGCAATTTACAATCTTTACAATATATCAACTATTCACATAAATAAACTACAAATTCAGTCTCCCTGGAGGCTTCATCAAACGTGTCAAATGTCGTAATTCTATGACTTCGGATAGTTTATCCGAGGCCTCCCTCCCAGGAGTTATCTGTCCATTAGGTTCTCCAATTGGAACCTATAGGTTTGTTTCTTTGACATTCTCAGGCTCAACGGATCCTACAGGCGCTTCCAAACCAAGTGGAGTTCCTTCCACATGTGGTGTAGACTCCAACGGAAATGCTTGGCACAGCCTTTCTTGTGGATCTGTTTCTTTTTTCCTGAGGTGGTCTACGTGTCTCCTAATTATCCGACCTTCGGCGGATGTGAGATAGGAAAGGGGTCCTGTCACTGCACTAACTTCACCTGATAGCCATTTGGGCCCATCTCCAAAGTTCTTTGCAAAAACTGTGTCTCCAGCACTGAAGTTTCTTTCATGGCTGTGCCCATTTTCTGGGCCTCCTGACTTCACTCGACTCCCCCCCACCCCCCCACCACCCACCCACCCAATTCGGCCTTATGAGACTCGATGTCCTGAGATGTCTCTCTATCAATAACTCTGCAGTGGGGAAGAGCAACCATAAAATGATAGAATTGTTCATTAGGATGGAGAGTGAAGAAGTTGAATTTGAAACTAGGGTCCTGAATCTAAATAAAGGGAACTTTATTTTAAAGGCTGTGAGGTGTGAGTTGGCAATGATGGATTGGGGAACCTTACTAAAAGGGTTGACAGTGGATAGACGATGGCTAATGTTTAAGCAGCGTATGCATGAATTGCAACAATTATTCATTCCTGTCTGGTGCAAAAATAAAACAGAAAAGGTGGCTCAACCATGGCTTAAAAAACAAAATTAGGGATACTATTAGATCCAAAGAGTAGACCTATAAAATTGCCAGAAAAAGCAGCAAGCCTGAGGATTGGGAGCAGTTTAGAATTCAGCAGAAGTGGACCAAAAGATTGATCAAGAAGGGAAAAATGGAGTATGAGAGTAACCTTGCAAGGAACATAAAAACTGACTGTAAAAGCTTTTATAAATAGGTGAGGAGAAAAAGATTAGCGAAGACAAACATAGGTCCCTTATCATCATAATCGAGGGAACTTATAATGGGGAACAAAGAAATGGCAGAAGAATTGAACACATATTTTGGTTCTGTCTTCAAAAAAGAGGACACAAGTAATTTCACAAAAATGTTAGACAACCAAGGGTCTAGTGAGAGGGAGGAATTGAAGAAAATCAGTATTAGTAAGAAAAATGGTGCTAGAGAAAATAATGGGGCTAGGGGCTGAAAAATCCCCATGGTCTGATAATCTACATCCCAGAGTACTAAAGGAAGTGGCCCTGGAAATATTGGATGCATTGGTGGGCATCTTCCAAAATTCTGTAGACTCTGGAGCAGTTCCTGCAGATTGGAGGGTGGCAAATGCAATCCCACTATTTAAAAAAGGAGGGAAAGAAAAAACAGAATTACAGACTAGTTAGCCTAACGTCAGTAGTGGGGAAAATGCTAGAGCCTGTTATAAAAGATGTGGTAACAGAACACTTGGAAAGCATTAACAGGGTTAGACATCAGCATGGGTTTATGAAAGGGAAATCATGCTTAACTAATCTGCTGGAATTTTTTGAGGATGTAACTAGTAGAATAGATAAGGGAGAGTTAGTGGATGTGGCATGTTTGGATTTCAAAAGGCTTTTGCTAAGGTCCCACATAAGAGGCTAGTGGGAAAAATTAAAGCACATGGGATTGGGGATAATATACTGGCATGGATTGAGAATTGGTTTACAGATCAGAAACAGAGTGTGGGACTAAATGAGTCTTTTTCCAGGTGGCAGGGGGTGACTAGTTGTGTACTGCAGGAATCGGTGCTTGGGCCCTAGCTATTCATGATATATATAAATGACTTGGATGGGGGAATTGAATGCAATATTTCCAAGTTTGTTGACCACACAGAACTGGGCAGGGTTGTGAGGAGGATGCAAGGAGGCTTCAGGGCGATTTAAGTCAAGTTGTTTGTGTGGGCAAACACATGGCAGATGCAGGGTAACGTGGATAAATGTGAAGTTATACACTGTGGTGTGAAAAACAGAGAGGCGGAATATTATTTAAATGCTGATATATTGGGAAATGTGGATTCACAAAGGGATCTGGGTATCTTTATACACTAATCAATGAAAGTAAATAGGCAGATGCAGCAAGCAATTAGGAAGGCAGATGGTATGTTGGCCTTCATTGCAAGAGGATTTGAGTTCAGAAGTAGGGATGTCTTACTGCAGTTATACAGGGCCTTGGTGAGACCACACCTGGACTATTGCTTGCAGTTTTGGCCTCCCTACCTAAGAAAGGAGATATTTGCCATAGAGGGAGTGCAACGAAGGTTCACTCGGTTGATGCTGGAGTTGCCAGGACTGTCACATGAGGATAGATTGGTTCAACTGGGCCTGTATTCACTAGAGTTTAGAAGAATGAGAGGGGATCTGATTGAAACGTATAAAATTCTAAGAGGGCTAGACACTGAATGCAGGGAGGATGTTTCCCCTGGTTGGGGTGTCTAGAACCAAGGGCCACAGTCTCAGGATATGGGACCGACCATTTAGGACTGAGATGACAAAACATTTCTTCACTCAGAGGGTGGTCAACCTGTGGAATTGTCTACCACAAAAGGCTATGGAGGCCAGATCACTAAGTATATTCAAGAAGGAAATTGATAAATTTTTGGATATTATGCGCATCAAAGAATATGGAGAGAAAGGGGGAATGTGGCGTTGAGATAGAGGATCAGCCATGATCATATTGAATAGCGGAGCAGGCTTGAAAGGCCGAATGGCCTACTCCTGCTAGTTTCTATGTTGCTATGTTTCTAACAGAATCTGTGCCCACCTTTGGATGCGTGCAGAGGCAATTGGGGGTATTGCCTTATCTTCCCCAAACAAGCCTAGTAGTGGCTTGTGGTCGGATACAATGAAGTGGTGACCATCGACATGTTGGTGGAACTTCTTAATAGCAAGTAAAATGGATAAGCTTTCTTTCTCTATTTGTGAGTATCTTCCATAGAAAAGTTACAGCGCAGAAGGAGGCCAGTCGTCCCATCTTGTCCATGCCAGCCCGATGACACCCAGGTGCCCTTTCTAATCCCACCTTCCTGCACCCGGCCCATAGCTTACGGAGCTTACCCGTAGCTTACAGCACTTAAGGTGTAGACCCAGGTACTTTTTAAAAGAGTTTAGAGTTTCTGCCTCTACCACC
Source organism: Carcharodon carcharias (assembly GCF_017639515.1). Classification (NCBI taxonomy): domain Eukaryota; kingdom Metazoa; phylum Chordata; class Chondrichthyes; order Lamniformes; family Lamnidae; genus Carcharodon; species Carcharodon carcharias. The sequence goes on along the minus strand of NC_054467.1, from coordinate 61,437,388 downwards.
AACTTGAGCAGCAAATTCCAGACACCCACTAACCTCTGTGTAAAAAAAAAAAGTTCTTCATGTTCCCCCTACACCTTCTGCCACTTATCTTGAATCTATGTCCCCTGGTTCTCGGATTCTCCACCAAGGGAAACAATTTTATCCTGTCCACTCTATTCCCTTCATAATTTTGTACACTTCAATCAAGTCAACTCTCAGCCTTTTTTGTTCGAAGGAAAATAACTCCAACCTATCCAATCTCTCCTCGTAGCTACACGCTTCTAACCCTGGCAACGTTCTTGTAAACCTCCTCTGCACTCTCTCCAGAGCTATTACGTCCTTCCTGTAATGTGGTGACCAGAACTGCACACAATACTCCAGTTGTGGCCTCACCGGTGTTTTATACAATTCCAACATTGTATTCTCTATTTCTATTCTATACCTCTGCCAATGAAGGAGAGCATTCCATATGCCTTCTTTACAACCTTGTCAGTTTGAACTGCTGCCTTCAGGGACCTGTGTACTTGTATGCCAAGATCTCTCACTTCATCTACCCCTCTTCGTATATTCCCATTTATTGTGTAATCCCTGTAACTGTTTGACCTCCCTAAATGTGTGACCTCACACTTCTCTATGTTAAAATCCATCTGCCGCTTTATCGCCCACTCCACCAACCCATCTATATCGTTTTGGAGATTATGGCTATCCTCCACACTATCCACTACTCGGCCAATCTTTGTGTCATCTGCAAATTTCCCAATCGTGCCCCTCACGTTCACGTCCAAATCGTTAATATATAACACAAACAGCAAGGGTCCCAACACCGAGCCCTGTTGAATACCACTTGAGACAACTTTCCATTTGCAAGGGCATCCATCAAAGCCAATCTTTTATCCAGTTTGCCACATTACCCTGAATCCCGTGGGCTTTTACTTTCCTGACCAATCTGCCATGTGGGACCTTATCAAATGCCTTTCTAAAATCCATGTACGCGACATCCACTGCAGTACTTTCATCAACCCTTTTTGTCACTTCCCCCAAGAATTCAATCAAATTTGTGAGGCAAGACCTTCCTTTAACAAATCCATGCTGACCATCCCTGACTAGTCCATGCCTTTCCACATGACAGTTAATCCTATCTCTCAGGATTGATTCTACTAATTTTCTCACCACTGATACTGGCCTATAATTGTTTGGCATTTCCTTTGATCCCTTTTTAAACAGTGGAACTACGTTTGTATTTTTCCAGTTCTCCGGTACCTCCCCTCTATCTAGTGAAGATTGGAAAATCATCCTCAGAGCATCTGCTATCTCCTCCCTGACTTCCTTCAGCAGCCTCGGAAACAATCCATCTGGCCCTGGTGACTTATCAACTTTCAAGGATTTCAACCCTTCGAGTACTTCCTCTCTCTTTATGACTATCCCGTCCAATATCTCACAGTGTTCCTCCTGGACTACTATATCTACATCCTCCCTTTCCTTTGTAAACACGGAGACAAAATATTCATTCAAAACCCTTGCCACAGCCTCTGCATCTACACACAAGTTTCCATCTTCATCTCTGATAGGTCCCACTTTTTCCTTAACTAACCTTTTAGCATTAATGTATTGGTAAAACTTCTTTGGGTTATCTTTAACTTTACTTGCTAGTCTTTCTTCGTGCCCTCTCTTTGATTTTCTTATTTCCTTTTTTACTTTGTCCCTACACTTCCTATATTCGTCTAGGCTATCTGCAGTGCTTAGTTCTTTGTGCCTATTGTATGTTTTCTTTTTCTGTTTGATCTTCCCCTGTATTCCTCTAGACAACCGGGGTGGGGGGGTGTAGATTTGGCAGTACCACTCTTATTTTTTGTAGGGGACATGTCTACTTTGTACAATTAGGATTTTGCTTTTTAGTGCTTCCCACTGGTTTTCCACTGTTTTATCCTCCAGCAGTGCTGTCCAGTCCACCTCAGCCAAGTCCCTTCTCATTTCTGCAAAATTTGCCTTCCCCCAGTTCAAGACTTTTACTCCTGCCTTATCTCTGACCTTTTCCATGGTAATGCTAAATCTAAATGAATTGTGATCACCGTCACTTCACCAACTTGCCCTTCTTTGTACCCCAAGACTAGGTCTAGAATTGCATTTCCTCTCATTAGGTTTGTCACTAATCAGTTGAAAAAATTTTCCTGGACACACTGCATGAATTTTTCTCCCTCAGTGCCCCTTATATTGTTTGAATCCCAGTTGATATTAGGATAGTTGAAGTCTCCTACTATTATTGCCCTCTTGTTTTTACAAACAGAATTTTGCCTACATATTTGTTCTTTTATCTCCCTTTCACTATTTGGGGGTCTGTAGTAAACTCCCAGTAGTGTGACTGCCCCTTTTTTATTTCTAAGCTTAATCCATAAAGCCTTGTTTGTTGACCCATTTAGTATATCATCCCTTTTCACAACTGGAATTGATTCTTTAACCATCAGTACTACCCCCCTCCTTTTTTATCTCCTACTCTATCGTGTCTGAAGACTCTATAATCAGGGATATTAAGCTGCCAGTTTTGTCCCTCCTTTAGGCAGATCTCCGTTATAGCAATGACATGTTGCTGCCATGTGTATACCTGTGCCCTTAACTCATCTACCTTGTTTGTAATACTCCTTGCATTGAAGTATAAACAGTTTAACCCCGTCAATTTCCCTTGCTGGACACTTTGTAAATTTTGCTTCTCCTGTAACTCCATGTCTATCACAACGTCCCTAGCTAATGTTCTACCTCCATTTTTCTGATCTGAATCTGACTTATCTGGGACCCCATCCCCCTGCCACACTAGTTTAAATACTCCCCAACAGAACTAGTAAAAGCCCCCGGAAGGACACTGGTCCCAGCTCTGCCTGGGTGCAGCCCATCCAGTTTGTACAGGTCTCACCTTCCCCAGAACCGGTCCCAGTGCCTCAAGAATCTGAATCCCTTCCGGCTACACCATCTTTCCAGCCATGTGTTCATTTGGTCTATCCTCTTATTTCTGCTCTCGCTAGCATGTGGATTTGGGAATAATCCTGAGATTACTACATTTGAGGTCCTGCATTTTAATTTATCTCCTAACTTTCTGTACTGAGCGTGCAGGTCCTCATCCCTTAGTTTACCTATGTCATTGGTACCAATGTATATCACGAGCACTGGCTGTTTATCTTCCCTGCCCAGAATGTCCTGCAGCCACTCTGTGACAAGCTGGACCCAGGTGCCAGGGAGGCAACATACCATCCTTGATTCACATTTGCGGCCACAGAAGTGTCTGTCTGTGCCCCTAACCATTGAATCCCCTATCACTATAGCCCTGCCACTTGTTTTCCTCCCACCCCTCTGAGCGGAAGAACCACCCATGGTGCCATGAACTTGGATGTTGCTGCTTTCCCCTGAGAGGCCATCCCACCCCCCAACAGTATCCAAAGCGGTATATCTGTTAGAGAGGGGGATGACTACAGGGGACTCCTGCACTACCTCTCTGAGTCTTTTACTATTCCTGATGGCCACCCATTCCTTTTCAGCCTGTGTAATCTTTACTTGCGGTGTGACCACCTCGCTAAACGTGCTATCCGTGACTTGCTCAGCATCACGGATGCTCCACAATAAGTCCACCTACAGCTCCAGCTCCGAAGTCTGGTTAGCAAGAAGTTACATTTGGACACACCTTCCTCACACATGGTCACCAGGGATGCAGGAAGCGTCCCTCATTTCCCACATCCTGCAGGAGGAGCATATCACTGAGTTCTCCTGCCATGACGTCCCTCTCGATTAAGCTAGTTACTCCCTTAAAAAATATGCTAGCTCGGGGCCTTATTTATGTTAGCTAGGAACCTTGTTTCTTGACTAATTATACTTGTACAGTACTACTCTATACTTTTTTTTCATTCTGCAACACCTGAGTGTTCTTGAGACATAACCAGTGGGCTGTCCAGAGCCATCTGGTGGGAGAGTACTGACCCTACTCTGTAAGGGATGCATTGCAGTTCAAAATGAATTCTTTCTTTGGGTCAAAATGTACCAACAGGGCCAGTGAATATAGCAACTGCCTTACTGTCACAAAAGCCTGTTTTTGTGGTACTTGCCAAGTCCACCTGTGGCTTTTCTTGAGCAAACCATATAATGGAGCAGTACTGTTGAAAAATTTGGGAGAAAACGGCCAAAATAGTTAATCATTCACAAGAAGGACTTGAGTTCTATGGCGTTTTTTCGGTGCTGGTGACTCACGAATAGCTCTCACCTTGTCTTCTACTGGTTGAAGGCCCTATGAGTCGGCCCTATAGTCGACCCTATGACCCAAGTAAACCACGTGTATTGCTTGGAAGATATGTTTTTCACTTTTCAAACAAACTCCAGCTTGAGAAAGGCTTCAATACCTCTTCCAGGTTAGCCACGTGTTCTTCATCAGTTAATCCTGTTACTAGGACATCATCAAGATAAACCACAACATGGGGCAAACCTCAAAGTAAGTTTTCCATTGTCCGTTGGAAAATGGCACAAGGCATGAGACTCCGAAGGGTAACCTGGTGTAATGGTATAACTCCCTATGTGTGTTGTTAGCCACAAAATCTTGAGGGGCCTTTTCTAGCTTGATTCGCTAGTAAGCGTGGCTCATGTCGAGCTTCGTATATGTGGCTCCCCCTGCCAACTTGGAGTACAGTTCATCAGTTTTCGGTGTAGGCTGCCTGTCAAGTCTGGTCATCTTGTTAACGGTCAACTTGTAGTCCCTGCATATTCACACACCTTGGTCAGGCTTTAGTACTGGAACTATAGGTACTGCCCATTTGTAAAATTGTACGGGTTGTAAGAATCCCAACCTTTCTAGCCTACCTAATTTGACATCAAGTTTTTCTTGTAATGCATAGGAGACTGGCCTTGCCTTCAAATATCTGGGGTTGCCCCAGGATCCATGTGGATTTTCGCTTGCAGCCCTTGAATCTTCCCTGAAAACAGAGGCTTATTTCTGCAATAATTCCTGCAGGTCTTTCATTCTGAGTTGAAAAATTTTGGTCCACTCCAACTCTATTACCTTAAGCTAGTTCCGACCAAGTAGGCTTGGACCCTTCCCTGCTACCACAAACGGGTGAATTGACAGACTGATTTCCATACTGTACTGGAACCTTGCAGTATGTCTTCACCAGCATAGGTCTTTAATTTAGCATCTGAATTTTTAAGATTTAATGAGTGGTCTCCTCAATTCAGATATTTGAATGCATGTTTCCCTATAACTGTTGTGGATGTCCCTGTATCCACCTCCATTCGGATGGGTTTCCCGTTGACTTACACTGTCACGTAGATTGGCTCTATTTTACCCATTTTTAAGTTGTGTAGTGAGTCAATATCTGACTCTTTCTTCTAGTTTCTCTATTATGTGGATTTCACGATTTCTACCTTTCTGCCTAAAATTTTGTCTTAATCTGTCTTTACAATATCGCATAATGTGCCCATTACGATGGCAGTAGAAGCACTCAATTCTTTTAAATTGTCATTCGCTTGCAGGCTGTTTTGTTCCGTTTCTGCCATTATTATCGTGGGTTTTCTCTTTCAAACCATTGCTTTTTGCCAGTCTGTTAATGGTGGCTGTTTCTTGCCTTTCAGCACCATTGCCTTCCGCGCCATTTCTAACCGGTGCTTCTCTCCCGACACGAAGGATGGCACCATTTTGTGCTCCCTTGATTGTTTCTGAATCCCTGACTGCGCTCTCCATTGCGAGCACCAACTCCAGCGCCTTGCTGAAATCTAAATTTACTTCTGACAACAACCTTTTTGAATACAAAACAAAAACAGAAATACCTGGAAAAACTCAGCAGGTCTGGCAGCATCGGCGGAGAAAAACAAAGTTGACCTTTCGAGTCCTCATGACCCTTCAACAGAACTAAGTAAAAATAGGAGAGGGGTGAAATATAACCTGCTGAGTTTTTCCAGGTATTTCTGTTTTTGTTTTGGATTTCCAGCATCCGCAGTTTTTTGTTTTTATTTTTTAACCTTTTTTGAATGGCGTCTTCATTAATCCCACATACTAAACAGTCTCTTAACATGATATTCTGAACTCTCAGTGCTCAGTCAGTTGTTTTAAGGCTGCTGTATAGCAAGCAACTGTTTCTCCAGGGACCCGACACCTCGAATTAAATTTAAAACACTGTGTTGTTACCAAGGGTTTCGGCTGAAAATGGCTTTTCATAAGATTTACCAACTCATCAAAGCTCTTGGAATCTGGGACGTTGGGTGCAGTTAGACTACGAATTAGGCCATATGTTTTACTGACACTTGTCGATATGAGGATCGCTTGCCTCTCCTCCTCCCCTGATAGGTCGTTGGCCAAAATGTGTGACAGTCATCAGTGGTCTGATCGCATGCTGTTTATTAACACAAGTGGTAGAGCACTAACACGTGCTACTCCAATCAGCCCCTATTTTAAACAACTGATTAACATTGTAGCCTGCGTTACACAGTAATGGGTAATGCAATCACGTGGTCAATCTGCTCACATTCTCTTAAAGGTGTTTTGCATCTCAGATTACCACAATCATATTTGACGCTAGTTTTTTAAAAATTCCAAATTCTTTTTGTTTCCCTGCATTCCTTCCTGAAAGTGCTCAGCTTCACATACTGTGCCTAAGTGCCTTTAGATCAGGGGTGAAAAAAATTGGTCCACATCATTGTGTAGTTACTGCTCCGTACATCTTTTACATTCAGCATAAATCGTAGACCTTTGCAACAAACAGTAAGACCATTTGATCCATTGTGCCTGTGTTGGCTCTTCTCTAGAGTACTTCAAAACTAATGTTGCAATATGACCCATAGCATTGTATCCGCCTGGGGCAAAGTACTTAATGCTCATGTAATCTTCTGTGTAAAGAATTGTTTTCTCGCCTCATTTCGCCTTTTGTGACAATTTTTAATTGTTGATCCCTTGTCACTGATTTCTCAACCTGAGGAAATGGTCTTTCTTGTTCACTCCATCAAAACTGCTCATAATTTTAATAGCTTGGATCTCATCTTTGCCTTCTCTGCTCTGGTAGAAGTAATTCCAGATCTTTCTTCATTGTATCATTTTCGATCCATGGCATAATTCTGGTGTATCCATAATGTCCAATCTCTATGATTTTAATTACCTTTCTATAATGAGAACTGAGAGCTACACATAAGCACTCTAACTCAGGTCTAACCCATTAATTTGTATAAATTCTTCATTACTACTTTAATCTTGCAGTCTATGCCCCTAAGTCATGAGTTTCCCATTGAAACCTGTGGGTGGTAGCAAATTATTGCTTCCAATAAATCCTTTCCCACCTTATTTCAATTACTTTAAAATGGAATAAAGACATCTCACAACAGATGAAACTGATGACTATCTTGGTGTGCTCACTATCCCTCTGCCACACACTCAACTGAGATGAAATCATTTTCCCTGACGAGGAGGCTTGGGAGTAGTCACCTGATGAGTGTAAGATCAAACTAAAGTGTGCTTTCCTTCTCACCCAGACTGCAGGCATTCAGTCTTGTGTGAAACACCTATACCAGTGATAAACTGATATGAATTTTAACCTTGAAGAGGAGGGCTCAAAGCTGGGAATGACAGGGGATGTGGGCAACTGCCAATTCTAACTTGGGGGAATTGTACTTCAGCATAGTAACATCAGGAAAGATGGAAGTAAATCAGGAGATGGCAGAGTTATTTAAATGAAGTTCATCTGGCATTAGTCTCATCACTCAATGTTATGGAAATGAGAGTGAAGAATTTAAGAGGTTAACTAAAGCTGTCCTCACTGTAGGTGGCTTCTTCACTAGCAACAATATAGAAAGTGAGTGGAATAGAGGGGAGATAATGTAAATAAATTACACTGTAGCTGGGCTGATCCCTAACTATTACTAAAAGCCCAAGCATTAGTATGTCAATAACTCTGGTTGCCTATATTCTCCAGCCCTCTCTGTACACTCCCTACCAGTGGTACTGGAGGCAAAGGAAAAATTGGAAATCTGCCAGTAAGCCCATTAGAAGTCTGAGTTCAAAAATTTCCCAAAATTCAGATCATGCATCAGTTCTCAGGATTTGCTTTTCTTTTTTCTGAGAGAAAGTGGCCAGTGCTCCATCTAGTGGCGCAGCTGAAAATTATTGTCTGTTTAAAGCTGGCTGGGGAGGAGTGTGGAAGCTGTGGTTGAGTTCAAACTGTGTGTGGGTAAGGTCCGTCCATTGGTCTGTTGCTGGAGGAACTACTGCTTCACATTCATTTTAGGTTCCTTTCATTTGTAGAATACTAAACAGTTTTATGTACTAAATGCAAACAAATAATAGGTTACTGGTGAATACTGCATAGATGCATTTCAGACTCCGTTCTAATTTTATACCTGTTTTATTGGGTTAAGTTAACTTGTGCAAACACAGAACCATGAAATCAAGAAGTGACTGAAAATGTCAAAAAATACAAAAGAAAGAGATTGATTAATGAAAACACACATAGCACAATCCCCAGCAAGAGCTGCTAAAACAAAAACATGATCCAGGCATAACATAATGAGCTGAGTGTGTTTCTGTAACTATAATATGTATATATTTCTGTTTAGACACAGTGTCCCTCTTCAGAACCTTAGGCCACTTACACAGGTGTCTCGGGGCGCAACCTGGAACAGAGTTCAAGGGAAAAGAACTAAGAAGCTAATGAGCGTTAACTCTGGTAAGGATTTTTCTTTTTAAGTAATTTTCTGATTATAAAGGAAGAGGAGATGCATGAATCAGAATGTGGCAGTAACAAAACAATGTTTAGATCCATTTTTATAAACAGATTTATTACCTTGCTAAGCATATGTAGGCAAAGGCAATGTTGTGTTGTTCAAATACAGATGTAAATGTATGGCATCTAACTTCTGATATCACCCGTGAGCATCAAGTATGCCAAAAAGACATTTTATTGATAGTTGATTCTGATGCATCATGCCATGCTATCATACAGTCAGAACCAAAATAATGTTTAAAGAGTTATGCATTTCTCTTGTTAGAAGCTGACTTCAAGGGAGTGAAGAATTCAAGCAACTTTGTAAATAAACCAAGCCGATTGCAGTCGAGCCTGCCGCCACGCCTGCAGCAAACAATGGGAACCAGGCAGCAGAGCTCTACACAGCAGACCCCAGGTCAACAACCCAAGAAATCATCGACTGAGTATGTAGGACGAGATGAAGATTTTCCACAACTCTCAAAGTGAGTATTGGAGAAACTCCTGTTTTCCTGTTTGCACAAGTTTCACGATGATTCAGGAGTGAACAAGGAAGGTGGTGCATTTGATATAATCTATATGGATTTTAGCAAGACCTTTGATAAGGCCCCACATGGCATACTAGTCATGAAAAGCAAAAGCCCATGGGATCCAGTGCAAAGTGACAAGTTAGATCCAAAATTGGCTCAGAAACAGAAAGCAAAAGGTAATAGTTGGTGGATGTTTTTGTGACTGGGAGACTGTGTTTCCAGTGCGATCTGCAAGGCTCAGCATCAGATCCCTTACTTTTTGTGGTACAAGTCAATGATTTGGACTTGAATGTAAGGGCATGATTAAGAAGCTTCCATATGATACTAAAATGGACCATGTGGTTGATAATGAAGAAGAAAGTTGTAGACTGCAGGAAGATATCAATAGACTAATTAGGTGGGCAGAACAGTCGCAAATAGAGTTCAATACCGAGAAGCGTGAGATGAGCTATTTGAGAAAGGCTAAGAATGCAAGGGAATACTCAATAAATGGTAGGATACTGAGAAGTGTAGAGTAACCAAGGAACCTTGGAGCGTATGTCCACATCCCTGAAGATGGTTAGATAGGCCATGAAGGCATACAGGATGCTGAGACATTGAATATAAGAGCTAGGAGATTATGCTGGAACAATAAAGTATGTTTAGGTTAGTACGACATGTAGCTCTGGAAAGTAATGGGAAAGATGTGGTTGCATTAGAGAGGGGACAGAGGCGATTTACGAGGATTTGCCTGGACTGGAGAATTTGAGAAAAGACTGGATAAACCAGAGTTGTTTTATTTGGAACAGAGAGAAGGCTGTGTCTATAAAATTTGAGGCGTGTAGATAGAATGGTTAGGAAGGCCTTGGTTGAGGGGTCCATAACCACAGGGTATAGATTTGAGGTTTTGAGGAGAAGTATTTTTCACCCAGAGGGTATTGGGGATCTGGAATTGAAATGTTGCAGCAGAAAAGGTTGTGGACCAAGAGCTGGAAAGTGGGATTTGGTTGGTTATCTTTGGCGCAAACATGATGGCTGAATGGTGAATTTCCATGCTATAAATTTCTATGATTCATTGAGATAGGTTAAGACATTTTCATGAATTTATTTTTCATTGGTCTGATCATCTGGCTGACTTTGCATTTCCCTTTATCTATGATCTCCTTCAGTGCTAATGAAGATCATTTCCTTGACATTTTTAAAATATTCCCTCAATTTGTTTCCCTGTTTTGAAGAGGCTGACTCATGCTGGGAAATTGTTCCATAAATACAATCTCCATTACTTTGTCCTTGTGGCTATTGCTGATGTGCAAGTCTAAGCAATGTGGGATAGTAAAATTCCTAACTGTTGGGTATTGAATGTGAACCCAACCCTGTCTCATGGAATCCCTGGATAGTAATCTGGAGCAAATATCTTGGCTGATATTTGTTCTTTTCGATCCAGCCCAGGTACAGCTTTCAGCAGCTACTTGTGGCAACCCTGCTGGTACTGTGGTGAATATTTCTGCAACATTGACATTTAATGTAACAGAGTTTTCCCTAAGGTGTCAATTGGCTGAGACAGCTAATTGCTTGATTACTGTAGTTATAGCAGTTGTAGTGGTTTTTGGCACTGGACTAGCCTTGCAGAGGTTGTCAGTTCAAATCTCACCATGATACGTTCTGAAATTGAACTTGATGGTGCAGATCTTGCAGGTCAGCGATGAAGCAGAGGTGTTCGCTGACGGCCTGAAGAGGTACTACCCTATCTCGGACGTAGGTTTCAGTGGGAATTTGTTCTCCCAGCCGCAGCATGGATCCATGCCAAAGTTCGAGCAGCGGCCCTAGTGGTGAGATGTATTGCCATGCTCCTTTTATACTTCATGCACTGACGACTTGCCCTTTGAGGTCATTCTGATCAGTTCAGTGACAGGCAAGTGTTTCTTGATTTTTTTTTGGAATTTCTTATTTGATGTAGTTTCAGTTACAGCCTCCTACCCCCAACCATCTCCGCTCCTTTGGCAAACACAACACGCCCCTCCCCAGGCACACCCCTCCATTTTTGAAGGAGGTTTTTCTCTTCCATCAAGTGCTATTTCTGACTTTGGGGTGGAGGAGAGCTGGAGGAGCCAGGAGTAAAGGGGGGAGAGGCGCTGGGGTTGCGGAGGGGAATGGTGTTGGAGGAGTGGGAGTGTTTTAACACCCATGATTTGAAGAAATGTGCGGCTGAGCACCTGCTTGGAGCTGCCCCAAAAACATCAATGTATAAAGAATTATTACTGCTGGATAATCAACCCAGCTTCCTGAATGACGGGCTGTGGCAGAACCATCAGCGTCTGCTCATTTTAGGCACACTTCAATTTCTGCTTTTCAGCGTAAGTGGGCTCCCTGAAGTTGTACTGCTGTTGCAGCCCTCAATGTTTTTGTTATTACCGCAAGATCCAAACCAATACAACTGGAAATTTGAGCACCAGAAAAATTAGCATGAAAGCTACCAGATGAACTTCTCTGGTAATATCCTTTAAGGAAAGGAAACTGACACCACTGTCTGGTCAAGCCTACACATTACTAGTTCATTAAAATTAGTCTCTCAATTAACTACTGAACTACATCATGGAAACACTATCACCAGAAGGACTGCAGCAAGTCACCAACACCTTTCTCAAGTTAATTAGGAATAGAATGTAAATATGACCTTGCCTGTATCTCCCATCTCCTGAAATAAAAATAACTGAGATGAACTTGGGTATTCTCAGGTTCCCAATGGACACAACTCTCCAACAGAAAATTTGCCTTACATTTTTGACCTCAGTTCTTTCTGTTTCTCCTTCAGACACAGGAGAGAGGTGGAGTTGGATTTTAACTATAGTGGAGGGCTAGAGTATGCAAAGTACAACCAAACTGTGTGAGATGAGAACCGCGAATTTCATCTTCAAAGTGGAGAATTCATTTCTCAGTGTGATGTCACTTACCTCTGAACAGTTTGGCACATGTTTTGTTTATGCAGTTTCATTTACTCGTGGGCAATATTCAAGGGTTATGACCCTCAAATGTATTTGCAATTTCTCCACTGTTTAATGAATTGAATTGAAAGCCTAACAATCAGTGCTGCAGGTTTGCATACCTGATAGAGCACAGTTCCTGATTTTCAATAATATACTTTTTGGGACGGTTTCTGTGTATAATGGCCTGGATTTTGCAGTCAGCTTGTAACTGGCCTTAAAGTGAAGTGCAAATTTATCTATTGTAATGGGCATAATATCACAAGATCATAAGAAACAGGGGCAGGAGTAGGCCATTCGGACCTTTGATACCCATCATTCAATAAGACCATGGCTGATCTGATTGTGGCCTTAACTCCACTTTTCTGTCTGCCACCTCCCCCCACCCGCCCCCCAATAACCCTTGACTCCCTTGTCGATCAACAATCTAGCTCAACATGGAATATATTCAATGACCCAGCCTCCACTGCTCTCTGCAAAAGAGAATTCCAAAGTCTGATGATCCTCTGGTGGGCTGACAAATTTCACTTGCAAGGAGGGAGGATTCTCTAATGATGTGGACCTCAGCATGGCTCTATAGCATTCTCCAGAACAGATGAAAAGGACAGATCATATGGTGCAGAAACCATGTCCACAGAATCTGTCAAAACTAAGCTGCTGCAGTAACTTTCATCCTAAAAAGGCATTGGAACAAACAATTTTAGCATAATCATTTTAAATCATAATTTTTAAAAATATGGATAAATGCAAAATAAATGTATTAAAATCATGCTAAACTGTTTTTCAAAATTAAATCAGTTAAAGAGTCAGATCCTTCCCACAGCTGTTTTGAAAAACGCTATGCTTTCCAGTACCGGTATTCTCATTGGCTTAGGATTTTTAATTATTCGTGAAGTGAGGGGTGGGCGTTGGGCAGCCTGTCTGTCCTTGAGCCAATTGCTGCTCTTAAGTGTTAGTTAGTGATCAATTAAGGGCCACCAGTATTTTACCTGCAGTGTGGGGAGGCCCAAGAGTGGGGAAGCCTGGTAGTTTTAGCTGCATGGGGTGGTGTCAGGCACAGGGTGGTCCTATTTTGTGCGTTACCAGGGGCCATCAGAGGCAAACCTCCCCTTGGCTTCTTGAACCCGATCACTCCCCTCGATGAAACTCCCAACAGCAGACTCACCTGAAGCCCTTGGCATGGTGGAACTGCCTGTTATCCAAGCAATGACCCTGCTCCTGGCAAGCACTGTAGGAGTTACAGAGCTGCGGCTGTCCGATTGGCCAGCAGCTCTCTAAGGTGGGACTTTGTCCCAAGAAAGGGGCGGAAGTCTTGCCTTAAAGCAATTAATTCTGCTTCCAGTGTTAAAAATGTGGGGCAGCAGTCGGGATCGTGAGCAGGCTCCTGCTGCCACCCTCTGCCCCAACCCCAGACCTTTTAGCCAGATGGATGGGAGGACTGCAGCACTTCATAAAATGTAGACCGCAGCCATAATGGCACGGAAGAAAGTCATTGGGCCCATCAGGTCCATGCTAACTCTCTGAAGAGCAGTTGAGACAATCCCACTGTTCTGCTTTATTCCATAGCTCTGCAGGTTCATTTCCCTCCAGTCCCCATTCAGTTTCCTTTTGAAATCTTCTATCGTATCATCTTCCACCACCCTCATAGCCAGCAAATTCCAGGTCATCACCACTCACTGTTTAAAAAGAAATGCGTCTATATATCTTGCCCAAAAGTTGCATCTGTGTCTGCTAGTCCTTATACAATCAACTAATAAAAAAGATCTCTCTTTATATAATGCTTTTCACAACTGTTGATCATCTCAAAGCGTTTTACAGTCAATGGAGTACTTTTTGAAGTGTAGTTGCTGTTGCAGGGAGCCTGACAGCTAGCTTGCACACAGCATACCCTGACAAACAGAAATGTATTAATGACCAGATAATTTGATTTTGTAATATTGATAGAGGGATATAGTTTTTGGCCAGGGTAGCTCTTCATTGAAATAGTGCCATGGGATCTTTTGCATCCACCCAACCAGGCAGATGAGGCATTGGTTTAACATCTCATGCACGAGTTAGTACCTTCATCAGTGCAGTACTTCCTCAGTATTGCACTGGAGTGTCAGCCTTGATTTTTTTTTTTGGTGTTGGGACTAGCTTTTCTTTGTCTACCTTATCTAGGCCTGTATACCTCTATTAGCTCGTCTGTCAACTTCCTTTGCTTCAAGGAGAACAACCTCAGCATCTTCAATGTTACCTTGTAGCTAAATTCCCTTGTCTCTGGAACAATTTTTTTATTATTCTCTCAAGGGTTGTGGGCATTGCTGGCAAGTCCACCATTTGTTGCTTATCCTTAATTGCCCTGGCGAAGATGGTGGTGAGCTGCCTTCTTGAACTGCTGCAGTCCAAGTGGTGTTACGAAGGGTTTTTTGATCCAGTGACAGTGAAGGAATGGTCAGGGCGTAGTGTGGTTTGGAGGGAAATTTGTAGCTGGCGGTGTTCCCATGACTGCTGCCGTTGTCCTTCTAGGTAATAGAGGTCAAGGGTTTGGAAGGTGCTGTCGAAGGAGGCTTGATGAATTGCTGCAGTGTATCTTGTAGAAGGTACATACTGCTGCCTGCCACTGTGCATCAGTGGTGGAGGGAGTTAATGTTTACATTGGTGGCTGGAGTGCCAATCAAATGGGCAGCTTTGTCCTGGATGGTGTCAAGCCACTTGAGTGTTGTGGGAACTGCACTCATCCAGGCAAATGGAGAGTATTCCATCACACTCCTGACTTGTGCTTTATAGATGGTGGACAAGCGTTGGGAAGTCAGGAGGTGAGTTAATCGCCATAGGATTCCTAGCCTCTGAACTGTTCTTGTAGCCACAGTATTTGTATAGCTCGTTCAGTTCAGTTTCTGGTCAATGGTAAACACCAGGATGTTGATAGAGGATTTAACAATGGCAACCCCATTAAATGTCAAGGGGAGGCTGTCAGATTCTCTCTTGTTGGAGATGGACATTGCCTGCACTTGTGTGGTGTCAATGCTGCTCGTTGCTTATCAGCTGAAGCCTGAATGTTGTCCAGGTCTTGTTGCATATTGGCACAGACTGCTTTGGTACCTGATGTGTCATGAATGGTGCTGAACATTGTGCAATCATCAGCGAATATCCCCAGTTCTCACCTTATGATGGAGGGAAGGTCACTGATGAAGCAGCTGAAGATGGTTGAGCCTAAGACTTCAGACTTTCCAGAATGAAACTGGAAGGACTACCCGGCATCGACCTAGGCATTGGAAATGATGACAGCAAACTCAGCCCTGTCGACCCTGCAAAGTCCTCCATGTTAACATCTGGAGGCTGGTGCCAAAATTGGGAGAGCTGTCTCACAGGCTAGTCAAGCAACTGCTTGACATAGTCATCCTCACTGAATCACATGTTACAGATAATGTGCCAGACACCGCCATCACCATCCTTGGGTATGCCCTGTCCCACCGGCAGGACAGGCCCAGCAGAGGTGGTGGGACAGTTGTATAGTCAGGAGGGAGTTGCCCTGGGAGTCCTCAACATCGCCTCCGGACCCCATGAAGTTTCATGGCATCAGGTCAAATATAGGCAACGAAACCTCCTGCTGATTACCATGTACCGCCCTCCCTCAGTTGATGAATCAGTACTCCTCCATGTTGAACACTACTTGGAGGAAGCACTGAGGGTGCAGAATGTACTCTAGAAGGGGAACTCCAATGTCCATCACCAAGAGTGGCTCGGTAGCACCACTACTGACCAAACTGGCCGAGTCCTGAAGGACATAGCTGCTAAGCTGGGTCTGTGGCAGGTGGTGAGGGAACCAACAAGAGGGAAAAACATACTTGACTTTATCCTCACCAACCTGTCTGTCGCAGATGCATCTGTCCTTGACAGTATCTGTCAGAGTGACCACCGTGCAGTTGTTGTGGAGACGAAGTCCCGCCTTCACATTAAGAATACCCTCCATTGTTTTGTGTGGCACTGCCACTATGTTAAATGGGATAGATTTTGAACAGATCTAGCAACTCAAGACTGGGCATCCATGAGGCACTGTGGGCTATCAGCAGCAGCACAATTGTACTCGAACACAATCTGTAACCTCATAGCCTGGCATATCCCCACTCTTCCATTACCATCAAGCCAGAGGATCAACCCTGGTTCAATGAAGAGTGCAGGAGGGCATGTCAGGCACAGCACCAGGCACACCTAAAAATGAGGTATCAACCTGGAGAAGCTATAACACAGGACTACTTGCGTCCCAAACAGCATAAGCAACAAGTCATAGAGCTAAGCAATCACACAACCAATGGATCGGATCTGAGCTCTGCTGTCCTGCCAGATCCAGTTGTGATTGGCGGTGGACAATTAACTCGCTGGAGGAGGATGTTCCACAAATATTCCCATCTTCAATGATGGGGGAAGCTCAGCACGTCAGTGCAAAAAATGAGGCTGAAGCATTTGCTATCATCTTCAGCCATAAGTGCTGAGTGGATGATCCATATCTGCCTCCCCCATAGGTCCCCAGCATCACAGATGCCAGTCTCCAGCCAATTTGATTCACTCCACGTGATATCAAGAAACAGCTGAAGGCACTGAAAACTACAAAGGCTATGGGCCCTGACAATATTCTGGCAATAGCACTAAGGACTTGTACTCCAGAAGTTGCCGCACTCCTAGCCAAGCTGTTCGTTGATGTGAGCTTCTGACCCCATATCTACTCCATCGCCAAGATTGCTTATTTCCACCTTTCTATCATAGTTTGTCTCAGCTCCTACTTCAGCTCATTTGCGACTGAGATCCTCATCCATGCCTTTGTGACTGCCAATGCTTTCCTGGCTGACCTGGAATTTCCAACCTCCATAAACTTCAGGTATCCAAAATTCTGTTGCTCATATCCAAACTTCAATCAAGTCCTGTTTGCTCATCACCTCTGTGCTTCGTGACCTACTTTGGCTTCTGGTCTGGCAGCACCTTGATTTTAAAATTCACAACGTTCCCCTCTTGCTGCCTTTTTACTATGTTTCCTGCCCCCCCCCCCCCCCACCTGAGTTCTCTGCACTCCTTCAATTCTGGCCCCTTATGCATCCGTGATTTTAATCGCTTCACATTGGTGCCTTCGTTTCAGCTACCTTAGTTCCAAGTTCCTCAAGACCTCTCTGTCTCTATCTTGTCCCTGTCCTTTTAAGATGCTCCGTAATCCAAACTTCTGGCCATCTGCCCTAACATCTCCTTATGTGACTTGGTGTCATAGTAAAGCACCCTGCTTCTTCAGGGTGCTTTGCTATGCTAATGGTACTATATAAATGCAAATTGTTGATTTTCTACTCTTGATTGTTTTAATGTAATAGTGTAAATCAGTTTGTCCTTGGGCAATAATCATGAACTACATGTAGTAAGAATACTTCATATAAGTTGAAACCAGTTAAAGATTTTTAAATTCAGTCTTTTTAAATTTCTCTGCAATCTGAAATATTAAAGGTAAACTGGAAAGTTGCAAACTGAATTTGTTGAGCTTTCCCTGAATGATTATGTTCAGTTGAATTAAATTGAACACAGTTTGTTGATTACCTGTTGCTCTGAATGCTGAGGGTACGCTGTATTTCATTTGTACTTTTATAGTTTCCCCGAATATATGTTTTTTATCTTCTGCTATACAATTTTCTTGATTATTTTGTTCCTGTGTTCTGAATAAAGCAAGTCTGACTATGTTTAATAATAATTCTTTTGAGATATTTCTTTAATTATATGTTATTTGTAGAAAATATGATCGAGGCTTGGAACCTGACTACACAAACGTAGAATGTAAACATTTTGCTCCTTCAGTAAAGGCTGAACTGGAGACCGATGAGGTACAAGCACCACCCAAAATGCACCTGAGAGTTGAGCAATCCATTCCAGTGCTCCATGTGAGTTTGATGCTGTTTTATTTCATTTTGTATCACTGGGATTTCAGCATGTATAAATTATTGAAAATTGGATCATGGGCAGAGAAAACAGCATAATCACAGATTCTGCCCTTCCAAGGCTGTAACTGGAGAGAGCATCTTGAGCTGTACTGCCTTCAGCAAAAGTACTATGGTTACAGGTCATAGTGGTGAATGCTAATTAAGTTGATGATTTGAAGAGAATGAAGCAAAAAGTTTATTGGCAAATCATTGATACATTGTTTCTCTTCACGTATTGGTACTCATAACTCAATAGCACCACTGGGCAAGATCAGTATATAATGTTATGATCTAGTTAGGGAGCGGTAAATTTTTGTTAAAGTAGATAAAGATTGAAATCACAGATACTCACAAAGCAAATAAAGCCACATGATTCCATGGTTTTAAATAAACAAAATAATCTTTACTATACAAAGTCAGAAAAGTGAAACAATTTACAATGTCTACCTTATACTCTAACATTCAGAACTAACATAAGGTAAATATGAATTAACAAGCAAACTGTGGTTGAACACACCGCACTGTAGGTTAAATGGCATATGTGACCAGGACAGATCTTTCAGATTTCTCAGCAACTCACCCAGACGCCAGTGATCACTGAATCTCAAAATCTCATTAAAACTCTGTCCCTGTCATGTCCATTTCAACTCCTCACTTTTGAAGATCTAGCCTCTGAATTCCCTCAAATGCCGCTCCAGCTCAAACTGCCTCAACATGTGCTCACTTCCCTATGGTTCAGACTGCGTTCCATGGGATTCACAAAGCTGTACCCCTGCCTCTAAATGCCAGCAGACTTCCAACTCTTTTTTTGTAAACCACCATCTTCACTGAGCTGGCACTGCCCCTGGGTTTCTCCAAACTCCAATTTTCCAGCTACACTGAGCTATAAATGGCTTCAAGGGGCTTCTCTGAGCCTTAACTGTCTCCAGCACAGAACCAATGAACCTCTGCCACCTTCTAAGCTCCACAGGACTTCTACTGCAGCAAATGGTTTCCAGGGGTTTCCTGTGAGCAGCAAACCATACTAGGTCCAAACTGCAACTAACTATCTCTCTCAGCAAACACCGATAAATTGAAACCAGAGAGCCTTAAGCTCCATTCATCTCAATGATGACATTGCCTTTCAGTGCTCACTGAATGCTTTTGAACTTATTTAGTTGTAACTCCCAAAACAAAACATCTCTTTGGACTGCACTTCTTTGTTAACTGTATAGACATCACATCTCCAGCTACGTAAGCCCTCCTGCTGTTTTAGGATCTTGCATTTCTAGCTGTTAATCCCTTAAATCAACATGGCTTAAGTGTAACCTTTTAAGGTAATAACCTTAGTAACATTTTAGGTGTAATGGACTCCAAAACAAAGACAGAATTACCTGGAAAAACTCAGCAGGTCTGGCAGCATCGGCGGAAAAGAAAAGAGTTGACGTTTCGAGTCCTCATGACCCTTCAACAGAACTGATTTTTCTTTACAAGGAGAGGGGTGAAATATAAACTGGTTTAAGGTGGGGGTGTGGGGGAGAGAAGTGAAGGGGGGGTGTGGTTGTAGGGACAAGCAAGCAGTGATAGGAGCAGATAATCAAAAGATGTCACAGACAAAAGAACAAAAGAACACAGGTGTTGAAGTTGATGATAATATCTAAACAAATGTGCTAATTAAGAATAGATGGTAGGGCACTCAAGGTATAGCTCTAGTGGGGTTGGGGGGCATAAAAGATTTAAAAATAATGGAAAAAGGTGGGAAAAGAAAAATCTATATAAATTATTGGAAAAAAATAGACTCCAAGCTGCTTTAGCTGCATATATCCCATTTTCTACAGTTAAACTTTAATCTCCCCAGAACTAAACATTACCTCTGAAATATTAACATGAACTATGAACTAGATATTTGCAGCAGTATCTCTAGAGAATAGGAAGAGTTCCACAAATTGTTGGCAGGAATGGGGGGTCAGAGATTGCGGAGTAGGATGAAGAGAGACAAAACGGGCATGGGATTAGCAGCTAAAGGAGAAATGGAACATGTCCAAATTATCATAACTGGAAAACATGGAAAATGTTTCTGTTAGGGGGCAATATTGGGAAAGAGTCTAACTGTTCAGGGAAGGCTTCATGAAATTAGTAGCAATGAAGAAAGATTGATAAACACCAGCCTCATTGTGTCCTGCTTTTACCCTGAAATGTTCTTCCAGCATATTTTTTCACATGCAATTTATGATATAGTTTGTCTTGTCACGTGCTAAATAAATGTAATTTTTTTCTCTAAGATCATGATGGCAATAAGTTGCTTTTTCTATCCTGATATTAATTCTGCATGGATTCGAAATTCTTCAACACTTCAGCTCCTTAATTTGGTAATCAGTTAAGGTGACCAGGATAAACAAATGGTGAGCACAGCTAAAAAGTCTGCTAGAAGAGAGGTGATTATTTATCACCATTCTAAATTTCGGTGTTCGTCAAAGGCAATATCCACATAATGAAGTATTATAGCCTTGTTTTCCCAAACCCATAATAGGCTGGCTGTAATCCAAACTAGCTGTCCAGAGGCTATCTTCTCCAAGCAAAAATCCACCCTCTCCAACATAAAGCAGGTCTGGTAAAGCTGATAGTCCTCCGGAAGGTTCTGATTGGACCAGCATTTCAGGGTAATGAGTGTCTACATCAGCAACACACTGTGCTACAACCTCATCTTGGCACTCTTTACTGATTCATGACAGTTAATAGCAAGAGTAGTGGCGGCATGTAATGTATTCATGCTTTGTATCCAACCTCGATATATTGTCTGAGTATCCAGAGAGGTTCTAATTCTTAGTTAAAAATTTGAGTGAAAGCAAAACTACAGTACTCAACAGTGAGAGAATCCATGTCCTCGTATTGCATTATGGCCCAAACCTACAACCATGCGCATGTTGTGTGTGGGATAGTATGCTGTAGGGTAAACATTTACACTTTTCCATGGCATTGAGCATTGGGTCATATTGCCCATCACCTGCTCTTATCAGTTCCAACGGGTGGAAAATGCAACATTTGACCATAATTCAGACTAAAACCTTGAATTTATTAATAGGGTGTAAGATTACATCTAACAAATGCAGTAAACAAAAAGCAATACAATGTTGAACTTGAACAATACTTTAAACTAGTTTTTAAAATAATATGTTCAAATCTTTTACATTCTTTATAGAATCCTTTAACTGAACCATTTGAATGTAGCATTGACACTTCAGCTCCACTTAAACCTTTCCTATGGCACTCCTTGGGGTGGATCTTCATGCGATAGTGTATAAATAGGTGATAGTGAATCGGCAGCCAATTTAACATCTCTTCCAATTTTTAATTCTGTGAGAAATTTTTTTTAACATTTATTTGGTGCAGGAAGACACCTCAGAGCTCTTTACATTGAGGGAAAAAAATCATGTTGAGCAGTTGGGCAAAAGGAATAATGGTGAGTTTTGGAATGGGGGTCTAAATTATAAATTGTTCGAAGTGGTTTTGGAAACACATTTGCTGGCTAAAACAATTGGTGGAGAGCTAGCTTAGATGGCTAGAAACAAGCATAGAAAATAGGAGCAGGAGTAGGTCATTCGGCCCTTCAAGTCTTGTCCGCCATTCAATATGATCATGGCTGATCCTCTGTCTCAACGCCATGCTCCTGCTCTCTCCTCATACCCCTTGATGCTCTTATAGTCTAGAAATTGATCTGTTTCCTTATTAAATATATTCAGTGACCTTGGCCTTCACAGCTTTCTGTGGTACAGAATTCCACAGGTTCACCACCCTCTGAAGAAATTTCTCCTCATCTCAGTCCTAAGTGGCCTCCCCTATAGCTTGAGACAGTGACCCCTTGCTTTAGAACCCCCATCCAGAGGAAAATTCATCCCTGCATTCAGTCTGTCCAGCCCTGTCAGAATTTTATGTTTCAATGAGACCCCCTGTCATTCTTCTAAACTCCAGTGAATACAGGCCTAGTGGTCCAATCTCTCCTCATACAACAATCCTGCCATCCCAGGAATCAGTCTGGTGAACTTTCGCTGCATTCCCTCTATGGCAAGTATATCCTTTCTTAGGTAAGGAGACCAAAACTGCACACAATACTCCAGGTGTGGTCTCACCAAGGCCCTGTACAGCTGCAGTACAACATCTTTGCTCCTGTACTCCAGTCCTCTCGCAATGAAGGCCAACATGCCATTTACCACCTTAACTGCTTGCTACACCATGCTTGCTTTCAGTGATTGGTGTACATGTACACCCAGACCCCTTTGTACATTAACATTTCCTAATCTATCAGCATTTAAATAATACTCCGCCATTCTGCTTTTCCTATCAAAGTGGATAACTTTACACTTATCCCCGTTATACTTTATTTGCCATGCATTTGCTCACTCGCTCAACCTAATTCTCCTTGAAGCCTCTTAACGCGCCCCTCATAGTTCACATTCCCAACAAGTTTTGTGTCGTCAGCAAAGTTGGAAATATTACATTTGGTTCCCTCATCCATATCATTGATGTACATTGTGAATAGCTGGGGCCCAAGCAATGATTCCTGTGGTACCCCACTAGTCACTGCCTGCCACTCTGAAAAAGACCCATTTATTCCTACTCTGTTTCCTCAATCCATGCCAATATATTACGCCCAATTCCTTGTGTTTTAATTATGCACACTAACTTCTTATGTGGCACTTTATCAAAAGCTTTTAGAAAATCCAAATACACCACATCCGCTGGTTCTCCCTTATCTATTCTGCTAGCTGCGTCCTCAAAAAAAAACTCTAGTAGGTTTGTCAAACATGGAGTTTCATAAATTCATGTTGACTTTGTCTAATCCCATTGATATTTTCCAAGTGTCCCATTATCACATCCTTTATGATAGATTCTAGCATTTCCCTACTACTGATGTTTGACGAACTGGTCTGTAATTTGCTGCTTTCTCCCTCCCACCCTGCTTTTTTAAATAGCGGGATTACATTTGCCACCCTTTAACCTGTTGGGAATGTTCCAGAATCTACAGAATTTCAGAAGATGACAACCAGTGCATCCACTATTTCCATGGTCACCTCCTTCAGTACCCTGGGATGTAGATTATCAGGCCCTGGGGATTTATTAGCTTTCAGTGCCATAAACTTCTCCAGCACTATTTTTTTAGTAATACTAATTTCCTTCAATTCCTCCTTCTCACTATACCCTTAATTCCCTAGCATTTCTGGGAAGTTGTTTGTCTTCTTCCGTGAAGACAGATCTAAAGTAGTTGTTTAATTGATCTGCCATTTCCTTGTTCTCTATTATAAATTCTACCATTTCGGACTGTAAGGAACCTACATTTGTCTTCACTAATCTTTTTCTTTTTACATACTTATAGAAGCATTTACAGTCTGCTTTTATGTTCCGTTCAAGTTTATTCTCATTCTTTATTTTTCCCTCCTTAATCAATCTCTTGGTCCTCCTTTGCTGAATTCTAAACTGGCCCCAGTCCTCGGGCTTGTTACTTTTTCTAGTGAGGATTGGGAGTGTTTTAAATACAAGCAGAAGATGACCAAAAATTTGATTAAAAAGGATAAAAGTAGAATGAGAGTAATAAAAGGACCTGAATTTTACCAGCTCACATGAGGCGGGAACAAGGAAGGGGTCTGGTTAAATGATGCAGGAGTTCATTGGGCAGGATCCCTGACCAATTCCCACCATCGGCAATTTTTCAGAGAGTGGCCAGTGTGGTAAGTCGAACAGAAGGAGATGCAAAAGCACTTTACATAATTAAGGAGGCAACAGACCAAGATTTTACCAGGGAATTGCAATCTTATCTGGGCCGCTTGGGACTTTCATTTGCTTGGTGCTCAGGTTCTTTGTGACCTCCATAAGTGCTTCCTGGAGGCGTGTGTGAGTTTTCCAGAAAGCTGCTTTCGTGGCTGAATCCTGGGGGACTTAGGTATCTATTTAAGTCATAGCTTCTGACCCCTGTACACAGCCCAATTCACAGGCAGAAGACAAATATATCCACTGCCAGATAACTGCAAGGACCACCATCAAGCAGGACATTGGCTTATTGGAGATGAGGTTTCGATGCCTTGATAGATCTGGGGGAGCCCTGCAGCACAGACACTCATGGGTATCGTGCACCATTGTCATTTGCTGCACATTACACAGCCTGATCAAGTGGCCTTTTCAGAACATACTGTCAGTGGTTTAAACCTCTGTACAATGTCGAATGTTGTATGGAAATAAATGTACAAATCATTTCAGGTCGCAATTCAGCAACATTCTCTTTAATCAAAATTCAAGTATGTGTTTGTAAGATTAATATCACCCAGTAAACCCCCAGTACTAGTCCGTACATCGAGGTGCACCCTTACTAAAACTTCTAAGTGGTGCCGCGCGTGCGCACCCCCCACCCCCACCCCAACACAGCTTGAGGTGATGTGAGGGAAGGCTGCTGCCTTTCTTGCTTTCGTGCATTAGATGGCTGTGACCTTTCATCCTCTGGGTGTGTGAGCCCTACTGGGTCCGGAAGGGGCTGAAAATGTGCGTTTAGTGATGGAGATGCCCTGAGAGGAGCCCCCATTGCCTGAAGCCTGCCCTTCCTCTGCCCTAGAGACCTCACTTAAACTCCAGTGGTTGCTTGGAGTAGTTGCTCTCCAGGCGATGGGGAAATACATGCCTGGCCCATCTCTCTCACCCATTGCTCCACTGACATCATGGCTGAGGCCATGTCCCCTCACAACCCCTGCATCTAGTTGGTAGTGTACTCCATATGTCTCTCCATGAGGCTTGCCACTCTCAATGAAGGATGCCATGCATTCACTCACCAGAGATATGGAGCCACTCATGTCATGGATGGATACCTCCATTGTTTGAGCATGGACTTCACGACCTTGAAGCTCGACATCTCACACATATGCTGCATGAGCTGGAGCCTTTGCCTCTTCGCTGATGACACCCAAGGATCACCATCTGCTTGGACCTGAGCATTACTGGGCCTTCCTTCGCTCCACCGAGAGAAAGTACCGATCCTGTCACTGCCTCCACCATCTCCACTTGCGCTTCTGTGAAGTGTTTACCCGAGAGGGCCACCAAGTCTACATGCGCAAAGAGGGTGCGCAGAAATAAAGTAATGCAGTGTCTTCCGATGGCATTACATCCTGTGAGCTTTCCAGGATGGATACATCACTCGTCTGTCCTTCGCCTGATTCTGCACCTGGTGGAGATAAAATAATAAAGTGTAAGTGTTGGTTCTGCCACGAATACCCTCGTCCTTCCCTTTGTGAAGAGCTTCCAGTGGCAATGAAAGCCCTCACATAAGCCTAATGCCATATAAGGTCTAGGGAAAGTTAGATGCAACCGAATCTTTAGGCATTCTCTCTACCTTCTATGCCTGTCTCACCCTCAGTGACCGGCTGCCCTGCAGTGACCCAACCAATTTTCAAAGCTGCTTCCTCTATTAGCATCAAGTCAGTGATAATGACTACTCCAGCTCCGGTCCATTGGCACTCCCTGGCATTCTGGGCACACTTCTCCTATGAACATGGGCAGTGTCAGTGCTGTCTTATGGCATTATGTGCTGCTTCATCTGAGTCAATGTAAATGTTCAGTGCCATGCCTATGGTATAGCATGGTGAGATGGCCATTTAGCCATCTCAGTGCAACTTTTACCCATGCCTGAGGATGAGTCTTTGCTGCGTGGCAGTTTCTCAACCCCAGTATTGGTGCTTGATATTGCCCCATGCCTGGGTTCACCACCACGGGCATCTTTCACTTAATCCTGGACTTCCAGATGCCAATGTGTTAATGCCAGTCACCTTTCCAGACCAGAGCAAGTCGTCATAGGGCTTCCTGCACTGAACCCAGGTTCTAAGCATGACTCCTTGGCTGGTCACCACTTCATCCACCTCCATTCATGCCGCCTTGGTTATGACTGGTGGCTGCCTCCTTCCATCTGTGGAAAAGGACCTGTTTCTTTTCACGGACTGCTGGTGCAAGAGCCTCAAGAGGCATCACATCATGGTGTCCCAGCCAACCTCTCAAACAAAAAAAAGATTATCTGGTCATTGTCACATTGCTGTTCCTAGGAGTTTGCTGAGCACAAATTAGCTGCCACGTTTCCTAGTTCACAACACTGACTGCACTTCAAATAGTACTTCATTAGCTGTAAAGCACTTTGAGATGTCTGGTAGTCGTGAAAAGTGTTATGTGAATGCAGAGCATTTTTTTAGAAGACACTCAAAGCATTGTGGGGAACTGCGAGTCTAATAAAATTAGAGAGGGAGAAGCTTAATTTAATATTGGTAAAGAAGAAATATTGGAGAAATTAATGGGACTTAAAGCTGACAAATCCTCTGGACCTGGTGACCTATTTCTTAGGATTTGAGAAGAGTTGGCTGCAGAGAGGTGCAGTGCTTGTGATCTTCCAAAATTCCCTACATTTAGGAATGGTCTTAGTGGCAGGCAGCAAATATATCATTATTATTCATGAAAGGAGAGAAAAAATAGGGAACTACAGGCCAATTAGCCTGACATCAGTTGTCAGCAAAATGATGGAATCCATCATTAAAGAAGTGGTAATAGGACACCCGAAAAATCAAAAGGAACATTGTGTCTGACAAATCTATTTGTTTTTTTGAGGTTGTAACTAGCAGGATAGAGGGAGGGAAACCAATACATGTAGTACATTTGAATTTTCAAAAGTCATTCGACAGGATGTCACAACACAGGCTGTTGCATAAGATAAGGGCTCATTGGGGTTGGATTAGCATGGATAGAGGACTGGTTAAAGGAAAGAAAATAGAGCATAGGAATAAACTTGTCATTTTTAGGTTGGCAGACTGTAACTAATGGGGTTGTCGCAAGGATCATTGTGGGGCCTCAGCTATTTACAGTTGATATTGATGACTTATGCAAGGAGCCAGTGTAATTTATCCAAATTGTTGATGATGCAAAGCTAGGTGTGTAAGTCTGTAAAAGAATATTAGGTTAAGTGAGTGGACAAGGAGTAGAGGAAATAGGTTATTAATTTTGTTAGGAAGAATAGAAAAACATTTATTTTAAGTTTCTCACCATTTAAATATTGGTGTTTAGTGGGATTAGGGTGTCCTCATACAAGAAATAAAAAATTAACCTGGGTACAGCAAGCAATTAGGAAGGTATGTTGGTGTTTATTGCAATGACTAGTGGAGTGCAATAGCAGGGATGTCTTGCTGCAGTTGTACAGAAATTTGGAAATGCAGCACTTGGAGTATTGTATCTACTTGGTCTCCTTGCTTAAGGAATGATATATATGCCTTAGAATGAACAATGAAGGATTGCTAATTTGATTCCTGGGATGAAAAGGTTCTCCTAGGGGAGAGATTGAGTAGAATGGGCCCAAATTCTCAGGAGTTGAGAAGTATGAGGTGATCCAATTTATAAAATTCTTAGAGGCTTGACAGAGTAAATGCTGAGGGGCTGTTTCCCCAGCTGATAAGTCTCCTGGACTTGATGGCCTGCATTCTAGGGTGTTAGAAGAAGTAGTTGCAGAGATAGTGGACACATTGGTTGTAATCTTCCAAAATTCCTTGGATTCTGGAAAGGTCCTAGCAGATTGGGAAAACTGCAAGTATAACACCTTGGTGGAGGGAGACAGAAAGCAGGTAATTATAGGTCAGTTAGTCTAGCATCTGTCATAAGGAAAATGCTTGAATCCATTATTAAGGAGATAATAGGACATTTCAGGCAGTGTTGCCATGGTTTTGTGAAAGGGAAATCATGTTTGACTAATTTATTAGAGTTCTTTGAGGAAATAACAAGCAGGATGGATAATGGGGAACCCAGTAAATGTGGTGTATTTGGATTTCCAAAAGGTATTCAATAAGGTGCCACATAAACCCAGAGCTCATGTATTAAGGGTAACATATTAGCATGGATAGAGGATTGGTTAGCTAACAGGAAGCAGAGAGTTGGAATAAATGGGCCATATTTGGGTCAGCAAACTGCAAATTGTGAAGTGCCCCAGGGATTAGTGATGGGGTCTCAACTATTGACAATCTACGGTAATGACTTGGATGAAGAGACTGAGTGTATGCTAGCCAAATTTGCTGATGGTGCAAAGATGAGTAGGAAAGTAAATTGTGAGGAGGATACCCCAGAGGGTGGTGGGAATTTGGAACTCACTGCTTGGAACATTTAAGAAGTATTTGGATGTGCACTTGCGATGCCATGGCATACAAAGCTACGGCCTAGTGCTGGAAAATGGGATTAGAATAATTAGGTACTTGTTTGACTGGCGCAGATTCAATGGGCCGAACGGCCTTTTTCTGTGCTGTGGATCTCTCTGACTCCATGACTGCAGAAATCCATGATACATGGCGATCTGGTGGTCCTGGTATCTGAATCACAAAAAGCGAGCATGCACGTAGTGGTTTGCATGGCGAATAGGATGTTGGCCTTTATTGCAAGGGGTATGGAGTTTAAAAGTAGGGAAACGTTGCTACAGCCATACAGTGCATTAGTGAGACCACATCTGGTGTAGTGTGTGCAGTGTTGGTCTCCTTATTTGGAAAAAGGACATAATTGCATCAGAGAATGTTCACTCAGCTGATTCCTGGGTTGAAGGGTTGTCTTATGAGGGAAGGTTGAATGGGTTAGTCCTATGCTCATTGGCATTTAGAAGAATGAGAGGTGCTCTTATTGAAACATATAAATTCTGAGGAGACTTGACAGGGTGGATGCTGGAAGTGTGTTTTCCCCTTGTGAGGAAGTCTTGAAGGTGCCTCCCATTTAAGACGGAGATGAGGAGGATTTTCTTTTCTGAGGGTTGTTAGACTTTGGAATTCTCTTGCCTAAAGAGCAGTGGAGGCTTGGTCATTGAATACAATCAAGGCTGTCATAGATTTTTGATCGACAAGTGAGTTAGGACTTATGGGAGCAGGTAGGAAAGTAGAGTTAAGGCCACAAAAATAATCAGCCATGATTTTATTGAATGGTGGGGCAGGCTAAAGGGGTTGAATGGCCTACTGCTCTTTATTATATAATCTTATAGAGGGTATTGAACTAGAAGGCATAGCCTTTCCGATAAGATGACGGCTGTTTCAATTTGAGATAAGGAGAAATTTCTTCACTTCAGAGGGTTGTGGATCTTCAGGATTCTCTACCCCAAAGGGCTGTGGATGCTCAGTTGAGTATATTTAAGACTGAGATCAATAGATGTTTGGACGTTGAGAATCAAGGGGTATGGGGGTAAGGTTAGAAAGTGGAGTTGATGTAAAACATCAGCAATAATATTGAAATAAACTGAACAGGCATATGGCCCACTCTAGCTCTATTTCTGATGCTCTTATGTGGTAATTTACGAACCTACAAACATACAAATTAGAAGCAGGAGTAGACCACTTGGTCCCTTGAGCCTGCTCCGCTGTTCAATAAGACCATGGCTGATCTGATTGTAACCTCAACCCTACATTCCTGCCAACCCCCGACAACTTTTCACCCCCTTGTTAATCAAGAATCTATCTAGCTCTGCCTTAAAATATATTCAAAGACTCTGCTTCCACCGTCTTTTGAGGAAGAGAGTTCATCAGACTCTCAGCCCTCAGAGAAAATTTCCCCTCATCTGTCTTTCATGAACGACCTCTTATTTTTAAACAGCAATCTCATTGCTATATGTGGAACCTTCCTATAAATAAATGGGCTGCCATGTTTACCAACATCACACCAGTGACTACACCTCAAAAGTACTTAACTAGTTATGAAGCACTTTTGAATATCCTAAGGTTGTGAAGGTGCACTATAAATAGTTCTTTTTCTATTCTGTATCTAACCATATCTGAATTGGATGAAATAGAAGGCACTATTATTCGTTGCTATATGTGGGTCTTCACATGCTGAATGCCAGAAACATGGTACCAAGTATTCAGCGACTGGTTCGTATGAAAGCGCAATCAAACACTACTTTCATGCATTTGATTAATGAAATGACCTAACAGCGCATTTACTAAATGCCATTGACAAAGCTTTCTTAAAGGAGTAATTGAAAGTGTACTTGTTATAATTGAGGTTTGTTTGGGACTGTGTCTTTAATTTAAAGTAAAATGAAGGGAGTCATGTGTGCAAGAAACTAGTAATCAGAAAATTGCATAAATTATATATTTCTTTATAATTTCTGTAACAATTTCCTTTAAATTTCTGTCTTGAAGAATCCATTGGAGATGCCCGCTTACACTGCAACCCAAAGAATGGATCCTGTCCTTCAATCAGATCTGAGGATGTCACATCTTCCTTCCTCAGCAACATCATTGACTCCACCGGTGCTTTCAGTACATCCACCTGAGTCAGTCACTTGTCAATCAGCAGGTAAAATGTTAAGTAATACCTATAACCTCTAATTGAAAAGATAGCTGTGTTATGTATTGCATGTAACATACAGTTAATTTTAGATTTTCCAATGTAAGGAGGAATTCAAATTACATCTTAAAAACTGAGTGAAATGGTTGTTGAAGGTCATCCAACCTTGAAAATTCACCTCCTTCAGAAAAGGTTCTAAGGTTTATTTTAGGAGTATTTCAGGTGTACGTTACAGGTAGGAGTACTTAGAAAATTGCATTTTACCACTTTTCCCACAAGTGCATTAGAATTGATTTCTAATGCATTAAGAATTTAATGTAAAAATTTGGAACACATTTAATAACCATGGGATTTTAATAAAAGCGGATTAATCTCCTTAAGTACAGCTTTTCAAAATGCTAGTATTTCTTGTAACAAAATGGGTGATACATTTGTAACAGTCGGCTTTAGAAACTTGCGTAATGTTAATAAAGCCATAGAACGTTTGTTTTCATAATCACGTAGTTGGGAGCCAAATGCTCAAGTTACTTGTTAATGAACACTTGTCTTCTGAAAAGAAAAAGTTTAAGAATT
Organism: Carcharodon carcharias; assembly: GCF_017639515.1. Lineage (NCBI taxonomy): Eukaryota > Metazoa > Chordata > Chondrichthyes > Lamniformes > Lamnidae > Carcharodon > Carcharodon carcharias. Next base: position 61,406,405 of record NC_054467.1, on the reverse strand, counting down.
TGTGAATATAATTCACCGTTTCAATGTGATATTGTGTGACTCTTTTATTTTTAAGAAAGCTTATTGAAGATAGCATCTTCTGTTTGACAGAGAGTTTGCCACAGACGGTCATCCCACCTGTATCTCTATCACCTTCAGTGATGTCCAGTCCAGCCGTGTCACAGGCTCAAGTGACCTCAGCATTTATTACTCCACTTTGTGCTCCTATGCATGGCGCTAATCTGCCACCGATGCCTGCACTTCAGATTCCAAACTCCTATGATGATCTTTTGTACCCTGGGTTTGCTGTGAATGAAAAGGGAGAGTACCTCACCAGCGCACCTGTGTATTCATACAACAAAAATGGAGCTGATCTTCCGAATGGTAAATAGTGTGAACTTTTTTAGATTTTTTTTTACTTCTAAAGTTGCTAGGAATTATCTTTTCCTGTATTGACATCCTATGGCCTTAATGAGCATGGTTTATAAACACCGATACTTTGTAATAAAAATAACAGTAAATGCTGTAAAGTGCAAGCCAGTCATTGTCGGAAAGGAAGAAAGGCTAATGTATTAGATTGTATGCTGCCCTTTCAGCTCCTGTGAGACTATTCCCAATATTTTGTGTTTTTATTTCGCACTTGCAGCATTTACTACTTTTTCATCTCTATTAGTGATAATTTAGCCCAAATTGTGTGTCATTCTCTTTTGTCGGTATACCCAGGATTGAGCCTTTCCAAATTCATTTTGTGTAGGACGTCTAGCGCCAATAAATTCCCATCTAATTGAACTTAAGTGCCAGAGGTGACTGGCATTGTTAGCCTACTGTATCATATAGTTACTCAAAAACTGAATTGGCTAATCTGGAAAACATACAAACTGCAGTGAATTTACTTGAGTTCAGGATTATTCTATATCCACAGTTTTTTTGTTTTTATTCTACAACTAGTTGGATCTAATTAGCAGTATATGGGTATTTTTAAGGAGGGAAGAAAGGGACAAAACAGAAAGTTTTAATTGTGTAAACTTGTTAAAGAAGCATGAATATCACTAAATGCTTTGTCTTTCAGGAACCTTACATATAATTACAAACATAGACGGACAGGTGAAGACACTCTGGTCCATCCAGCCTTCACAATTGTGACACCTGTGTATCACGTTATGTGCACTCTCCACCCAACCAGAAACCATGTAGTCACCTGGGAGAGGCAAGAAGCCCAGTTGAAAACCCAGACTAATTTGGTAAATTTGGGTAAAAAAATTTCCTCCACATCTAAGTCATTGAGCCCAGTCCAGGAGATCACTCTGGCCCTGAAAGGCCAGACGTCCTCCCCAACCAGAAACAGGTACTGCTCTTGCTTAAAAGAACAGTGGATTGACATCCATTGCATGATGGTAGCCTGTTCCAAAAGTCCACTATTCTCTGGGAAAAGAACCAGCTCCTGACGACTAACCTAGATCTTCCCTAATACAACTTAAAAATTGCAATCCCTGGTCCTCCCTGACCTATTTAATTGGAACCCGTCAACTCAAACACAATCTCATTCCTTTCAACATTTTATAAACATCAATCAGTCCTTCGCGGAATCTGTTTCTCTAAGGGGTAGAGTCCCAGCTCTTTGAACCTATTTTCATAACTAAAATGTTTTATGCTATTAATTAGTCTAATGGTCCTCCTCTGCAAACCTCATTATCACCCATCATGTGAAGAGACCAAACTGAACACACTACTGAAGCATGACCAAAGTTTTGTACAAGGACAGAATAGTAAGGTTTGTTTTCTGATCAATTGTCCTGTAAATGCACCACAACATTCCGTTTGCTCTTGCTCTTTTAACTGCATTGACCTTTAGAGATTTAGACAGTAGAATGTCAAGATTTCTTTCTTTAATTGATTGGTTCAAAATATAGTAGTTGAAGCAAACCTGTTTGTGTTCACTATATATCGAGACATAAGAGAAAGTGTATTCTGCTGATATGAATAAAACTGGCTAAAAATGAAGTTTTAAAAAAATAGCTGACTGGCATTTTTGTTCTTGCACTTGATGTTTCAAATTGGCTGCTATTCCTTTTATATAGGCATTTTTATCTGATTGGGATGGGAGTTTGTTGTTTACTGTTGCAGAACTCTCAAAGTATTTTTCTTTTGCTAAATTGTAACTGGATTTGCAAATTTATTTAAATAATTGTCATCAGTGAGAAATATTCACTAAATACCAAATTGTTGTGGAAGGGAGAAACATCCTTTTGCTCCCCATGCATGAGTAAAGTTGCCAGATGAGCAAAGCTGATCTGTAGATTTCACATGGAATTCTCCTGCAGTCATGAAGTTTCCTTTCTGTACTATATGAGGTACATATACTCTGGCCCTTTTTGATTTTTATTTTTGGTATAATTGCTGAAAATTATTTGTACGCGATCATTCCTTATTTTGAAGCTGATCAGATTCAACAATCCTTTTTCCACATTGCTGTTCCCCAGTTAGTGCCTTATACTTACTCAATGAGGCATAACCATGATTATTCGCAGATCCCTTCAAGAAAATCTGAAGTACTGGCTTAGGAAATTTGAAAAGATTTTACATTGCAACACATGAGTGATTTATTTGGTTTGAACCTTCTCTTTCTCCCACACATTTTCACATATGAATGTCAGGGAAAAATCCCCCAAAATATTAGGATAAAAGCTGCATTGATGTTTAACATGATGAATGCTCCCGATCCAAAACACCGGACTATCATTTTTGCTTCCCTATCCCCAGTTTCCATCGCTCCATCATTTGGAGGGTGTGCCTTCAGCTGCTGAGGCCCTAAGCATTGGAATTCCCTCCCTAAGCCTCTCTGCCTTTACCTTTCTCCTCATTTGAAAGCACTGCTTAAAACTGCCTCCTTGACCAAACATCCTAATATCTCCATATGCGGCTTGGTGTCAATTTTTTTTTCATAATGCTCCTGTGATGTTTTATTATGTTAAAGGTACTTATCGTGTATAAATGCAAGTTGTTGTTATAGTAGTACAGATGTGTTTCCGGTACTTTCTGTTTTCAATAATTGCCCTGTGAAGTTTAAATCATTCAACAAAGATACTTTTATGCTGGTCATATTTTAGTTTTATTCTGGGAGACTGATGCTTTGAGCCAAATGTTTCTTGTGGATTGTTGAAGGTATTGCCAGGGTAAGGGAGCTAGATTCAGTAGCTTAAAACCAGAATTGGATATTAGCCTCTTGGCATCTGAATTGAAACTGAATCCATATGAAAATTGGGTGTGAAAGAAGTTATAGTATTTTAGAGCAAACCCCATTATCAGTCTATTATCCATTTTTCTAAATCTTAAAGGGTTAGATTGAGCGATGAGGAAAGATTGGAGAAACTTGGTTCCAGGCCTCCATTTTGAGCTACCTATTTGTGAAATGTGTGGGAATGGTCTGAAGTTAATTCCTCATCTTTCTTGGTCCTGTGTATAAGAATTGTTAAGTTCAAGACTGTGCTATGACATCAAATACACACCATGTGGCTTTTCCAACACATCTTGCATTGTGCTTGGATTTCAGAGAATGTTATTTAATTTAGGATATGCACAATTGGCAAACTTGACAGGCCCAATAGAATATAAATAGGAGCAGGATTAGGCCATATGGCCCATTGAGCCTGCTCCACCGTTCAATAAGATCGTGGCTGAATTTTACATCAACTACACTTTCCTGCCCTATTCTCCTATACCTTGATTCCCTTAGGACCCAAAATCTGCTGATATAAGTTGTAAATATACTTATTGACTGAGCATCCAGAGCCCTCCAGGGTAAAGAATTCCAAAGATTCACAACCTTATATGTGAAGAGGTTTCTCCTCGTTAATACACGTTATTTTGAGTGCTTAAGTGTATTCAGGAGATGTACATTAATTGGGGATTCATTTATGCTTCTTTGTGTAGGTGCAGACTGAAACTGTGGTTGTTGGGTTTGGAGATGCATATCAGTACTGTGTCTCTGTAGATAAAAGCTTGTAAGTTTGTAAAGATTAGGCTCCAGTTCTGTCCTTGACCATGTGACTGTTAGAATGTTCATCACAGTCCTAAACGGCTGCCCCCTTGCCCTGGGACTATTGCCTCTAATTCTAGATTCCCCAGAAAGGGGTAACAACCTCTCTGCATCTGTCCTGTTGAACCCTGGAATAATGTTGTATGTTTCAATGAGATCATCTTTTCATCAACCTAAACTCCAGGAAATGTATGTCTGTTATACTTGATTTTTCCTCATGGGGCAGCCCTTTCATCTCAGTAATCAATTGAATGAACTTATTTTTTCCCCCAAGGTCAAGTATATCCTTCCTTAGGTAAGGAGACCAAACCGTACAATATGTCATCAAACCTGGGTACGTTACACAGAGGCCTTCTCACCCAAGCTATTGAAATAGACCTTAAATAGCTGAGGCCCAAGTGCTGATCCTTGCTATAGTCCACTAGTTACATCCTGTTATCCTGAAAATTACCTGTTTATTCTAACTATCTGTTAACCAGCCCTCCATCCATGCCAATATATTGCTCCTGATTCCTTGAACCCATAACATGTGTAACAACTTGTGTTGTAGCACCTTTGTGAATACCTTCTAAAGATCCAAATATACTGCATGTACTGGTTACCCTTTATCTACCCTGTTTGTTTAAACTCAGAAAACTCAAACGATTTGTCAAACGTGTTTTCCCTTTTAAACTTTGACTTTGCCTAACAATGTGGTGACTTTCCAAGGCTCCATTACCATGTTCTTAATAGGTTCCAGCATTTTCCCTACTGCTGACATCAGGCTAACTGGCCAATCGTTCCTTGTTTTTCTCTCCCTCCTTTCTTGAGCAATGAGGCTAAATTTGCTATGTTCCAATTCTCTGGGTCCACTCAAGAATCTAGGGAATTCTGGAATTTCAAAACCAATGCATCCGCTATCTCTGCAACCATCTCTTTTAAAACCCTAGGATCTAGGCTATTGGGTCCAAGGGATTTGTCAGCTTTTAGTTCCTTAATTTTTGCAGTACTACTACTTTCCTAATATTAATTACAATAGGATCCTCACTCTCATTAGACGATTCATTCCCCACAATTTCCGGTATGTTCTCTGTGTCTGCTGCTGTGTGGATAAACTCAAAATAGTTATTTAATATCTCTGTCGTTTTCTTATTTCCTAATTTCCCCCATTTCGGCTTCGAGTGACCCATGATGACTTTTGCTACTCTTCACCATTTAAAAAATGTTTAAAAGCTCTAATAATCTGATTTTTATGTTTCTGCTAGTTTACTGTCATGTTGTAATGTCTCCCTCTTTAGGAATTTCTTGGTCATCTATTGCTGATTTTTAAAACTTTCCTAATCCTCAACCTTACTAGTCTTTTTGCTTTTAAACTTCTCTAGTTAGCTTTGGCTGTACCACTTTTCCATTGGAGCTTTTATTGCTTAAGGGAGGGAATAACCATTGACAATTCTGAATTATTTCTTTAAATGTTTGCTATTGCTTAACTACTGTCATATTTTTCATATTTCTTAATCTCCTCAGCTTGCCCCTCGTATCTCTGTAAATGGCTTTGTTTAAATTTAGGACTCTAGTTTCAAACCTAACAACATCACTCTCAACCTAAATATGAAATTCATCAGTTCTGATGGAAAGTCATTGACCTGAAACGTTAACTCTGTTTTTCTCTCCATAGATGCTGCCTGACCTACTGAGTATTTTCAGCTTTTTTTGTTTCGATTTTATATTATATGAAATTCGTCATGTTGTGATCCTTTAAAGTTAAATTACTTATTGACCTTCAAACAACACTAGATCTAAAAAAGCCTGTTCCCTAGTTGCTCCCTTAACATATTATTCTAGAAGACTTGAATACATTCCGTGAACCTGTCCTCCAAGCTACCAATTTGGTTTGCCCAGTCTATATGAAGATTGAAGCCCCGCAGGATTGTTGCATTATTGCACTTGTGGCAACTGTAGGAAGAGTCATTATTTCTGACCTTGTTTTCTCGTCTCCTTTCTTCAAACAGATAAAAGCATCCTACGCTTTTTCTACAACCTTGGTGTTAAGGTAGGCCAGTTTGCCTGGAGTAGCTGTTCACATCAGTGTGTTAAAAGATCATTAACAACAGGAAACTTGTCTGCGCTATTGATTTACATTACACATGGCTCTGCATGACTATTTTTAATTCCTGATTAATTGGTTTTCTTAAAACTACATTCTCATTTTAAACAGCTTGGTGACCATTATAGCACACTACAGTCTGTACATTTTTCATGAAATGAATTGCTATTGTTACTGTCTTTATGGTATTAAAATATTTGTGAGGAATCAACTTAAGCTCAATCCTATGGATGCTTCTTCACATTTTCTCTTAACCACATCCCTTCCTCTGCTCCGTGTCCTTCCATCACCCCTATCCTAAGGTGGTGACTCTCATTAGGATGCACTTGCATTGGTGCGGTAGCCCTGCACTTTCTCCCTTCAGGTGGCTTTTCCTGTCTGTGCCTGGTTATCAAGTGTCACAAACATGGTGAATGTTTCCATACCATTACCTGCATATGTGCATTTTCAAATAGTGGTTAACTGTATAAACATAGGAAGCAGGATCTCGGGCTGATTTCTTCCCTGTATCCCATCAGGAGCTAAGAGAATAATCGGGCTAATTGTAATGCGTCAACACCCCACCCCCAATAAGCCGCATCAACTAACTCAGTATAGAACTGGAATTTGCAATCTTATTGATCTACCACACATTATGCATTTAGTCATTGAGCTATGAGCAAGATCATTCTGAGGCAATTTTTTACATTTCGAGGACACTGTCAAATGGTTATAAAGTATTTGTAAGTGTGTGCACAGTAAAAACGCTGTACAGAAATTTTTACTGAATTAAGAGAATAACATGCTTTTTATACCTTATTAAAGAACCCTCATTCTATTTAGTGGTTCTTTTAATGATAGTATCCAGTGCATCTCATCCAGCTAGTCGTGGGGAACACAGAATGATCATAATTGGGAATTTGGTGCAGAGGGGGAAGGAGGTATAGCTTTTATTCCCCTCCTATTGTGGAAGTTGAGGTAGTAAGTATTTAGTAGCTTAGTGCAAGTTAATGTATTGGAAAAGAAAAAAAAACTTACAACAGACTAAAAACATGATGTAAATAAATTTAGACTAAGATATGGTAGCACAAGTTCTGTGTCTGGACTGCAGTGCGTGGGTGTTTGTGGTCAGAGAGATGTCTTGAGTGAATGCATCCTGAGTCTCTCCAGTTCAATCATTGAACTGGACTGAGAGTTGGAGACACTTTGACATTTAAGGGAGGGGAGCAGTACCTGGACAGTTTGCTCTAGATTTCGGTCACACCTCGTATAGAGATACAGGTTCAGAATAAGTTGTAATAGTTTGTATAGTGCACTCTGATAGTGTGCACACTAAAGCGAACTCAGGTGAGATATTGACGAGCAACAGAAACTGACTCTATCCGACAGGTGCAGTGTATTTGGTGTCCCTGAAAGTAAGGATAAAGACTATTGGAAGGACAACCAGAATGTGACCATGGCACCTTGGAGCATGAGGCAGTCCAAATAGGACTAGGAGGAGGGAAAGCATAATGTAGTTTTAAGGCTTTCACTAATTAGAGAGACAGATAGCATCCTTTGTAGGCAGAATGGAGAGTCCCACATCATTTGCCTACCTGATGCCAGGGTGAGGGATATCTCAAACTGATGTAAAAGGATTTTGGAGGGGTAAGATCCAGTTGTTTTAGTCCATGTTGGGACCAACAACAGAGGAAAGAGTAGGTGAGAGGTCCTCTTTGGAGAGTACTAGGATCCAGGAGCTAAATTATAAAATTGGACCTTGGGGGTCTAATCTCTGTCACAAGGATATACAGATCAAGGAGGTGAACGCTTGACTGAAGGAGTGGTGTGGGGAAGAGTGATTCTATTTCATGGGACACTAGTATTGAAAAGGAAGGAACTGTACGGTTGGGATGGGCCCCACCTGAACCAGGCTGGGACATTGGTCCTGGTGGGAAGGATAAATAGGGTAGTCACATGGACTTTAAACTACTAAGTAGGAGGGAGAATGCAGGTGCAAAAGGTAGTGGAGATAATTCAAAAACAAACAAAAGGGAAGAGAATGAGCAGTAGAAATTATGCTTAAGGCACTGCAGGTAAAGGGAAAAACTAAAAGATGTTAAGGAATTAAACCAACATTAGAGCGGAAGGACAGGTTAGGATGTGTGATCCAAATAAGCAGACCCTGTGCAAAAGTACCAAGTGTATAGAACTAACTGAAGGCAGAAAGTCAACTTGGAAGGTCTGACATGATAGCTATTATGAGACATGGCTGCAAGATGGTTAGAATTGGGGACTAAATATGCCAGGTTTTAAGACTGGAAAGATAGTGAAATGGTAGCGGGGGTGAAGTACTCTTAGTGATTCAGAATGAAATCATTTCAGTGATGTTATGAGGGGTAAATGGAGAGTGTAGACTTTATGGATCAAATTAAGAAATAGATAAAGATCTAAGAATGTAGCGGAAATTGTGTATAGGCCCCCTGGTAGTTGCCTTGAAGTGATAGCTTATATGAATGATGGGATTAGACAACCATCTATCAAAGACAGTGGTTTTAATGTGTGATTTTAACTTCCACATGGATTTGAATAAACAGACTAGCACGATTGAAAGGGAGTGAATTTCTTGTGTGTCCAGGATAGCTTTCTGCAACAATGTGCCCTAGAACTAACAAGTAAGCAGCTCTTATTAGATTTAGTGGTGAGTAATGAGCCAGATTTGGTTAACACCCTAATGTTGCATGAATTTATCTAATAGTGATCATAATATGGTTGAATTTAATGTAGTGTTTGAAAGGGAGAAGCATGATTCTAGTTAATGATAAGGCTGACTTCAATGGGATGAGACAGATTGTTCACAGTAAACTAGACAAATCAATTAATGGGTAAAACACCTGAAGATTAGTGGGAGGTGTTCAAAAAATAATTTGTGATACAGAACCAGTTTATACCTCTAAAGGGCAAGAATTCTAGTTGCTTTAAAAAAAAGACTTCAACCGACCAGGCAAAAAACAACATAGAACTGAAAGCAGAAGTGTATTAAAATGCAAAAAGTAGCACAGATCCTGGCAAATGGGGAAAAATGCAAAAAGTTACAAAAAGGGCATATAAAAAAATTTACAAGGAATGTCAAAATCAACGCCCGTTTTTAAAAATTACATTAGAAAAAAGAGGGTGGTCAGAATCAACCTGGGCCTCATGAAACCTGAGGATGCCAATCAAAATATGGAAATAGCGGATATACTGAATTGCTTGTTTCACTATTTACAGTAGAGGAACAGGTCAGCATGCCAGACATCCCAGGCAAACTATTGTTGAATCAAATACGGGTATTTAACAAAATAAATGTAAGCAAAGTAACAGCAATGAAACAATTAATGGCGTTAAAGAATAATGATTCCAAAGAACCAAGTGTTTCCATCTCAGGGTTGTGAAAGAAGTTGGTGAGAACATTGCAGATACCTTAACTATAATCTTCCAAAGTTCTCTCCATTCAGGAAATGTTCTTTAGGTTGAAGATTTGCACAGCCTGCTAATAAAGCAAGGTGAGGGAGGGAAACCAGAAAATTATAGAATAGTTAGTCTAACATCTGTTGTTGGGAAATTGCAAAAAGTTACAAAAAGGGCATATAAAAAAATTTACAAGGAATGTCAAAATCAACGCCCGTTTTTAAAAATTACATTAGAAAAAAGAGGGTGGTCAGAATCAACCTGGGCCTCATGAAACCTGAGGATGCCAATCAAAATATGGAAATAGCGGATATACTGAATTGCTTGTTTCACTATTTACAGTAGAGGAACAGGTCAGCATGCCAGACATCCCAGGCAAACTATTGTTGAATCAAATACGGGTATTTAACAAAATAAATGTAAGCAAAGTAACAGCAATGAAACAATTAATGGCGTTAAAGAATAATGATTCCAAAGAACCAAGTGTTTCCATCTCAGGGTTGTGAAAGAAGTTGGTGAGAACATTGCAGATACCTTAACTATAATCTTCCAAAGTTCTCTCCATTCAGGAAATGTTCTTTAGGTTGAAGATTTGCACAGCCTGCTAATAAAGCAAGGTGAGGGAGGGAAACCAGAAAATTATAGAATAGCTAGTCTAACATCTGTTGTTGGGAAATTGCTAGTCTATAAGTTAGGCATAGGGTGACTGAATGCCTTGAAATCTACAGCTGATCAGCACGAGCCAGTAAGGATTCTTAAAGGGTACATCATGCCTGATGAATCCTATTGAATTGTTTGAGGAGGTAACTAAAGTAGTGGACAGGGGACTGTCTATGGATGTTATTTCTATGGACTCCCAAAAGGCAATTGATGAAGTCCCTCATATGAGACTATTAGCTAAAAGTTGAAGCACATGGAATTATTGACCTGATTAGAAAATTGGCTGAGCAGAAGGATGCGGAGTAAGGATAATGGGCAGTTGCACTAATTTGGAGGATGTGACTAGTGGTGTCCACGAGGATCTGTTTCAGTGCTTCAGCTATTTACTGTATTCATTAACGACTTAGATGGTGGGATAAAAAGCCACATACCAACATTTACCATTGACACAAAGATAGGTGGCATTGTAAGCAGTGTAGAGGGAAGCATAAAACTACAAAGAGTTTAATATCTCAAGTAAATGGGCAGAACTGTGCAAATGGATTTTAATGTAGGCAAGTGAGGTTATCCAGTTTGGATCTAAAAAGGATAGAACAGGATACTTTCTGAATGGTGAAAAGCTGGATACAGTGGAGAACCAGAGACTTCAGGGATCATTAAAATGTTAAGGACAAGTACAAGTAAATGATCAAGAAGGCCCTTGGAATGGTAGCATTTATTATCTCGAGGAGCAGAATACTAAGGGGTGGAAGTCATGCTTTAGCTATACAAAGCCCTTGGTAGACGTGAAGTACCGTGAGCAGTACTGGGAACTACACCTTAAGAATAACATATATTGGCCTTGGATGGAGTGCAGTGTAGATTTACCAGAATGACCTAAACTCTGAGGGTTAAGTTACAAGGAGAAATCGCATGAGTTAGGGTTCCATTCCCTAGAATTTAGAAGGTGATTTGAAGAAAGTTTTTACAATATTAAGGGAAACAGGGTGAAACGGAAAAAACTATTTCCACTAGCTGGGGCGTCCAGGACTAGCCGGGGGAGGGGGGGTGCATCATCAAAAACTTTGCGGAAGTGAAATTAGGAAGCAGTTCTACACACAAAGGGTAGTATATGTCGGAACTCTCGCACAAATGGCAATTGATGCCAAATCAATTGTCAGTTTTAAAAATGATAGATTTTTGTTAGTCAAGGATTGCAGATCAGTCATGCTCTCATTGAATGGCTGAACAGGGATGAGAAGCCAAATGCTCACTCCTGTTCCTGTGTTACTATTTCTGACCCCCTTCAGATCAGATTACTATCTTAATTGCATCACTGTTTCACGAGTTGTCCATTAATTGAGGCCTGCAGCAGGTGCTTACAGCTCTAATAAATTGTGTTTTGAGTAGATTATCTGAGACAGGAAACATCCCATACACTGCATGATGTTTCTTTTCCCTGACATGGTCAGAAATTTTGAATTGTCTTAATTTCACACAAGTCTTTTAAATCGTTCACCTGACTTGACATTCTGGTCATTTGAAAAAGAAATCAGCACCTCCTGACCACTCTCCCCACCCCCTGCCATGTACACCACATAACCGTTAGGTATCCATGGCTTTCTAAAAATTCCTGCCCATTTTGCAGAGGCACTTTCCCTCTTTCTGTCTGTTTCCACTTTACCCCTACTTCCAGTTCACACCTGGAAGTTCCCCTCCAAGTCACTCACCATCCTGACTTGGAAATATATCGCTGTTCCTTCACTGTCGCTGGGTCAAAATCCTGGAGCTCTTTTCCTAACAGCACTGTGGGTGTACCTACGCCACATGGACTGCAGCGGTTCAAGGAGGCAACTCACCACCACCTTCTCAAGGGCGATTAGGGATGGGCAATAAATGCTGGCCTAGCCAGTGACGCCCACATCCCTTGAATGAATGAAAAAAACATTATACTGCACACTGATTTTTCTCATCTGTAGGTTTTGCTCCAGCTTTGCTGCTGATGCTTCACTGTTCAGGGAAATTTTCAGTAAGGTCAGGAATTGCTCATCTGCCAAAAGCTATTGTGTGATTCGGAAGTTTGGCTCACTGAAGGTGGCAGTGTGAAATCTTGGAGTGAAGCAGCAGCATTATGCAGGAGGTGGAGCAGGACTTGCAGTGCACAGGAATAAAGTGGCAGTGACTCACTTGATGAAAGCTTATATGTTAGTAGTTTGGGAACTGCTATATTAGTAACCAGCGATTTGTTATATCACATGTAAATGATTGTGCTTTTTCATATTAAACTTACATTTCTTTTTCTTTCTAGGCTTACAGTTTGCCATTGTGGGCACCATATTCGTATCTGTATCCGTTGAACCAGGCTTATTTGAAAAGTTGTGGGATCTATCCAAGGGGTCCTGCTCCGGTATTTCACCCAAATCCTTGGTTCCATGTGACTGCTGGACTAATGCATAATGAGAATGTTACGATCCCACCACACATGTCCAATCCTCCAGAGACCAATGCTCCTGGTCAGTCAGTGCAAAGAGATGTCAATGATGATGGTGGCCATGCACCACTACCACAGGCAACTACACCACTCCTGCCTCACAAAAATGAATCTGTCCTAGAGGCACCAACTCCTGAACAACTGCCTCAAAACTTTAATCCGCTTTTCGCACGGTATTTTCCTAACTTTATTTCAGATGGAACCCAGCATTCTGGCTGGAGAGCACCTATACCACAGGCATTATTTAGCCAGAATACACAAATGCACGCTTTTAGTTTTCATCCGATGTACATGGCTCTACCGAATCATGTATTTCCATTGCAGGTAAATAGTGGGAGCTCTGCTTGTCAAAATGACCAGAAGGTTGGTGCACCAGATGTGTGTGAACAGGTGTCAGGCAACTCTCAGAGTGATGAAATAGGAGAGATGGGGAGACAGCCAGAAGTATTCACCAGTGCTGGAGAGGGCAGGCTGTCGAAGGCTCAGCCTGGTAGTTTCAAAAATTCTCAATTATCGGTAAAACCTGGTGGTGGAATTGGAAACAAATGCCCCTTTGGTGAGGAGCAATCAACTGCTAATCCTCATGAAGGATGTGCAAAGCAGCACTCTTCCCTTAGAAAGGAGAAAGAATCATTACTGATAGATAAGCTAAATCCAGCATCTGGCACTGGGCTTGCTGGTGTGGATGCAGCGTATATCGAGCCCCAAAAGCTTGCAGGAGTTGATGCAAGTCATTCAGAATTTGCTAGCCAGCCCTTTGAAGCAAAATCCAGAAGTGATTTAATTTTGCAGTGTGTTGGTGAATCAAAAGTTGATACCATGGCACATGCTGTAGAAGTCACCTTCATGGATCAGACCTCTGAGAATAATTACAAAATGTCTGCCATATTAAGCAACAGCAAACCTGTGCAGTTTTATGGTCAGACTTTGGGAAAGGAGAGACACTACATAAAGGAAGATAGTTCTTCAGAAAGGACTGTATATCGACGTTCCCCCTATGTCCGTAAGAAGGGAGAAAGAGAAATCAGCAGGAAAAAATGGCAAGGGAAACCTTTGTCATCAAAAAGCCCATGTTGCCTATCTGACAGCCATGTTGACAGTAGGGGCACAGCAGCTGACACAAAAAGAGCGAGCAAGTCACCAACTAAAGACAGCAGTGTTCAGGGTGTAAACAGTGTTGCACAGGTTTCTGAAACGCCTGTAGGTCTTGGTGCTGACAGGCATGAAAGCAAAAATGAAAATATACAGGAAAAGGTGAAAAACCAAAGGTTTTGTATGAGTCAGAATAGACTGGATGAAGAACCTGGTCCTGGCAACAGGAGAGATCATGATGCAAAAGAATTTCAGAATCGGGTAGTTGTGGAAAATGCCAGTGGAGTGTTGTGTGAAGGGAAACGCAATAGTTTTAAAAAACAGAGATATAGAGAGGGTGGGAAACCTAATCCTGGTGCAAGAAAATGGTAACTGAGCAAATTGTAGTAAACATTGACACTGGGAGAACTAGAAATAGAACCAGTACATTTAAACATATGTTACAGCTATTTTTACAAGAATTTAAACATTGTTGCCCCCTTTTATGCAACAATCATAGAATTGATAGAATCTTACAGCACAGAAAGAGACCTTTTGGCTCATTGTACCTCTGCTCTTTGAAAGAGCTATCCATTTAGTGCTGTACCATGCCTTTTCCTCATAACTCTGTAAGTTAGTCCTCTTCAGGTATATGTCCAATTACCTTTTTGAAAGCTCCTGTGGAATCCGCTTTCATCAACCTTTCAGATATTATGTTCTAGATATTAGCTTATTGTATGAAAAAAAATCCCCTCCAATTCTTTGCCAATTATTTTAAATCTATGATCCCTGGTTACTGACCCACTTGCTGGAGAAAACAGTTTCTCCCTACTTCCGCTATCAAACCCCCCTCATAGTTTTGAATACCTCTATTAGGTCTCCCATTATTGGAGAGCAGCGACGAGTGAGGTCCCACTGGAATCTATGTTGATGCTTCAACTATTTACTTTATTTATTAATAACTTAGTTTACACAAGAGGGCCATATATCCGAGTTTACCGATGATAAACGTGATTCAGTAGCTAATAATGATGAAAGCATAAAATTACAAAGAGACATTGATAGTTTATGCAAGATGTTGAAATGTGGTAGATGGCTTATAACCCAGTTAAATGTGAAGTTATCCATTTTGGCCCATAAAAGGGTAGATCAGGATATTATTTAAAAGGTGAAAAACTGGGAATAGGTCCAAAGAAATTATTAGGGGTCCACACACACATCACTAAAATATCATCAAGTACAAAAAATAATCAGAGACTAATGGAATGTTAGAGGGCTAGAATATAAAGGGGAGGAAGATTTATTACAGCTGTACAAAGCGCTGGTTAGATCATATTTAGAGGACGGCATATAATTCTGGACAGTGCACCTTAGGATATATTGGTTTTGGGAGGAGTGCAGCCAAGATTCACCAGAATGTTACCAGGGCTCCAAAGATTAGATGTATGAGGAGAGATTACATTAACCTGTTATGTGGTGCTTAACGTCTTGAACGTAGTGTGGAGGATGGGCTGCTGAACTGGGGGAAAGATTCGAGGTGTCTGGGGTGGGGGAGAGGTGGATTGCAGGTCAGAGGCTTTAGTGGGGATGTAGCAAGGGGACAGAGGCCTTGTGGTGGTGGGGGAGATCAGAGCCTGGTGATCAGGGGTACAATTGTGGGCCTCGTGGAGACTTCTGGGGTGGCGGGGAAGGTCCATGGAATTGGGTGGTGGGGGGTGTGGCCTGATTGTGGAGGCTCTTGGATTCAGAAGGTAGGCACTTACCTTCTGAATCCAACTAGTCCTCACCAAATTCGAGAATGTAGCTGACAGCTTCATTAACTTATTTAAAGATCCAGTCCACCTCAGGTCCCCGTTGGGAGGCCCTCTATGGAGGTGTCCTCCCGCTTTCCATCGGGGACCTCGAGTGGAAAGTGTTGCACGCAGCAGTCCCTTACAACCGAAGAATGGGTAGGTTCGTGGACTCCCAGGATACCTACCCTTTTTGTGGTCTTGTGGAGTCCGTGGACCATGCTTATATAGGGTGTGGTAAGCTGCACTCCCTTTTCAGTTATTTAAAAAACCTCTTTGGAGCAGGTTAGCTGATTATCTAATTTCTGACCTCAGGTTGGTGGTGGGTTTGGGCTGGGAGATAGGTTTTTTTTAGATATGTACCCTCTCTCGCCCAATTGCCCTAGACATACCCTTTTTAGGTTAAAATTCAGTCTGATTTTCCTTTAACAAATCTCTGCTGCTTGCCCCATGCTTCTCCAAATAAGAATTATTTTTGCCCTGGGCAGTTTCTAGTATCCCCACCACTAGTGTTTGGCTGTAATTCCCAGGTTTATTCCTGTCCCTTTTTTAGAGCAGGTGTCTAACATACGTAATCCTCCAGTTCCGTGGCACAGATCTATTTATATCCTATCCAATATCTCTACTCCCCCCCTCCTCTACTGCAACATTAACTTCATGCTCATCGTTTGAGTACAGGTGCAAAGTATTCATTCAGTACTTCAGTCATGTGCCACAAGAATATTTCCTTTTTTGTTCCTTATTGGCCCTACCACCCCTTTAGCTATGCTTTTCCTTTTTGCATGTTGATAATACACTTTTGGGTTCCTCTTTATGTCACCCACTAATCTTTTATCATATTCTCTTGTCCTTCTTCATGTCCTTTATCAATACCCCCTGCACAGTCTGTATTCTGCCTGGTTTTCATTTGTATTCTGTGCCTGACATTCGTCATAAACCTCTTTTCAGTTTCATTTTAACCTCTTTTTCTTTTGCCCCATCCCCTTGCTGGTTGTACTGAGCTACCTCTGCCTTTAAAGCCTGCGACTGCTTACTTAATGTTTTCCTGGCTAATCTTTGTTTCCAGCACAACACATGTTACATTATCAGAGGTATTACTATTAAATAGATAGAATTTCCTAAATAATGATATCAACAGGAAAATAACTTGGTAGTTCAGTGTTATCTGGAAAGAAAAACAGATGAGGCAAAAACTCGGGCTGATTTGAGAGTACAGGTATCTCATTGCATTTTTTAAAGTAGATCAAAAGACATAATAGGTAAAGGTTATAGTGAGACCTGTAGGTGCCACAATGATGGATCTCTTTCTTTATCATCCCAACAATCTTTTGCAGGGTTGTTTTACAAGTCTGGATAAATACTTGAGGGAAGAAACAGTTGCAAGTCGTCAAAACTAAAAATATGAGATTTGTCATTTAAGTTAATCTAGAAACCTTTTTCTTATGTATTAGAGGGCAGTGTCATTTTAGATGATATTAAGTCCACACTCTGTGTAAACCTGAAAGAACGTGATACAGTTGAGATACTGTAGGGCTTTATTCAAAGACAGGAGGGTGGGAAATGGGGAATTAGGCCTGGGTAGTTTCCATATTTAAATTAACAATTTAGTTTAATTCAGATATAAATTAGTTGGCTTGTTTACAGAGCCGTTACAGGCATCATGGTCTGAATGCCGTCGTTGTGTGCAGTATGATTCTGTGATTCCAACTGTATCTACACTTGCTCAGTCAATAATAGGTGCCATACCTGTCCCATGTAATTGTAACTGTGGTTGTCTGGGAGCTCACCTAGTGCTCTGCACAAAATTGATTCCCTGATCTATCCCTTTATTCCCTATTTCCTACCGCCACACACACACACCCCCGCTCCTCCCCCACACATACACACACCCCGTCACTCCATTGAAGAAAACCTGTTTTTCATGAAATCCTGAATTTCTGAATTAAGTTCAAATCCTTCCTTGAGTGACAACTTAAAGCTGATATGCAACATCATTCTTGTCCAGCTGCCACAGCTATGATATTAAATTGACTCTAAAAGTTGAATCAATTCTAAAAATGAATCCAGTGGCACCCAGAAAACTGATCAAATTCAGTACTGTTTGGCCAGGAATAAACTTCACCTTGATAGGAAGCCAAAGAAGAATACTTCTCAAAATTATTTTTCAAAATTAGATATTTAAGGGCACAATTTAATAAGGTGATGTAGTGTTTGGAAAATTTACACAATGGAATAACTTACAATTATTTTCACATTAACATGCAAAGTACAGCTACCCATAAAAGGCAAAATATTCAGTTGTAATCAATTCTGTGGTCAGTTGTAGTATTAGACAATTTCAAAATTACTTCTGGTCGTGGTATTAACTTTCATAATTGCAGTGTACACATTAGGGCTAGGCATAGATGTGACAATCTGTTTAGGCAGTTGATTTTCATTAAGCTGTTAATGTGAAGAATGATAAAGATAATTTATTGTGGGATTTAGAGTTCAGTCATGTGACCATTGACCAGTCAAAATCTGGACCCAAGTTTGTTATTGCTAATAGCTTTTGACATTCCAAAGTTTTGTCTGGCAAAATAGTTATATGATTAACATAAATTGGGAGAAAATTCTTCTTTCACATTAATTTAGAAATAGTTAACATCTGATAGCTGAAAAAAATCATATAGAATTGTCCTTTAAAAGAGATTTGCACTGTGCACAACACACGGGGTTCAGGTGATCTTTGTCTTGTGTCTGTTCTTTTGAATCTAAGGTCTCATTTTGAATGACAACCTTGTTTCTTTTCTCCTGTTGAAAGCAACAATCTTGATTTCTGCACCTCAAAGTTAATTTAGTGTGTTTTGTATTTCTTTCTAATAATCAGTGAGGTTTTGTGATAGCAGTTGTCAAAATAGTTCTGTAAAACTTATCCAACGTTTCACTTTTTGCTTGGTTGTCTCTGCCACTTTCCTTAAGTACTTTTGTGCCTTTGCATTAGGCTGCATAGACCTACCTCAGCTAACTTTGGTACTGGTTAGCTCATGCTCATTCTCTGGTTTAGTATTTACATTGAATGTTGCATTTTTCTCCAGTGACTAATGCTCATGAGGTATGTTGATCTGTAAGCAGTTTACATAATTTTATCACTGCTCTGATCTAACAGCCCATGATAAGTGCTTTTGTGCTGCAGTACTCCAATCAAACTTGAATATATACCTCCCAAAGTCTTACTGGCAGTTGCTTTAGTACTTTGATTATATTCCTCTATGCACAAAGCTTAAACGAATGAGGAAAGAACATTAGAATAACTTTTTTTATAGATATCTAATCAATTAGCAGTTCAACCTCCATGTATTAAACTTCTTATCCTAGTCTTTGTTTCTCTTTCTGGTGTGTTGTTGCTCGGAACTCTTTTTGGTTTGTTTAAAGGCTGTTGTTTTACAAATAATATCGATGCTGCTGTTTCTGCTCAGATCTAAAAGTGTTAGGAACAGATCATGTGTACAGTACAGTGGAGAGAAATCAACTGATCAAAGCAGCAGTGCAATGATTTAAAAGGGTAGATCCAACATTGAACTTGGAAGACAATATCTATGTTAGTTAAATTGATCATTTTGTGCATAGCACATGGAGCACCCGCTGTGTGTTCCTGTGAAGTACTCTTGCTGTTGAACCTCAAGCTTTTCAGAAACTGCAAAAACATTTTTGTGTGACATTTTATTTAAGTGGGTGGTAAATATTTCATCACAATCCTGACTTGAGTTGTGTAGTTGATGGGGAGACTTTGAGGTCTTGGGAGATGAGCCATTTGTCACAGATTTCTCCACCTGTGTTGTTTTTGTAGCCACAGTGTGGATACAGGTTCAGTGAAACCTTGGGCCACTGGATTCCTGTAATGGTGGTAGCATTTAAGATCTGGGAGAGATAGTTGGGCTTCATCAGCAAAAACAACATTATTAACTCAAAGATATATTTGGCTAATAATGCAAGTGAATATTTTCAAATTCAAACCAGATTGTAAAGCAAACTTTTGCTGATGAGCTGTTTCAAATTACAGAGCCTTGAATGTTATGATAATCTGCTGCTCTATTGTTGGCTGCAATACCTTGCATTGGTGGACTAAGCACACCTATTTTTGCCCAGAGATGGGCCTTATTTGTTTTCTTTTGGCATACATGTATAAACAATTTGACTGCAGCTTTTTGACTTTGACTCCTGCCTGACCTGTATACTTTCGTAAGATACTATGGATTTCCAAATTATAACCAAAGAAGTCAATAAAACAGAAAGAGGCCATTAGAACTATTGTATCTGTATCTTTGCTATAGTGAACTGGAACTATTCAACTACCCCATACTCTTCCATAGCTCTGCATAATCTTCCAATAGAAATTGCAATACCTTTACTGGCTTGTAATTTAAGTTCTCTAATATTCCTTATCCAAGTGACTGTGCCTTGATCCAGCCCATTCTCAATATTTCAGCTTTAAATTTATAAAAATTGCTCCCTTTGTGGCATTTTTCAGTGTAGCTCAGAATTTTTTTTTAAAAATTACTATTTGCAACAATAACTTACTTAAATAGCACCTTTACTATAGTAAACATCCCAAGGCACTTCACAGAGTATAACTTGACACAGCCACATAAGATGATATTAGGGCAGATGACCAAAAGCTTGGTCAAAGTGATAGGTTTTATGGAGCATCTTGAAGGAGGAAAGAAGTAGGGAGGTGGAGAAGTTTAGGGAGGGAGTTCCAGGACTTAAGGCCTTGGCATTTGAAGGCACAATCCCCAGTAATTGAGCAATGATAATCAAGAGATGCTCAAGAGACCAGAATTGGAGGAGCACACGTATCTCAGCAGGTTGTAGGGCTGGAGGAGATTACAGAAATAGAGAGGGGCAAAGCATAAGAGGGATTTGAAAATAAGGGTGAGAATTTCAAAACTGAGGTGTTGCTTAGAAGTCAATATAAGTGGGCACATCACAAATGTGGATATCAGTGTATCCAGTTTACAATGAATGTTGGAACCTTTTTACAGAATGGCGACTGAAAAAATTGAATTGTTAATTTGCTAACTTTGTTACATATCTTTACAGGGATTATATATTGCACTGACACTTGTTAACATGATCAGGAAAACATTATTCACAATATAATGGTATTTGAGACTATAGGTGTATTTTAATTATGATTATGCAATAAGACTTATTACTGGAACATTAGTGCCCAAATTAGATGTCTTAAATCATTTCGCACACAATAGCACATTTAAGTGGAAGAGTGTGTGTGTGTCTACATTCATGATTTATTTCTGTTTTGTTAGAGTTATCAACGAAAACACTTGAAAATATATTGTTGAGAGATGCTTTGTAATAGTAGCGAAGTTACTTGAGATCAATTAGTTCTTATTTTATATTGGATTGTTTGTTTACTTTTGAGGATGTGGTGTTAATTGCATTGTGCCTGTTTTGCATTGTACATGTTTTACTGTGTAATGCATAAAGGGATGCAACGTAACCTGAGCTAGACTGAACCTTAACGGGGTTTATTTTATTGTAATGTAAACTTGAACTATATTTTGTATCTTTTTCTATTTTTCAATGTGCAGTGCTCATTAGTTGTGGAAATACGCTTCATTATTTTGTACTTTTATTTTGAAGTGCTTGTGAGCAAAACATTAAAAACTGGTGCCTTGCATATCAAATAAAAAAAGAACTGGTGTCTTGGATTGCAGTATCTGTTGATCTTTGATAAGGTGGTAAACTGGGGCAAAAGAGAGAGGAAAAGAACTTGATACTATCAGGAATCATTGTCAGACAGGGACTTACCTAATTCATTATATGTAAGTGAGTATCATTTTGATTTGTGTCTTTTGTTTAATCATAAATAGCCTCCCCTATTTCCAGGACATGAAACAATTCACTTCAGTTGAATTTTGCAAACAAGAGATATTTTAGATTTGTATTTGGCATGTTTTCTCAGCTGTTAGCTGCAGATTCAAGAACACAGTTTATTGTTTTTGAATTTCAATTTTGCTTACCATGTCCTTTGTTTAGTGCTGATTTCTAGATCTACGCATGTCTCTCTGGATCACAACATGACTTCTATTTGTATTGTCAACCAATGAGTCACAATTTCCAGGATTGTAAAGTTTGTGAAAACTTCAGCAGTTAACCCTTTAACTCACTAGATAATCCTTTAGGTGGTTTGAATTTCAGCCTTGCCTGCTGAGAGAAGATTCTCCCAGTGTATTTGTGCTCTTCAGAGGGGTCCACTACTGCTTACATTTATATAGAATGTACAGCACAAACACATTATTCTGCCCAATAAGTTCATGTTTACAGAATCTCAGAATTTGAATGGCACAGAAGGAGGCGATTTGGCCCATCGTGTCTGCATCAGCTCTCGAAATGAACATTATGACCTAGTCTATGATCCACACAAGCCCACTTCCATCTTTCTTCATTTAACCCTACTAGCATAACCTATTTCTTTCTCCCTCACGTACTTATCTAGCTTCCCTTTAAATGCATCATGCTATTTGTCTCAACTATTTCTTGTAGAAAGTTGCACATACATTCTGGTTAAAGAAGTGTCCATTTCCTGTAGGATTTATTGCTGACGATCTTAAATTTATGGCCCCTAGTTTTGCCCTTCCCACAAATTGAAACATCTAAGTCTACTCTTCAAAACCTTTTCATAATCTTGAAAACCTCCATTAAGTCACTGCTCAGTTATCTTCAATGGAAAAGAACCCCAACTGTTCCAAAGAGTCATATTGGGCTCAATGTTAGCTCTGTTTCTCTCTCCACAGATGCTGCTAGACCTGCTGAGTTTTTCCAGTACTTTGTTTTTATCCCAACCTGTCTTTCCCCCTAATATTATCCTTGTTAATTTTCTTTGTACATCCTTTTTGTATCTTTTTATAAACTTGAAACCAGAACCCTGTACAAGTGTGGCCTAACTGAGGGTCTCTACAGGTTTAACATAATTTCTCTATTATTCAATTCTGTTCCTCTAGAAATGAACCCTAGTGCTTTTTTTAATGGCCTTATGAATCTGTTTCACTAATTTTTAGAGATTTGTGGATTCTAAGATCCCTTTGCTCCACATTGACATTTAGGCTCTTATTTTCCAAGAAATATGTGACATGCTTATTTCTACTAAAATTGAAATTAATTTGCCAATAACATGCCCATCCTGCATTCTTATTAATGTTGCAGTCTTCCCCAGTCTGAACTCTATCCCAAGTAAAATGGTGTGCTGAGGCACTGTAAAAATTCTGGTCCAATGTTAAAGGCAGGAGAGAGGGCAGGTAATGCCTTTCAATGTGCTGCATAGTGAAGGTTAAAATGACTCTCAGCACTTCTAGAACAGAACTGACAGTTTGGAAGGCATCAGAGATTGGCTAAGTCCAAGACCTCCCTTGGATTTTATTTTCCTGTTGCTTCTCCCTCGATGTTATCATTCAAGGCCATCTGCAGTCTCCTGCACTGGTAGTCAGCAGCCTAAGCCAGGCGAGACAGGCACGAAGGGAATGCACAAGGATGAACAGTTTCTTCTCTATTATTGGATGTGTTGTTAGATAAAGTTGCTATAGACTGGTTTTCTTCTTGGTGGCTTTTATTTCAGGACTTTGGCTAAGAGAACACTGCTAGTGCGTAACAGAGGGATTGATAGGTATAGAATTGTGGAGCAATGGTGATGGGATGACGTCTTGGGGGATTCAGAGTCTCGGTAGCTGATCACAGACAACGTGTCCAGGGCAAAGGAGTCCAGGATGTTGCCTCCTTGCCACTTCTTGCTGCCAAGGTGGCCTCCAAATGCCTGGTGGAAAGCACTGTGTCCTCAATAATGATGCAGTGGTTGAAGCAGCATACCACCACAAACTTGGAGCTGCTTTGATGAGTCCTGGAGGGCTCAGTCCAGGGAGTGGAACCATTATTACAGGATGCCAATGGTTTACTCGGAGGTTGCTTGAGGTTGCAGGACTCTCATAGCTGTGTTGTCCTTCAGCGATTGGGTAGCGCAGGGATCTCATGAGCAACGTCTATAGAAGGTATCCCTGGTTACGAGGCAGCCAGTCACTGGTTCGTCATGGTGGCACAAAGGACTGCCATGGGATGAAGGTATTGTGGCTGCTACCAGGGTAGTGGGCATTTACCAACATAATGTTCTGTGCATAGTAACACACTAACTGCATATTGGTGAAATAGTATCCCTCATGGTTCCTTTACCTCTTCCCATTTACATGTGGGGCCCACAGAGCCATATCCATGCAGTTGATAGTTCCCTGCACTGATACCTTGACACAGCTTTTGCCTGGTTCTCTCTCTTGTAAGGATTTGTGTGCATTAATATTGAGTGGGATGGCGACTTTGTCCACTGGCAACTTTGTCCTCACCTTGCTGTGAGACTGCAGGCCATGTTGAAGGAGGTGGCACAGTTCAGTGACTAGCTATGTGCTGAATTATAGATGCCTCACATGTTGCTCCTGAGTGAGGCATAGGTAGGATGTGTTCCTTGAAAACCTGTGGTGGGAAAGGTCTTCTATTAAGAGCCCTCCTCTTCCTCCCTCTGTGCACAGCCTCTGCTTAAAACTTAAAAACTTTAAACTTAATAGTGAGAGTGAAGGATCAAATGAGGGAAGATGTGATAAATTAAAGATAAAGGACATGGCAAGACAGCAAGGTGGCAATAAGGGAATTAACCTGAGTGTGGCAGAAAGGGATAGAGCATGCAAACTTTGGAGTACGCTAGCAGATAAAGTGAGAGGTTGCAAAAATAATAAGAGTGAATTAAGGACACTCTATCTGAATGCATACAGATTCACAACAAGGTATATTAATTGATGGCACAAATGGAAGTAAAGAAGTATGACCTAATTGCTATTATGGAGAGGTAGCTGCAGGGTGACCAAGGCTAGGAACTGACTGATCAAGGGTATTTGACATTTAGGAAGGATAGGCAAAAAGGTAAAGGAGGTGGGGTAGCACTGTTAATAAAGGATGCGATCAATACATTATTGAAAGAGGATCTTAGATTGGAAGATCAAGATGCAGGATCAGTTTGGGTGGAACTAAGAAGCAGCAAACATTGGTGGGAAATGTTTATAGACCACCAAACAGTAGTGGTAATGTAGGGCATTGTATAAATTAGGGAATTAGAGGTGCGTATAACAAGGGTAATACAGTAATCACAGGGGACTTCAATCCACACACAGTCTGGGTAAACCCAGTTAGCACACATGCTGTGTAGGATGAATTGCTGGAATGTATACGAGATGATTTTCTAGAACAGTATGTTGAGGAACCAACTAGAGAACAGGCTATTTTAGATTTAGTATTGTGCAATGAGAAAGGGCTAATTAATAATCTCATTGCAAAGGAGCCTTTATGGAAGAGTGACCGTAATATGATAGAGTTTTACATTGAGTTTGGAAGTGATATAGTTCAATCAAAATTAGGATTTTAAATCTAAACAGAAACTATGAAGATAAAAGCAAAATACTGTGGATGCTGGAAATCTGAAACAAAAACAAAAATAGCTAGAAAAACTCAGCATGTCTGACAGCATCTGTGGAGAAGAAGACAGAGTTAACATTTTGAGTCCATATGACTTTTGAAACTATGAAGGTATGAAGGGCAAATTGGCTGTGGTAGATTAGGAAACTACATTAAAATGTATGATGAGCGACAAGCAATGGTTTGCATCTAAAGAATGGTTTACAACAGTCTATGTTCCTTTGTGGCACAAAAACCCAGCAGGAATAGTGACACGACCATGGTTAACAAGAGAAGTTAAGGACTGTATTAGATCAAAGAAAAATGCTTAAAAAGTTGCCAAAAAAGTAGTAAGCCTGAGGATTGGGAGCATTTTAGAATTCAGCAAAAGGGGACTAAGAAACTGATGAAGGAAGAAAATCAAATATGAAGGTAAACTTGAGAAACATAAAACAAACTGTAAAATCTTCAATAGATATGTAAAAAGGAAAAGATTAGCAAAGATAAACTACAAACAGGATCAGGGAGAATTTGAAATGGGGAATCAGTAAATGGCAGAGAAAAAATACAAATAAATACTTTGTCTGTCTTTAGGGAGGGAGATGCAAAAGAACTTCCCAGGAATACTAGAGAACCAAGGGCCTAGTGAGAATGAGGGACTGAAAGAAATTAGTGAAAAAGTGGTACTGGAAAAATTAATGGGACTGAAAGTTGATATATCCTCTGGACCTGATGATGTTGACATAGGTAGCTGTAGAGAGCATGGATGTATTGGTTGTCATCTTCCAAAATTCTATAGATTCTGGAATGGTTCCTATAGATTGGAAGATAACATATGTAACCCCACTATTTAACAAAGGAGGGAGAGAGAAAACTGGGAACCACAGATCTGTTAGCCTGGCATCAGTAGAGGGGAAAATGCTAGAATCTATTGTGAAGGATGTGATAACTGGACATTTAGAAAATAATGGAAGGGTTAGGCAGAGTCAACATGGATTTATGATGGGGAAATCACGTTTGACAAACCTGTTAGTGATTTTTGAGGATGTAACTAGCAGAATAAATAAGGGGAAACCAGTATATGTGGCATATTTGGATTTTCAGAAGGCTTTGCATAAGGTCCCACAAGAGACGTTAGTAAACAAAATTGGAGTGTGTGGGATTGGAGGTAATATACAGGCATGGATTGAGAGTTGGTTAATGGACAGAATAGGAATAAATGAGTCACTTTCACATTGGCAGAGGCTGACTAATGGGGTACTGCAAGGATCAGTGCCGGGGCCCCAATTATTCACAATCTAGATCAATTATTTGGATGTAGGAACTAAAGGTAATATTTTCAAGTTTGCAAAACTTGTCAGAAATGAGAGTTGTTAGGAGAGTGCAAAGAGGCTTCAAGGGGATTTGGATAGGCAAAGTGAGTGGGCAAGAACATGGCAGATGGAAGTTAATGTGGAAAAGTGTGAAGCTATCCACTCTGGTAGAAAAAAAACCAGAAACGTAGAGTATTTTTGTAATAGTGAGAGATTGGGAAGTGTTGATGTCCAAAACGATCTGGGTGTCCTTGTTCATAAGCCACAGAAAGCTAACATGCAGGTACTGCAAGCAATTAGGAAGGCAAGTGGTACCTTGGCCTTTATTGCAAGAGGGTTTAAGTACAGGAGTGAAGAAGTCTTGCTGCAATTCTATGGAGCCTTTGTTGAGACTACACCTGGAGTATTGTGTGTAGTTTTGGTCTCCTACCTAAGGAAGAATATACTTGTTATAGAGGGACTGCAAAAAAAGGTTCACCAGATTGATCCCTGGGATGGCAGGTTTGTCCTATAAGGAGAAATAAGGAGACAAGTTCTGAAGAATGAGAGGTGATCTCATTGAAGCATAGAAATTCTTACAGGGCTTGATGGGGTAGATGCAAGATGTTTCTTCTGGCTGGGGGGTCTAGAACCTGGAGCACAGCTTCAGGATAAGAGGCAGGCTATTTAAGACTGAGAAGAGGAGAAATTTCTTCACTGAGGGCACTCATTGAGAATGCTCAAGACAAAGACTTCTAGATAGCAAGAGATATGGGGATAGTGTGGGAAAATTACATTGAGGTAGATCATCAGCCATGATCTATTTAAATGGTGGAGCAGACTTGAGAGGCTGAATGGCCTACTCCTGTTCCTATTTCTATGTTCCTTTCCTCCCCTTTTGGGGGATGGAGCCTTACTGGGCTAGTGCTCCCCAAAGCTGGTGGCTTCCACGCCCTGAGAAATCACCTCTAATGGGGAGCTGAATTCTTTAAACTAGCTGCCCCTTCCGAATGGTGAACAGTTGATCTGGCTCCTAGCCTGTCACTGGGAATCCTCCCAGGTGTTGGGATTGTGTCAGGTCACTGTCCTGACGTGCTCACCCCTGTTTTATTAGCCTGGTCCCCAGCCATATGTTTCCAAAAGATGTCACTGAAGGGCAGCATGTAGATAAGAAATAGAAGGGGTCTAAGGGTAGTGAATTCCAGAGCTAACAGTGTGAAGAGAAGCCAGTGCAGGTGATTTCCTGGCCACGACTGAATAAATAAGAATGGAATCACACATGAGGGGCAGGTGGTGGCCTAGTTGTATTGTCTCTGGACTCGTAATCCAAAGAGCCACAGTAATGATCTGGGGACTTGGGTTTAAAACCCACCACGGCATGATGATCATAAAACTATTGTTACAAAACCCCACCTGGTCCATTAATGTCCTGTCCTTACCATGTGACTCCAGACCCAACACTCTCTTAAATGCCCTCTGGAATGGCTTAGCAAGCTATTCAGTTGGATCAGACTGTTAGAAAGTCCATAACGGATGGACCACCTGGCATCAACCTAGGTACCAGAAACAATAATGGCAAACTCATCCCTGTTGACCCTGCAAAGTCCTCCTTACTAACATTTGGAGGCAAGTGTCAAAATTGGGCGAGCTCTCTTACAGACTAGTCAAGCAACAGTCTGACATAGTCATCCTTACAGAATCATACCTTACAGATAATGTCCCAGACAGCATCATCACCATCCTTAGATATGTCCTGTCCTACCAGCAGGACAGACCCAGCAGAGGTGGCTACACGGCCGGGAGGGAGTTGCCCTGGGAGTCTTCGATATCCACTCTGGACCTCATGAAGTCTCATGGCATCAGGTAAAACATGGACAAGGAAACCTCCTGCTGATTACCAGGTACTGCCAGCACCAACACCCACCATCCTTCATGTTGAACTCCACTTGGAGGGTGACAGGGGCAGAGAAAGTACTCTAGCTGCAGGACTGCAATGTCCATCACCAAGATTGGCTCAGTAGCACCACTACAGTCCAAGCTGGCTGAGTCCTAAATGAGATGGGCGGCAGGTGGTGAGGGAACCAACAAGAGGATAAAATATACTGAACCTCATCCTCTCCAACCTGCCTGCCACAGATGCATCTGTATATGACAGTAACTTTAGGAGTGACCACTCTTCACATTGAGGATACCCTCCATCGTGTCGTGTGGCACCACCACCGCGCTAAATGGGATAGATTTTGAACAGATCTAGCAACTCAAGACTGGGCATCCATCAGGCGCTGTGAATCATCAGCAACAGCAGAATTGTACTCGAACACAATGTGTAACCTCATGGTCTGGCATTTCCTCCACTCTACCATTACCACCAAGACAGGGGATCAACCCTGGTTCAATGAAGAGTGCAGGAGGGCATGCCAGGAGCAGCACCAGGCATACCTAAAACTGAGAGGTCAACCTGCTGAAACTACAACACCAGACTACTTGTGTGTCAAACAGCATGAGCAGCAAATAATAGACTGGGCTAAGCAACCCCACAACCAATGTTTCAGAACTAAGCCCTGCAGTCCTGCCACATCCAGTTGTGAAGGGTGGTGGACAAATAAACAACTCACTGGAGGAGAAGGCTCCACAAACATCCCCATCCTCAATGATGGAGGAGCCCAGCACATCAGCGCAAAAGATAATGCTGAAGTATTTGCAAGAATCTTCAGCTGGAAGTGCTGAGTGGATGATTCGTCTCAGTCTCCTCCAGAGGTCCTAGCATCACAGATACCAGTCGTCAGCCAATTCGATTTACTCCACATGATATCAAGAAACAGCTGAAAGCACTGGATACTGCAAATGCTATGGGCCCTGACAATATTCTGGCAATAGTACTGAAGATTTATGCGCCAGAATCTGCCACACCACTAGCCAAGCTGTTCCAGTACAGTTAAAACACTGGCATCTACTCAGCTATATGGAAAATTGCCCAGGTATGTCCTGTACACAAGAAACAGGACAAATCCAACATGGCCAATTACCGGCCCATCAATCTACTCTCCATCATCAGTAAAGTGATGGAAGGGGTCATCAACAGTGCTATCAAGCGGCACTTGCTTAGCAATAACCTGCTCACTGACTGTGTTCTGCTGGGCCAACTCAGCCCGGTCTCATTACAGCCTTGGATCAAACATGGACAAAAGACACTCTCTGCCAACGGGATTATCAATGCAGCAGATAAGCGATAGAAGGATTCATTCATAAGAATGTCATTCACATTGAGCAATTAATAGACATGCTGAAGAGAAAATTGCGGTGTGTGTATATGCTCTTTAGCACTATTATTTGTTCACAATTTCACTAAATACATAGTGGTTGCCTTGTCTGATGAAAGAAATAAATGGAGATTATTATCAGTTATCGGAAGAAGAAGCAATCACAAAAACTACAACAGCAGCAAGAAGATTTGTGAAGCTTGTTTAAGATGCTTTCACTGAAGCATAAACCACCTGATAAAACACATTTCCCTACGCAGGGAAACACCTGATCTTCACTAATGAGCCTTCACGTAAGCTCCTTCCATTCCTCCTAATATGCCACTGATCGGAAAACAAGAAGTTCACACTTGACAGTCACTCTACACAGTGTCATATCCTTGCCTAGTGTTCAGATTTTCTTCATATGTATTAATGACCAAGACATGGCAGTGCTGGGCACAATTCTGAAGTTTGCAAATGACACAAAACTTGGAAGTATTGTGAGCTGTGAGGAGGATAGTAATAGACTTCAAGAGGACAGAGACTGGTAGAACAGGGGAACATGAGGCAGATGAAATTTAGTGTCGAGAAGTGATACATTTTGATGGAAAGAACAAGGAGAAGCACAATACAATAAAAGATACAATTCTAAAGGGGGTGCAGAAATGGAGACCTGGAGGTATATGTGCATAAATTGTTGAAAGTGGCACAGCTGTTGAGGAAGTGTTAAAAAGGCATATAGGATCCTAAGTTTTATAAACAGAGGCATGGAGTACAAAAGCAAGGAAGTTATGATGAATGTTTAGAAAACATTACAACTGGAGTATTGTGCCTAATCCTAGACATCACACTTTAGAAAGGATGTGAAGGCTTTGGAATGTCTGCAGAAAAGATTTACAAGAATGTTTCCAGAGATGAGGGACTTCAGTTATTTGGATAGATTGAAGAAGCTGGAGTTTTTTTCCTTACAGAAAATTGAAAGGAGATTTGATAGAGGTGCTCAAAATCATGAGGGGTCTAGACAGAGTAGATGGAGATAAACTGTTTCCGCTGGCAGAAGAGACTGATTTAAAGTGACTGGCAAAAGAAGCAATGGCAACATGAGGAAATTCTTTTTTACACAGCGAGTGGTTAGGATCTGGAATGCACTGAGACTGTCTTAGAGTATGGTGAAGGCAGATTTGATCATGGCTTTAAAAAGGGAATTAAATAAGCATTTGAAAAGAAAAAATGCTGGGCTATTGGCAACAGATGTGGAATTGGACCAGCAGAGAACTGGCATAGGCTCTATTGGCTGAATGGCCTCCATTTCTGCTGTAACCATAATATGATTTTATGATTTTTACACTATAAACTATTCCAATAAATCAACAAATTCAAGGAATTTTCAGAGTCTGTTTTCTTTTATACTTTATATGCCCTATATTAACACTTTAAATGCCACCTGAGACGTTGACAACTGTTCGGAACTATTTCGAGCCTCCGAGCACAAAAATGGCTCTTTGTGGGGCATTTTTCATTCCTGAGATTGCATAGGCTCATCCACAGCCTAGTTCTGGAGGGACTGTCTGGAGATCTCTTCTTGTGTTTTTGTTCTGAGGGAAAGCTGCTTCATCAGTGCACTCTCTAGCTATCCCATCTGAACTGGTGCCTCAAACTTAATGAAAACACGGTCAATAAAACCCTGAGAAAGTCAACCAATCTGCATTTGGGTCTCTCCGATCTAGAACAGACTGTAGTGAGAACATTGAATAGCGTCTAAATACTAAATTGAACAAAGTACATATAAATCTCTGCTTCAACTGGAAGGAATGTTTTGAGGTCTTGGAAAGTAAAGAGAGAGGTAAAAGGGCAGATGTTGCATCTCCTGTGCTTGGATGGAAAGGCGCCATGGGAAGGACAGAGGGTGTTTGGAGTGATTGAGGAGTGGACCAGGATATCGCAGAATACCTTCTGAATAGTTAAAGTGGAGGGGAGGGAAAGATGTGTTTGGTAGCGATGATCAGAGGCTGTTGGGGTGGAACGTGTGGACAAGGGTAACCCTGTCAAGGTTTTGGGCGGGAGGGGAAGCGATGAGAGCAGACATGTCAGAAATGGGATGGACCTGGTCCAGGGCCCTGTCAACCTCGGGAGGGAAGTTCTCGGCTGAGAAAAAAGGAAGGCATAACAGAGATACTGGTATGGAATAAAAACAAAAAAACTGCGGATGCTGGAAATCCAAAACAAAAACAGAATTACCTGGAAAAACTCAGCAGGTCTGGCAGCATCGGCGGAGAAGAAAAGAGTTGACGTTTCGAGTCCTCATGACCCTTCGACAGAACTTGCGTTCGAGTCCAAGAAAGAGTTGAAATATAAGCTGGTTTAAGGTGTGTGTGTGGGGGGCGGAGAGATAGAGAGACAAAGAGGTGGGGGGGGGGGTGGTTGTAGGGACAAACAAGCAGTGATAGAAGCAGATCATCAAAAGATGTCAACGACAATAGTACAATAGAACACATAGGTGTTAAAATTAAAGTTGGTGATATTATCTAAACGAATGTGCTAATTAAGAATGGATGGTAGGGCACTCAAGGTATAGCTCTAGTGGGGGGTTTTTTTTATATAATGGAAATAGGTGGGAAAAGGAAAATCTTTATAATTTATTGGAAAAAAAAGGGAAGGGGGAAACAGAAAGGGGGTGGGGATGGGGGAGGGAGCTTACGACCTAAAGTTGTTGAATTCAATATTCAGTCCGGAAGGCTGTAAAGTCCCTAGTCGGAAGATGAGGTGTTGTTCCTCCAGTTTGCGTTGGGCTTCACTGGAACAATGCAGCAAGCCAAGGACAGACATGTGGGCAAGAGAGCAGGGTGGAGTGTTGAAATGGCAAGCGACAGGGAGGTTTGGGTCATTCTTGCGGACAGACCGCAGGTGTTCTGCAAAGCGGTCGCCCAGTTTACGTTTGGTCTCTCCAATGTAGAGGAGACCACATTGGGAGCAACGAATGCAGTAGACTAAGTTGGGGGAAATGCAAGTGAAATGCTGCTTCACTTGAAA
This sequence comes from Carcharodon carcharias, assembly GCF_017639515.1. Lineage (NCBI taxonomy): Eukaryota > Metazoa > Chordata > Chondrichthyes > Lamniformes > Lamnidae > Carcharodon > Carcharodon carcharias. Next base: position 61,373,855 of record NC_054467.1, on the reverse strand, counting down.
GGAGTGTTTGGGTCCTTGGACGGTGAGGAGAGAGGAAGTGAAGGGGCAGGTGTTGCATCTTTTGCGTGGGCATGGGGTGGTGCCATAGGAGGGGGTTGAGGAGTAGGGGGTGATGGAGGAGTGGACCAGGGTGTCCCGGAGGGAGCGATCCCTACGGAATGCCGATAAGGGGGGTGAAGGGAAGATGTGTTTGGTGGTGGCATCATGCTGGAGTTGGCGGAAATGGCGGAGGATGATCCTTTGAATGCGGAGGCTGGTGGGGTGATAAGTGAGGACAAGGGGGACCCTATCATGTTTCTGGGAGGGAGGAGAAGGCGTGAGGGCGGATGCGCGGGAGATGGGCCGGACACGGTTGAGGGCCCTGTCAACGACCGTGGGTGGAAAACCTCGGTTAAGGAAGAAGGAGGACATGTCAGAGGAACTGTTTTTGAATGTAGCATCATCGGAACAGATGTGACGGAGGCGAAGGAACTGAGAGAATGGGATGGAGTCCTTACAGGAAGTGGGGTGTGAGGAGCTGTAGTCGAGATAGCTGTGGGAGTCGGTGGGTTTGTAATGGATATTGGTGGACAGTCTATCACCAGAGATTGAGACAGAGAGGTCAAGGAAGGGACCACGTGAAAATGATGGAGGGGTGGCGATTGGAAGCAAAATTAATAAATTTTTCCAAGTCCTGACGAGAGCATGAAGCGGCACTGAAGTAATCATCGATGTACCGGAGAAAGAGTTGTGGAAGGGGGCCGGAGTAGGACTGCAACAAGGAATGTTCCACATACCCCATAAAGAGACAGGCATAGCTGGGGCCCATGCGGGTACCCATAGCCACACCTTTTATTTGGAGGAAGTGAGAGGAGTTGAAGGAGAAATTGTTCAGTGTGAGAACAAGTTCAGCCAGACGGAGGAGAGTAGTGGTGGATGGGGATTGTTCGGGCCTCTGTTCGAGGAAGAAGCTAAGGGCCCTCAGACCATCCTGGTGGGGGATGGAGGTGTAGAGGGATTGGACGTCCATGGTGAAGAGGAAGCGGTAGGGGCCAGGGAACTGGAAATTGTTGATGTGACGTAAGGTGTCAGAGGAATCACGGATGTAGGTGGGAAGGGACTGGACAAGGGGAGAGAGAAGGGAGTCAAGATAACGAGAAATGAGTTCTGTGGGGCAGGAACAAGCTGAGACGATCGGTCTACCGGGGCAGTTCTGTTTGTGGATTTTGGGTAGGAGATAGAAGCGGGCCGTCCGAGGTTGGGAGACTATCAGGTTGGAAGCTGTGGGAGGGAGATCCCCAGAGGAGATGAGGTCAGTGACAGTCCTGGAAACAATGGCTTGATGTTCAGTGGTGGGGTCATGGTCCAGGGAGAGGTAGGAGGAAGTGTCTGCGAGTGTCTTGTTCTCACACTGAACAATTTCTCCTTCAACTCCTCTCACTTCCTCCAAATAAAAGGTGTGGCTATGGGTACCCGCATGGGCCCCAGCTATGCCTGTCTCTTTATGGGGTATGTGGAACATTCCTTGTTGCAGTCCTACTCCGGCCCCCTTCCACAACTCTTTCTCCGGTACATCGATGATTACTTCGGTGCCGCTTCATGCTCTCGTCAGGACTTGGAAAAATTTATTAATTTTGCTTCCAATCTCCACCCCTCCATCATTTTCACGTGGTCCCTTCCTTGACCTCTCTGTCTCAATCTCTGGTGATAGACTGTCCACCAATATCCATTACAAACCCACCGACTCCCACAGCTATCTCGACTACAGCTCCTCACACCCCGCTTCCTGTAAGGACTCCATCCCATTCTCTCAGTTCCTTCACCTCCGTCGCATCTGTTCCGATGATGCTACATTCAAAAACAGTTCCTCTGACATGTCCTCCTTCTTCCTCAACCGAGGTTTTCCACCCACAGTCGTTGACAGGGCCCTCAACCGTGTCCGGCCCATCTCCCGCGCATCCGCCCTCACACCTTCTCCTCCCTCCCAGAAACATGATAGGGTCCCCCTTGTCCTCACTTATCACCCCACCAGCCTCCGCATTCAAAGGATCATCCTCCGCCATTTCCGCCAACTCCAACATGATGCCACCACCAAACACATCTTCCCTTCACCCCCCTTATCGGCATTCCGTAGGGATCGCTCCCTCCGGGACACCCTGGTCCACTCCTCCATCACCCCCTACTCCTCAACCCCCTCCTATGGCACCACCCCATGCCCACGCAAAAGATGCAACACCTGCCCCTTCACTTCCTCTCTCCTCACCGTCCAAGGACCCAAACACTCCTTTCAAGTGAAGCAGCATTTCACTTGCATTTCCCCCAACTTAGTCTACTGCATTCGTTGCTCCCAATGTGGTCTCCTCTACATTGGAGAGACCAAACGTAAACTGGGCGACCGCTTTGCAGAACACCTGCGGTCTGTCCGCAAGAATGACCCAAACCTCCCTGTCGCTTGCCATTTCAACACTCCACCCTGCTCTCTTGCCCACATGTCTGTCCTTGGCTTGCTGCATTGTTCCAGTGAAGCCCAACGCAAACTGGAGGAATAACACCTCATCTTCCGACTAGTGACTTTACAGCCTTCCGGACTGAATATTGAATTCAACAACTTTAGGTCGTAAGCTCCCTCCCCCATCCCCACCCCCTTTCTGTTTCCCCCTTCCCTTTTTTTTCCAATAAATTATAAAGATTTTCCTTTTCCCACCTATTTCCATTATATAAAAAAAAACCCCCACTAGAGCTATACCTTGAGTGCCCTACCATCCATTCTTAATTAGTACATTCGTTTAGATAATATCACCAACTTTAATTTTAACACCTATGTGTTCTATTGTACTATTGTCGTTGACATCTTTTGATGATCTGCTTCTATCACTGCTTGTTTGTCCCTACAACCACCCCCCCCCCCACCTCTTTGTCTCTCTATCTCTCCGCCCCCCACACACACACCTTAAACCAGCTTATATTTCAACTCTTTCTTGGACTCGAACGCAAGTTCTGTCGAAGGGTCATGAGGACTCGAAACGTCAACTCTTTTCTTCTCCGCCGATGCTGCCAGACCTGCTGAGTTTTTCCAGGTAATTCTGTTTTTGTACTGGTATGGAATGTTGCGTTGTCAGAACAGATATGACAAAAATGGAGAAACTGGGAGAATGGAAATGGATTCCTTATAAGAACTGGAGTGTGAGGAAACATAGTCGAGGTAGCTGTGGAATCAATGGGGTGATAGCGATATTCATTCATAGCCTATCCCCAGAAATGGAAACAGAAATTGAGGAAGGAGAGTCAAAATTGGACCATATAAAGATGTGAGGAGGGTGGAAATTGGAAGCAAAGTTGATGAAATTTTACCCTTTTTTATATTGCCTCTCTTTCTTCCTACCAAAATGTATCACTTTCCACTCTTTGGCGTCAAACGTCATCTGTGTCATGTCCGCGCATTCCACCAGCCTGTTTATGTCCTCTTCAAGGCTATTATCATCTTCCTCACTGTTTAAAATGCTTCTAAATTTTGTGTAATCTGCAAAGTGAAATGGTATCCTGTACACCCAAGTCCAAGTCAATAATATATCAAAAAAGCACACATTGTAGTATTGACCCCTGGGGAACTCCATTGTACTACTCAGAGTGGCAGAGACTTCATAAAACAGCACGAGAGCGGCAGAGAATTCAGAAAGGAACACGAGTGGCAATGAGTTCATAGAGTAGCTAACTGCATTGTGAAAAAGAATCAAAGTGTGACTTCACAGGCAAACGTAAGTAATTGGGTGATGGGTTTTGCTCATTTATCTTTCAGAACTCATAATTTATTCATAATTTTAAGGTATTAGTAAATTTTCAAGCTGTAGCAAAGCTCATTGGAAGTAGTGGGGTTTATTAATCATAAATTAATTATGCAAATAATAACTAATTAATATATTATAATGATGGCAAGGCGGGTGATGTGTTGTGACTGCAGAATGTGGGAATTTCTGGGTGCCAGTGTGATCTAGGGCAAACACGTCTATTGTAAGTGTGGCTTGATGAACTGTGGCTCAGTCATTGAACTGGAGGCTGCAGTCACTGCATCAGGGAGGAAGAAAGTTATTTGGACACTTTGTACCAGGAGACAATCACACCCCTTAGGATAGGATCTTCTGATTTGGTCAGTGGTCAGCATCAGGAGGGTGTGACTGCGAGTGAGACAGGTAAAGGGACCCAGAAAGTAGAAGTGGAGGACCCTCAGCCTTTGCAATTGTCCAACAGGTTTTGAGGTTCTTTCAGGCTGTATGGGTGGAAGTGGTGGCTGTAGAGTGGATGAGCATGCTGACCATATAACCATGGTACAGGATGCCATTCAAGCAGGGAGGGTTAATAGAAAGGCAGTAGTAGTAGGGGACAGTATAGTCAGGCGGATAGACACAGTTGTTTGCAGCCAAGAGCAAGAATCCAGATAGTTGTGTTGTCTGAGTAGTGCCAGGGTATGGGACATCTGCTCTGAGTTGGAGAGGTGCTGGCAGTGTGAGGCAGAGGATCCAGTGGTTGTGGTACACATTGGTACCAATGAAATAGGTAGAATGAGGAAATAGGTTCTGCCAAGGAAGTATGAGTAGCTAGGGGCTAAATTAAAAAGCAGAATCTCAAAGGTAATAATCTCTAGATTACTACCTGAGCCATAAGCAACTTGGGGTAGGGTAAATCAGTTGAGAGAGTTAAATGTGTGGGTCAAAGATTGGTATAGGAGAAGTGGATTTTGATTTATGGGGCACTGGCACTAGTACTGGGGAAAGTGGGAGCTGTATCATTGGGATGGTCTTCACTTGAATTGTGCTGGGTTCAGTTCTGGAGATTTGTATAACTAGAGCAGCAGAGAGGGCTTTAAACTCAATAGTGGGAGCAAGGGATCAAGTTTGGGAAGATGTGTTAAATTAGAAGAGAAGACAAAGCAAGAGAGCAAGGTAGGAATAAGAGAAATGATAATCAGAGTGTGGCAGGAAGAGACAGAAAGTAGAAACCTAAAAGCGCACCAGCAGATAAGGCTAGTTGTATAAAAAAGTGAAAATACAGGACTAAAGGCTCTGTATCCGAATGCACATAGCATTCATAACAAAACAGATCAATTCACAGCACAAATAGAAATAAATACGTATGATCTGATAGCCATTACAGAGACATGGCTGCAAGATGACAAAGACTGGGACCTTAATACTCAAGCGTACATGACATTTAGGAAGGACAGGAAGCTAGGAAAAAGTGTAGGGGGCTCTGTTAATTAAGGATAGCATTGGTACAATAGAGATTACCTTAATTCTGGAGATCAAGATGTAGAATCAGTTTGGGTAGAGCTGAGAAATAATATAAGTGAGAGGTCACTTGTGAGAGTAGTTTATAGGTCCCCGAACAATAACCACACTGTAGGACAGGGTATACAGGAAGAAATAATGGGAGCTAGTGATAAAGGAACGGTGATAGTCATGAGTGATTTCAATCTACATATAGATTGGACAAATCGGATTGGCAAAGGTAGTCTGGATGATGATCTCATAGTGTTTTCAGGACAGTTTCTTAGAGCAGTATGCTCTACAGCAAACCAGAGAGCAGGCTATACCACATCTGCTAATATGCAATGAGACAGGATTAATGAATGACCTCATGGTGACCTCATGATTGAATTTTACATTCAGTTTGAGGGAGAGAAGAGTGCATCTAAGACTAGTGTTTTAAACTTAAATACAGGCCATTATGAGGGCATGAAGACAGAGCTGGCTAAAGTGAACTGGTAAATTAGGTTAAGGGATATGTCAGTAGAGATGCAATGGCAGACATTTCAGAATACTCAGGAAAGATACATTACAGTGAGAAAGAAAGACTCTAAGGGAAGGACACACATCCATGGCTAACTAAAGAAGTTAAAGATAGTATCAAATTGAAAGAAAAAGCATATAATTCTGCAAATTGGCAGAATGAGTGGCAGGTCAGAAGAGTGGACAGAATATAAGAACATCAAAAATTGACAAAAAGATTAATAAGGAGGGAGAAATTAGAGTAGAAAAGTAAACTAGCTAGAAATATAAAAACAGATAGTAAGTTTCTACAGGTATTTAAAAAGGAAAAGAACAGACCTGCTGAGTTTTTCCAGGTAATTCTGTTTTTGTTTTGGATTTCCAGCATCCGCAGTTTTTTTGTTTTTATAAGGAAAGTGAATGTTGGTCCACTAGAGGGAGAGTCTGGGGAATTAATAAAGGAAAATAAGGACATGGTGGATGAATTTACCAGATATTTTGCAACTGTCTTCACTGTGGAGGATACAAATAACATTCCAGAAATAAATGTGAATCAGAAGGTGAAAGGGAGGGAAGAATTTAAAACAATGACAATCATCAGGGAAAGGATACTGAGAAAAATATTAGAACTAAAAGCTGACAAGTCCTCAGACCTTGATGGACTTCATCCTGGAGTCTTAAAGAAGTGGCTGCTGAAATAGTAGATGCATTGGTTTGAATTTTCCAAAATTCGCTACATTCTGGATAAGTACCATCAGATTGGAAAATAGTGAATCCTCTATTCAAGAAAGGAATGAGACAGACAGGAGGAGACTACAGGCCAGTTAGCTTAACATCTGTCATAGAGAAAATGCTGGAATTTATTATTAATATAGCTCATAGTAGGTACTTAGAAAATCTCAATGCAATCAGGCAGAGTCAACATGGTTTTGTGAAACGGAGATTATGTTTGACTAATTTATTGGAGTTCTTTGAGCAAGTGACTAATTTATTGGAGTTCTTTGAGCAAATAACAAACAACATGGATTAAGCAATTGCATGTGCTGTACTTAGATTTCCAGAAGGCACTTGGCAAGGTGCCACATCAGAAATTACTATGCAAAATAAGACCTCAAGGTGTAGGGGAAACATTTTAATTTGGACAGAGGATTGGTTAACTAACAGGAAACAGGCTAAGCATAAATGGGTCTTTTTTTGGGTTGGCAAGACGTGATAAGTGGAGTGCTACAGGGATCAGTGCTGGGACCTCAAATATTTACAATTTATATCAATAACTTGGATGAAGGGACCAAATGTATGGTTGCTAATTTTGCTGATGACACAAAGATAGGTAGGAAAGTAAGTTGTGAAGCGGACATATGGAGCCTGCAAAGGGATATAGATGGGTTGAGTGGACAAAATTTGGCAGATACAGTATAATGTGGAAAAATGTGAACTTGTCCACTTTGGGAGGAAGAATAGAAAAGCAGCATAATATTTAAATAGAGAGAGATTGCAGAATTCTGAGGTACAGGTAGAGGTAGGATAATCGGGTCAAAGGTTACTGAGAGTAGGCAGGAATGTGGAGTTGAGGCCATGACCAAATCAGTCATGATCTTATCGAATGGTGGAGCAGGCTCAAGGGGCCAAATGGCCTATTCCTGCTCCTAATTTGTATATTCGTATGTTCCTCCAGCCCAAAGAGTAATCGTTCACCACCACTCTTTCCCTGACCTTTAACCAATTTCATTTCCTTGCTGCCACTGCCTCTGTTATTCCAGATATTGCAACTTTTCTGACAAGCCTATTATGTGGCACTCGATCTTTTGGAAATCCATATACACCACATTAAGCACACTACCCTCATCAACACTCTCTGTTACATTAAAAACTCAAGCATGTTAGTTAAGTATGATTTATCTTTAACATATCAGTACTGGATTTCTTAATCACTTGGACAAGTGTGAATTATTAGCTTGAGCCCACCCTTCCCTCAGCATCTTAGGATGCATCCCATTTGGACCCAATGACTTATCTACTTTAAGAACAGCCAGCTTTTCCATTATATCCTCTTTATTAGTTTATAGCCCATCCAGTAACCCAGTTACCTTTTTGTAACTTTGGCACTATGAACTTTTTTTGGTGAAAACAGATGCAAAGTACTCATCTAATACCTCAGCCAAATGTTGTGCCTTCATACATAGATCTCTTTTTTGGTTCCTAATCACCCCACCCCTCCTGTTATGCACCTACTACTTCTATGCCTACAGAAGACTTTTAAATTCCCTTTCTTGTTATTTGCTAGTCTATTCTCATACTTTCTCTTTGCCCCTTATTTCCCCTTTTCACTTCTCCCCGAACTTTTTTACATTCAGCATGGTTTGCACTTGTAGTATCAGCCCGACACATCGTACACCCACTTTTTCTGCTTCAGTTTGCTTTCTATCTCTTTCATCATCCAGGGATCTCTGTTTTGGGCGATTTCAGCTTTCCATTCGTAGAAACATAAAACTATAACTGAACCATCTTTCTTTAAAGGTCAGCCATTGCTTAACTGCATACTTGCCTGCTAATCTTTAATGGCAATTTACCTGGACCAGATCCATTCTCAACCCACTGGAACTGGCTCTCCTCCAAGAAAGTATTTTTACTCTAGATTGCTTCTTGTCCTTTTCCATAGTTTATCTAAACCTTATGATGCTATGATCGTTTGGTAGTACAGGACTTGAATATCGTTGAAAAAGAGACATGTCTAAGCTTTTCGTCTTGCACTCATCAAGACACTGAAAGAATATCAATATAAGGGGGAAAACAACAACTTATACAGTATAAATTGTTGTTTTCCCCTTATATTGGTATTCTTGCGAAGTATCCTGATAAGTGCAAGATAGAAATCTTAGACATGTCTCTTTTCAATGATGATATGATCACTGTTCCCTAATTGCTTTCCTGCTGACCCACCTCATTCCCTGACACCAGCAATGCCTTCTTCCTTGTTGGGCCAGAAACTTACTGATTGCTTACTTCCTCTTTCTGCCCTTAATACCATTATCCCAGTTTGTATCAGGATAATTGAAGTTCCCCATTATTATTTTATAGTTCTTGCACTTGATTTCTCTGCAAATTGGCTCCTCTTTCTCCTTCCCATTAGTTGGTGGCCTATAAAATACATACAGTAACGTAATGGCAGGGGACCAGTTAACTAGATAGCTACCATTATGGATCAGAATAGTGCCAACAGCAGAGGGTTTGATGCTTGCTCTGACTGAGGTAACTTCGGGCCTGCTCTGACTGAAGTAACTTTGGGGCCCGCCTCTTTGCTATGCCCATAGTAAAAATCATGCACGTTGCTGTTGTTCACCAAATAATATTGAAAGACCTGCCTTTGGACAGAGAACTAATTAGTGAAATGACATCTCTGTTGTTTAACTCCAACCAAATAGATTGTTCTCAAGACATTCTCTCTCCTGCACTGTATCATTCTTCATAATCAATACTGCCACCCTTCCTCCTTTCTTTCCTTCCTTATCTTTTCTGAACACTTTACATCTGGCAATATTTGATATCCAATTCTGCCCTTTTTGGAGCCAGGTCTCCACTATCAATACATCTTATTCCCATGTGGCTGTTTGTACCTGCAAATCACCAACATTATTTACCACATTTCATGCATTTACACATATACAATGCAAACCCATCTCAGACCCTCTTGTACTCTTTTGTCTGGTCCAGTCTAATACCATACTATTTCTCACTTGAGAGCCACCTGTCTCTCCCAATCCTTGTTTTTTCTTTCTTTTGCTAATTTCTGATGCCCACCCTATTGTCCAATTAGTTTAAACACTCAGGCTGTTGACTACATCCAGCTCATTACTTATCATTAAATCTTACATGGTCTGCTACCCTTGCTGGTTCTCAGATATATTGTTTAAGAAAACTATCCTGAACACATTCAAGAATTTTGCCAACTTTCTAACATGAGCTCATCTGCTAACCCTTAAAATCATGTATTTAAACCATTCTGCCTTCACTTGTCTAATCTCTGCATTAATTCATCATGCCATTACCAGGGAGCCTATACACATCTCTCACAGGTCCAAAATTATTTTCTATTTCTTAACTGTACCCTTAAAGGCTCTACTGCCTGCTCCCTCTTCTTCAACCATCTATCATAGAAGTTCATCCTTAATTACTAAAGCCACTTCTCCCCATCTACCATTTTCCCTAACCTTCTTGTAGGCATTATAACTTGGTATATTCAGTTCTTGAACCTGATCGTCTTACAGCCAATTCTCAGTAATGGCTACCATGTTGCACCCTCCAAGTTGAATTGCGGCTGTAATTCATTTAACTTGTTCTTTATTCTCTGTGTTTGCATAAAGAACATCTAATTGGACTACAAATCCTAACCTGTCCTTCCACCCTAATGCTTTTCCTCCCATATTTATTTCTCTTGTGATTTAATTACTCTACATCTTTTAGTTTTACCTTCACCCATTGTGCCTGGAGCACTATCCCTGATTATTACTCTACTCTTCCTTTTCAGATATTTTAGTATTATTTATACTGGGCTGTAACTTCTGATGAGCGTCGGAAAGTGCTGGCACGCAGGAATTGGAAGAAATAAATACCTATTACCTGGTCCTGAAAATTATGTTGCCACTTCCATTCATCGAATCTGCTTGGGGCCTGCATTGAAAGACTCCTCGCAGGCCCCAGAAAAGTGCAGCTTCAGTGAATTTGAAGCCATACCCCCTTTTTTTACATCACTTGCTGCCATAAAACAGGTATGTTTAAAGGGCCAGGGCAATTGACAGGCCAAAGGGACGGAATTTGGGGAGTGGGCGCTGACCAGGGCAGTCTCAGGAGGCGGCTCCAAGGTCCGGAAGCACAAGGCAGCTCTGAGGTCTGGGGACAGGGCAGTTCCGAGGTGGGCCCCATCGGATGTTGGGGGGGGGGGTGGTGTCAGAGGCTTGGGAGTATCGGAGATCAGGGGGTGAGGGCTGTCAGAGTGTAGGTGGTGTCAGAGGTCAGGGGGTTGTTGGAAGGGTGGGGACTGTCGGAGGTCTGGGGGGGGGCGTTTGTCGGAGGTGTACTGTGGGGTCAGTCTGGGTCTTTACAATAGTTACTCAGAAGTTAGGAGAGTTCATACTTCTAACTTTTTCTGAGTACTATTGGTATAACTTTGGCGGAACCATCCAAAGTTTGCAATTTAAACCACATTTTCCAATGGTTCCTGGCGCAGCACAATTGTCCACAGGAAGCATTTGTGGACAATTGCCGTGTAAACCCTTACCTCGGAACTTTTCAAAGGGATTCCCCAGCACATCTTTGGGGTACCCCACTAAATCCGACGCAGGGCAGCTCAGAAGTTATGGGCCGCTTTCTTTTCCATCTGAGCCGCCTCCCCCATTTAATAGTTTAAAGACCATATGACTACCCGAACTAATCGTTCCACTATGGCCCTGGTCCCACTTAAGTTCAGGTATACAGTTCCTTCCTGTCCCAATATTGCATTAACTGGACCTTCTTTCTCCCACCATGTGTTCACCTCCTTAATCTATTTACCCCTCTGCCAATTTGCAAGTGGCTCAGGTGATAATCAAGACATTATAACCCTCGTCATGTTCACACAGTTATACCTATGGATTTTTGAAATTGGACACTGCTATGAAAATGGAGTTGAGAAGTAAGGTGACCTCTTTTGTGCCAATGTACATGGAAATACAGAAGGCTAGAGCTAGCCTGCTTGTCTGGACAAGATATTAAAATGCAAATGAACTTTTGGGACATTTCATTAAGAGGGCATTAAAATGCAATTTCTGTGGATAAGTGGCTGCTGTTGTCCAAATAACTGCACAAGCCAGTTCACAATGGGATTTGCAGACTTCTTGCCTGTAGAATGGGTTTCCACAGCATGGGTGAGAAGAAGCCCATTCCATCGCAAGATGCAACAAATGGGAGAAACTCAAACACCACTGTGTGTCAATCCCAAATTGTCAAGATACCATTTGCGTGGACAATAGAAAACAGGCACTATGGTCACATGACAGTAACCAGGTTTCGATAAGGTGCATTTATTAAGACACATTTTGAGAGCAGCCACAGGAGAGACAGAGAACTGACCGGCAAAGGAAGGACTCTGCCTTAGACCCATCAGCAGACAGAGAATTAGGGCTAACCTTTACCTAATGATTTGAAAAACAAAACTAAGTTTTCGCTACAAGGGTTTGGCTGCACTTCAATGGTGAGAAGCCAGAAACCTACTACTGCAAATCCGTCGTCAGAAATTTCCATTTCTTCAGTGAACCAAAAGAAAATCACAGGCCTGCAACATTTCAAGACTGCATCTCCAGAGAATCATAGGTGAAAGTGAAATTTTGGACTCAAGATCTAAGTGACCTACCTCTCTCATAATCACCTTTTGTGTGCATGTGAACACCATTGCAAATACTTCAGGTGTTGAGTAATAAACATTTTTTCCTTTTATTTATGAAAATCTGTCTTTTGTCTGTTCTTGAGAGTTATAACACTCATGGGGTTAAAATACTTTTTAAAACACTTGTAACTCCGGTCAGTCAAAAGTGGCAAAGATGGGGGACCATCCTACAATCTCTCCTGTTTGTAACATCCTCGATGTCTTTTAAAAAAAATTTAGCTTCTAGTAGTCTCTGGCCAGGACCTCATGCCTTACTCTTTCCTATGTTGTTGGTCCCAACATGAATAACAATTGGATCCTTCCCCCCCAACCCCGCCCTCTCCAATATTCAACCCAGTTCGAGGTGTCCTTCACCCTGGCAGTGGGAAGGCAACGTACCATATGATTCTCTTGATTCTGCTCAGAAAGGATGCTGTCCATTCCTAGAATTATTGGATCCCCTACAACTACCACATTACTGTTCCTTCTTCTTCCCTTTGGACAGTCTCCATGCTGTGCAGATAGACTTCCAATGTTTAGGCAGCATCATAAAGGAGGATTTCCTCTGTGCTATGTATAAAACAAAATCATAAATCCAAAAAGACACATTGCAAAGAAGAAAATCGTCCTCTTCAGTTGTACTCCAACTGTAGATTTTCCATTGTGTAACTTATTGCATATCTTATATTTGACAGCCTACAAAAAATAGGAAACATAGTACACCATCCTTGTTTTTATATGATTTAATATTGTTAATAGGACACTGTTTGCAAATAAAAGTTTACTCATGAAAATGCAATTATTGTCAAAAGAAATCAATGTAAAAATAAAGCAGAATTGATGGATCCACTTTTTTCGTTAAATATACCATAACCTCCCTGGTCACCTTTTACAGCACATGGTTGTTTCTGACCACTTCCAAAACCTTCCTTTCCACCTTGTCCACCTCAAACTGGTGTTTTACATCACAGCCACAAATAAATAAATGTAGATGCGATAAAACCACAATTTCAGCATCATATACCAATTACCTACAAATGTTTCAAGGGGAAATGAACAATTTCAAAAAATTATTATAAAGAACTGCTTTGTAGTTGTTGATTGAACTGTAAAAGATTCAGCCTGTCAGTCTTCATTCTAAATGTTTCTTGTATTGAATATGGCAAGTTGGATTCATATATTTGGCTCTCTGAAAAATTGAAGTTTAGTCATCCAAGAAAAAATAGTTTCCACTCTTCTTCTGCTCCACATCCTATTGAAGAGAAAAGCGAAGTCATATAGATCAAACTTTGTATATTTCCTTATTGTGTTTTCAGAAAAAAAAGCTTTAAAAATGTTTCCCCTGCTTAAACCAATTTAAGAGCAACCCATAGTTGCTCACCTCCCAATGCTCCTCTTCCTCTTGTCCACTAGGAAGAGATAACTCAGTGTCTGCACATTACCCAAAACAAGACTATAAATGCAAATATGATCCCATTCTCATCATTTAGTAGTGCTGTGTATTTTTACAGCCAAGTGCTACATCACTAATGCTGATCTGAACTCTGTGAGAAGAACGGCAGTGTTTCTGCAACATGGCAGGAAGACTTCCTTCTAACAGCAACCATTGAAAATCTTTGTTCACGATTTTCTTCAATTTTGTTTATTTATTAAAATATTCCTGATCATTTGCTCCACCTCAGGTATTTTCTGCAAATTGTAAACAGAAAATATATACTTGGAAGTCTCAAAAGGACAACTAGTATTTAAAACTTATCAGTAGTACAAGGGAGCTTAAAAAAATAATGGACTTATAATTATAAATCATTTGGAATTGTTTTTTTGAAATTTATTTTAATTATAGTGTTTTCACTCATCTGACTGTGGAGTTAGTAATACGTATATAAATTTATGCTCACCTTGATAGAGTTCATCTTATTAATCCTTGGTCTATAATTGTTTGGGTCTCTTCGGAATGTGATTTCCAGCTGAGACAAGAATTTATTCATTCCAGCAAGCAGTGTCTGTGGACTTGAATTGTTTAAAACAACAATAAACACAGTGCAGTGTATTATAATAGATGCTTCCTGCATTGCTAGACAGATGAGAATAATGGTGAACTATTTACTCCATGTATAATTCTCACTCCCAAATGAAGCTAATTTCTATATGCATCAAGGTACAACTCAAAATGGATGAGCCATGCTTCTATCTCTTGAGAATTTATATTGATACTTTGGCTAACCACTTGCATATCACTTCACCTTGGTTGCATTACATCTTGATATGGTTTGCAAAGTAACTGATTACTTGGCTATTTATTTTCATTAAATTGATCTTTCTCTCTTCATAGTGCATGATTAACTGTGCAAAACAACTGAAGAGGCCAGCAACCACCACTAGTAGCACTTTGCTTTTACAGTTATGAGTACAGAATGCATTAACTTGTTTCATGGTTATGTCTTTAGTACATGGAAATTAAAGTTAATAAGTTGCTATATCTATTTTTGATAAGGTTAACCTCATACAGAGCATGAGGCAGGAACAAGGAAAGGTCATTTAGTCCATGTAAAATGGAGAGAACGATATCCTAGTTGAACTCAATCCTGTCCTCGGCCGCAATCTACATACATACAGGACTTGTTAGTTTAGACTTTCCTGATACATATGCATTGAAGCCACATCAGTTGGTGCACTTACACACAAGAGTTGAGGGAAGAGGAGAATTCAGAAGATAGACAGTGGACGGAACCTTACGCACTTATTTTTTGATGGAGCGTTGGGACCATATTTGGGCTGACTAGTTGAGGGTATTTAGTAGGGCTCAGCCAATTAAGAGGGCACCTCTGGGACTGGCATCCAACTAGATGCAGCAGGCAGATCAGTCAGAAGCCCAAATGAAGGCCAATTATTTAAAGGGGTATTGGCAGCATATACAGTGGCAGAACTGTGCATTGTAGATATCAAATTTGAAGCAAAAGGAGAGGAAGGTGCATGCCAGAAGAGGAAGAGAAGCTCCATGATTCACGGATGTGCCACTTAAGGTCATGGTGGAAGCTGTGAATGGCATTGAGGCAGGTGCTCTTTGGAGAGGATGGTAGCAGAAGCCTTGGAGTATGTGGAACCCACCTCCCATGTAAAGGTCAAAAGAGCTGTTTATCTCTCCAACTGGCCTCAATGGAATGTAACCAAGTTACTCTTGCTACAAATTATCCAAATACTTGCTTCAAGTTGTTCCCGTTACCGCTAGCCTTACAGAATAGCTAACACATTGAATGTTGGTTTCCCACTTTATGGTGCTTAGGTATTGTGCGACCCGTGTGCTGTTGGAAAAGAGCCACTGTACAATGGCTCTTTAATAGCATCTTAATTTTCCCAATTGTTTAGAGTTTTAGCCACAGAGGTTCTCGACCTCATTGGTAACCCGCCCTGGGAAATCCGGTGGGAGGCAGAACGACATTGGCTTACCAGCTCAATGTATTTTTTCCCTATTTTCCCAGTCCGCCTGCCACCGACACCACCTCCATGTGCCTGCTAAAATTCTATCCACGAAGCTCCATCACCAATAGTGACAGAAATATAGGAAAAGAAAAGTGGGCCATGTAATCGCTCAAGCTAGTTCTACTATTCAATTAGGTCATGGCTGATCTGTGGTCTAATTTGACGTACCTGCCTTTGCCCCATACCCCTTAATAGCTTTGGTTAACAGAAAAACTATCAATCTCAGACTTAAAATGAAGTGCCCCGCATCAACTGGCATGTAAAGAAGAGATTTCCAAACTTCTACCACCCATTCTGTGCAGCCCCTTAATTCTGGACTCCCCACCAGCAGAAATAGTTTCTATCAGTTTCTTTAAATAACTTGAGCTTTGATCAAACCATCCCTTAACCTTCTAAATAATGACCTAGTTTGTGTAATCTTTCTTCATCATTTAACCCTTAGAGTCCAGGCCTCATTCTGGTAAATTTATGCTGCACTCTCTACACAACTAATATATCCTTCCTAAGGTGTACTGTGACCAGATCTGGGCACAGTATAAAAGCAAAAAAACTGCGGATGCTGGAAATTCAAAACAAAAACAGAATTACCTGGAAAAATTCAGCAGGTCTGGCAGCATCGGCAGAGAAGAAAAGAGTTGACGTTTCGAGTCCTCATGACCCTTTGACAGAACTTGAGTGAATCCAAGAAAGGGGTGAAATATAAGCTGGTTTAAGGTGTGTGTGTGGTGGGGGGGGGAGGTGTTTGGGTGGGGGACAGAGAAGTGGAGGGGGTTGGTGTGGTTGTAGGGACAAACAAACAGTGACAGATAGAAGCAGATCATCAAAAGATGTCACAGACAATGGAACAAAAGAACGCATAGGTGTTAAAGTTGGTGATATTATCTAAACAAATGTGTTAATTAAGAATGGATGGTAGGGCACTCAAGGTATAGCTCTAGTGGGGGTGGGGGAGCATAAAAGATTTAAAAATAATGGAAATAGGTGGGAAAATAAAAATCTATATAATTTATTGGAAAAAACAAAAGGAAGGGGGAAGAAACAGAAAGGGGGTGGGGATGGAGGAGGGAGCTCAAGACCTAAAGTTGTTGAATTCAATATTCAGTCCGGAAGGCTGTAAAGTGCCTAGTCGGAAGATGAGGTGTTGTTCCTCCAGTTTGCATTGGGCTTCACTGGAACAATGCAGCAAGCCAAGGACAGACATGTGGGCAAGAGAGCAGGGTGGAGTGTTAAAATGGCAAGCGACAGGGAGGTTTGGGTCATTCTTGTGGACAGACCGCAGGTGTTCTGCAAAGCGGTCGCCCAGTTTACGTTTGGTCTCTCCAATGTAGAGGAGACCACATTGGGAGCAACGAATGCAGTAGACTAAGTTGGGGGAAATGCAAGTGAAATGCTGCTTCACTTGAAAGGAGTGTTTGGGCCCTTGGACGGTGAGGAGAGAGGAAGTGAAGGGGCAGGTGTTACATCTTTTGCGTGGGCATGGGGTGGTGCCATAGGAGGGGGTTGAGGAGTAGGGGGTGATGGAGGAGTGGACCAGGGTGTCCCAGAGGGAACGATCCCTACAGAATGCCAATAGGGGGGGATGAAGGGAAGACGTGTTTGGTGGTGGCATCATGCTGGAGTTGGCGGAATGGCGGAGGATGATCCTTTGAATGCGGACGCTGGTGGGGTGATAAGTGAGGACAAGGGGGACCCTATCATGTTTCTGGGAGGGAGATGAGGGCAGATGTGCAGGAGATGGGCCGGACACGGTTGAGGGCCCTGTCAACGACCGTGGGTGGAAAACCTCGGTTAAGGAAGAAGGAGGACATGTCAGAGGAACTGTTTTTGAAGGTAGCGTCATCGGAACAGATGCGACGGAGGCGAAGGAACTGAGAGAATGGAATGGAGTCCTGACAGGAAGCGGGGTGTGAGGAGCTGTAGTCGAGGTAGCTGTGGGAGTCGGTAGGTTTGTAATGGATATTGGTGGACAGTCTATCACCAGAGATTGAGACAGAGAGGTCAAGGAAGAGAAATGTCAGAGATGGACCATGGGAAAATGCTGGAGGGGTAGAGATTGGAAGCAAAATTAATAAATTTTTCCAAGTCCCGATGAGAGCATGAAGCAGCACCGAAGTAATCATCGACGTACCGGAAAAAGAGTTGTGGAAGGGGGCCGGAGTAGGACTGGAACAAGGAATGTTCCACATACCCCATAAAGAGACAGGCATAGCTGGGGCCCATGCGGGTACCCATAGCCACACTTTTTATTTGGAGGAAGTGAGGGGAGTTGAAGGAGAAATTGTTCAATGTGAGAACAAGTTCAGCCAGACGGAGGAGAGTAGTGGTGGATGGGGATTGTTCGGGCCTCTGTTCGAGGAAGAAGCTAAGGGCCCTCAGACCATCCTGGCGGGGGATGGAGGTGTAGAGGGATTGGACGTCCATGGTGAAGAGGAAGCGGTTGGGGCCAGGGAACTGGAAGTTGTTGATGTGACGTAAGGTGTCAGAGGAATCACAGATGTAGGTGGGAAGGGACTGGACAAAGGGAGTGAGAAGAGAGTCAAGATAACGAGAAATGAGTTCTGTGGGGCAGGAGTAAGCTGAGACGATCGGTCTACCGGGACAGTTCTGTTTGTGGATTTTGGGTAGGAGGTAGAAGCTGAGTCTGAGGTTGGGCGACTATCAGGTTGGAAGCTGTGGGAGGGAGATCCCCCAAGGAGATGAGGTCAGTGACAGTCCTGGAAACAATGGCTTGATGTTCAGTGGTGGGGTCATGGTCCAGGGAGAGGTAGGAGGAAGTGTCTGCGAGTTGACGCTCAGCCTCCGCGAGGTAGAGGTCAGTGCGCCAGACAACAACAGCACCACCCTTGTCAGCGGGTTTGATGACAATGTCAGGGTTGGACCTGAGAGAATGGAGTGCAGTAAGTTCAGAGAGAGAGAGATTAGAATGGGTGAGAGGAGCAGAGAAATTGAGATATTAGTCGTTCAAGCCAACATCCAGTAGAGAAACATTCACACAGGATGGTATTGCTGCCCACAAACTGCAGTCAGGTACATAACCTGCTCTACCATATTTGAGTCTAGATTATTTATTTAGACATTTAGTCTGCAGTTAAGTTCTTTTCCACACTAACTTGCAAAGTGCTAAAACACTCGTCTGAATTTTAAATACTTACTGTCCCAAGTTTACATGAACCACCTATGAACTTTATCTAAATTTCAAAATAGCTGAAAATGGAACTACTCCCCCAACAATAAAACTTACGGATTAGCTATTGTACTCCTAGATGGTATTCCATCAAACACTATCACACGGTCAGCCAAATAGGTGGCCATTATAAAGTCATGTTCCACAACAAAGGCAGTCTTCTTAGCATGGAGGATGAAACTAAAAGATAAAAAGGGCAGTCATGAATAATTTAGTAAATTACATAGGGGGCAGAAAAGTACAGCCATTTCACTATAGCTTAATAAAATATCAAGTATTTCATATTAGATTTAACATCTATATTAAGAGAACCACATTTACTAATAGCTGCAAATCATTCTGGTATATCTAGATATTTGAAATTACTAGGTGATCCCACAACCAACGGAATCAGATCTAAGCTCTGCAGTTCTTCAACATCCAGTCATGAAAGGTGGTGGACAATTAAACAACTAACTGGAGGAGGAAGCTCCACAAATATCCCCATTCTCATTGATGGGGGAGCCCAGTGCAAAAGACAAGGCTGAAGCATTTGCAACCATCTTCACGCAGATGTGACGAGTGGACGATCCATCTCAACTTCCCTGTGAGGCCCCCAGCATCACAGATGCCTGTCTTCAGCCAAATCGATTCACTCCTCGTGACATCAAGAAATGGCTGAAGGCCCTGATAACATTCTGGCAACAGTATTGAAGATTTGTGCTCCAGAACTCATTGTGATCCTAGCCAAGCTGTTCCAGTACAGCTACAACACTGGAATCTCCTTGGCAATGTGAAAAATGGCCTAGGTTTGTACTGTCCACAAAAAGCAGGACAAATTCATCCCGGCAAATTATTGCCCCATTAGTCTAATCTCAATCATCAGCAGAGTGGAAGGGGCCATCAACAGTGCTATCCAAATGGCACTTGCTTAGCAATAACCTGCTCAGTGATACTTAGTTTGAGTTTCACCAGGGCCAGTCTGCTCTTGACCTCACTACAGTCTTGGTCCAAACATGAGCAAAAAAGTTGAACACATAAGGTGGCCTGAGAGTGACTGCTCTTGACATCAAGGCCACATTTGAACAAGTGTGATATCAAGGAGCCCTTGCAACACCAAAGTCAGTGGGAATCAAGGGAAACCCCTTCACTGGTTGGAGTCAGACCAAGCATAAAGGAAGATGGTTGTGGTTGCTGGAGGTCAATCATCTCAGTCTCAGGGCAATCTACAGAAGTTCTTCAGAGTACTGGCCCAGGCCCAAACATCTTCAGCTGCTTCATTAATGACCTTCCTTCCATCGTAAGATTCACCCAGAGCAGCTCCAACAACACTCAAGAAGCCCAGTATCATCCAAGACAAAGCAGCCGGCTTGATGGCACCCCATCGACTAACTTAAAAAACACATTTATTACCTCCACCACCGATGCACGGTGGCAGCAGGGTGTAGCATCTACAAGATGCACTGCAGCAACCCACCAAGGCTCCTCAACTACTTAGAAGGACAAAGGCAGCAGGTGCATGAGAACACCACCTGCAAGTTCCCTCCAAGTCATGGAACTATATCGCCATTCCTTCACTGTCGCTGGGTCAAAATCATGGAACTCCTTTCCCAACATCGTTGTGGATGTACATACACCACATGCCGCAGTTCAAGAAGGTGGCTCACAACCTCTTCTCAAAGGCAATTAGGGACGGGCAATAAATGCTTGTCTAGCCAGCGACACCCACATCCCATGAAAGAATAAAAACAAAATTGGAGATTTACAAAATATACGCAGGGTACTTTTTAATGTAACCAGAGTTAATTTTATCAGAACATTAACTGCTGTTTTACAAACAGGACATTTTTTGGAAGTGCAGTCATTAAATCACACAATAGCACAGCACAGGAGGCTATTCAGCCCATTGATTCTTTATCTGTCACACTGGTTATGCAGGTGAATATAACAGCCAGTTATAATATGCAGCAAGATCACACTACAGCAAATGAACATAGGAATCATAGAAGCACAGAGGGACACCTGTGTGGCTCTTTGACAGAGCTATCCATTTAGTCCCATTCCATCACTCTTTTGTCATAGCTCTGTAAATCTTTTCCCTTCAAGTATTTATCCAATTCCCTTTTGGAAGTTGCTTCCATCACCCTTTTAGGTACTGTATTCTAAATCAAAGCAACTGGCTATGGATTTTCTTTTTCTCATTTTGAAAAATATGAGCAATCTATCTTAGGTGACTTTGGTTGAGAGGTGAATACTAGTCACTGGGAGAACTCCCAACTCTTTTTCCAGTATGAGCAGGCCACTTTGGTTTAATGCCTTATCCCATCAGCCTGTCAGTGTCAGTCTGAATTTTGTGCTCAACTCTGAAATCAGCTTGGAAAGTACAATCAACTGAGCCAAACTGACACTTAAATGATCAGACAATATGTTTTGATTCCCAAAAGCTACTCACCGTTTGATTACCCTTCCAGCCATTAGACGCTGCTCAGAATCCAGGTATGCTGATGGTTCATCAATCAGGTAGACATCAGCTGGCTTACCTAGACAAAGAGCCAGCGCCACACGTTGCAATTCCCCTCCAGACAGATTCTGGACCTGTTGAGATAAACATTGATTGTAAAAACCATACTGAAGGAAAATAATTGAGCAAAAATCATCTGCTGAACTAACAAGTAAACCTCTCCCAAAGATAGCCCATTGCATTAGACCCAAACATGCTGCACTGCAAAAACTGTAGAATGGAAATTCATAACAGTGATAATACCTTTGTTTCTGCAAGAGTTCAGGTGACACATTGGAAAACTGGATGGAAACTCTCAATGTCCCATCCTAACTGGTATTCTTCCAACATTTCATTGTTTTTAATTGCATTATTAATTCTTGGCACTGTCATTCGTCCACCAAGACTTAATATTTAAAAGCACAACGTAGTGCCTCATGGCCAGCTTCACAGCAGCATTGAAACAGCTTTAACACACTCACCAATTTGACTTTTTAAACTTGGACAGTAATCCAAGAAGAAATACATAGGTATTGAGCATGTATAATTTTGAAAGGAAAGTTATTTGAAATGCCATAACATCAAGGATATCAGTTAGAGCTGGTCACCCATTCCCTTCAAATATGCCTAAAATCCCCAACTTTTACGATAACAAAAATACATTTAAGGAAAAGAACAGGACCACAGAACTGGTACAGCCCAGAAGGCTATTTGGCTCATCGCATCTGCACCATACTCCATCTCTCTTGTGATAAAGGCCAACATTCCATTTGCCTTCCTAATTGCTTGCTGCACCTGCATGTTAACCTGTGATTCATTTACAAGGATACCCAGATCCCTCTGTACCACTGAATTCTGCAGTCTCTCTCCATTTAAATAATATTCTGCTTTTCTATTCTTTCTGCCAAATGGACAACCTCATTTCCCACATTAGGCTCCAGCTGCCAAATTTTTGTCAACTCGCTTGACCTATCTATAGTCCTTTGCAGACTCTTTGTATCCTTTTCATAACTTGCTTTCCTACCTATCTTTGTATCATAAGCAAATTTGGCTACATTACAGTCGGTCCCTTCATCAAAGTGGGCCCCAGAGCTGATCCCTGTGGCACTCAGCTCATTACAGTTTGCCAACCTGAAAATGACTTATTTATCCCAACTCTTGTTAGTTAGCTAATCCTATCCATGCTAATGTCACCATGAGCTCTTACCTTGTGCAATAACCTTTTATGTGGCACTTTATCGGATGCCTTTTGGAAAATCCAAATACACCACGTTTACTGGTTCCCCTTTATCCACCTGG
Source organism: Carcharodon carcharias (assembly GCF_017639515.1). Taxonomy (NCBI): domain Eukaryota; kingdom Metazoa; phylum Chordata; class Chondrichthyes; order Lamniformes; family Lamnidae; genus Carcharodon; species Carcharodon carcharias. Next base: position 61,351,275 of record NC_054467.1, on the reverse strand, counting down.
CTTGTTACATCTTCAAAGAACTCTAATAAATTTGTCAAACATGATTTCCCTTTTACAAAACCACACTGACTCTGCCTGATTGTATAATGATTTTCTTAAATGTTCTACTATTACCACCTCCTTAATAATGAATTCTAGCATTTTATCAATTAGATATTAAGCTAACTGTCCTACAGTTTCCTTGCTTCCTTTCTTAAATAGAGGTGTTATACTTGTGGTTTTCCAATCCGCTGGAACCTTTCCAGAATGTAGGAAATTTTGTAGGATTACAAGCAATGTATCCACTATCTCTGCAGACACTTCTTGAAGCAACAAGTTATGTATAGACAAATTACTTTTAGCTTAAAAATTATCATGTCCCCAGCAGCTTTTAAAGCAGTTTGAATAATCTAAGATCCTGGATAATTCAGATGGCACCAGCTTGGGGCCATTTTTAAAAAAAATTGTTGTTCCTCTGCCTTTTTCTCTTTCCCTCCCCATCTCCCCTTGAATTTTAAGTTTCTGAAAGGACAGTAAAACATTGGATGTGCCTGGCTCCAGTTCTTTGCTGCAGTGGCGATTATTTTTCTAAAGCATGAACATCCCAAATTTTAATTGCTTCACCTGGATTCACTTTCACATAAGAAATAGGAGTAGGCCATTCAACCCTTCGAGCCCGCTTCATCATTCATTGAGATCATAGCTGATCTTCTATGTCAACACTGTTTTCCTGCACTATCCTCATATCCCTTGATGTTTTTAACATGTAGAAATCTATCGACCTCAGTCTTAAACATATTCAACGACGAGCCTGCGCAGTCCTCTGGGGCAGAGAATTCCAAAGATTCATCACCCTCTGAGCAAAGAAATTTCTCCTCAACTCAGTCCTAAATGGCCAGCCCCTTATTCTGAAACTGTGTCCCCTGGTTCTAGACCGTCCCCTCCCCCACCCGCAAAGTTTTGTATGTTTGAATGAGATCATCTCTCATTCTTCTAAACTCCAGAGGATAAAGGCACAGGCTATTTAAGTTTTCCTCATGGGACAATCTCTCCAACCCAGGAATCAGCTTGGTGAACCTTCGTTGCATTCCCTCTATGGCAAGTATGTCATTCATTAAGTAAGGAGACCAAAATTGCACCAACTGCACTCCAGGTGTGGTCTCACCATGGCCCTTTATAATTGCAGTAAGACATCTTTACTCTTATACTCAAATCCTTTTGTAATAAAAGCCAACATACCATCTACCTTCTTAATTGCTTGCTGTACTTGCATGTTAGCTTTTAGTAAGTCATGAATAAGGACACCCAACTCCATTTGACAATCAACACTTCCCCGCCTCTCACCATTTAAGAAATACTGTGTTTCTGTTTTGCTTGCCAAAGTGGATTCCATCTGCTAAATTTTTGCCCACTTACTTAGCCTCTCCAAACCCTCCTGAAACGTCATAATATCCTCCTCACAACTCACACTTCCAACTAGTTTTGTAGCATTTGCAAACTTGGAAATATTACATTTAACCCCCACATCCACATTATCATTGATAAAGATTGTGAATAGCTGGGGCCTCAAGCACTGATCCTTGTGGTACCCCATTAGCAACAGCCTGCCAACCTGAAAATGACCCATTTATTCCTGCTCTCTATTTTCTATTTGTTAACCAGTTCTCAATCCATGCCAGTATATGCCCACAATCCCATGTGCTCTAATTGTTTACTAATCTCTTGTGTAGGAGCTTTCTGAAAAGCCAAATATACACCATCCACTGGTTTCCCCCATATCCACTCTGCTGGTTACATACTTAAAAAACTCCAAAATGTTTGTTAAACATGATTTCCGTTTCATAAATCCATGTTGACTCTGTCCAACCCTACCATTATTTTCTGAGTGTTCTGTTATCACATCCTTTATCACTGATGCTAGTATTTTCCCTACGACTGATGTTAACCTAATAGGTCTGTAATTCCCCAGTTTTCCTCTCCCTCCTTTTAAATAGTGGGGTTACATTTGCCACCTTCCAACTGCAGGAATCATTCCAGAGTCTATAGAATTTTGAAAGATGACCACCAATGCATCTACTATCGCAACAGCCACCTCTTTCAGCACTCTGGGATGTAGATCATTACGTCCAGGGGATTTATCTACTTTCAGTCCCATTAATTTCTCCAGTACTTTTTAATAAAAACCAATATTAGTATCTTGCAGTTCTTCATTTACACTAGTCCATTGATTCACTGTTATTTCTGGGATGGTTTTTAGTATTTTTCTCTGTGAACACAGACACAAAGTAGTTGTTTAGTTTCTCTGCCATTTCCTTATTCCCCATTATAAATTCTCCTGACTCTGCTTGTAATGGACCCACATTTGTTTTTGGTAACCTTTACTTTTCACATACCTACAGAAGCCTTTAGAAGCCTTCAGAGCAAGCTCTGCAATTTCTTCCCTAAACCTCTTTGCCACTCTACCTCACTTTCCTCCTTTAAGACATTTCTTAAAACCTACCTCTCTGGACCAAGCTTTATATCATCAGCCCAAGTGTCTCATGCAGCTCAGTGTCATATCATATAATGCCTCCGTGGAGTACCTTGGGATGTTTTATTATGTTCAAGCTGTTATATAAATGCAAGTTGTTGTTAATCAGATTGTTTCAACCTCAATGCACTGTTTGAACCTGCCCTTAATTTCCAACCTATGCCCTCACCAACACAAAGACCACTTACATCCACATCCGTAACACTGTCCTTTTCCATCCCAAATCAGTCCACCTGTCAGTGAAACCCTCACAGATACCTTTGTAACTGTTAACAATTCAAAACTGCTTCTTGATTACAGTGGCATCAGTTGCTAAGCATCTTATTTTATGGAAGCTGGCTCACATTTGTCCTGTATCCGCCTATAAGATAGCAGGCCACTGAACAGTACCCCAGTAACTTGAATTGGATATGGTGGATCAAATACACGGTGAGAGGTGATCCTTACTAAAACATATGAGGTCCTGAGGGGACTTGACAGGGTGGATGCTGAGAGGACGTTTCCCCTTATGGGGGAGGCTAGAACTAGAGGGCACAGTTTAAAAATAAGGGGCCATCCATTTAAGATAGAGGAGTATTTTTTTCTTTCAGGGAGAATTCTCTTCCCCAGAGAACAGTGGAGGCAGGATCACTGAATATGTTTAAGGCTGAGTTAGATAGATTCTTGACTGACAAGGGAGTGAAAGCTTATAGGGGATAGACAGGAAAGTAGAGTTGAAGTCACCATCAGATCAGCCACCATCTTATCAAATGATGAAGCAGGCTCAAGGGGCCGAATGGCCTATTCCTGCTCCTAGTTCATATGAGATGAGACCAAATATGAATTAAACTGCTTTCTTTCATAGCAAGGCGAACATAGAAGTACAATCATTATTACTGGGCTCACTTAATTCAACCCATAAAAAAAACCTTACTTTTTGTATAATAATGCCGGTAAAAGAACTTGCCATACTAGGCCACATTGGTTGGTCATCTTATTTCAGCTGGGTTCTAAATATTTTCTAGTATTTCTAGCCTCATGGCTTTCCCTTTAACAAACCTGACTTCTCTTGTATCTGTCCAGTTTCAAAAGCCACATTGTCAACCTGTACCTCAACCTATATCTTTTTAATTCCCTTTACTCAAGCAGATGGGAAGCAAAAAACTTTCTAAAACGTGCACAAGGTATTTTTCATAGAATCATAAAATGGCTACAGCATAGGGGGTCATCATTTGACCAGTTGTGTCTCTGCTGACTCTCTGCGAGAGCCACCTGGCTAGTCACACTCCCCCACGTTTCCCCCCAATGACTCTTTTTCTTCAGATAAGTATCCAATTCTTTTGAAAGCCATGATTGAATCTGCCTCCACCACATTTTTAGGCAGTGCTTTCCAGATCCTAAGCACTCGAGGGAAACCTTTTTTTGCAGTATGTCACGTCTGGTTCCTTTGCCAATTAGTTAAACTGGTGTGCTCGACCCTTCTACAAATGGGAACACTTTCTTCCTAAGTAATCTGTCCAGGCTCCTCATTATTTTGAGCACCTCAATGAAACCTCCCTTCAACTTTGCTTCTCTAAGGAAAATAGTCCCAGCTTTGGCAATCAATCCAAGTAACTAAAGTCTCTCATCCCTGCAACCATTCTGAAAAATCTTTTCTGCAACCTCACCAATGCCTTCACATCCTTAAGGTTTTCAAATTGGCAGGCTGCAACAAATGGAGTACCGCAAAGATGAGTGCAGAAGCCTCAGCTACTTACAATCTATATTAGTGACTTTGTCAAAGAGACAGAAGTTTTGAAGCTTGCTGATGATACAAAGCTAGGCAGAATATAAGTTGTGAGGAGGACACAGAGGCTGTAGAGATACAGTCAGGTTAAGTGGGTGGGCAACAAGGTTTCAGGTGGAGTATAATGTGGAGAAATGAGAGGTTATTCACTTTGGCATTAAGAGTAGAAAGGAAGAATAACTATTAAAAGGTGTGGAACTTGTATATGTTGATGTTCAGACAAATTTAGTTGTACTCGTACAAGGAACATGGAGGGCTTAGTCTTCAGGTACAGCAAGCAATCAGAAAGGCAAATTGCATGTTTGCCTTTACTGTAAGGGGACTGGAGCACAAAAATAAGGAAGTCTTGCTACAATTGTGAGACCACTACTGCAGTACTGTGCACAATTTTGGTCTTCATATTTAAGGAAGGATATACTTGCATTAGAGGCAGTACAACCAAGGTTCATTAGATTGGTCCCTGGGATGACAGGGTTGTGTCCTATGATGACAGGTTGAGTAATATTCCCTGGAATTCAGGAGAATGAGAAGTGACCTCATTGAAGCACACATGATTCTGAAGTGGATTGACAGGGTAGAAACAGAGGTTGCTGCCCTGGCTGAAAAATCTAATAAACGGGGGCACAGGCTCACGATAAGGGGATGATCATTTGGGAGTGAGATTAGCAGAAATGCCTTCACTCAAAGGATTGGGTGAATCTTTAGAATTCTGTCCAGAGGTTTGTGGATGCTCCATCATTGAAAATATTTAAGGATGCGATGCACAGATTTTTTGATCTCTCAGGGAATCATGAATTACAGGGGGTGGACAGGAAAGTGGAGCTGAAATATGAAGATCAGCCGTGAACATACTGAATGGAAGAGCAGACTTGATGGCCGATTATACCCTTCCTAAAATGTGGTGCCCAGAATTGGACATAATACTCCAGTTGAGGCTGCAACAGTGTTTTATAAAGGTTCATCATAACTTCTGTGTTTTTGGACTCTATTTATGAAGCCCAGGATTTGTATGTCTTATTCCTTTCTCAACCTGTTCTGCCACCTTCGACGATTTGTGCACATCAACCTTCAGGCACAACCCTACTCCTGCACTCACTTGAGAATTGTATCCTTTATTTTGTTTGGCTTTACCGAATTCTTCCTACCAAAATGAATCACTTCACACTTCTCTGAATTAAATTTCATCTGCCACATGTACCTCATTCCACCAGTCCTCTTGATGTCTAATATTCTCCTCACAATTCACAAGACTTCCAAACTTTGTCTCATCTGTAATTTTTGAAATTGTGTCCTGCACATCCCCAAGTACAGGTCATTAATATAGATCAAGAAAAACTGTGGTCCTAATAACGACCTCTGGGGACCCCCACTTATAATAGTGTCCTCCAGCCTGAAAAACCATTCACCACTACTGTTTCCTGTCACTCAGCTAACTTTGTATCCATGAAGCCACTTTCCCTTTCATTTCACGGGCTTCAATTTTGCTGCAAACCTGTGACATGGCACTTTATCAAATTCGTTTTGGAAGTCCATGTACACCACATCAACCGCATTACTCTCATCAGCCCTCTCTGCTACCTCAAAATACTCAAAAAAGTTAGTTAAACGCAATTTTGCCCTCAACAAATCAATGCTGGCTTTCTTTAATTAATCCACATTTGAGCAAGTGACTGTTAATTTTGTCCCAGATTACTGTTTCTGAATGCTTTCCCACCACTGAGGACAAACTACCTGCCTGTAGTTGTTGAGCTTATCTTTACACCTTTTTTTGAACAAGAGTGTAACTTTTGTAATTCTCCAGCCCTCTGGGACACCTGGCCTATTCTAAGGAGGATGGAAAGATTATAACCAATGCCTCTGCAATTTCCACCTTTACTTCCCTTAGTATCTTCAAATGCATCTGAATGATTTAAAAACTTACTACAGCCATCCTTTCTAGTACCATCTCTTCATCAATTATTAGTGCACCCAATGTCTGAACTGTTACTATAACTTTGGAAATATCTTCCTCGGTAAGGACAGATGCAAAGTAATCAATTTAGTATATTGGCCATGCACTCTCTCTTCATGAATAAATCCCCTTTTTGGTTCCCAATTGTCCTTACTCCTTTTACTACTTATACGCCTATAGAAGACTTTTGGATTCTCTTGTATGTTAACTGCCAGTCTCTTCTCATACAATCTCTTTGCTTCTTTTTTTCATTTCTCCTTTGAACTTTCTATGTTCAGCCAGGTTCTCACTTGTATTATCAACCTGACATCTGTTATGTTTCCTACTTCATCTGGTGTTGTCCATCTTACCTTTCAGCCTAACTCTTCTTTATAGGCAGTGCATTGTTCAATTTTTGACTGCCAATCTTTGATTCAAATTTAGTCTCACCCCATTTAAATTGTCCCTTCCCCAATTAATTATTTTTACTCTGGATTGGCCCTTATTCTTTTCCATAGCTAAAGCTAAACCTTATGATACTGTGCTCACTGTGCCCTAAATGTTTCCTACTGACATTTAATCCACTTTTCGATTACCTTCCTTCTATGGAACATAAATTAGGAATAGCACTAGGCCATTCAGCCCCATGAGCCTGCTCAGCAATTTGATTAAATTATGGCAGATCCGTATCTTATATCTGCTTGCAATCTATAATCTATAAGGTAATTTATCAATTTTAGTTTCAAAATTTTCAATTGACCTAGCTTTAAGAACTTTTTAGGGAGAATGTTTCAAATTTACACTATCCTTTGTGTGAAAAAGCTTTTTCCGACATCACTTCTTAAAAGCCTAGCTCTAATGTTAAGGGTTTGCACCCTGCATTCTGAACTCCAGCACTAAAAAGTTCCTCTCTAATTACCATGTCAACACCTTTAATCATCAAAAACATCTCAATTAGATCATCCCTTAAATATTGTGTACTTGAGGGAATACAAATGTAGCCCACGCAACCCATTCTCTTAATTTAACCCTCTTAGCAACTTCCATTTAGCACAATGACCTTTTGCCCAAGTGTCTTTTCCAAATAAAAACTGAGAATACACTTTGCTTAAAATAGTATAAAGGCAACTTTATTCCAATTCTTTCTGCAGGTCAAAAAAAATCCCGAAACATGATGGGCAGAATTTTCTGCCTGTTGGGTGGGCGGGGAGCAGATCCCTGCCAGTGAAGCGGGCCACACCGCCATTTTACATGGGTGGGCTATGTGCTTCCTGTGCAGGTGGAGGGGGATTCCCTAAAAGCGAGTGTGCGCTCTTTCGTGCATGCGCACGAAAGAGCACACATCTCCCTGAGGCTAAGTGCAGCCTCAGGGGGATCACTTCCACTTTGAAAAATATTAAAAATAGAAAAAAAAATTCTCTAACATGTCCCCCTCATGTAACAATGTCACATGAGTTGGGACATGTTCATAATTTACAGAATAACTTCATTAAAATTTTTAAAACCCTGCATGAAACCTCATTCCACCGCTGGTTGAGGTTTCATGTTTTCTCTATTTGCAGCTGGGGATCCTGGACTGCCCGCCAACCTTAAGGTTGGACGGGCAGGTCCTTTAATTGTTTAAACGATCCTGTCAATGGCCTCAATTGGCCAATGACAGGTCAGTGGGCCCGCAGCTGGTTTTGCAGCGACCCCGCCTTCCTGAAAATTTAAATGGGATGGGGTTTCGTCGGGGGTTCCGCCCGATGTCATCCTGCATCATTTTATGCGTCGGTGAGCGGGCCCGGTCCCTTGCTCGCCGACGGCAAAATTCTGCTTGATGTTATAGCCAAACCTAATAATTCCAATGCTCTCTTTGAACATTCTACACCATTCATCTCATCCAAAACTATGCTGCCTGTCCAGCACCCTGGCCCAGCTGACTTATATTCAATACCAGTTCCCCCAATTTAAAATTCTTATCCTCAACTTTAAATCCTTCCGTGGTCTTGTCCATCACATTATTGTAACAACCCCCAGCCCCACAACTCCCTTGAAGCTCTCCATCCCCCTCACTCTGACCTCTTGTACATCCAACTCTCCCTTGCACAACCATGGCCAGAATCTTCTGCTCGGTATGCGGGGCCGGCCCCACACGCCAACGTGTTAAATGACGCGCACACTGGAGTCGGTTGCACGCCTGCCAAACTATCAAAGGCCTGTTAAGGTCGTTAATAATCTAGTTGAACTAATTGTCAGGGCTGCCCATCCAACCTTAAGGTTGGCGGGCAGGCAAAGAGCCCAAGCAGCCTTTGCATTTTTCATGGAACCTCATCCACGGGCAGGATGAGGCTTTGTGAAGGGTTTATAAATTAAATAAAATGTTTCAACAAAATTCATAAACATACCCCAGCTCATGTGACAATGGGACATGAGGGGACATGTCTGAATAATTTTATTTATTCTTTTTTTCAATTTTTGATAATGAAATTAATCTCCGAGGCAGTTCCGTACCTCAGGGAGATTCCTGCGTAGGCTTTGACTCTCCTTCCCCCTGCACAGGTAGCGCTGAGTGCTTCCGGGTGCACATCACGTTGAGCGAGCCTCAATTGGCCCATCCACGTAAAATGGCGGCGCACAGTGATCGGCTCCGCACCCGCACTCTCCCGACTGGCCTGCCCGATGGGGAGAAAATTCTCTCCCATTAGTTGCCGTGCTTTCAGCAGTCTAGTTTCTACTCGCTGGAATTCTCTCCATTAATCTATTCTGCATCTCCACCTCCCTATCTTCCTTTAAGACCCTATTTAAAATCTATTTGATTACCATGTTGTTAGTCACCTTCCTAACTTTTCCTTCAGCATGGTGTTCTTTTTTCATGTCTCTGAAGTGCCATGGGTAGTTTTCTATATTAGAACTGGTAGATAAATGCAAGATCAAATAGTGAATGTTTGTTCACAGTAGACATGACGGCTGAGAGTCAGCTTGCCTTGTTGCACGCTTTCAGCAGTGTTTGCCAGTTCATAATTCTGCCTAACCAAAAGGATCTTCCTTACTTTCCTTAAAATAGTTCTCACATTAATCAAACCAAGACAATACACAAGGCATAACAATTCAAGGTAAAGAAAAGCTCAAGCAGTACCTCTTGATCAATGATGCTTTCAATTTGCAGTGGTTTCATTACATCAGTCACAAACTGTGGATGTGTGTAGGCATCTCTGATCTTTTCATGAAGCAGCTGGCGAACTGTTCCCTGGAAGAGTAAACCAGAGATATCATTTTTTAAAAGTCATAACCATTTCTTATAAAAGTTACATGTCTAATAGCAAGTGTAACAAATAAGGCTTTAATCCCATGACAAAATTAACAAATCAATTTTTTTTTGCCACATGAAAATATTTGAGGACACTGGTTTCTTTTTTACCTTCAGTAAATCCTATGACACTTCAGTTTGGAATTGATCAGGACCAATGTTCCCTCTAAGCTGCACAGCAATATAAAACATATTGCACAGTGCAACAAACAGGCTGTGCATAGCCAATGTTGCCTTTAAGATGCATGTACACGGGGAAATCTTAATAAGGATCACAGTGCAACAAATAGGCTGTGCAAAACTAAGAAAAAATAGAGGGAACATTGATCAGGGCTAATCATGGTGGTGGTTAAAGTTGGCTGTATAAATCTAGATGTTGAGATATTCAGGTACAGACAAGTTGGTTCAGGAACACTTTTAATTTAACTTCTTTTGACCTCAGTTTTGAGAGCTTCAATTATTTAAAACCATAGTTGAGGAGCAATTTTCGCAGCTCGAAGACTAATGCTCTAAACAGGATTGGACAAGGTGGTATTGAAAATCTGTGGGACGTCCCAATCCTCCTTCATGTTCCAATAATCTGAAAAAAGCCCGAAAAATTGTAGTACTTACTTGGGACTTGGGGCTGATTTTCTGTGGTTTGTAGCTGACATTTAGAACAGGCACTGCACCTAGTAACACAGAGTTAATAGTTATGTATTTTATAAAGTTACTATTGCAGAGTTGATAGCATGAGCTATAGTCTGAAGTTCCAATTGCTAAGACTGCCTAAATAGTACTTTACCTCCTTCATCAGGTTTCAATCTTCCAGCCAGCATTCTGATGAAGGTGGTCTTCCCTGTACCTGTTGAAAGAAGAAATAATCAGATGCTGAGGAGAACTACATAATGTATAAGAGATCTACAGAGCATATAATTGCAAGGTCACAAATCTGCCAAGTAGTTTCATAGGATCAAGATGTCAATTTTCCTTGTCTTTTCTGTTTATCTTTACCGACGGCTGTTTTAATTAAGCACTTAAAGTACAACACAAATGCCATGGTTTCATGTTGCTTGATACCTTTTCTGACACTCCATTGCATCAAACAAATGTCAACATACCAAGTGTCTATTTTGAAATATCATGTTACTTGATCTCAGCATTGACACTCACCATTTTCTCCCAGCATCACCATGATTTCAGAATCTGTGAACTCTCCAGTCCCAATTTCCAGTTCAAACTCGCCCATCTTTTTTTTCATTCTTGGATAATGATATCGGCACATTTTCTTGACCTCTTCCTCGTTTGCTGTTTCAGCCACCTTGAAAATTAGAGAGGCATCTCGGAATCTCAGGTTTTCTGTTGGCACATACCCATCCAAGAATATGTTGATACCTATTGAGAAATAAATAGCCTTTATGATTTTTAGAACAATGGTAGAATGTTGGGTTTATGCTTTTTCAACTAAGAAGAAAATTCAACAGCAATATTTGACCGAACATAAAGTCATCAGTTAGATGTAATGTGTGTTCCTGGGTTCATGACTATAGCAATGGCACATGTTACAATGTTAGCTTCAGGACACTCCTTTCTATGATGAACAAAAATACAAATTGTGCATTGCTGCAGGTTGTCCATTCGATTAAGTTAGATTGTTGTAGTTTTGCTACGGATGCATATAGAGCCTGACACGAGGTTTTAACCTAAAATTTGTTTTAACAAAATATGAACAGCATTGTGCAATTGTAGGTATATGATCAGTTATATAAGTGGATGACATTTATTTTTATACCAGTTACTGACGTTTTATCAATTACTGATTTCAAGTTAAAACAACCAGTCTGAGCATATATCAATTTATCATGGGTAACACGAGGTCACCTTGAGGAGATAACCTCTCATTGTAACCTACGTGAAACTGCCTATGTGAAATGCAACCAGTGTGAAGTGGATTTTAAAAAGTAAATTCCCATGCAGTATGCTGAACTACCTTCAAATCTCAATGCTCATAAAGGGCAAAGAGTTCAGTTTACTCTTTATGAACTTCAGCACATGGCGACATAAAACTCAATCCTGTTCACCTGAAATGTTCTCAAAGCACCTATCAGTGTAGTGAGGCAGGGGATGCTAAAACTCTATAATTTTACTCCTCAAAATCTGAGATGGCCTTTGCACGCAGTCTGCAGGTGCACATTAAAAATAAAACTTATTCCAAGTTTAATAGTAAACTACATGGTTACTAAGTAGAAAGGTTTTAATCCACGTAAGTTTTACCTTCTCGAACACTGAAAGGCATGGTGACGACACCATATGCACTCGGCACACCATACAAACAGCAAATGAAATCAGAAAGGTAGTCCAACACGCTCAAATCATGCTCCACAACGATGATATACCTAATTGTGAAAAGATGAGAAAATTATAGTATCTGATAAAACATGTACTGTAACCTTTACCCAAATGAAATTCTGCCACCAAGATGCTCTTTTCAAAGCCTTATAACAATGAATCAGTTTTAATTAAAATGAGTTTAGAAAAGCTCATTTGTTGAGATCTAAGAATCAAACCAAAAAATTCTTGCTTCGTGAAGGCATCGCAAAATATTCTAATTGCTAGAACTATTTTGTCTTTGAGAATTCACTTTAACTTGAAAGAAATATTTTAAACTGTTAGCACATAATAGATTAATTAAAATTTGGACTGCCCATCAACCAGAAATAAAATAAACTACAAAAATACAATACAATATTTTAAACAAATGCTACCTGGAGGATAAAGAGAAAATTATGAAGCTTAAGATTTATATCTCACTTGATACTTTGTTTACTAGTAATCAGGTGGGCTAAAAATGTCATATGCACTATAGGCTTTCATGATGTGCATAAATCAGAAAGTCAAACACATGGGTCCCAAGCACTGGTGGTTTAGCCCGAGAAGCCCAGATAACTTGGCCCTAATTGTGCAAAGTTTCATTTCTTATTTCCTAGTTGATCCAATTTTAATATTCAAATTTGAAAGTTTTTTTAATAGCACCATTGCCTCGCTGGTAAATAAATCTTCAATCGGAACATAGATAATATTAGCAACTTTAAATTTAATTCAAATTAATAAGAACAGTGGTTTAAACATTGTATGTGGCCCCTGAGGTTCCATAGCATGCACCTATGTAGTTCATGAGAACAGCCTGGACACCCATGTTATGTAAAAATGAAACCTCATATGCTGACACAATATATGAACTTTTAAAAACGTTTGAGTGCCTTTCCTGATTTCAAAAATTGAACTTTTGCTACCTGTAAAAATACAGCTTCAATGTTGATTTACACAGTAGAAAAACACTGAAGAATCACAGAATATTTCTGAAATTCTTTGGTGTGAACATGTTACCGTCAGCTTAAAGGGTCTGTTGACAAGTGGGGAACTTCACAACAGCGGTCAGATTGCAACAGTGTTCATAACGAAAGACAGAAAATGAAAACCTTAATATGACTGTAACCGGTGCACTAGCAGCTCTATTTGAATAGCTATGCGAGTGGGAAATGCACAGGTATCGGGGCTCTATCGCTTCAGCAACGATGCTGGCACAAGTGGGTATGCCAGTTGGTATCATTATGATTAAAGAGGTAATAGAGAGGATTTGAGATGAATGACAGATTTGGTTTATGATACTGTTGCAATATATTGAAATCTGACATGCAAAGTATATTATCTCACAACATAGCTTTATTGCAATTTTCCCATGGCTGGCTCAAGAGGTCTATTGCAGTTGGAAAACATTTCAATAAATATTCAATATGCGAAATTTTAAATAGCTTCCCCAACAACTCAAGTTATTAAAAGAAAAATAGCAGGTAGCCACTAAAAATTTAGCTGTCAGAATTCAGGCACGACTGAATAATTGTAGCTATTGTGGGTACTGAGCGCTACAGTTGTTCAAGGGTTCATTACTTGCTGGTACAACAACATACATTGGAAGGTTACCTATCTGGATTTATAAGGGAGCGAATTGTGATGGCAGCCTTCAAACGCTGTTTAACATCTAGATAACTGGAGGGCTCATCAAACATGAAACTGAAAAAAAAAATTTTTGTTGTCAGAATTTACATTGTAGTACTTTAAAACCCTTCCAGAAGTTGAAGAGGAAAGAGGTATCTTATTACTAATGCAACATTAAACAAAAGATTCAATAATGGTACAGGTCAAATAAAATAAAAGCATTTAAACATTTTCAAGCAATCTAGTCAAATCACAAAGGATAGACATAGTAGAAAATACAAATGTGATCTTATCCGATTCTCATCTTTGCTTTGCAGCTTTCAGAATGCAACATGTAGCATCAAATTAATTTTCTGAAAAATCTGCCCAAGGATCCTAACCAAGGGGCTGTTATAGAACTGTTTCATGAAAATCCTGGATCCGATTAAATTGAGAAGTCTTCCATGAGGAACTACTAACTAAAATTGTCCAACAATACAGTTTCAACTACAGATTTCACATCCCTGACCACATCTCTAAGGGGCAAGAACTCTACTTGCCAAAAAAAAGTCATGGATGAGAGGCAATGGGAACAGGATGGAACTGGGGGATGGTACATGCAGGGAGTGGCACAGGTTTAGGTGATGCAGTAAGTAGTGGGAAGTTGCAGAGCATGGTGGGAGTTATGGGAGGCAGCTTGCGGGGATATTGGGGTCAGCACAAGGGATTTTGCAGTTGCTTTGGGAGGGGTTGGTGGTTAAGGGCAATGCTGGCCCTTTGGGGGCTGGTGGTCATGCTGCTGTCGACGGATGCAGAAGTGGGAGCCACATGCCAAACATCCCAGGGAAACTGGTGTTAGGTCACAGTCAGGTACTCCCCCAGGTTAGGGGTGTTTCCTGGAACAGATGGTTGCCACCCTAAGATGGGGATGGGTGTGAACATTGCAGATGCTCTAGCTGTGGTTCCCTCAAATCAGGAGCCGATCCTTTCTATTGTATATGTCACTCCGCAAGTTGGGGTACAGGGGGCAAGAGAGGGAAACCAGGGTGCTGTGGACTGGTTGACCTTGCATCTGTATAAAACACTGCAGTTTTGCTGATTCATGACAGATTTTATGTTAACACATTTGAGTGGAAACTCAAAAAAACATTTCTTAAAACTGCTTCTGAAGAGATGTCAAACTCGAATATAAGCTCTTATTTCTTAGAGAACTCCATTAATGCTACATTTGGGAGCAGGCTCTGTTATAGGATTTTGCTGATAAAATACACAAATAACTAGAAATGAAAATCCTCCTGGAAACTTACATGTCTGCTTTTTGAATGCACACTACTGCACATGCAAATCTTTGCAGCTCTCCTCCAGAGAGATCCTCAACATTCCTCTCTTTTAAGTGAGTCAGATCTGCAGAAAAATTTGTGATCTATTAAGTTACATCTCGAACTATATGATTACAGCAGAGAATCTATTTGTCTATTTTCAGCATGGCTCAGTTGGTAAAAAAATCAATACATATATATATATGTATATACATACATACATTGCCTTTCATGATTCAAGGACATCCCAGAGTGCTTCACAGCCAAGTTAAGTACTTCAAAACTTTGCACAGTGTTGTAATGAAGGCCAGGGTAGTAGCCAATCTGAACACAGTATAAACAGCAGTGAAATAAATAACCAGATATTCTCTTTTAGGAATATGGGCTGAAGGATGCACATTGGTCGAGACAGCAGAAAAGCTCTCAAACTGAGTGCCAGCCTAAATAATGTGCTCAAGGCATTGCGGTGGAGCTTGAACAGACGGCTTTTTCGCTCAGAAAGGCAAAGTGCTACCATTGAGCCAAGACTGACAATGCCAATTCTGATAGCATTCTCATCTCTAGTTGGTCATGTTGAGTTCAAGCTCCATTTCTAGAACTTGAGCACAAAACCTAGCCTGACATGCTTGTATAGCAGCAAAGGAATATTATATTGTGTGCAGTTCATCTGGATGCTAAGGAGTTTAAGACATTATACAAAGAAAAGCACCAAGTTCTCTCAGTGACCTAGCCTGCAAATTCCTTAATCAATGCCACCAGAGCAGATTGACCAATTGTGCTACTTGTAGGGCATTGTGTTGATAAAATGGGTGCCACATAATGAGAGTGGTTGTCCCTCAAAGCAATTCTTATTAAGTAAAGTGCTTTTGAGTTGTTTGAGAGGGATGATAACAATGCTATATGAGCTATCTTTTTCAATTTTAAATGCAAACAACACTCACATCTTTGAAAATACCTAAGAGTAGGACTGATGGGATAGTTCTGGCAAGGCTCCCTTAATTGAAAAATGTTTTGACATCTTAACAGATTCTTGTGTATTGAACCATAACCCAATAAGTTGTAAATATTTCAGGATCTTTAGCTCCATAGTTTTCTTACCAAGATGTTCACAAATAACATCCTGTGTTTTGGTCTCATCTTTTCTGTCCAAAATAGAACCCACAGTGCCCTGAAGAAACAAATTAAAGAGTAGTTATAATCTGCTTAACAAATTCTATTCTGTAACTTGTTGCTGGACTTGTTTTGTATTACTTCTTCTTCCTCCTTTTAAAAACAATTGTAGAATCATATAGTACAGGAGGCCGCTATTTGGTCCTTTGTGCTTGTGCTGACACTTTTGAAAGATTAGTCCCACTCTCCTGCTCTTTCCCAATTCTCCTGCAAATGCTTCCTTTTTAAGTACATGTCCAGTTCCCTTGTGAAAGTTACTACTGGATCTGCTTCCACCAGCCTGTCAGTCAATGCAATGAGAACATAACAACTTGCTGAGTAAAAACAAAATGTCTTGTCAGTAGAAACAGTTTCTCCCTACTTATTTGGGCAATATGGTGGTGTAGTGGTAATGCGACTGGACTAGTAATCCAGAGGCTCAGGTTAATGCTCTGGGGGACATGGGTTCAAATCCCACCATGGCAGCTGGTGAATTTATATTCAATTAATATAAATATAAAGCTAGTCTCAGTAATGGTGACCACAACAACTATAATCAACTCGTAAAAATCCACCTGGCTCATTTATCCCCCTTAACGAAGGGCAATCTGCCATCCTTACCAGGTCTGGCCTACATGTGACTCCAGATCTACAGCAATGTGGTTGACTCTGAAATATCCTAGCAAGCTACTCAGTTCAAGGACAATTAGGGATGGGCAACAAATGTTGGCCTTGCCAACGATGCCTACATCTCATGAAAGAATCTTAAAAAATTAAGACCACTCTTAATTTTGAACACCTCTATTAAACCTTCCCTTAACCTTTTTCTGCTTCAAAGGAGAATAATCCCAGTTTCTTTAGTCTCACTACTTAACTGAATTACCTCATCCTTGGTCAATTCTAATAAATCTCCTCTGTAGTCTCTCCAAGGCTTTGACATCCTTTCCAAAGCGTGTGCCTGGAACTGGATACATTATTCTAACTGGGGTTTAACCAGCAACTTATAAAGTTTCCCATAACTTCCTTGCTTTTGTACTCTAAGCCTCAATTTATAAAGCTAAGGATCCTGCTTGACTTACTGACAGTTTTAACAACCTGATTTACTGCTCTACTACAGGGAAGAAGCTAGCTGTTTGTTAAGCATCTGGTAAGTGGATAAGTCTAATCTACCTAAGGTTCAAAATAGTACACAAATTTGTGGTAAAATTTATAAAATACATAAAAGAAAATAAATAATTGAATAAAATAATTAAGCAATTAATTAAAGCACATAAAGATGGCAGGAGAGGTGATGTGTCATGGCTGCAGCATGTGAGAGCTCCTGGATGCCAGTATGATCCAGGGCAAACACGTCTGCAGAAACATCTACGCCTTGAGGAGCTTCGGCTTAGGGTCATTGAGCTGGAGGCTGAGCTGCGGACAGTGTGTTACATCAGGGAGGGGAGAGTTACCTGGACACTTTGTACCAGGAGGTAATCACACCCCTTAGGATGGGGTATTCTGATTTGGAAGGTGGCCGGGGAAAGGAGGCCGAGACTGCAAGTGAGGCAGATAAGGGGACTTAGAAGCCAGGAGTACAGGAGTGTCAACCTTTGCAATTGTCCAACAGATTTGAGGTTCTTTCAGCTTGTTTGGATGGGAGTGGGAGCTGCAAGGTGGATGAGCTGACTGACCATGGCACAGGAAGCCACGCAAATAGGGGGAGCAAAAAGGAATGTAGTTGGAGTAGGGGACAGTAAAGTGAGGGGAATTGACACTGTTCTCTGGAGCAAAGAGCGAGAGTCCAGGTGGCTGTGTTGCCTGTCTGGAGCCAGGGTCGGGGCATTTGCTCAAGGAACTGACAAGTGGGAGGGGGATCCGGTTGTCGTGGTCCATGTAGGTACCAACAACATTGGCAAGACAAGGAATAGGGTTCTATATGGGCAGTGAAGAGCTAGGCACCAAATTAAGAAGCAGAACCTCAAAGATAATTATCTCTGGATTATTACCTGAGCAACGTGCAAACTGGCATAGGACAAATAAAATTAGAGAAATAAGAGCGTGGCTCAAAGACTGATGTGAGAGAAGCGGGTTCTGGTTTGTAGGGCACTGGGGAAATGGGGGCTGTACTGCTGGGATGGTCTATACCTGAACCATGATGGGACTAATGTTCTAGCGAGCTGCATAACTAGGGCTTTAAACTAAACTAAATAGTGGGGGCAAGGGATCAAATTTATGAAGATGCGGTAAACAAAAGAGTAGAGACAAGGCAAGAGAGAAAGGGACAAAGAGTACAAATCTAAGAGCAAATCAGCAGATAAGCACAGACATTACATAAATAATAAAAGGACAAAATTAAAGACTCTCTACCTAAATGTACGTGGCACTTGAAACAAAACAAATGAACTGATAGCGCAAATAGAAATAAATAAGTACGATCTGATAGCCATCACAGAGATGTGGTTGCCGAACGACATAGATTGGGACCTGAATGTTGAAGGGTATGGAAGCTAGGAAAAGCTCTGTTAATTAATGATGGTATTGGTGCATTAGAGATGGATAACCCAAGTTTAGGAAACCAGAATGTAGAAGCAGTTTGGATTGAGATGAGAAACAAAGGCAAAGTCATCTGTGGGAGTGATCGACAGGCTCCCTAATTGTAACTACATGATAGGACAGGGTATAAAGGGAGAGATAATGGGAGCTTGTCAGAAAGGTGCAGTGATAATCATGGGAGATTTTAATCTACAGATGAACTGAAAAAATCAGATGGGCTTGGGTAGCCTCGATAAGTTCATAGAATGTTTTTGGGGTAGTTTCTTGGAACAGCACTTTCTGGAGCCAACCAGAGAGTAGGCTATACTAGAGCTGGTGCTGTGCAATGAATTGGGATTAATTGATAATCTCATAATGAAAGTACCCCTACGTAGCAGCAAACATAATATAATTGAACTTTACATTCCGCTTGAGGGAAACAGGAGTGGATCCAGGACTAGTATTTTAAGTTTTAAAAAGGGCATGGAAGCAGACCTAGCTAAAGTGAATTGGTAAATGAAGTTAAGGGATAGATCCATTCAGTGGCAGGCTTTTAAAGGGATATTTCAGGATACACAGAATAGATACATTCCAATGAGAAAGAAAACTTCTAAAGGCAGAACCCACCACCCGTGGTTAATTAAAAAAGTTAAAGACAGTATCAAACTTAAAGAAAAAAGCATATAATTGCGCAAAGATGGGTGGCAGGTCAGAAGATTGGACAGAATATAAAGAACAGAAAAGAATGACAAAAAGATTAATAAGGAGGGAGAAATTAGAGTAGAAGAGTAAACTAGTGAATGTGACTCCTCTATTCAAAAAGCAGGGAGACAGACAGCAGGAAACTACAGGCCAGTTAGCTTAACATCTGTCACAGAGAAAATGCTGGAATTTATTATTAATACAACTTATAGTGGGCACTTAGAAAATCTTAATGCATTCAGGTAAAGTCAGGAAAATTGACAGAACTTTGGAAGATTATAGCTGGGGCATCTTGCCCATTTCCTTTAAAAAGCTTGAGTGGAAACCATCTGGTCCTGGGGATGTCATTTTTGGGTGTTACGTTCATTACTGTTATTTTGCTTACGTTAATTTTGGTGAAACCCTGTCCCTGATTCAACACTAGGTTCCTTGGAGTGTCTGGCTTGCTGACCTCTTCCTCTACTGTAAATACATATACAAAGGAATTATTCAGCATGTTCACCATTTCCTTATTTTCACTGACAGTACCACTGTTAGCAGTGTTCAAGGGGCTTGCATTGCTCCTGATTATCATCTTTTTCTTAATATGTCACGATGGTCAACATATTATTGGGTCTATCGGGCTTTCTCTTCCTACCACACATCCTTTATCCTCCAGATTTTTCTTTGGGCGTCAGGTTGGCTTGTATCCACAGAAGTTTAGAACAGTAAGAGATGAATTGATCGAAATATTTAAGATCCTGAGGGGTCTTGACAGAGTGAATGTGAAGACGATTTCCCCTCTTGTGGGAGAATCTAGAACCAGGGTTCAACGTTTAAAAATAAGGGGTCACCCAATTTTAAGTTGCCTCATTCAGTGTTGTTTCGCTTTGGCGTCGCATATATAGTAGAGCCGATGTGCGGTTAGTGTTGCTTGAGCTTTGTTTCACACTGGAATTGATGGAGCGTGCATGACCCAATCAGCACCATTTTGGAGCAGCCTCTGCCACTGGCTTCGACCCCCTCTCTCACTGACTCCCTCCTGCTGCTTCACTGTCCCAAGTGCCACTACCCTGCTTGACTCTTCTATTCACAGCTCCTGTTGCTCCCTCACTTGTTTCCTCCCTCTCAATGCCCCTCTCCTAATCCCTTGGTCACAGTGAGGGTGCAGGAGAGGAAGCAGTGAATAGGAGAGTCGGGCAGGGAAGTGTGAGTGGGAAATAGTTGACTTGCAGGAGAGAGTCAGCCTGCGGGAGAGACAGCAAGTAAAACAAGTTAGCATATTGCTTTTATATTTATAAATAATATTTTAAATATTAATTTTATTTATGAATGTAGGAATTTAGGAATGTTCAGTATTTCAGGTTACAGGGTATAATGTTATAATTCTTTCCTCCTGGTTGTAATGGGAAAATCTGATTTGCTTAAAGTTGTTTCACTTAAGGTTGCACTTTTCAGGAGGTTGCACTTTTCAGGAATGCAACTACAACTTGAAGTGAGGAATTACTATACTGAGAAAATATTCAGCTGATAGAGAGAGCCAATATAGGTTTGTAAAGGCTAAGTCATGCCTGAAGAGCTTGACTGAATTGTCTAAAAAGGCGACTAAAGTAACAGACAGGGGAGTTCTATGGATGTTGGACTTCCAGAGGTATTTGATAAATAATAACTGTTAGCCAAAGTTGAAGTCCATGGTTGAGGTGACAGAAAGTAGGGATAAGTAACAGGTACTGAAATTAGCAGGATATGACTAGTGGTGTCCTGCAATGGGGGGGCCCCCAACTATTCATTGTATTTATTAATGACTTAGATAACAAAAATAGGAACCCACACATCCAAATTTGCCATTGACACAAAGATAGGTGGCATTGCATGCAGTTGAGAAGGAAGCATAATATTAGAGAAGTGCTGATAGATTAAGTGAATAGACAAAACAGCAGCAAATGGATTGCAATGCTGGCAAACATGAGATCATCCATTTTGGACCTAAAAAGAATATAACTGACTACTTTCTAAACAGTGAAAAGCTAGAAACAGTGCAAGTCTAAAGCAATCTGGGGTCCATATACACAGATCATTAAATGTAATGAACAGGTACAGAAAATAATCAGAAAGGATAGTAACTGCTGATGTTTATATCTCAAGGACCAGAATACAAAGGGGTAGAAGTCATGCTACAGCTATACCATGCCCTGAGATCACCCCTGGAGTACTGTGAGCAGTTCTGAGTATCACACTTAGGAAAGATACATTGGCCTTGGAAGGAGTGTAGCAAAGGTTTACGCAGATTACACAAACTAGGGTTGTATTCCCCAGCACTTGGAAGGTTAAGGGGTGATATGATCCAAGTTTAAGATATTTCTGCAGGCTGGTGAGCCTTGGACTAGACGGCATAATCTAAAATTTGGAGCCACGCCTTTCAGGAGTGCAATGTATTTATTTTTATTTGTTTTGGGATGTGAGTGACACTGTTGCCCATCCCTAATTGCCCTTAGTGGTAAGCTGCCTTCTTGAAATCAGGGAACAAAAAAGGGTGGTAGAAGTTTGGAACCCTCTTCAGCAAACAGCAATTGATGAGCTCAATAGGTAATTTTAAAACTGAAACTGATAGGTTGTTAACCACAAGTATTAAGGGATATGGGGCAACGGTGGGTTAAATCAGAGATCAGCCATTAAATAACTGAATGGCAGAACAGGTTTGCGCAACTAAATGGCCTACTCCTCTTCACGTATTCCTACTTCAATTGGTTGCCCCTGACTTTCTGGTTGCAGTTTATACCCCCAAAACCCATTGTCTCTACTGGTCAAAGTGGAGAAGGAAGAACTGATTAGAGAATCTCTTGATGGGGCTACTTCTGGGTCTGGTGAAAATGGCTATATACAGGTCAGAAATACACAGCATCAACAGTCTGGATTGTTTTGAATGCGTGCCACTGTTCCGAGACCTAGAGTGCATCTGAATGCCACAGTATGCCATCACAAAGTGTCTACTGGTTTACTCAAAGCCTCTGTAACCAGTGGATGCCATCAGATGTGGAATGCATTATCGATGACAAGAACCAAGTCATTACGAATAGCCTATACTTGCATTTATAGTTTGACTTGGTGACTTGCTTTGTATTAGTGGTGCTCTCCTCTACAAGGGGCAGTTGTAGCGGATTTGTTCTGATGGCAGTGTGTTCATGTTCAGCACTTACCCCTATTGACCCAGATTCAAAATACAATCAATATTGTTCCATGCTCAATTGACAGGAAACACAATTTATCATAAAATAAACTAGCAAACACTGAACATAAAAATGGCCAAATAAACATAAGAAATCGGAGCAGAAGTAGAGCTCACAGCCGATTCAGCCTGCTCCATCATTCAATATGATCATGGCTGATCTTGGGCTTCAACTCCATTTTCCTGCCCGATCCCCATATCCATTAATTCCCTGAGAGAGATAATTAAAGATACAAACTAATCATAATTGATAGATCTATAAGGCACCCCTGGAATTCACAATGCAATGAACTCAATGGCTTAACTCTGCATTATTTGGTGGAATAGCTTAATCAACTCTTTCATTTAATTCTGATACCAGTGTACTTTGTGCTGAGAAAAATAAATTTATGCAGATGTTTGCACTAAAAGCTGAAAGGCCTCTGAAATAAATCCATGCTTTTAGAAACAGGGAGATATATTACAAATTGTGTTTGATACAGACTGCTTTGAGGACATTTTTGTACTCTTTCAATTAAAATATAAAACTTACAACAGCAACATGAGTACACAGAAGGTTTCTTTACTGAGGATCACTAGTACACAAGACCAGAATGGTTATTAGGGAGCTATTCCCAGAGTGCACAGTGCTGAAATTATAGTATAGTTTGTTGGAACTGTCTAAAAGATCACATACAACTTATGGCGAGTGAAAAGCATCAAATTTGTTGGACTTTTAAAATTACCTTAACAGCCTTAGGGATCTGGTCCACATACTGGGGCTTGATGATGGCCTTGAGGTCATCTTCTAGGATCTTTGTAAAATAATTCTGCAGTTCAGAACCTCTGAAATAGGTCAAAATCTCCTGCCAGTCAGGAGGGTCCTGTGTGAAGAAGCATAAGTTTACAATTTATGAAGTGCACAAATTCTAGAGTGTGATTGCCACGTGCTCCTGGGAGGAAAAAAAACAAATTTTAAAGCTGAGGTGATGGTCCCTTTAAAAGTTGTGTCTCTCTGAAAGGCGATTTCCTGTAAAAAGCAACTTTCTCCCAGGAGCTGATCATGTGACCAAGCTGCCTGGGAACCAGACAATAGTAAAGCAAATAGTAAAGAACTTTATTACACAGGGCAGTAGATTCCTAAGTGTGGTTTTGTTTCTCAACAAATTTTAGTTTCAGCAGGCAACATTGCTTTCAAGCAGAATTCAGTTGATATTGGGTGTGCTGGCTAAAAATGCATAATCTATTCATAGTAAGGCTGACATCTGAGATAGTCAAGCTAGAAAAAGAGAAGCGCAAGGGAGGGATGGGAGAGGTGTGATGGACAGAGAGACGAGAGAGTAACAGAGAGACGAGAGAGTAACAGAGAGACGAGAGAGTAACAGAGAGACGAGAGAGTGACGGAGAGACGCGAGTGCGCGTGCGTGCGGGGAAATGAAAAGGGGGGAACGAGAGAGAGAGAGCGCGCGGGAGGGGGGAACGAGAGAGAGAGCGCGCGGGAGGGGGGAACGAGAGAGAGAGCGCGCGGGAGGGGGGAACGAGAGAGAGAGCGCGCGGGAGGGGGGAACGAGAGAGAGAGCGCGCGGGGAGGGGGGAACGAGAGAGAGAGCGCGCGGGAGGGGGGAACGAGAGAGAGAGCGCGCGGGAGGGGGGAACGAGAGAGAGAGCGCGCGGGAGGGGGGAACGAGAGAGAGAGCGCGCGGGAGGGGGGGAACGAGAGAGAGAGCGCGCGGGAGGGGGCAACGAGAGAGAGAGCGCGCGGGGGAGGGACGGGGCAACGAGAGAGAGAGCGCGCGGGAGGGGGGCAACGAGAGAGAGAGCGCGCGGGAGGGGGGCAACGAGAGAGAGAGCGCGCGGGAGGGGGGCAACGAGAGAGAGAGCGCGCGGGAGGGGGGCAACGAGAGAGAGAGCGCGCGGGAGGGGGGCAACGAGAGAGAGAGCGCGCGGGAGGGGGCAACGAGAGAGAGAGCGCGCGGGGAGGGGCAACGAGAGAGAGAGCGCGCGGGAGGGGGCAACGAGAGAGAGAGCGCGCGGGAGGGGGCAACGAGAGAGAGAGCGCGCGGGAGGGGGCAACGAGAGAGAGAGCGCGCGGGAGGGGGCAACGAGAGAGAGAGCGCGCGGGAGGGGGCAACGAGAGAGAGAGCGCGCGGGAGGGGGCAACGAGAGAGAGAGCGCGCGGGAGGGGGGCAACGAGAGAGAGAGCGCGCGGGAGGGGGCAACGAGAGAGAGAGCGCGCGGGAGGGGGCAACGAGAGAGAGAGCGCGCGGGAGGGGGCAACGAGAGAGAGAGCGCGCGGGAGGGGGCAACGAGAGAGAGAGAGCGCGCGGGAGGGGGCAACGAGAGAGAGAGCGCGCGGGAGGGGGCAACGAGAGAGAGAGCGCGCGGGAGGGGCAACGAGAGAGAGAGCGCGCGGGAGGGGGGCAACGAGAGAGAGAGCGCGCGGGAGGGGGCAACGAGAGAGAGAGAGCGCGCGGGAGGGGGCAACGAGAGAGAGAGCGCGCGCGGGAGGGGGCAACGAGAGAGAGAGCGCGCGGGAGGGGGCAACGAGAGAGAGAGCGCGCGCGGGAGGGGGCAACGAGAGAGAGAGCGCGCGCGGGAGGGGGCAACGAGAGAGAGAGCGCGCGCGGGAGGGGGCAACGAGAGAGAGAGCGCGCGCGGGAGGGGGCAACGAGAGAGAGAGCGCGCGGGAGGGGGCAACGAGAGAGAGAGCGCGCGCGGGAGGGGGGCAACGAGAGAGAGAGCGCGCGGGAGGGGGCAACGAGAGAGAGAGCGCGCGGGAGGGGGGCAACGAGAGAGAGAGCGCGCGGGAGGGGGCAACGAGAGAGAGAGCGCGCGGGAGGGGGCAACGAGAGAGAGAGCGCGCGGGAGGGGGCAACGAGAGAGAGAGCGCGCGGGAGGGGGGCAACGAGAGAGAGAGCGCGCGGGAGGGGGCAACGAGAGAGAGAGCGCGGCGGAGGGGGCAACGAGAGAGGAGAGCGCGCGGGAGGGGGGCAACGAGAGAGAGAGCGCGCGGGAGGGGGCAACGAGAGAGAGAGCGCGCGGGAGGGGGGCAACGAGAGAAGAGAGCGCGCGGGAGGGGGCAACGAGAGAGAGAGCGCGCGGGAGGGGGCAACGAGAGAGAGAGCGCGCGGGAGGGGGCAACGAGAGAGAGAGCGCGCGGGAGGGGCAACGAGAGAGAGAGCGCGCGGGAGGGGGCAACGAGAGAGAGAGCGCGCGGGAGGGGGCAACGAGAGAGAGAGCGCGCGGGAGGGGGCAACGAGAGAGAGAGCGCGCGGGAGGGGGCAACGAGAGAGAGAGCGCGCGGGAGGGGGCAACGAGAGAGAGAGCGCGCGGGAGGGGGCAACGAGAGAGAGAGCGCGCGGGAGGGGGCAACGAGAGAGAGAGCGCGCGGGAGGGGGCAACGAGAGAGAGAGCGCGCGGGAGGGGGGCAACGAGAGAGAGAGCGCGCGGGAGGGGGCAACGAGAGAGAGAGCGCGCGGGAGGGGGCAACGAGAGAGAGAGCGCGCGGGAGGGGGCAACGAGAGAGAGAGCGCGCGGGAGGGGGCAACGAGAGAGAGAGCGCGCGGGAGGGGGCAACGAGAGAGAGAGCGCGCGGGAGGGGGCAACGAGAGAGAGAGCGCGCGGGAGGGGGCAACGAGAGAGAGAGCGCGCGGGAGGGGGGCAACGAGAGAGAGAGCGCGCGGGAGGGGGCAACGAGAGAGAGAGCGCGCGGGAGGGGGCAACGAGAGAGAGAGCGCGCGGGAGGGGGGCAACGAGAGAGAGAGCGCGCGGGAGGGGGGAACGAGAGAGAGAGCGCGCGGGAGGGGGGAACGAGAGAGAGAGCGCGCGGGAGGGGGGAACGAGAGAGAGAGCGCGCGGGAGGGGGGAACGAGAGAGAGAGCGCGCGGGAGGGGGGAACGAGAGAGAGAGCGCGCGGGAGGGGGGAACGAGAGAGAGAGCGCGCGGGAGGGGGGAACGAGAGAGAGAGCGCGCGGGAGGGGGGAACGAGAGAGAGAGCGCGCGGGAGGGGGGAACGAGAGAGAGAGCGCGCGGGAGGGGGGAACGAGAGAGAGAGCGCGCGGGAGGGGGGAACGAGAGAGAGAGCGCGCGGGAGGGGGGAACGAGAGAGAGAGCGCGCGGGAGGGGGGAACGAGAGAGAGAGCGCGCGGGAGGGGGGAACGAGAGAGAGAGCGCGCGGGAGGGGGGGAACGAGAGAGAGAGCGCGCGGGAGGGGGGAACGAGAGAGAGAGCGCGCGGGAGGGGGGAACGAGAGAGAGAGCGCGCGGGAGGGGGGAACGAGAGAGAGAGCGCGCGGGAGGGGGGAACGAGAGAGAGAGCGCGCGGGAGGGGGAACGAGAGAGAGAGCGCGCGGGAGGGGGGAACGAGAGAGAGAGCGCGCGGGAGGGGGGAACGAGAGAGAGAGCGCGCGGGAGGGGGGAACGAGAGAGAGAGCGCGCGGGAGGGGGGAACGAGAGAGAGAGCGCGCGGGAGGGGGGAACGAGAGAGAGAGCGCGCGGGAGGGGGGAACGAGAGAGAGAGCGCGCGGGAGGGGGAACGAGAGAGAGAGCGCGCGGGAGGGGGGAACGAGAGAGAGAGCGCGCGGGAGGGGGAACGAGAGAGAGAGCGCGCGGGGAGGGGGGAACGAGAGAGAGAGCGCGCGGGAGGGGGGAACGAGAGAGAGAGCGCGCGGGAGGGGGGAAACGAGAGAGAGAGCAGCGCGCGGGAGGGGGGAACGAGAGAGAGAGCGCGCGGGAGGGGGGAACGAGAGAGAGAGCGCGCGGGAGGGGGGAACGAGAGAGAGAGCGCGCGGGAGGGGGGAACGAGAGAGAGAGCGCGCGGGAGGGGGGAACGAGAGAGAGAGCGCGCGGGAGGGGGGAACGAGAGAGAGAGCGCGCGGGAGGGGGGAACGAGAGAGAGAGCGCGCGGGAGGGGGGAACGAGAGAGAGAGCGCGCGGGAGGGGGGAACGAGAGAGAGAGCGCGCGGGAGGGGGGAACGAGAGAGAGAGCGCGCGGGAGGGGGGGAACGAGAGAGAGAGCGCGCGGGAGGGGGGAACGAGAGAGAGAGCGCGCGGGAGGGGGGAACGAGAGAGAGAGCGCGCGGGAGGGTGGGAACGAGAGAGAGAGCGCGCGGGAGGGGGGAACGAGAGAGAGAGCGCGCGGAGGGGGAACGAGAGAGAGAGCGCGCGGGAGGGGGGAACGAGGAGGAGAGAGCGCGCGGGAGGGGGGGAACGAGAGAGAGAGAGCGCGCGGGAGGGGGGAACGAGAGAGAGAGCGCGCGGGAGGGGGAACGAGAGAGAGAGCGCGCGGGAGGGGGGAACGAGAGAGAGAGCGCGCGGGAGGGGGGGAACGAGAGAGGAGCGCGCGGGAGGGGGGAACGAGAGAGAGAGCGCGCGGAGGGGGGAACGAGAGAGAGAGCGCGCGGGAGGGAGGTGAACGAGACGAGAGAGCGCGCGGGAGGGGGGAACGAGAGAGAGAGCGCGCGGGAGGGGGGAACGAGAGAGAGCGCGCGGGAGGGGGAACGAGAGAGAGAGCGCGCGGGGGGGGGAACGAGAGAGAGAGCGCGCGGGAGGGGGGAGGGAACGAGAGAGAGAGCGCGCGGGAGGGGGGAACGAGAGAGAGAGCGCGCGGGGAGGGGGGAACGACGAGAGAGAGAGCGCGCGGGAGGGGGGAACGAGAGAGAGAGCGCGCGGGAGGGGGGAACGAGAGAGAGAGCGCGCGGGAGGGGGGAACGAGAGAGAGAGCGCGCGGGAGGGGGGAACGACGAGAGAGATAGCGCGCGGGAGGGGGGAACGAGAGAGAGAGCGCGCGGGAGGGAGGGAACGAGAGAGAGAGCGCGCGGGAGGGGGGGAACGAGAGAGAGAGCGCGCGGGAGGGGGGAACGAGAGAGAGAGCGCGCGGGAGGGGGGAACGAGAGAGAGAGCGCGCGGGAGGGGGGAACGAGAGAGAGAGCGCGCGGGAGGGGGGAACGAGAGAGAGAGCGCGCGGGAGGGGGGAACGAGAGAGAGAGCGCGCGGGAGGGGGGAACGAGAGAGAGAGCGCGCGGGAGGGGGGGAACGAGAGAGAGAGCGCGCGGGAGGGGGGAACGAGAGAGAGAGCGCGCGGGAGGGGGGAACGAGAGAGAGAGCGCGCGGGAGGGGGGAACGAGAGAGAGAGCGCGCGGGAGGGGGAACGAGAGAGAGAGCGCGCGGGGAGGGGGGAACGAGAGAGAGAGCGCGCGGGAGGGGGGAACGAGAGAGAGAGCGCGCGGGAAGGGGGGAACGAGAGAGAGAGCGCGCGGGAGGGGGGAACGAGAGAGAGAGCGCGCGGGAGGGGGGAACGAGAGAGAGAGCGCGCGGGAGGGGGAACGAGAGAGAGAGCGCGCGGGAGGGAGGGAACGAAGAGAGAGAGCGCGCGGGAGGGGGGAACGATGAGAGAGAGCGCGCGGGAGGGGGGGAACGACGAGCGAGAGCGCGCGGGAGGGGGGAACGAGAGAGAGAGCCGCGAGGGAGGGGGGAACGAGAGAGAGAGCGCGCGGGAGGGGGGGAACGAGAGAGAGAGCGCGCGGGAGGGGGGAACGAGAGAGAGAGCGCGCGGGAGGGGGGAACGAGAGAGAGAGCGCGCGGGGAGGGGGGAACGAGAGAGAGAGCGCCGCGGGAGGGGGGAACGTGAGAGAGAGCGCGCGGGAGGGGGAACGTTCGGGAACGAGAGAGAGAGCGCGCGGGAGGGGGGGGAACGAGGAGAGAGACGCGGCGCGGGAGGGGGGAACGAGAGAGAGAGCGCGCGGGAGGGGGGAACGAGAGAGAGAGCGCGCGGGAGGGGGGAACGAGAGAGAGAGCGCGCGGGAGGGGGGAACGAGAGAGAGAGGCGCGGGAGGGGGGGAACGAGAGAGAGAGCGCGCGGGAGGGGGAACGAGAGAGAGAGCGCGCGGGAGGGGGGAACGAGAGAGAGAGCGCGCGGGAGGGAGGGAACGAGGAGAGAGAGCGCGCGGGAGGAGGGGAACGAGAGAGAGAGCGCGCGGGAGGGGGGAACGAGAGAGAGAGCGCGCGGGAGGGGGGAACGAGAGAGAGAGCGCGCGGGAGGGAGGGGGAACGAGAGAGAGAGCGCGCGGGAGGGGGGAACGAGAGAGAGAGCGCGCGGGAGGGGGGAACGAGAGAGAGAGAGCGCGCGGGAGGGGGGAACGAGAGAGAGAGCGCGCGGGAGGGGGACGAGAGAGAGAGAGCGCGCGGGAGGGGGGAACGAGAGAGAGAGCGCGCGGGAGGGGGGAACGAGAGAGAGAGCGCGCGGGAGGGGGGAACGAGAGAGAGAGCGCGCGGGAGGGGGAACGAGAGAGAGAGCGCGCGGGAGGGGGGGAACGAGAGAGAGAGCGCGCGGGAGGGGGGGAACGACGGAGAGAGAGCGCGGGGAGGGGGGAACGAGAGAGAGAGCGCGCGCGGGGAGGGGGGAACGAGAGAGAGAGAGCGCGCGGGGGGGGGGAACGAGAGAGAGAGCGCGCGGGAGGGGGGAACGAGGAGAGAGAGCGCGCGGGAGGGGGGAACGAGAGAGAGAGCGCGCGGGGGGGGGGGGGAACGAGAGAGAGAGCGCGCGGGGGGGAGGGGGGAACGAGAGAGAGAGCGCGCGGGAGGGGGGAAACGAGAGAGAGAGCGCGCGGGAGGGGGGGAACGAGAGAGAGAGCGCGCGGGAGGGGGGGGGAACGAGGAGAGAGAGCGCGCGGGAGGGGGGAACGAGAGAGAGAGAGCGCGCGGGAGGGGGGAACGAGAGAGAGAGAGCGCGCGGGAGGGGGGAACTAGAGAGAGAGAGCGCGCGGGAGGGGGGAACGAGAGAGAGAGAGCGCGCGGGAGGGGGGAACGAGAGAGAGAGAGCGCGCGGGAGGGGGGGAACGAGAGAGAGAGAGCGCGCGGGAGGGGGGAACGAGAGAGAGAGAGCGCGCGGGAGGGGGGAACGAGAGAGAGAGAGCGCGCGGGAGGGGGGAACGAGAGAGAAAGAGCGCGCGGGAGGGGGGAACGAGAGAGAGAGAGCGCGCGGGAGGGGGGAACGAGAGGGAGAGAGCGCGTGGGAGGGGGGAACGACAGAGAGAGAGAGAGCGCGCGGGAGGGGGGAACAAGAGAGAGAGCGCGCGGGAGGGGGGAACAAGAGAGAGAGCGAGATGGAGGAACAGAAAGGGGTGGGGAAGTGAGAGAGAGGGGGAAGAGAGGGAGAGAGGGGGTGGAACGAGAGAGAGAGGGGTAGAGAGAGAGAGAGAGAGAGGGGTAGAGAGAGAGAGAGGGGGTAGAGAGAGAGAGAGGGGGTAGAGAGAGAGAGAGGGGGTAGAGAGAGAGAGGGGGTAGAGAGAGAGAGAGAGGAGGGGTGTAGAGAGAGACAGAGGAGGGGGTAGAGAGGGGGGTAGAGAGGGGGGGGTAGAGAGGGGGGGGTAGAGAGGGGGGGGGTAGAGAGGGGGGTAGAGAGGGGGGGTAGAGAGGGGGGGTAGAGAGGGGGGGTAGAGCGAGAGAGAGAGAGAGGTCGTAGAGCGCGAGAGAGAGAGGGGGTAGAGCGAGAGAGAGAGAGGAGAAGAGCGAGAGAGAGAGAGAGGGGAAGAGCGAGAGAGAGAGGGGAAGAGCGAGAGAGAGAGGGGAAGAGCGAGAGAGAGAGAGGGGAAGAGCGAGAGAGAGAGAGGGGAAGAGCGAGAGAGAGAGCGGGGAAGAGCGAGAGAGAGAGCGGGGAAGAGCGAGAGAGAGAGAGGGGAAGAGCGAGAGAGAGGATGGGAAGAGCGAGAGAGAGGATGGGAAGAGCGAGAGAGAGGATGGGAAGAGCGAGAGAGAGGATGGGAAGAGCGAGAGAGAGGATGGGAAGAGCGAGAGAGAGAGAGGGGCGGAAGAGAAAGGGAGAGAGGGGCGGAAGAGCGAGAGAGAGAGGGGCGGAAGAGAAAGGGAGAGAGGGGCGGAAGAGAAAGGGAGAGAGGGGCGGAAGAGAAAGGGAGAGAGGGGCGGAAGAGAAAGGGAGAGAGGGGCGGAAGAGAAAGGGAGAGAGGGGCGGAAGAGAAAGGGAGAGAGGGGCGGAAGAGAAAGGGAGAGAGGGGCGGAAGAGAAAGGGAGAGAGGGGCGGAAGAGAAAGGGAGAGAGGGGCGGAAGAGAAAGGGAGAGAGGGGCGGAAGAGAAAGGGAGAGAGGGGCGGAAGAGAAAGGGAGAGAGGGGCGGAAGAGAAAGGGAGAGAGGGGCGGAAGAGAAAGGGAGAGAGGGGCGGAAGAGAAAGGGAGAGAGGGGCGGAAGAGAAAGGGAGAGAGGGGCGGAAGAGAAAGGGAGAGAGGGGCGGAAGAGAAAGGGAGAGAGGGGCGGAAGAGAAAGGGAGAGAGGGGCGGAAGAGAAAGGGAGAGAGGGGCGGAAGAGAAAGGGAGAGAGGGGCGGAAGAGAAAGGGAGAGAGGGGCGGAAGAGAAAGGGAGAGAGGGGCGGAAGAGAAAGGGAGAGAGGGGCGGAAGAGAAAGGGAGAGAGGGGCGGAAGAGAAAGGGAGAGAGGGGCGGAAGAGAAAGGGAGAGAGGGGCGGAAGAGAAAGGGAGAGAGGGGCGGAAGAGAAAGGGAGAGAGGGGCGGAAGAGAAAGGGAGAGAGGGGCGGAAGAGAAAGGGAGAGAGGGGCGGAAGAGAAAGGGAGAGAGGGGCGGAAGAGAAAGGGAGAGAGGGGCGGAAGAGAAAGGGAGAGAGGGGCGGAAGAGAAAGGGAGAGAGGGGCGGAAGAGAAAGGGAGAGAGGGGCGGAAGAGAAAGGGAGAGAGGGGCGGAAGAGAAAGGGAGAGAGGGGCGGAAGAGAAAGGGAGAGACGGGCGGAAGAGAAAGGGAGAGACGGGCGGAAGAGAAAGGGAGAGACGGGCGGAAGAGAAAGGGAGAGACGGGCGGAAGAGAAAGGGAGAGACGGGCGGAAGAGAAAGGGAGAGACGGGCGGAAGAGAAAGGGAGAGACGGGCGGAAGAGAAAGGGAGAGAGGGGCGGAAGAGAAAGGGAGAGAGGCGCGGAAGAGAAAGGGAGAGGGGGCGGAAGAGAAAGGGAGAGAGGGGCGGAAGAGAAAGGGAGAGAGGGGCGGAAGAGAAAGGGAGAGAGGGGCGGAAGAGAAAGGGAGAGAGGGGCGGAAGAGAAAGGGAGAGAGGGGCGGAAGAGAAAGGGAGAGAGGGGCGGAAGAGAAAGGGAGAGAGGGGCGGAAGAGAAAGGGAGAGAGGGGCGGAAGAGAAAGGGAGAGAGGGGCGGAAGAGAAAGGGAGAGAGGGGCGGAAGAGAAAGGGAGAGAGGGGCGGAAGAGAAAGGGAGAGAGGGGCGGAAGAGAAAGAGAGAGGGGCGGAAGAGAAAGAGAGACGGTGGGAAGAGAAAGAGAGACGGTGGGAAGAGAAAGAGAGACGGTGGGAAGAGAAAGAGAGACGGTGGGAAGAGAAAGAGAGACGGTGGGAAGAGAAAGAGAGACGGTGGGAAGAGAAGGAAGGAGAGGGAGGGAGAAGTGGGGAGAAGGGGGGTGTGGGCCGAGAGTGAGAGAGAGAGGGGGAACACAGAGAGAGAGGGGGAACAGAGAGAGTGAGAGACAGAGAGAGAGGAGGGAAGAGAGAGAGATGGGGGAAGAGAGAGGAGAGGAGAGAAATTGAGAGGGGGAGAGAGAGAGAGAGAGAATGAGTGAGAGGGGGAAGAGAGAGAGAGATGGGGGAAGAGAGAGGAGAGGAGAGAAATTGAGAGGGGGAGAGAGAGAGAGAGAGAATGAGTGAGAGGGGGAAGAGAGAGAGAGAGGAGGGAAGTAAGAGAAAGGGGGGGAAGAAAGAGAGAGAGAGAGAGAGAGAGAGAGATGGGGGGGTGAGAGACGGGGTGAGAGACGGAGGGGGGAGTGTGAGAGACGGGGGGGGGGGGGGGGTTGTGAGAGACGGGGGGGGATGAGAGACAGAGGGGGGGGGGATGAGAGACAGAGGGGGGGGATGAGAGACAGAGGGGGGGGGATGAGAGACAGAGGGGGGGGGATGAGAGACAGAGGGGGGGGGATGAGAGACAGAGGGGGGGGGAAGAGAGACAGAGGGGGGGGGATGAGAGACAGAGGGGGGGGGATGAGAGACAGAGGGGGGGGGGGGGATGAGAGACAGAGGGGGGGGGGATGAGAGACAGAGGGGGGGGGATGAGAGACAGAGGGGGGGGGGATGAGAGACAGAGGGGGGGGGGGTGAGAGACAGAGGGGGGGGGGATGAGAGACAGAGGGGGGGGGATGAGAGACGGGGGGGGGGATGAGAGACAGAGGGGGGGGGATGAGAGACAGAGGGGGGGGGATGAGAGACAGAGGGGGGGGGGATGAGAGACAGGGGGGGGGGGATGAGAGACAGAGGGGGGGGGGATGAGAGACAGAGGGGGGGGATGAGAGACAGGGGGGGGGGATGAGAGACAGAGGGGGGGGATGAGAGACAGAGGGGGGGAATGAGAGACAGAGGGGGGGAATGAGAGACAGAGGGGGGGAATGAGAGACAGAGGGGGGGAATGAGAGACAGAGGGGGGGAATGAGAGACAGAGGGGGGGAATGAGAGACAGAGGGGGGGAATGAGAGACAGAGGGGGGGAATGAGAGACAGAGGGGGGGAATGAGAGACAGAGGGGGGGAATGAGAGACAGAGGGGGGGAATGAGAGACAGAGGGGGGGAATGAGAGACAGAGGGGGGGAATGAGAGACAGAGGGGGGGAATGAGAGACAGAGGGGGGGAATGAGAGACAGAGGGGGGGAATGAGAGACAGAGGGGGGGAATGAGAGACAGAGGGGGGGAATGAGAGACAGAGGGGGGGAATGAGAGACAGAGGGGGGGAATGAGAGACAGAGGGGGGGAATGAGAGACAGAGGGGGGGAATGAGAGACAGAGGGGGGGAATGAGAGACAGAGGGGGGGAATGAGAGGGGAGCGGGGGGAGGAGAGAGGGGAGCGGGGGGGAGGAGGGGTGGAGGGAGAGGGAGGGAGAGGGGGAGAGAAAGAGAGAGAGAGAGAGAGAGAGAGAGAGAGAGAGAGAGAGAGAGGGCGGGGGAAGAGAGGGAGATGGGGAAGAGAGTAGAGAGTGATGGGGGAAGAGAGGAGAGAGGGGAGGAGAGAGACGGGGTAAGAGGGAGAGTGAGTGAGGGGGTGAGAAATTGAGGGGGGAAGAGAGAGAGGGGAAGAGAGGGAGAGAGAGAGAGGAGGGAAGTAACAGAAAGGGGGAAAGAAAGAGAGAGAGAGAGAGGTGGGGAAAGAGAGAGAGGGGGAAAGAAAGAGAGGGGAAAGGGAGGGGGAAGGGGGAAGAGAGCAAGTGGAGCGAAGAGAGACGGTGGGGGGGAGAGACGGGGGGGGTGGAGAGAGAGACGGGGGGTGGAGAGAGAGACGGGGGGGGGGGAGAGTGAGACGGGGGAGAGACGGGGGGGCGGGGGAAGCGGGGGGGAAGGGGGGAAGCGAGGGGGAAGCGGGGAAGCGAGGGGGAAGGGGGGAAGCGAGGGGGAAGGGGGGAAGCGAGGGGGAAGGGAGGAAGCGAGGGGGAAGGGGGGAAGCGAGGGGGAAGGGGGGAAACGGGGAAGCGAGGGGGAAGGGGGGAAGCGAGGGGGAAGGGGGGAAGCGAGGGGGAAGGGGGGAAGCGAGGGGGAAGGGGGGAAGCGAGGGGGAAGGGGGGAAGCGAGGGGGAAGGGGGGAAGCGAGGGGGAAGGGGGGAAGCGAGGGGGAAGGGGGGAAGCGAGGGGGAAGGGGGGAAGCGAGGGGGAAGCGAGGGGAACTAGGGAACATAAACCTAACTCTGAGAATACTCTACTTCTTAGACTATTTGAGTTCTGTGTCTCTACAGATGTCACTACCTTTTAGATACTACATTATGTAGTTATGTAATTTTGCTCAAGCAAGTACATACAATAATTATCCAGAAAAACAATTGTAGGTATTACAATACACTTTCTAATTACCGCAGTTTAAGCATTACACAATACATCAACTTGAAATATTTCATATTTAGATCATGCAAACAATATTGATAAAACTGGACAGATTATTAAAATGTGCAACCTTATGACTACAAATTTCCAGCAACAAAAGCACTAACTGATGGACAAATATTTTTAAAAATATATGTTATATACCACCGCAAGAGAAAACTCACATCATATTTCCCCAGGTTAGGTTTTTGCTTTCCTGCTAGGATCTTCAGAGCTGTAGATTTTCCAATACCATTAGTTCCCACCAAACCCAAAACTTCACCAGGTCGAGGAATAGGCAACCTAAAATTCAGATTATTTAGAGTTGCTGAAATTTACTCAATTTTGAAAATACTGTGAACTGTAGTACACATGACACGCCTTCAAGTTTACAAAGGTAAATGTCATAAAACGCCTTGCAGGTTTAAATTTGTATGTGGGCTATATTCAGTCCTGAGGCAGGTTATTTCAGAGCTCCTTTCTTTAAATTACAACTAGCTGAACATTTGTTGACAAAGAAACGTAAAGATGGGGCTGGAAAGTTTGATTTGTTATAACTGTCCCTTCTGAAAAAGTAGTTTATTGGTGAAACATTTTTCAAAAAATAACAGAACTTATACTTCTGTAAGTATGTTGTTAATTTTAATATAAGTTATGTTTGAGTCTATAGACAACATTCAGAAATAATATTACAACTTATTAAATGCAATTTAATCATAATTTTAAATAAGTTGAAGTCCTAGAATTACATATCTACCAAGATTCATAGGAGATTCTACAAATGGGTGGCACCACAACTTGACTGGAAAATGAGCTTGCACTGAACAGGAGTCTGATGCTTCTTCACCAAGAAAAAGTCAATCTACTACCCAGCATGTTCTCGCCTAGCTGCTGTAGAATATTAATTAATCAGGAAGACAATCAAAAGCTTCGGTTTGCTTCAACAACAACATACATTTATGTAGCACCTTTAATATAAAACATCCTGAAGTGCTTCACAGCATCATAAAACAAAATATGACGCCAATACATCTGAGAAGATATTAGGTCAGATGACCAAAAACATGAACAAAAAGAGGTGTAAGGAAAGCATTCCAGAGCTTACGGTGTAGGTAGCTGAAGGCACAGAAGTGGAACAATTAAAATTGGGGATGCTGAAGAGGCCAGAATTATATGAACATTGACAATGCGGAGAGTTGTGAGGCTGGAGATTTCAGAGATAGGGAGGGGCGAGGCCAGGGAGGGATTTGAAAACAAGGATGAGAATTTTAAAATCAAGGTGTTGCTTGACTGGTAGCCAATGTAAGTCAGCAAGCCCAAGGACGATAGGGACTTGCTGCGAGTTAAGCCACAGGCAGTAAAGTTTTGGAAGACCTTAAATTCATGGCGGGTAAAATATGGGAGGCCAACCAAAGTGCATTGGAATCATCAAGTCAAGAAGTAACAAGGGTATGAAGGAGGGTTTCAGCAACAATTGACCTGACGCTGTGGTGAAGTAGGCTGTTATGGAGTTGGAAACAGACCGTTTTAGTGGCAGGGCGAATGTGTGGTCGGAAGCTCGTTGCGGGATCAAATGACATCAATTTGTGAACTGACTGGTTTAGTCCCACACTGTTGCCAGGGAGAGGCCTAGAATTGGTAGCTACAGGACCTTCAGTCTTCCTAATACTTAATTGGAGGAAACTTCTGCTCATTCAGTACTGATGTTGGATAAGCAGTCTATTTGTTTAACAGCGGAGGAGTTGAGGTGGCAGTGAGGTAGAGCTCGATGTCATCGGCATATGTGCAGAAATTAACACTATGCTTTCAGGTGATGTCGCCGAGGGGCAGCACGTAGATGAGGGGACCAAGGATAGCTCTATGGGGGACATCAGAGCAAACGGTGTGGAAACAGGAAGAGAAGCCATTGCAAGTGATACTTTGGCAAGATTAGCTGGATAAGAATGTTGAGAGCAGATCCACCCAGCTGGACCACAGTGGAGAGACACTGGAAAAGAATGGTGCAGTTAACTGTGTCAAAAGGCTAGACAGATCAAAAGGATGAGGGGAGGGATACAATTGTCACAGTTACAGAGGATGTCATATGACTTTGATCAGAACCATTTCAATATACTGGCAAGGGTAGAAACATGATTGGAGTGATTCAAACATCGAGTTTTGGGAAAGCTGGGCACAGATTTGGGCACATATTCAAGGGCCTTGGAAGGGAAGAGCAAGTTGTGGATGGGGCAGTAGTTTGCAAGGATGGAGGGATCAAGGGTTTTTTTGAGGGGAGGGTTGATGGCGGCAGATTTACAGGAGAGAGGGACAACGCCTGAGGAGAGAAAATAATTGACACTATCAGCTAACATGAGGATGAGAGGTTGCGTGGTCAGCAGTTTAGTAGGAATAGTTCGAGGGAATAGTTCGAGGGAGCAGGAAGTGACTTTCATGGGCAGAACGAGCTTGAAGAGGGCATGTGGGGATATGGGAAACTATAGAAACATGCAAGTTCAGGGTTAGGGCAAGGGGGAGCTTTAGAGGAAGTTTGGCTTGATGGGCTAAGGGAGGGTCGTGGCACAGGCAGCTGATTGGATGGTCTCATCTTTCTTTGTGACAAAATTGTCAATGAGCTCCTCGCACATTGTTGGGGGCGAGGGCAGAGAAGACAGGGGTGAGGGGCTGAAGATGACTTGTGGTACAGAAAAGAAGCTGGGGGTTATCTTTGCAGTCCAAGATAATCCTGAATAGGGAGGTAGTTTTGGCAGGCAAGAGCCGGACTCAGTAGTGTTTTATGTGGTCCAGGTGGATCTAGTAGTGATGGCTAAACCAGTTATCTGCCATTTAAAGTCTAAGTCCCCTGCATGTAAGAGAATAGAGATGAGGGCCATAACAAGGGAAACCGTCAGGGTGAGAGTGAGTAATGATCTTACTGGGGACTAGGAAATCAAAAATGGAGGTGAAGATTCATATAAGCAAACCGGTGGCTGCAGAAATGTTAAGACGAAGAGGCCGGAGGCTTGACAGTTGGGGTTTTGAAAGTGCAGTTTTTAAAAGTTTATTCTTTCATGGGATGTGGGTGTCATTGGCTAGGCCAGCATTTATTGCCCACCCCTAATTATCCTTGAGAAGGTGGTGAGCTGCCTTCTTGAACCGCTGCAGTCCATGTAGTGAAGTTATACCCACAGTGCTGTTAGGAGGGAGTTTCTGGGATTTTGACCCAGCAATACTCAAGGAACGGTGAAATAGTTCCAAGTCAGGATGGTGTGTGGCTTGCAGGGGAACCTGCACCTGGTAGTTTTCCCATGCACCTGCTGCCCTTTTACTTCTAGATGGTAGAGGTCATGGGTTTCAAAGGTGCTGTCAAAGCAGCCTTGGTGAGTTGCTGCAGTGCATCTTGTAGATGGTACACAATGCTGTCACTGTGCATCCAGTGGTGGAGGGAGTGAATGTTGAAAGTGATGGATGGGGTACTAATCAAGCAGGCTGCTTTGTCCTGGATGGTGCTGAGCTTCTTAAGTGTTGTTGGAGTTGCACTCATCCTGGCAAGTGGAGAGTATTTTATTCACATTTCTGACTTGTGCCTTGTGGACAGGCTTTGGGAAGTCAGGAAGTGAGTTACCCACTGCAGAATTCCCAGCCTCTGACCTGCTTGCTGTAAGTGGTGAATTGGGGCTAGTTTTTAACCAGTGGTGGACAGAGGAGGAAGTAGGATTTGGAAGTGGAAGGGGGATGTGGGCAGAGACTGGTTCAAGGAAGTGATTTGAGATGGCCTTTGCTGCGATCAATACGATGGGACTAGCAAGACCACATGAGGTGGCATGGTCAAGGGGCTGGTGATCAAAGTAGGCTGAGAGAGACTTAAAGAGGATAAGAGGGCAGAGGACTCGGAGGAGAGAGAACATGAAGAGGAGCAATGAAGGTCGAAATCATCAAGGATGAGACGTCATTTGTGCAGAGCTAAGGGAGGAAAGCAGTGAAGAAATCTCAGAAAAACTTTTATCTTGGGAGGGGGGTCGAGAACAATGATTTTGAAAGCCCTTTGGAAGATACGAAGAGAGGTACAGAGGGCAAATCAAGTTGAAATGTTCAAAAGAGGAGTAAGTGCTAGAGAAGTAGGGGGTTAGGCCAAACTGAGATTCGGAGATAAATGCCAAACCATCACACTGACAGTCTTGATGGGGTAAATGGTGGAAGATATAGTAGGCGGATCGACTTCATTAAGGGAAAAGTGTCATTATCCTTCAGCTAAGTTTCTGTTCAGGCCACAATGTTGATGCATTCATCTGCAATAAGTTCATGGATGGGAAGGGCCTTGCTCACAAGTAAATGGAGATTCTGGAGGCAGAAACATAGAAGGATGGTGAGAGCAGAAACCGCAAGGTCAGCAGTGGGAGGGGCAATTAGGCCAGGAACACGAATGACAAGGTTAGCCCGCAGGGGGTGCACTAGGCTGGTGGACAAGAATGTGGAATAGGGCAACCCTGGTTGTGGCTCATAAAGCCACTGCCCAGTGCTTCAATGAGCTCTTTGGAGGATAACAAAAGAGGCACAAAGGGAAGCTGTAGGCTTATCTATGAGTGAGTCAAGCTGGGGTGGAGGCCAGAGAGTAGGAAGGTCAAGGAGCTCTGAAGGCTTTGGGTAGAGAACTGGAAGGCAGAGAGCCTGAGATTGGAGAAGCAAAAGGAAGTATGACAACAGGAAAGGAGTCTTGGAGGGGAAAAGAGAAAAGAAGTACAAAAAGCAATGGATGGGCTTTCATCTGCAGCGACAGCCAAATCGTGCACGCAAATGAACTTAGGGAAAGCTCAAGTTACCTAGACCTGATTACTTAAAAATTTTGATAAATAAAACCTGACACTAAACAGGAAATGGGAAACAGAAAGGCAATAAAAAGATGGAGTCCAGAGTCAAAATCAGAGGTCCCATGGTGGGATAACGTTGACCTAGGTTGGATGGAACGTTTATAGGTTGTTGTCTGAGTTCAGAGACATGCGTGCCAAGTAGTTTCCAGGAGCTATTTAACGACCTTCCCCTTTACTCCAAGCACCTTGTGTTCGAAGGACAAAAAATGTTATGCACAAATTTAACAGTAAAATGTTCCAAATAGCCAATAACTCTCAGGTACAGTACAGTACAGGACTTCACAGAATCAAATACTCCACTAAACATTAAAACATTCCACAAGCAAGGCCCACAAGCCTAGCTGAAGCTATGCTTTATTAGCCCCCCCACCGTCTACAAATTCTGTTGGCAAAGGCCCTAGTTGCTGGTCTATTCTGATTCCATGAATGTTCAAAGTAGTTCAGTGCATAGTTTTGGCTCAGAGTTATACTCTATGAAATTCTAAGCAGTTCATATAAGGCATGATATTTGATTCTTCATAATGATCTTACTGCCTTTCATTAGTAAGCATATTTTCAAAAAAGACAAAACCAATTAAATGCAAATCTACTGCAATGTTAATGGAATTCTCAAAACTGGAGTTTCCCAAGTCCAATGTGTCTCAAATTGTGCTATAACAATTCATCAGACTGGTCTCTGATAACTGTAACTAGTAGGGTGTCACAGGGTTCGGTCCTTGGGCCCCAACTATTTACAATCTATATTAATGACTTGAATTCAGGGATAGAAGGTACTATAGCGAAATTTGCAGACGACACCAAAAGAGGTGGGAAAGTAAGTTGCAGTGAAGAAATAAGACATTTACAAATGGATATGGACAGGTTAGGTGAATGGGCCAAAATTTGGCAGATGGAGTTTAACGTGGATGAAACGGAAGAATAAAAAGGCGACTTAAATGGAGAGAAACTTCAGAATGCTTCAGTGCAGAGGGATCTGGGAGTCCTCGTGTTTGAATCACTGAAAGCTAGTATGCAGGTACAGCAGGTAAAAAGGAAGGCAAATGGAATTTTGGCATTTATTGCTAAAGGAATAGAGTATAAAATAGGGAAGTGTTGTTGCAACTGTACAAGGGATTGGTGAGACCGCACCTGGAGTACTGTGCACAGTTTTGGTCCCCTTACTTGAGGGAGGATGTAGTTGCATTGGAGGCGGTTCAGAGGAGGTTCACTAGATTGATTCCAGAGATGCGGGGCGTGTCTTATGAGGAGAGATTGAGCAGTTTAGGCCGATACTCGCTAGAGTTTAGAAGGATGAGAGGAGACCTAATTGAGGTATATAAGATGCTAAAGGGGATAGACAAAGTACTCATGGAGTGGATGTTTCCCCTTGTGAGGCATTCTAGAATGAGAGGCCATAGTTTTAGGCTAAGGAATGGTAGATTTAAATTAGAGATGAGGAGAAATTACTTTTCTCAAAGGGTCGTGAATCCACTACCTCAGAGTGCAGTGGATGCTGGGATGCTGAATAAATTTAAGGAGGAAATAGACAGATTTTTAATTAGTAACGGGTTGAAAGGTTATGGGCAGGGGGCAGGAAATTGGAGTAGGCGCCAAAATGAGATCAGCCATGATCGTATTGAATGGTGGGGCAGGCTTGAGGGGCTGAATTGCCTACTCCTGCTCCTAATTCTTATCTCAAAGATGTCTTTGTTTTCTTTGTGGAACAGCGGAAATTATATAGAAGTGCATATACACACTATGATGTACAGTAAGTTGTCGCTTTAAGTTGGTCTACTTAACGTTTTTTTTGGTTTAGTTTATTCTTTAGGGGTCGTTTTTCTGATTTACGTTCTGTTTTTCGTTTGTACTTCGTCATCTTGTACTATGTGCTTCGTAGTCATCGCACGCACTGTGTTGGCATCATCAGCGTTGTGGGTCTTCATTGCTCCTCAGCTCGTTGTTTCATGTTGATTTGACATTGGGTTCTGTGCCTTGATCAGCACCATTGTGAAGAAATGAGGTGTTTGTATGCACTTGAGGGAACTTTGTTTTTTTTAAAATACAGTGCATCAAAGTTCTGAAAAAAGAATACCCAAACCAACAGGTTTTTTATGCAAGCAAAAAGTTGAAGCCCAGCTAATCGTTTCTGTGAAGGAAAGACCAATTTCTTGATTCTGCAAGCTGATTTCAATTTTGGAGCCCCTGGTGTGCCTGCTGTGGGTGAGGCATTGAAACCATTTTGAAGTTTGAGAGAGAAAGGCATTTGCTACTGTACACAGGGGAAATTGCTTTCCTTGTCTTAGGGCTTATTTGGGTGAAAAATACAGGGTGCACAGTACTTGCTCTTCAGGAGGTTGACTTTGCAATCGTCTGATTAATTTTGGAGCCCCCAACTCTGGTTCTTGTTCCTTGCAGCAAAGGCAGGAGCACAGGTGTCTTCAAAAGTTCCTCAAAATTCAGTAGCAAGAAAGGTGGTAGAACAGCAAGGTCTTCCCCAAGCCGACATGCCCAGCATTGAGGTGCTAAATCACCCAAGACCACCTCTGCTGAAACACTTCAGGGGCGTCCTCAAAGCATCCCTGAAGAGGTCAAACATCTTCAACACATGGTGACTGGCCAAAATGGAAGAAGGTTCATTTGGGAAGGCACCAAGCACATTGAGACTTCGACGGGAACATGCAGAGGCTAAGTCAAGGCGGCGGAAAGAGTGATAAACTCAGGAGCTCATTTAACCGACCCTCCAAGAAACACCTGCCACATGTGGCAGAGTCTGCAGATCGAGTATTGGACTTATCGGCCATCTCAGAATCCATCGAGTTAGAGTGGAAGCAGGTCATCCTCAAACGCGAGGGACTGCCCAAGTGTTATCTAATTTGAATTTATACATTATTTCTTTTATATTTAGTGATTTACTTTATTTGCAAGTTGTTTCAGCTAGGAATGCAGTGCTGCACATATATGGTACTGTACTTCAACTTGAACCTTTCCAGGCAAGAAATGCCCGAAGGAACCTAACTCTGGCTTTAACATTGATTCCGATGGAAAGTCACGATTCATTTAAAGTTGTTTCACTTAAAAGTTGCGATATTCACGAGCACAACCACAACTTTAAGTGAGGAGTCACTGAATACAATATTTATTACATAATGCTCCCAAAATCTGTCAAGTGGTTCTCAAAGCTCTTAAATTTTTCAACATCATTACCTGTGAAGCTTGAAGGAGTTTGCACAGTATCTATGGGTTGTCTCTTTAGCCAAGTTGCTTGGCAAGTTAACAATTGACAAAGCCCCAAAAGGACATTTCTGAAATAGGAAACAGAAAACTAAATATTTAATAAAATGTTAAGATCATATTATCTGCAATTGACTACTGTCTACACTATCAAAATTAGAGCTATTTTGTCTACTTAATAAACAGTTCATAAAGTTCCAGAATAAATGCAACTTTTTGCAAGAAGTTAAAAAAATGAACTAGCTATAATTTAAGAGTACAGAAAAACACTCATTAAAAAAATCTATTACCACTATAAAATTTTTCTCTATTCTTACCCTAACTATTCAAAATATGTAAATTTTGCCACCTACCCTGCAACTTTTATAAACCCAAGGATGAGGAACATATAATCTCATACCAGAAATCCATCGCATTAAGACAGAAGGTTAAGAATTATTGGGGGTGGGGCTGAGGAAATTACTGAAAGGATTGCGAGAAACATCTATTAAACATGCATGCTTTATTATAAATTAGAAGAGCTCTTTTTATATTTAACATTAGATAGCCTTTGTTGTATCAAGTTGTTTTAGTCGTTTTTCGATATCATGTGGCGTGAATCAAATTGATTGAAGACTATCATCTATGATGCCGGGGAATTCAAGAGGACACTGAGATGGATCATCTACTCATCACTACTGGCTGAAGACGGTTGCAAACGTTTCAGTCTTTCCCTCTGTGCTAGGCTCCCTCATCATTGAGTGTTGTTTAATAGTCCTCACCATTCATTACTGGGTGTGGCAGGACTGCAGAGCTTTGACCTGACCTGCTGGTTGCAGGATCACTTTGCTCCGTTCCGCCTATTGCGTGCTGCTTCTGCTGTTTAGCATGCACTTAGTGAAACCTGAGTTTCACTAGGTTGACACTCACACAGCAAGTGGTTAGGACCTAGAATGCACTGCCTGAGTGTGGTGCAGGCAGGTTCAATTGAGGCATTCAAGAGGGAATTAGATTATCTGAAAAGGAAGAATGTGTAGGGCTATGGCGAGAAGATGGGGGAGTGACTATGAGAATTGCTCCTTCAGAGAGCCAGCACAGGCACGATGGGCCGAATGGGCTTCTCCTGTGCTGTAACCATTCTATGATTCATTGCCCACTAAATACCATTAGTATTTGTGCACTTTATAAATATATCATTTGAGTATTTATCAGATGGCATACATAATATTATCATTTACAGTGCTAACTATAAACCACACTTTACTATTCCAATACTCAGCTGGTAAATACAGCGAGTACCTGAGCTATACTGACCAAGTAGTTGCAGGTTCAATCTCCAGTCTATGCTGAGCTA
This sequence comes from Carcharodon carcharias, assembly GCF_017639515.1. Classification (NCBI taxonomy): domain Eukaryota; kingdom Metazoa; phylum Chordata; class Chondrichthyes; order Lamniformes; family Lamnidae; genus Carcharodon; species Carcharodon carcharias. The sequence continues at coordinate 61,306,722 of NC_054467.1, read as the reverse complement.
GCCAGTTTTGCCTGAGGAGCGATATGGGGTGTAACAATTAGCCTGTGGTCCTGAGTTAGAGAGAGGATACATCAGCCAGATACATCTCGCTGTTTGGTTCCCCCAAACTCTCGCTGTTTGATGTTCCTGAACTCTCGCTGTTTGATTCCCCTGAACTCTCGCTTGGTGTGCTGTGGTATCAGGTAAAGAGATGACAGGTTCAACAGTGATGCCCACTGCCAAATAGCCTTTGGATGATACTCACTGTCCAAGGTCTTACAGAAGATAACACTGTTGGGTACTGGTCAATCTGTAACCTGAAAGGATTCAATGCCTCACAGAGGATAGCCTAAAAGTTGATACGACATTTGGAAGAAAAGGGGCAGAATAAAAAGAAAAGAAATAGGGGGGAATAAAAAGGGCGGGGGGGGGAAAGATACTGCATTCAGCCATAAACAATATCTTTTTTCACAAGCCACCCCTCGCTATTTATGAGTGCATAGGCCCACAAATCAAATAATCCGATTTAATAGCAAAATTATGCCACTTATGATCATAGATGCGTAATTGCAATTAGGCCAATTAGGAGGTGGGTGGGAACAGAGAGAAAAAAAGATCAGGTTAAGTGAACATGGACAGCTCTTGCATATCTTTGGTAACTGATTACATTTGTAGCTCACAAAAAAAAACATGTTCACCCCCATACGCAGTCATTTCCAGTTTATCCATTAAGGGTTTAAGATAAAATAGTACTTTATTGACACTTGTGGATGTTTAATGTTGAATATTTATAGATCCAATGTATTAATGCTTGATATAATTAAAAGGATCAAAAATAAAACCCCAAAATAAGGTCAGGCCATTTTATGGGAAAACTGCAAGGTTTCTGAAACAGCGAGATTCAGATGGTGCAGACCAGTTTAGAATCAAAAGGTCAATAAAGAGCTATACTACTTTTATGTTATACTTTAGACGGCATCGCACCACTGCCCCCCATCCCGATAGAAATACATAGAATGGCTTACCTTAATGCAAATACCACAACCAATACAGAGAGTTTCTGAAATCCAGGCAATTTTACTCTGAGCAGTAACTTCAATACAAAGCTTTCCTGCAAGAAGGAAAAATATAATTTGAATGGAATCATTTAAACTTTAAGTGATATCTAAAAGGTACTTTTTATAATTTAGTCAATTACTGAAAAATCATCAACATATTTGAAGTATGGCTTTGTGAAAAGCCGACCATCGTTAGCACAGTTCTATGATAAACCATATCCGAGGCAGAAGGGCATAAATTCAAGCTCCACTTCCAGTACTCGACCACATAACCTAGGCTGAGACTTTGGTGCAGAACTGGGGGAAATAATGCATTATTGGGAGTAAAGGCTTTTGGTTAAGATGTTAAATTGAGGCGCTGTCTATCAGTTCTTGTAGATGTGAATAATCCCATGTGTTAGCTGAAAAGAAGGGCAGATATTCCAATGCACTGGTCAATTTTTTTCCCTCAACCAAAACTATCAACAGATTAAGTGGTCATATTTTCATTAGTTGTTTATGGAACATTGTTATCCGTAAATCTGCCGTTCATTGCCTACAGAAATAATACATTGGTTGCAAAGTGCTTTAGAATGTCCTGAGGACCTGAAAGATACCATATAAATGCAATTCAATACTTCACTATGCAGGATAATGATCACAATTAAACCAAAAGGTGGGTAGGCCAAGTTCATGGAGTGTGTTGAAAGATATGAAAATTGCAGTCAATTTGTTAGGATTCAAAGAAAGAGAATATGGTTAAAGACAAGGGTTCAAAATACATGAGGCGTGGACAAATTCATCCTCGAAATGTGATAGGTGGCCCACGGAAAAGCAAAAATGGGGGTGAAAAATTCAGGAAAGGTCACCCCTTACAAGATTACTTTACATCAAGACTACTCCATGGTCCAGAGCTGAACAATTGCAAGTACAGGTGTTTTGTTGAGATCAGAAAAGCATGTAGAGCTTGAGTGGACGAGCATTGAGCGTGGGAGAGACAAACTGTAAGCAGCTGCTCCTCCAATCACAAATTTTGTCTCTCCCATGCTCCAATCATAGGTTCTCTCCCTCCCACTTTTGCTACTCCTCCAAAGACAGAATTGGAGATTGGAGAAGCAGCCAGGGCAGGAGAGAGGGGAACCCGTGATTGGAGGAGCTGGAGCAGCTGCATGGGGAGATAGGGGAATTGAAAGCAAAAAAAACATTTTCTTGAATTGGAGAGAAATAGATGCAAAAACATCTCTTAAGAGCAGCCCCTCAGAACTTGGGAGTCAATGGATAGTTGACATTTTTCTCACCTTTTGAATTTTTTTGCAAATCTTTTGAGATTTGTGTGTTTTTTCAGGGAGAGAGAGGGGGCAGTTTCTGGATGCACTGAGGCAAATCATTTTTTTAAAACTATAAACAGTCCCTTCCCCACCCCTCTCCCAGTTACAATAATCCTCTTATTTCAATATGAAAAAGGAGAGAATTGGGATCTCAGCATTGCCATCAACATATCCAGAGGAGAGGAGGAGGCCAAGGTGGCAGCAGATCCGTGCAAGTAAAGCAGCTCCTGTTGTGTCTGAGAGAGAAAGAGAATATGAATGTGAGGGTGAGAGGTAGGGGGATGAAAAAAGAGAGACTGAGGAAGGAGAGGGGGGATGGGGGCAGAAGGAGGCCTCTAAGGGCAGAGGAGAGGGTGTGGGCAACAGGCAACACTGCTTACTTTCACACTGACAGCTTATTTTGTTTGCTTATGCATATGATTTCCCAACTCTTTTTTTAAAAAAATCTTTATTTTTCCTTCCAAAACCTTCCTCTTAAACCTAGCTTTGAGGTTTACAAACACTGGCTGGGATTTTCTGGCCCTGCTGGGCCAGGACCCGCCGTGGGTGATGTGGCAGCCAGCCAAATGTCCATTGACTTTTGCAGGGACTGGATGATCCCAGCGGTGAGTGGGGCCGGAAAATCCCATCCTACTGCTGGAACAACAGTAATCAAATAAAAAGAAAAAAGTTAAATCCTTTCCAATTGCTTTCTTCCTCTTTATATTGGTCTAACAAATTATTTTGTAAGCAAAGTTTAAAAGAGAGAAATTTGGGGTAGAGGGAGAAAAATATAATTGTGGGAGAAATCCTTAGGGTTTTCTTTAAATGTTTTATCTTTTAGAAATGTCTGTCTGTTTAGAAGCTTTTTGTGATTGTAGTTGTGCATATGTTTTCTGTTTTTCAAAAAAAGTGATGTGTAGAAAAAAATTGGGAGTCCAGTCAATCCATAAGAGCCCAATCTTCCAGGCCTCGAGTTTGCTTTAATATCAGCCACTAGAGGACAATGATGAGGGAGGGAGGGAGGGAGAGGTGTGAAAGAAAGAAAACTGTTTAATTGCTGTTGGATTCTTGGCTGCCTGCCCAGCACAGGGTCTCTTGTTTCTTTAATATCCTTTAACGGAGGCTTTACCTTCAAGGAGCCCCTGAAAACTAAAAAGAAGCCCTCGAAAATCAAACGGTTTGAGGAGATAGTGGCATAGTGGTAATATCACTGCATTAGTAATCCCAAGCTAATGCTCTGGGGACACAGATTCAAATCCCACCATGGCAGCTGATGGAATTTAAACTCAATTCATAAGCCTAGAATATAAAGTTAGTCTCACTAATGGTGACCATGACAACTACCATCGATTGTTATAAAATTCCACCTGGTTCACTAATGTCCTTGAGGGAAGGAAATCTGTTGTCCCTCCACCCTGAACTCCTCAAAGTACTGCACCTTCTTTTATTTCAGCTGAAGGTGGCCTTCATGTGTGCTTCTATTTTGGGGTTTCCTTTTCCAGCAGTGTTCAGCTCCCCCAGTGGGGCTGGCGGCTAGACATCGCTCTGGGCCTTCCGCTTCCCTGGTTTGCCCGCCACCCTTAATTTGATAGGGTTTCTGGAGATGGTCGCTTAATTGGCCGCCTTTAGAAAGATTGTGAACACCACCCTGCCACAGCTGGGATCCTGACCCAGAAATTGAGGCCCACATCGGGATTGCAATGCTCCTGCCACCCTCACCCCCCACACAAAATTCAGTCCTGTATAACTCTATGCTTCTGAATAGAGGAGGTACAAAAAGCAGAATGCTGGTCTTTATCTCAAGGGGCTAGAATATAAAAGGGAAATTATGCTTCAATTGTAGAGCCTTGGTCAGACCCCAGAAGGAATAAGGTGTTCAGTTCTGGGCATCATATCTTAGTAAGGATAAGGGGAGACAGTGACATCATGTTAATGTCACTGGACTTGTAATCCAGAGGCCCAGGCTAATGCTCTGGGAACACGGGTTCAAATCCCACCAAGGCAGCTGGTGGAATTTAAATTCAATTGATTAAAAAATAATCTGAAAAGCTAGTCTCAGTAAATGTAACCGTAACACTATCATCAATTGCTGTTAAACCCATATGGTTCACTAATATCCTTTCAGGAAAGGAAAACTGCAGTCCTTATCTGGTCTGGCTTACATGTGACTTCAGAACCACAGAAATGTGATTGACAGAAACTGCTCTCAAGGGCAGGAACAGGCCACAAATGCTGGGCTTGCCAGCAATGCCCATATTCCACGAGAGAATATATATAAAACAACGTCTTTGGAGAGGATGCCACATAGATTCACCAGATGATTCAATGAGGGCAGGTTACATCAACTTGTCTATTTTTCCCTTCAGTATAGATTATGGGGATGATATGATCTAAGTGTTCAAAATATTAAAAGGATTCAATAGGGTGGATAAAGAAAAGCTGTTCACTCTGTTGGGGATCAAGAACATGGGGGCATGGGATTTTAAAATTAGAGCTGGGCCATTTAGGAAGAAAATCAGGAAGCACTTTTTCACTTAATTCTCTGCCCTAAAAGGCTGTGGATGCTGAGACAATTGGAGCTTTCAAGACTGAGCCCAATAGACTTTTGTGAGGTAAGTATCAAGGGATATGGTACTAAGGCAGGTAGATCGAGTTGAAGTACAAATATGCCATGATCTATTGGAATGATGCCACAAGCTTGATGACCTGAATGCCGCACTCCTGTTCTTTAGTTGAGCAAAATACAGTTGTACTGCATCTCCTAACTAAAGAGCACTGTGGGGCTAGTGGACCTGAAGAGAATGGTTTTGATTTGACCAAAATTGAACTGTCAAAAGTTTTGGGTCATTCAGGACTTGAGATCTTAGATTTGTTTGGTTCAAAATTCACATTATGACAAGGAAAGACACAATGTCTAAACTTAATATACTTTTGGAGTTTATAGAATATGAAAGTTACAACTAGAATATGAAAATTACAATGTCTTTCACATACAAAACTTGAGGTTTCTAAGTAAAATCTTTAATTAATGCTTTAAAATAGTCAAACAACTTCAATAGAAACATTTAATCATGTTGCTGTGAAATGCGTGATTTTTGGAATTTACTTTAAGATCATATTCTGACAATGGAAATTTTCAAAAATTGAATGAACTGTATGGAAAAGATAATAACACCACCTAGTAATTAATTGTTATAGATCAGTGTTCTCATTAGAAGTCAAATTTCTATTGCAGCATTACTTGTTTATTTGTTTAAACCCCTAAAAAGCTTTGGGAATATTTTATGTTAAAAGCACAACATACCTGTCATGCAACAACTTAAACAGTTAAGTGTTAAAATTTCAACATTGGCATTTCCATCAGAAATCCGGACATAACATTTAACAACATAGTGAAATATCCCAAAGCACTTCACAGGGGCATTATAAAAGAAAGTATGAGACCAAGCCACATAAGGAGAATTAGGTCAGATGACCAAAAGCTTGGTCAAAGTGGGAGGTTCTAAACAGTGTCTTAAAGGAGAAAAGCAAGATAGAGAAGCAGAGAAATGTAGGGAGGGTAATCCAGAGTTTGGGGCCGAGGCAACTGAAGGCATGGCCGCCAACAGCGCAGCAATTAAAATTGGGGATGCAAAGGTGGCCAGAATTAGTAGAGCATAGATATCTTGGAGGGTTGTGGGGATGAATGAGATTAGAGATAGGGAAGAGAGAGGCCATTAAATAAGGATGAGAATTTTATAACCGAGATATTGCTTGACTGATAGCCAATGTAGGTCAGCCAGCACAGGGTTGAAAGAGGAATGGGACTTGCTGCAAGTTAAGACATGGGCAGAGTTTTGGATGACCTCAAGTCTACAAAGGTACAAGTGTGGGAGACCAGCCAGGAGTGCATTGGAATAGCCAAGTCTAGAGGTAACAAACGTAATAATGAGGGTTTCGGCAGCAGATAAGCTAAGACAGGATGAAATCAGGCATTTTATAAAAGTGGAAATAGGTGGCCTCAGTGATAGCACAAATAAATTGGAAGCTCATCTTGGGATCAAATGTGACACCAAGTTTGTGAACAGATGGGCTTAATCTCAGACTATTGGGGAGAGGGACGGAGTTTGGAGCAGCAACCAAAAACAATGGCTTCACTCCTAATATTTAATTGGAGGGAATTTCTGCTCATCCAGTGCTAGATGTTGGATAAGCAATCTGAATATTTAGTAATGCGGAGGAGTTGAGCAAGGTAGCAGTGAGATAAAGCTGGGTGTCGTCAGTGTATATAAGAAAACTAACACTGTGCTTTCGGACAATGTTGCCAAAGGGCAGCATGGGGATGAGAAATAGGAAGAGGCCTGGATAGATCCTTGGGGTAACGGTATGGGATCAGGAAAAGAAGCCATTGCAAGTGATTCTCTGGGTGTGATTAAATCAGTGAACCTCCCCCTTTGACCAAGCTTTTGGTCACCTGACCTAATTCTCAAGTGGCCTGGTCTCATACTTTGTTTTATAATGCCCCTGTGAAGTGCTTTGGGATATTTCACTGTGTTGTTAAATGTTATGTCCAGATTTCTGATGGAAATGCCGATGTTGATCACTGCTGGAACCAGGTGAGAGTATCTGACCCAGCTGGACGACAATGGAAAGGTGCTGGAGGAGGATGGTGTGGACAACTGTGTCAAAGGCTGCAGAAAGTTGAGAAGGATGAGGAGAAGTTTACTTTTATCACAGTCATACAGGATATCATTTGTGGCTTTGATAAGAACTGTTTTGGTACTGTGACAGGAGTGAAAACCTGACAGCAGGATTCAAACGTGGAGTTTCGGGAACAATGAGAATGTATTTGCAGTTGACAATAGCAGGTTTCAGGGAGAGAGAGAGACAACACGTGAAGAAAGAGAACAGTATCAGCTAACATGGGAGCCAGGAGGTGAAATTGGGTGGTCAGTGGAAATAGGATCATGGGAACAGGAGGTGGGTCTTGAACAAGATGAGCTCAGAGGGGGCGTGAGGGGAGTTAGGAGGGGAAACTAGAGAAAGATGCGACTCCAGGGCTAGGGTGGGGAGAGCAGGAGCATGAAAGGAGTTTTGGCCAAGACTACTGGGAAAGAGGGGGCGCAGCAGAAGCTGCTGATTTCTGATACTGGTGACAAAGATGCCAATGAGTTCCTTACGCTTCTTGTTGGAGCCGAGGTGGAGGAGACAGGGGAGAGTGGTTTAAGAAACCACTGCAGTAGAGAAAAAAAGTCGGGGTTATCTTGGCATGCCGGAATCAATCCTGGAATAATGTGAAATTTTAACAGATGAGAGCAGGCCAGATAGCGTTAATAGGAAGGGTTTGTAGATACGAAATGCACATAACACAGTGTTCAATATTTGATAGTCAAGTTAATGTAATGGTAGCTATCACGAATATTCAAAGCAATCCATTGGAACTTTTAAACAGGGGACACACTCACTTATCTTCAAACAAATGCTTCTCCAGGGGTACTTAAAATATCTTGTTTTGTTTACACAAGAATATATAGGTTAGGTTAATACAATACAACACCCAGCAGAAGCAAGTCACAAAAAATTGAAAACCACATATTTTCAAAGCTTGCTGCTTGGCTATTTAGCTTTACCATAGGCATCACATCAGGAAAATATTTTGCTGTAACAATGACTTTTACTGTGAAATCTCAGCACAGAGAGAAAATTGAAGGACAAGTTAACTTGGCCTGCTGTTCCATTCTTCCCAGTAAATAAATCAAGAGGCTGTGATAAAGACCTGAATTAACTGCTTATAACACCCCAAATGGACGTTATCAGGATAGTTAGCCATTTAGTCTTGAAATCATAAGCTTGAGGTGATCCAAAACTTCGCTGTCTATGTTCTAAATTGCACCAAGTTCCATTCACCCACCCTCCTCTGTTCACTAACCTGCACTGGCTCCCGTAAATCAATGCCTCGATTTTAAAATTATCATCCTTGTTATCAAATCCATCCATGGCCTCACCTCTCCCTCATTCTGTAATCTCCTTGAACCCACTAACCGTCCAAAATATCTTCACAGCCTCTAATTTTCGCCTCTTAAGCATCCACCAATTTTAATGAGTCCACCATTGTTGGTCGTTCTGTCAGCTGCCAAGGCCCAAGCTCCAGAATTCTTTCCCTAAACTGCCTCTCCACCTCTCTCTCCTCCTTTAATACGTACTTTAGTACCTAACTTTCTCTGCCCAATATTGCTTTATGTGGCTAGGTATCAAATTTTGTTCTATAACCGTCTTGTGAAGCATATTGGGATGTTTTATTATATGGAAAGTGCTATACAAATACAAGTTGTTCTTGTTGGAAGTAAAACACGTGCTTATTTTTATTTGTTCTTGGGATGTGGTCGTCACTGGCTGGGCCAGTATTTATTGCTCATCCCTAATCGCCCTTGAGAATTGAGGGCATTTTTAAAGAGTCAACCACATTGCTGTGGGTCACATGTAGGCCAGGTCTGCTGAGGATGGCAGATTTCCTTCCCTAAAGCCAGGTAGGTTTTTATGACAATCAACAATGGTTTCATGGTCATCATTAGACGTTTAATTCTATACTTTTTATTGAATTCAAATTTCACCATCTGTTGTGGTAGGATTTGAACCCAGAGCATTACCCTGGGGCTCTGGAGTACTGGTCCAGTGACAATATCATTACTCCACCACCTCCCTTTATATTTTTATATTGCACTGATTTGTGGAGATTTTTGTACTCACCAATCATTGTTAAAAAATTGCAAGGAGATTTTTCTTAACACATTATGAATGCACTGAACAAAACTTTCAAGGGATAGATTACTAAGCAACAAATTGATCTCTTCACCTATAACCAGGTATAGGGTGTTAGCATGCCAATAAATACCACAGGTTTACTAAACATAGCTTGCCTCATGGAGAGGAGTAGCAAAGTGGTATTGTCATTGGCTAGTATTCTAGAGACCCAGGATAATGCTCTGGGGACTTGGGTTTGAATCTCACCATGGCAGATGGTGAAAATTGAATTCAATAAAAATCTGGAATTAGAAGTCTGATGACGGCCACGAAACCACTGATTGTTGTAAAACCCTACCTGTTCACTAATGTCCTTTAGGGCAGGAAATCTGCTGTCCTATGTGACTCCAGACCCACAGCAATGTGGTTGACTCTTAATGCTCTCTGACATGGGCAATAAATTCTAGCCTAGACAGCGACACCCACATGAATGAATAAATAAAGTCATCATGTATAAGTTTATTTTTCTTACAATCCATGTACAGCAATGAAATTAAAAACAAAACTACTTACCCATTCGAACCACTGGACAGCTCTTCTTGCACTCCTGACGGCATTTCTTGGGCTTGCACTTATCATGGCTGACAATGGCAATTCTTGTTAGCTTATCTGCCATATTGCCTCAGAAAGCTTATATTTTGGCAAAAAAATGCTTTGTATCATGCCAGACACGGAGCACAGAGTCTACAAAAAAAAATGTTGATCAGAATCACCACATAATTACAAGACAGATTATACTGTTACATTGTTAGTAACTAAAAATTTCAAAAATAACGAATAATTTGAAGATGCAGAAAATCAATAATTTGGGAAGCAACTGAAGCCACAAGAGGCATTTTCTGCTTTAACAAAAGCAAATGGAATATGCTAATTTTGAAGTTTAAAAAAAATAGGTTCAATATTTAATACAAATCTTACCATCTTGCATGTCAATTGGGTTAATTTACTATCTTTCAGTGTTAATCTAGGTCTATGCAAATGCATTTTTAAAAATTGCAATATTTTGTAGTGTGATAAAAGTTCACTGTACAACTCCATACTTAATCTGAATTACCTGGAAAAACTCAGCAGGTCTGGCAGCATTGGCAGAGAAGAAAAGAGTTGACGTTTCGAGTCCTCATAATGCTGCCAGACCTGCTGAGTTTTTCCAGGTAATTCTGTTTTTGTTTTGGATTTCCAGCATCCGCAGTTTTTTGTTTGTATCCATACTTAATCTGTTCAAGTGATACATTTGTCAACTGCAAACATTCAAATTCAATAGTGCCATGGCGGAGTCATGTACAACATATCAATTGCAATGTTATGATTTTAAATTATTAAAAGCAGGTACACGAACACATTAAGCTGCTCACAAGTCATTAACGATTTGGATTTTTGAATTTAAAAACACAATTTCTAAACTTGTGAGTGACACCAAATTTTTTTTTGGGGGGGGGGGTGGAATAGATAATACTGAGGAAGACTGGAACAAGTTACAGGAGGACACTAAGCTTGCAAATAATTGGCAAACAAAGTTCAACATAGAAAAATGAAGTACTACATTTTGGTAGGAAGACTAGGAAGATCACCTATTGCTTGAATATTATAATAGGATTTAGAAGTGCTGGAGAGCACGCAGAGAAGATATACAAAAACTATACCAGAAATGAGTGAGTATACATATCAGCAAAGGAATGACAGACTGGGGACTCTTTTCCCTTGAACAAAGGCAGCTGTGGGAAGAACTAATATAGCTCTTTAGAATTATGAAAGGTTTTGATAAAGTGGATACAGAGAATGTTTCCTCTTGTGGGGAAGAGCATAACGAGATGCTATCATATAAAAAAGGTAATCACCAATAAATTCAGTTGGGAATTCAGAACAAACTTCTTTACCTAAAGATTATAATGATGTGGAACTCGCAACCACAGCGAGTGGTTAAAGTGAAAAATACTGATGCATTTAAGGGGAAACTAGACAAGCATATGAGGAAAAAAGGAAAAGAGGATTACAACGTTAGATTTAGATGAGAAAAGATGAGAGGAGGCTTGAGTGAAGTATTAGCACCTGCATGTACAGGTAGGGCTGTATGGTCTGTTTCCATGCTGTATATTCTACGTAATTCTATGTAAAGTCTGTAACAGCCAAGGCAGCAAGCACATCCAGACACATTAAAGTTATTAAAGGGATATGCTAAAATATTTTTATCTGTTAGAGACACCATAGCAAATTTTTGCAATTGAAATTTCCCCAACACAATGTGAGGTCATCTGTACTTTCATAAATGAGATCTGATGAATTAATTGTTTTGTGTATAAATAAATTAGCTGAGTTATTCAATGTAAATAGTGTATAAAGAAATAACTGCTTTTAAAAACAAAACAGCAAGTAACAAAAGGGAATGGTAGCATAGTGGTGAAGTTACTGGACCAAGAATTCAGAGGCACCGACTAATGTTCCAGAGACATGAGTTCATCCCCACCATGGCAGCTGGCGGAAGTTAAATTCAATTAATTCATAAATCTGGAATAAAAAATCTGCATCTGTCACCACGATCATGAAACTATCAAACTGTCTCAAAACCCATCTAGTTTACCAATGCTTTCAAGGAAGGAAATCTGCCATCCTTACCTGGTCTAGCCTATACGTGATGGCAAACCTATTGCAATGTTTTTGAGTCTTAACTGCCCTCAGAAATGGCCCAGCAAACCGTTCAGTTGTATCAAACCACTAAAGAAAAGTTGAATACAGATAAAACAGAATGGACCACCCAGGATTGTCGTTTCCATTGCCTCAGTCAAAGACACACACTGTCCAGTGGACCCTGCAAAGCCCTTCTCAATGATATCTGGAACCAGCGCCAAAACTGGGAAAGCTGAACCACAGATTACTCAAGCAACAGCCTGATAGTCATACTCAGAATCATACTTTACAGCCAATGTCCCAGGCTCCTCCATCTCTTGGTATGTTCTCTTCCACCAGCAGGACGGACCCTCCAGAAATGGTGGTACACATCTGGAAAGGGGTGGTCACAAGAGTCCAACATTGAGCCTGGACCCCCATGAAGTCTCATGGAACCAGGTCAAACATGGACAAGGAAACCTTCAGCAGATTACCACCTACTGCCCTCCCTCAGCTCATGTGTCAGTGTTCCTCCATACTGAACACCACTTGGAAGAAACTCTGAGTAGCGAAAATGAAGACCCCCAACTACAGTAGAATTCCCATCAAGTGTGCCCAAGCTGGCTGAGTCCTGATGGGAGAATCTGCAGACTGGGCCTGTGGCAGGTGGGGAAAGCAACAAGAAGAGGGGAAAAAAACTTCAATTGACTTTGCCCTCACCAATCTACCTGTCAGATGCATTTGTCCATGACAGTATTGATAGAAGAGACCACCACACAGTTCTTGCTGAGATGAAGTCCTGTATTCACACCAAGGATACCATTCATTGTGCTGTGTGCCACTACAGCTGTGCTAAAGAGGATGGATTCAGAACAGCTGTAACAGCTCAAAACTGGACATCCATGAGGTTCTGTGGGCCATTAGCAGCAGCGGAATTGCATTCAACCACAATTTGTAATCTCATGGCCGACATTCTACCAATACCATTAAGCAAAAGGATCAACCCTTGTTCAATGAGCAGTGCAGGGCAGCATGCCAAAAGACAGCATCAAGCATACCTAAAGATGAAGTGCAAACATGGCAAAGCTACAAAGGGCTACATTCATGAAGCAGCAAGTGACTGTGATAAGCAATCCCATAACCAATGGATATGATCAGATCCAATCATGAATAAGAGATAGACAATTAAACAACTAATCAGAAGAGGAGGCTCCACAAACATCTCCACCCTCAACAATGGGGAAGTCCAACACATGCAAAAGACAAGGCTGAAGTATTTGCAACCATCTCTAGCTAGACGTGCTGACTGGATGATCCACCTGGCCTCCTCCTGAGGCATTACCTGTGCCAGCCCTTCAGTCATTTCGATTCACTTCACATGGTATCAAGAAATGGCTAAAAACATTTGATAGAGGAAAGGTTATAGGCCCTCATACCATCCCAGCTGCAGTACTGAAGACTTACGCTCCAGAACTAGCTGCGCCCCTAGCCAAGCTGTTTCAGTACAACTACAACACTAGCATCTACCTGACAATGTGGAAAATTTTCCAGGTATGTTCTGTCCACAAAAAGTACCACATCCAATCTGGTCAATTACTGCCCATCAGTCTGCACTCAATCATCAGAAAAGTGATGAAAGGGGTCATCAACAGTACTATCAAGTACTTACTCAGCAATAACCTGCTCACCGATGCTCAATTTGAGTTCCGGCAGGGCTATTCAGCAGACCTCATTACAGCCTCGCTCCAAACATAGACAAAAGAGCTGAATTAAAGAAGTGAGATGAGGGTGCCTGCCCTTGACATTAAGGCAGCATTTGACCAAGTGGGGCATCAAGGAGCCCTAGCAAAATTGAAGTCAATGGGTATCAGAAGTAAAACTCTCCACTGCTTGGAGTCATACCTCACACAAAGAAAGATGGCTGTAGTTGTTGGAGGTCAACCATCTCAGTTCCAGGACATCATTGCAGGAGTTCCTCAGGGTAGTGTCCTAGACCCAGCCATCCTCAGAGGCTTCAATGAATGCATCTCCATCATAAAAGTCAGAAAGTTCACTAACGATTGCACCGTCTTCAGTAGCATTTGCGATACCTCAAATACTGAAGCAGTCTCTGCCAAATGCAGCAGGACCTGAACAACATTCAGGCTTGTGCTGTTTAGTGGCAAATAATATTCATGCCACACAAGTGTTAGGCAACAGCCACCTCCAACAAGAGAGAATCTAACCATCTCCCCAGGACATTCAATTTACCACTGAGCAGAAACTTAACTGGACTAGCCATATAAATACCATGGTCACAAGAGCAGGTCAGAAGTGGGAAGTCTGCAGCAAGTGATGCATCCCTTGACTCCCCAAAACCCGTCTACCATCTACGAGGCACAAGTCAGAAATGTGATGGAATACTTCTCCACATACCTGGATGAGTGCAGCTTCAATAATATTCAAGACACTTGACACCATCCAGGATAAAACAGCCCCCTTGATCAGCACTCCATTAATATTCATTCCCTCCACCACCAACACAAGTGGCAGCAGTGTTACTACATACAAGATGCGCTGCAGCAACTCACCAAGGCTCCTTTGAAAGCACCTTTCAAACCTATGACCTCTAGCACAGAGAAGAATCAGGGCAGCAGGTGCATGGGAACACCACCACCTGCAAATTTCCCTCGAAGTCACACACCGTCCTGAATTGAAACTATATTGCTATTCCTTCACTGTTGCTGTGTCAAAATCCTGGAATTCCCCTCCTAACAACATTGTATGTGTACTTACATCACACAAATTGCAAAGGTTTAAAAAGACAGCTCACCCCCACCTTCTCAAGGGAAATTATGGATGTGCAACAAAAGCTGGCCTAGCCAATGATGCTCTCATCTCATGAACGAACTAAAGACAAAAAAATACATAAAAGCTGAAGGGGAATATTTAACAAGTACTGTACAACAATCATTTCACAAATGAATGCAATAGAATCAAATACTAGACTCAAAAAGGTAGAGTAACAAACCTATCAAATTAATTTGTGCCAGCAACTACTGTTTCCTTAGGAAAGAGGTGACTTCTCACTAAAATTGATGGGTTTGCAATCACTCCTTTTCTTTAAACAAAATTAAATTCAACAAAATAGACACAATTCAACATGGTATGAGTAAGCAATATTATATATTTAAATATTTACACATTCTCTACTGCACTTTAGTACAATAAATATTAACAGAAACTTTGCAGCTTGGTGGATTTATTAAAGCTAAAAAAAACCGTAGTGTTAACAAGTTTGAAAGACCATCAACAGAAGTGTTATAGTTCAACTAGATTTTTGACATGTTAACAAGTGAAAAGCTGAATGACGAAGCCACTACCCATTCCATCAATTAAACGGTTGGGATTCTGTAAAGTAGGATTAGTTTACCCCACTCAAACATTCATATGATATGTATGTTTCAAACCTGAGCACTTCCAACAGTCTAAAATAGAGAAACACGATTCAAAAAGTTATACTTAATGCTGATCTTGAATAGTGGGGCTGAAAACCAGCAGTTTTAACCGAAGTGCCAACTGCTGACCAGCTCCTCCCGTCTTAACATTAAGATCACAGCCTTGTACAGAAATGCCCACTCATACCCCTAACATTATCCAAGGTGTTTTTAACAACTGGACTCCGCTGCGGCCTACGTGGAGCAATGGGCCCGAAGCCTGCCTGATGTCCACGTTCCTACTCGCTGTTTGTCTCTCTCTCTCTCAAACTCTTACCCAGACCCCGTGTCACATGGAATTCCTCACAGTACCGAACACTCTCCTCTAATCGCTTTTTTACCTGGCCTGTCGCTGTAACAGTGAAATTAGCAACGAACTGCCTTTGCCAACTCTTTGCCGGTTTTATTTTCTGCCTGATTGATGTATAAATCCAGGCTGGTTTCTCTCTTTTTCTGCGAACGTGTTCCCGAGGAGTAAAGAAAAAGCCGGTGAAGATGGCGCACGCATGCATGCATGCGCAGTGACACAAACACCCACGCGTTAGCTTCCTTCAGACGTCAGCGCGTTGCTGGTTGGTGAGGGTCTCTATACGCGGCTCGTTGGCTGGAGGTAAGTGAGAGAACCCGGGGTCGGCGTGCGGGGGGGGGAAGAGAAAGAAGGAGGAGGGGGGAAGAGAAAGAAGGAGGAGGAGGAGGAAGGGAGAGGAGGAGGAGGAGGAGGGGGAGAGGAGGAGGAGGGGGGAGAGGGGTGTAGGAGGAGGAGGGGGGAGAGGGGTGTAGGAGGAGGAGGGGGGAGAGGGGTGTAGGAGGAGGAGGGGGGAGAGGGGTGTAGGAGGAGGAGGGGGGAGAGGAGGAGGAGGGGGGAGAGGAGGAGGAGGAGGGAGGAGGAGGAGGAGGGGGGAGGGAGGAGGAGGAGGAGGGGGGAGGGAGGAGGAGGAGGAGGGGGGAGAGGAGGAGGAGGGGGGAGGGAGGAGGAGGAGGAGGGGGGAGAGGAGGAGGAGGAGGAGGAGGGGGGAGAGGAGGAGGAGGAGGGGGGAGAGGAGGAGGAGGGGGGGAGAGGAGGAGGAGGGGGGAGAGGAGGAGGAGGAGGGAGGAGGAGGAGGAGGGGGGAGGGAGGAGGAGGAGGAGGGGGGAGAGGAGGAGGAGGGGGGAGGGAGGAGGAGGAGGAGGGGGGAGAGGAGGAGGAGGAGGAGGAGGGGGGAGAGGAGGAGGAGGAGGGGGGAGAGGAGGAGGAGGGGGGAGAGGAGGAGGAGGGGGGAGAGGAGGAGGAGGAGGAGGGGGGAGAGGAGGAGGAGGGGGGAGAGGAGGAGGAGGGGGGAGAGGAGGAGGAGGGGGGAGAGGAGGAGGAGGGGGGAGGGAGGAGGAGGAGGAGGGGGGAGAGGAGGAGGAGGGGGGAGGGAGGAGGAGGAGGAGGGGGGAGGGAGGAGGAGGAGGAGGGGGGAGAGGAGGAGGAGGGGGGAGAGGAGGAGGAGGGGGGAGAGGAGGAGGAGGAGGAGGAGGGGGGAGAGGAGGAGGAGGGGGAGAGGAGGAGGAGGAGGAGGGGGGAGAGGAGGAGGAGGGGGGAGAGGAGGAGGAGGGGGGAGAGGAGGAGGAGGGGGGAGAGGAGGAGGAGGGGGGAGAGGAGGAGGAGGAGGGGAGGGGAGGAGGAGGAGGAGGGGAGGGGAGGGGGGGAGGAGGAGGGGAGGGGAGGGGGGGAGGAGGAGGGGAGGGGAGGGGGGGAGGAGGAGGGGAGGGGAGGGGGGGAGGAGGAGGGGAGGGGAGGGGGGGAGGAGGAGGGGAGGGGAGGGGGGGAGGAGGAGGGGGGAAGGAGGAGGAGAGGAGGGGAGAAGGAGGGGGGAGAGGAGGGGGGAAGGAGGAGGGGAGAGGAGGGGGGAAGGAGGAGGGGAGAGGAGGGGGGAAGGAGGAGGGGAGAGGAGGGGGGAAGGAGGAGGGGAGAGGAGGGGGGAAGGAGGAGGGGAGAGGAGGGGGGAAGGAGGAGGAGAGGAGGGGGGAAGGAGGAGGAGAGGAGGGGGGAGAGGAGGAGAGAGGAGGGGGGAGAGGAGGAGTAGGAGGAGGGTGTGGAGAGGAGGAGGGTGGAGAGAGGAGGAGGGTGGAGAGAGGAGGAGGGTGGAGAGAGGAGGAGAGGAGGAGGGGGGAAGGAGGAGGAGGAGGGGGAGAGAGGAGGGGGAGAGAGGAGGGGGAGAGGAGGAGTAAGAGGAGGGGGGAAAGGAGGAGGAGGAGGAGGGTGGAGAGGAGGAGGGGAGAGGAGGAGGAGGGTGGAGAGGAGGAGGAGGGTGGAGAGGAGGAGGAGGGGGAGAGGAGGAGGAGGGGGAGAGGAGGAGGAGGGGGAGAGGAGGGGGGAGGAGGAGGAGAGGAGGAGGAGAGGATGAGGAGGAGGAGGCGAGGGGGCAGAGGAGGAGGAGGAGGAGAGGATGAGGAGGAGGAGGCGAGGGGGCAGAGGAGGAGGAGGCGAGGGGGCAGAGGAGGAGGAGGAGAGGGGGCAGAGGAGGAGGGGGGAGAGGAGGAGGGGAGAGGAGGGGGGAGAGGTGGAGGAGGAGAGAGGAGGGAAAGGAGGGGGGAGGGAGAGGAGAGGAGGAGGGGGAGGGAGAGGAGAGGAGGAGGGGGGAGGGAGAGGAGAGGAGGAGGGGGGAGGGAGAGGAGAGGAGGAGGGGGGAGGGAGAGTGGAGGAGGAGGATGTGGGAGGAGGGAGGGAGAGGGGAGGAGGAGGGAGAGGAGGAGGGGGAGGAAGAGGGCGAGGAGGAGGAGGGGGGAGGAAGAGGGTGAGGAGGAGGGGATAGGGAGAGGGGGAGGAGGAGGAGTGGCGAGGGGGAGGAGGAGGTGTGGCGAGGGAGAGGGGGAGGTGTGGCGAGGGAGAGGGGGAGGAGGAAAAGGGGCGAGGGGGAGGAGGGGTGGAGGGGGAGGAGGATGGAGGAGGGGCGCGAGAGGAGGATAGAGGGGGAGGAGGGGCGGAGGGAGAGGCGGAAGTATGGGGAGGGAGAGGCGGAAGTATGGGGAGGGAGAGGCGGAAGTATGGGGAGGGAGAGGCGGAAGTATGGGGAGGGAGAGGCGGAAGTATGGGGAGGGAGAGGCGGAAGTATGGGGAGGGAGAGGCGGAAGTATGGGGAGGGAGAGGCGGAAGTATGGGGAGGGAGAGGCGGAAGTATGGGGAGGGAGAGGCGGAAGTATGGGGAGGGAGAGGCGGAAGTATGGGGAGGGAGAGGCGGAAGTATGGGGAGGGAGAGGCGGAAGTATGGGGAGGGAGAGGCGGAAGTATGGGGAGGGAGAGGCGGAAGTATGGGGAGGGAGAGGCGGAAGTATGGGGAGGGAGAGGCGGAAGTATGGGGAGGGAGAGGCGGAAGTATGGGGAGGGAGAGGCGGAAGTATGGGGAGGGAGAGGCGGAAGTATGGGGAGGGAGAGGCGGAAGTATGGGGAGGGAGAGGCGGAAGTATGGGGAGGGAGAGGCGGAAGTATGGGGAGGGAGAGGCGGAAGTATGGGGAGGGAGAGGCGGAAGTATGGGGAGGGAGAGGCGGAAGTATGGGGAGGGAGAGGCGGAAGTATGGGGAGGGAGAGGCGGAAGTATGGGGAGGGAGAGGCGGAAGTATGGGGAGGGAGAGGCGGAAGTATGGGGAGGGAGAGGCGGAAGTATGGGGAGGGAGAGGCGGAAGTATGGGGAGGGAGAGGCGGAAGTATGGGGAGGGAGAGGCGGAAGTATGGGGAGGGAGAGGCGGAAGTATGGGGAGGGAGAGGCGGAAGTATGGGGAGGGAGAGGCGGAAGTATGGGGAGGGAGAGGCGGAAGTATGGGGAGGGAGAGGCGGAAGTATGGGGAGGGAGAGGCGGAAGTATGGGGAGGGAGAGGCGGAAGTATGGGGAGGGAGAGGCGGAAGTATGGGGAGGGAGAGGCGGAAGTATGGGGAGGGAGAGGCGGAAGTATGGGGAGGGAGAGGCGGAGGCGAGGGAGAGGAGGAGGGAGGAGGGGAGAGGAGGAAGGAGGCGGGCAGGAAGGAGGGGGGGAGGGAGAGGAGGAGGGAGGAGGGGAGAGGAGAAAGGAGGGCAGGAAGGAGTGGGGGAGGGAGAGGAGGAAGCGGAAGGGGGGTGGGGGGAGGAGGACGAGAAAGCGGGGAGAGGGTGGGTGGGGAGGAGGAGGAGAAAGCGGGGAGAGGGTGGGGGGGTGAGGAGAGGAGGAGGAGGAGGGGAAAGCCGGGGAGGGTGGAGGGGGAGGAGGAGAAGAAAGCGGAGAGGGGGTGGGGCGGGGAGGAGGATGAGGAGGAGAAAGCTGGTGGGGAGGATGAGGAGGAGAAAGCTGGTGGGGAGGATGAGGAGGAGAAAGCTGGTGGGGAGGATGAGGAGGAGAAAGCTGGGGGGGAGGATGAGGAGGAGAAAGCTGGGGGGGAGGATGAGGAGGAGAAAGCTGGGGGGGAGGATGAGGAGGAGAAAGCTGGGGGGGGGAGGATGAGGAGGAGAAAGCTGGGGGGGGGAGGATGAGGAGGAGAAAGCTGGGGGGGGAGGATGAGGAGGAGAAAGCTGGGGGGGGAGGATGAGGAGGAGAAAGCTGGGGGAGGAGGATGAGGAGGAGAAAGCTGGGGGGGAGGATGAGGAGGAGAAAGCTGGGGGGGAGGATGAGGAGGAGGAAGCTGGGGGGGGAGGATGAGGATGAGAAAGCTGGGGGGGGAGGATGAGGAGGAGAAAGCTGGGGGGGGAGGATGAGGAGGAGAAAGCTGGGGGGGGAGGATGAGGAGGAGAAAGCGGAAGGGGGGTGGGGGGAGGAGAAAGCGGAGGGGGGGAGGAGGAGGAGAAAGTGGGCTGGGGGGGGAGGAGGAGGAGAAAGCGGGGGGTGGTTGGGGGGAGGAGGAGGAGAAAGCGGAACGAGGTGGGGGGAGGAGGAGGAGAAACTGGGGGGGAGGAGGAGGAGAAACTGGGGGGGTTGGGGGAGAGGAGGAGGAGGAGAAAGCGGAAGGGGGTGGGGTTAGGAGGAGGAGAAAGCGGGGGGGTCGGTGGGGAGGAGGAGGAGAAAGCGGAACGAGGTGGGGGGAGGAGGAGGAGAAAGCGGAAGGGGGGTGGGGGGAGGAGGAGGAGAAACTGGGGGTGTTGGGGGGGAGGAGGAGGAGGAGAAAGCGGAAGAGGGTGGGGTTAGGAGGAGGAGAAAGCGGGGGGGTCGGGGGGGAGGAGGAGGAGAAAGCCGGGGTGTCGGAGGGGAGGAAGAGGAGAAGGCGGGGAAGGGTGGGGGGGAGGAAGAGGAGAAGGCGGGGAAGGGTTGAGGTGAGGAAGAGGAGAAGGCGGGGAAGGGTGGGGGGGAGGAAGAGGAGAAGGCGGGGAGGGGTGGGGGGAGGAAGAGGAGAAGGTAGGGGGAGGAGGAGGAGAAGGTGGGGGGCGTGGGAGGGGTGGGGTGAAATTGGGGGGGTGGGGGGACGGGAGAGGAGGAGAAAGCGGTGGGTGGGAAGTGGGTGGAAGAGAAAATCGGGTTGGGAAGGGGGAGGAAGAGAAATTGGGGGATGGGAAGGGGGAGGAAGAGAAAGCGGGGGGGAGGAGGAGAAAGGGGGGGAGGAGGAGAAAGGGCGGGAAGGGGGAAGAAGGAGAAAGGGCGGGAAGGGGGAAGAAGGAGAAAGGGGGCGAAGGGGGAAGAAGGAGAAAGGGGGCGAAGGGGGAAGAAGGAGAAAGGGGGCGAAGGGGGAAGAAGGAGAAAGGGGGCGAAGGGGGAAGAAGGAGAAAGGGGGCGAAGGGGGAAGAAGGAGAAAGGGGGCGAAGGGGGGAAGAAGGAGAAAGGGGGCGAAGGGGGAAGAAGGAGAAAGGGGGCGAAGGGGGAAGAAGGAGAAAGGGGGCGAAGGGGGAAGAAGGAGAAAGGGGGCGAAGGGGGAAGAAGGAGGAAGGGGGCAAAGGAGGAGGAAGGGGGCGAAGGAGGAGGAGGAAGGGGGCGAAGGGGGAGGAGGAGGAAGGGGGCGAAGGGGGAGGAGGAGGAAGGGGGCGAAGGGGGAAGAAGGAGAAAGGGGGCGAAGGGGGAAGAAGGAGGAAGGGGGCGAAGGGGGCAAAGGAGGAGAAAGGGGGCGAAGGGGGAAGAAGGAGGAAGGGGGCGAAGGGGGCAAAGGAGGAGGAAGGGGGCGAAGGAGGAGGAGGAAGGGGGCGAAGGGGGAGGAGGAGGAAGGGGGCGAAGGGGGAGGAGGAGGAAGGGGGCGAAGGGGGAGGAGGAGGAAGGGGGCGAAGGGGGAGGAGGAGGAAGGGGGCGAAGGGGGAGGAGGAGGAAGGGGGCGAAGGGGGAGGAGGAGGAAGGGGGCGAAGGGGGAGGAGGAGGAAGGGGGCGAAGGGGGAGGAGGAGGAAGGGGGCGAAGGGGGAGGAGGAGGAAGGGGGCGAAGGGGGAGGAGGAGGAAGGGGGCGAAGGGGGAGGAGGAGGAAGGGGGCGAAGGGGGAGGAGGAGGAAGGGGGCGAAGGGGGAGGAGGAGGAAGGGGGCGAAGGGGGAGGAGGAGGAAGGGGGCGAAGGGGGAGGAGGAGGAAGGGGGCGAAGGGGGAGGAGGAGGAAGGGGGCGAAGGGGGAGGAGGAGGAAGGGGGAAGGAGGAGGAAGGGGGAAGAAGGAGGAAGGGGGAAGAAGGAGGAAGGGGGAGGAGGAGGAAGGGGGAAGAAGGAGGAAGGGGGAGGAGGAGGAAGGGGGAAGAAGGAGGAAGGGGGAGGAGGAGGTAGGGGGAAGAAGGTGCGAGGAGGCGAAAGGGGGAAGAAGGAGCAAGGGGGGGAAAGGGGGAAGAAGGAGCAAGGGGGGGAAAGGGGGAAGAAGGAGCAAGGGGGGGAAAGGGGGAAGAAGGAGCAAGGGGGGGAAAGGGGGAAGAAGGAGCAAGGGGGGGAAAGGGGGAAGAAGGAGCAAGGGGGGGAAAGGGGAGGAGGAGCAAGGGGGGGAAAGGGAAGAAGGAGCAAGGGGGGGAAGGGGAGGAGGAGCAAGGGGGGGGAAGGGGAGGAGGAGCAAGGGGGGGGAAAGGGGAGGAGGAGCAAGGGGGGGGAAAGGGGAGGAGGAGCAAGGGGGGGGAAAGGGGAGGAGGAGCAAGGGGGGGGAAGGGGGAGGAGGAGCAAGGGGGGGGAAGGGGGAGGAGGAGGAAGGGGGCGAAGGGGGAGGAGGAGGAAGGGGGCGAAGGGGGAGGAGGAGGAAGGGGGCGAAGGGGGAGGAGGAGGAAGGGGGCGAAGGGGGAGGAGGAGGAAGGGGGAAGAAGGAGGAAGGGGGAGGAGGAGGAAGGGGGAAGAAGGAGGAAGGGGGAGGAGGAGGACGGGGGAAGAAGGTGCGAGGAGGCGAAAGGGGGAAGAAGGAGCAAGGGGGGGAAAGGGGAGGAGGAGCAAGGGGGGAAGGGGAGGAGGAGCAAGGCGGGGGAAGGGGGGAGGAGGAGCAATGGAGGAGGGGAGGAGGAGAAAGGGGGAAGAAGGAGCAAGGGGGGGAAGGGGAGGAGGAGCAAGGGGGGGGAAAGGGGAGGAGGAGCAAGGGGGGGGAAGGGGGAGGAGGAGCAAGGGAGGAAGGGGGGAGGGGAAAGGGGGGAGGAGGAGAAAGGGGAGGAGGAAGTGGGGGGATGGGGGAGAAGGAGAAAGTGGGGGAGAAGGAGAAAGTGGGGGAGAAGGAGAAAGTGGGGGAGAAGGAGAAAGTGGGGGGGGGAGGAGAAAGTGGGGGGGAGGAGAAAGTGGGGGGGAGGAGAAAGTGGGGGGGAAGGGGGGAGAAGGAGAAAGTGGGGGGGAAGGGGGAGGAGGAGAAAGTGGGGGGTAGGGAGAGGAGGAGAAAGCAGGGAGGAGAGTGGGGCGAGGAGAAAGGGGGGGCCAAGGTGGGGAGGGGGGA